>NC_083321.1:25053632-25669465 GCF_963455315.2 Globicephala melas | reverse complement strand
CAATAACGGTGCCTATTCAAGTTGCAAGAACTAGATAAGGTAAGGCATGTACATTTTTTAGCCCATGGAAAGCACTTAATAAATGGTGGCTGTTATCTATATTAACATACAGTCTGGTTTTGGTTTGGTTTTGGTTTGGTTTGGTTTTTGCTTCTAATTAACTGATGAGTTCTAGACTTAGAGTTGATATTGGTGTGAGTTAAGAAAAGGTAACAATCTTTGCTCTTGTTGTGTCAGGCAGAAGGGCAGGAAGGGAAGCCCTTTGCACAAGAGTCCGACCTCAAGCAAGGATGTTGCCACCTCAAAGTAAATTGAAATCATTTTGTCCTACGCCCGGGCCCTGAAATGGGAAATACGTGGCTTTTGCTTCAAAATCAACTTCTTTCCTTTCAGTACAGAAGGCTCTAGGCTAACGTCAGCTTGAAAAGTTTAGGATTGCCTTCTTCCTCATAGTCACATTTCAGGTGTGCAGCCAGGTCCAGAATAAAGAATTAAACAATCCTGGGCTAGCTACAAAAACACCTGGGCTCAAGTCCTGTCTCTGCCAATGACCATGGCCTTGGGGAAATAACTTAAGCTCTTGGTTTTTCATTACCCTTATCTGGAAAAGGAGGAGGATGATAGCAATGAAGTAAAGTGTGCAGAGTGATCTGAAAACTGTAAAGTGCTGGGCAATGCCCGGAACCATCAGGATGATCTGTAACATGGGAACTAACCGTGGAAAGGGATACTCTTGGGAGCACTGGGGTACGTGGCTTGCTCTCATGCTTCTTCATTTGTAAAGTGGGCATAGGGCTTTCCTCTTGGGCTTGTGAGAATTAAATGAGATACATGAACAATACTTGGCATAGAGTGTGTGCTACGTGGGTGTTGCTGTTGCTTTTATTGTTACCCTTCTCTGGTCATTTTTCTGGGCTCAGAGGTGGGCCTTAAGTTTTCACACCAACAACTTCTTATTCTGGAAGCACAGACTAGTATAAATAATTTGGCTTATGGATAAGACGGCTGGGGCTTAAATCCTCCTCAGCTACTTATTTTCTATATGACTTTGGGTGACTTCCTTATTCGGAGTCTTAATTTTCATAACTGTAAAATGAGGCTAATAATACCTTCACCTCACAGAGTTGTTTTGAGAACAAATTAAGACAACAGGTGTAAAGTACCTGCATGGCGCCTGGCATGTAGTCGGAAATCAGTAAATGGTAGTAATTAAAATTTTAATTTGTATAATCAGAGAATATTAGCTGACTTCAAACAACAGATCAGCTATCAAGAACGTGAATTACAGCATGATTCTGAGCACGCAGAGAAACGAATTACCATCTTCTATTAAACTACCCCGTGCCACATTGAAATCTCACTCTTTCGTATATGAATGGCTTTGCAGTCAAGACATTGACAAGGTTTCCTTTATGACTGTGAGCCTGTTAGGATAGAAGTTAGAATCCTGTTTATTTCCACTGGTTTCTTTGCAGAATATCTTGCATATATCAAGGATTTTGGCAATCCCATGCCCTTTCAAAATAAGCAGGAAACTGTTTTCAGCCAATGGAGAGAAAAAGCAGTTTGACTCTCTTCCTGGAGTGGCCACATAGCATTTATTAATAGCTCTGTAAACAGGCTTGAACATAGTATCAGCTGGCTGCTCAACATATTACAAAAGTTTATGGAGAAGTTGCTTAGGAAAAACAAGATAGAGTCATTAGAAATCTGATACTGGTCAATAGTGCGTTTATTCCAAGTCTCCATAAATCACAGACAAATGAAACTTCTATTGTGATCACTGTTCCAGATCTAAAGGGTCCCCGTCTCCCCTTTGGTAGAAATTAAATACATTTAAGAACGCCTGAGGTTTTTTCTCTGCCGATACAGGGGCTAATTACAAAATTTTCCAAGAGATAATAAATATCTAACTCTAATCAACAGATTGACACACGATAAATAAGAAGCACATAACTTTGACTGTTTAGGGACGTGTTTATCTTTAATTAGCCCCAAACTGGGAATAGAGTAACTGTTGTTATCTGTTATATTTATCTATTTCTAGAGTGACACCACATTTTGATTTTGCCCAGGAAAGCCTCAGTTTAAGCTGTTGTCCCAGCTTAATTATTATTTTCCCTTTATTCCCAAAAGCATCCTAGTTTCGATGGTAAATGATAAGGATTCTATTTGCTTAAATTTTTATTTTATAAAAAAGATTTAAGAAAGCTGTTACAACAAAGGTGAAAGACAAGAGTTAAGTGGAGCTAGTGAGAAGGAAAGGTTGGCTTAATATTAGAAACGAAAGGATGAGGATAGCTCCTGTAACTGAACATAAATCTTAGTTCTAAGCTTCCTGATGGCCAAGTCAAAAAGGGAAAATAAAAGTGGTTACATATCTCTCTTTATGCAATAGAAGGAAGAAACCCAGTGTTTCAGAAGAGACAAACTTTTCTAGCACTAAACTTTAAGAGGAACTGACCTCACTGGCTTTTCTGTAAGGGTCATCAGCAATGGTTAGTAACTTCAACAATAATGTTTCAAAAGCTGCAGAGACACTCTGGTGGTTTCTCATTTCAACTCAGTGGTGTAGTATTAAAATTATAGTTCTATAAAGCTTTTTCTAAGAGGGGAGAGGCAATAACATACTCCTATTAAAGTTTTCTGAGGATCTAACCTGATTCAAATTAACCTTCTGTGTTAATTTTCAAAAACTCCCAACTGATAATTTTGAAAAACATCTTTTATTTGTTAATCATCAGATAACTTTGAACATGAACCAAAACACTACTAAAGACCTGACCGTTGTTCTTCAGAATCTGTGATCTGATTTGGGGAGAACTGTAGGGCAGTGGTTAACTGAAGTGATTTGTGCCCACTCCCCCCTGTGGGCGGGGGGTACATCTGGCAATGTCTACAGACATCTGTGATTGTCACAACTCTGTGGGAGTAGGAGGAGGGTGCTACTGGCATCTAGTGGGTGGAGGCCAGGGATGCTTCTGAACAGTCTTTAAAGCACAGGGCTGTCCACCCCCCGACAACAAAGAATTATCTAGCCTAAAATATCAATCGTGCTGAGGTTGAGAAACCCTTCTCTAGAGTATTATCAGTAGAAGAGACCACTATTTCTAGCTGGGGTAAAAAGGAAAACGTTTCATGGAAGAGGGGCCCCTGAACTGGATTCCCCCACCCCACCCCAGAGGAGCTGGAGGATGCCTCTCCCCAGGCTCAGGAAATAGTGGGAACAGAAACAAGCAGGTAAGAAGAGGTAAGGCGTGTTGTAGGGATGCCATCCACAAAGGGAATTGTGGGTCAACTAACTTAGCTAGAAAAGAGGGAGAATCCATGTGGATCAAATAAGAGAGAAAGCCAGAGAATACACGCAAATTTAGGGCAAAGAGTTTCTGTTCTGATGTTATGCTCCAAGATCCCTAAATATTGCTAGTGTTTTTTTAAAACCACACAAATCAAGGCAGCATAAACTTTTATGTTCACAAAGCTCATCTTCGGAATACTGGCTTGGGGTGTGTATAAGGATAGGCACATGTTTTGCTTCCTCTCCCCCACATCATTTTCACCACTTCCATATTAGAGATTCCTTGGAACTCAGTTTTATATATCACATTAAATTGTTAAAAATGTGTGCCTGCTTAAAAATACAACCTATCAAGGCACAGAAAATTCTGAACCGCTGCTGTACTTAATAGAACATTGTAGGAATCGCCATGAAGAAATATTATTCTGACCTAGTTTGCCATGTCACGCTGCAGATTGTCCTTTTCTTGAATCGTGGAACGATTTGTGAGAAAAGACCACGAAGCTGGGTCCCTCGATATTAGCCATCTCACCCCTCAAAGTTCAGCCAGGAGCGGGACAAAACCCTCCTCACTGTGTTGTCATGTTTATTTCTGGCGTAAGAAAATATTGCTGTTGCCCAATTTGGTTTTCCAGTCCATTCACTTGCCTGAAGTCATATATTTTATTCTTTCCTTTGATGATCTACAGATAAATTAGCATGATCCACTAAAGTCTGCCAACATATATGCGTTACTGGAGAAATCTGAGATGTTGGAAGATGATTGCACTTTATCGTACCCCAATACTTTCTTCTTAAGGACCAAATAAATAGCATCAGCTAGTTTATATACCTGACATGTGTATTGAAGTATTCCCGCTGAGTACTTCCCATTGTCATGTGTTCTCACACATTGTTTTCACAAATTGTGTTTTGAAAGAAGTCAAGGGAAATTCAGGCCAGAGAAACAAGATGTTATCTTTTGTAAAGGATGAGCCCACTCTAATGGAAGAGGATAATCTATTCAGAGGTTTGGAAAGCCAGTGTCCTCCAGGGGGTGTGATAAATCCACAGGATCTGAATCCAGGATTTTGCACTGGGACCTTGAAGTCGGCAGGAACAATTTAATCGTGTTCCAAACAAACACAGTGTATCATTATTATTATTATTGGAGAAGCATGAACATCTGTTAGGTCAATTTAGCCCCATTTCCTTAAGGCAATTGAATTCACTGAACACAGTTCTAATTATGTCTGTCACAGATAGATCTAAAATGGATCTATACTGCCATAACTGCTCTTTGATCATCTCTGTGTTTGAGACCAGGTTTAAAAAAGAAAACAATTCACCTGCTCATCTCAGATGGGTCACTTGCATGGAGAATCCCATAGAGACTTCAGTTACCTTGTGGATTCTATCAACAGAACCATTTTCAAAAGATGAGAATATTTGAGACAGCTGGACTTTTTCACGCTGCACGTACTTTAAGTAATCATTTGGGGCAAGAGGAATCCAAATATCACTTACTAAGTAAGAAGTTCTTCACCATGTCCTTTTCCTAACTCAATATGGTGCCTTCCCAGGTACCACTCATTTCACACAAGATATGTAAGATAAAGTCTCTCCGAGGCGAAGCAGCAGTTTTGCAGCAGGTTACAGCTGTAAGGGACTTTAAAAAGCTTCTAGTCCTACCCCTTGTTTTTCAGACAAGACATTACATTATTTACCCAAGATTACACAACTAGGTAGTGGCAGAGCTGTCCCTAAAGCAAGGCTGGTGGAGGGTGAGAACCATCTTTGTATAATAGCACTCACTCTTCTACACTTACTGTGTACCTGTTACAGACCCAGCAACTGAATTAGAGATACATAGTCCTTGCTTTCAACTTGCTCACAGTCTGGCTGTGCTGTAGGACTTGGTCACAATGGAAGCAGCATGTGGAATTTGTGCTATAAGAAGTATCCTTGTAACAGCCCTCACTTAGACCCAGTCCAAGAATGCTCTGTACGGTGATCAGGGAAACTAAAGGCCACTTCATCAGGTTTTAGAGAGAGGGCCTCTTGTGGGTCTGTAAAATAATTAGCTAACCACAATATTGTTAATATTAGGAAAGCATCAGTGTACTTTACAGAGGACTCAACAAGATACCTAAGATGCTGACAGCATCTTTTCGCTTGAATTAGTCAATGATGCCTCATAGAGGTTTGGCAACAAGGATACCCCAAGGGGGAGCTCTTCTGGTTTGGAACTGAATTGAAGTGACTGGCTGATCAAACCCAAAAGCACAAGCGTCTTTCAGAGCTGCATTTAGTAGTGCGGTCAAAGGGAGATAACCAGAAAGCCACAAAGAAACCATTAATTCTCTCCACAGTATATTTTGTTGTTGCCTTTTTAAGCTGATGAAATCCTGACAGCATTTGGGACGGGGACCGCGGGTGGGGGTGGGAGGATGGAGTGTTACACAATGTGCAAACATCACAGACATTTACCAAAGATCAAGTTCCAAGATGTAAAACAAAATAAAACAAAAAAAGATTTTCTCCTAATTTGAATCCCAAAGGACCTGAAAAGCATTGCAAACGTGTCCAGTAAGGCATCAAAAATCCCAAAGAGTGATCACTCCCTTGGTTGTTTTAATGTATTTTTGTCCACAAATGAGAGAAGTTTTCTAAACTGCTGCACTGGCTTACTTTGAAAGGTCTCTGGAACAAAAGTACTTTGGGTGACCCTAGGATACCTGGCAACAGTAACTAAGGATGTGGATGAGGCTAAGAAAGATAAAAACAGATGATGCACTTTTTGATGTCAGACCTGAAATATTGTATAATTAAAACGGAATAACATGCTGAAGCTTAGAAACAAAGAAATAATCCCATCAGGGAAATTAGCAAGCTTATTTAAGAGAATGTTGAATATGATTTCTTTAAAGGGTACTATAAAATCACTCTTATGCTCCCCAGATGGCCCTGTGGGTGACTTCTTTATGTAATTAGATTCAGCTCTCCCCCTCCTTCCCTCCTTCTTCCCTCCTCCTTCTCTTCTTTGCATAATAGTTATTATTATCAGCCATTATTTATTAAGTGCCTAGGCGCTCTCATGCATTCTATTTCTCATATTTTAATTAGCAGTTATTATCACCATGTGCAAGATGAGGAAACAGATGCCAGTAGGTTTGGGTTGTCCACTGTTGGCCATCTAGAAGGTGGTGTAGCCGGAGCAACAGTCATCATTTCTGTACAATGTAGCTTCTGCATTCTGGAAGGAAGTGACGGGGTTAAACCTCAGGGATCCACTTCAGCCCCAGCCCTTGACAGAGAGCTTATCCTCAGAATCAGACTTACTGTCCTGCCCAGTTATGACAAGATCCACGGGCCAAAGTAAAATCAAACTGCTTCTGCCACAGGATCTGCTTCCACCACAAAGTGTCAACTAAAGTCTAACCCACCCACTTCCTGTTTATATCAAATTCTGGCATACCCTACTTCATACAATGGCTGTGTCCCTGAAATTACTTTTTTTGTTAAATATGTGAATATCATGTCAATGCACTGTGGGGGAGTTACAAAAAGAATGTGCTATTTCAAGGAATCCCAAGGTGATTTTTTTTCTCCCCTGAATCATGCTTCTCTCTCTCTCCCTCTCTCCAGACTTTTTACAGGCCAGGATGGGATGGGGAACAGAGGTGGAATGTAGGAGCACACCCATATTGTGTCGAAATAAAGCAGGAGGCAGCTCTACTGAAGAATCCACTCAGGTTTTTAACAAGGTGGCTCTCAAAAGATCTCAGAGCTAGGCTATTTCTGGTGGTCACAGGAAGAAGGAAGTGCACCTATATAAACCTAGAAGCTCATATGTACATATAGCTGTTCCCGTGAGGGTGCATTCACATGCGTGCACATGCACATATGCACATTTCTAACATTTACAGGCCTGGGCTTTCTCATTTTTACCTCTACTGAAAAAGAAACTTCTATTTATACCTCCTCTCCCTTCCACAGCCCCTTTCACACAAACAATCCGCAAGTCTTGAGCTAAAGGAGTATTGCAAATTTAGAAAGGAAGATGGCTTCTTAGGGGCAAGTTGGAAACTTCCAATTACACTAAAAGACGGAACTCCATCAAAGTTGACTTTACGGAGGCTCTCATATGTTGGTAGGAGAGCGGGGTTAAATACCCCAGGCAGGAAGTCAAGCCCTCGAAAGCTAACATAGCTCGGCCTGGCTGAGCACCTTAGGAAGGTAACCAGGGATCCTCAGCCAGGTATTTGGGATCACGACTCCTCTGAGAAATGCATCGTGGTTTCAGTTTCCCCTTTATCTCTTGCAAAGAACACTGTGATCACCAACAGAAGGATGGTGGGCGGAACTTGGAGCCAGCTGCCAGAGGATGCCCCACCCTGCCCGTCAGGGTCCGCCCCCAAAAGCGAGAACAGCCCTCTCAACCCAAACCACGCTTCAGGGCTGGGCACGAGGCTTCCCCACTTAGTTCAGTTTCCTTGGGCATCCCTTCAGGATTCACAAATGAGGCTTTGAGGCTTATGAGGGTGGCATCCCTGCCCTTTGAGTCATTTGGCCCCTTCGAAGAATGGGCAGCTCTTGGCAGGCTAAGAATGGCACAAGGATAATAATTAATAACTACCTTTTATTGAGTGCTCGTTAAATGACTGGGACTGCAATACATTTTCTCCTGGATTATTTCCTTTTGATCCTCACAGAAACTCTGGGAGGAAAGTCACATAAACATCCCCATTTTATCTGTGAGGAAAGAGAGGACAAAAGAGCTTGTCATGTGTCCAAAGTCCCACAGGTACAAAATGGCAGAGCTGGAATACATGTCCAGGTTGATATGATACTGAAACCTTTCATCATAACTGTACTGCCTTCAAGGAGTGAGGGAAACCATCTACTGGTCATCCAGGTATCTGCGTAGGTCAGGGCCCTGCAGGAAACAAGTGAGTGACACACTCACATGGGGTAATTGAGGAATGTTTAGTCAAGGGTCTATATTAAGAGATATGGGTGGGACTTCCCTGGTGGTCCAAGGGTTAAGAATCCATCTTGCAATACAGGAGACGCCGGTTTGATCCCTGGTCAGGGAACTAAGGTCCCGTGTGCCAGGGCAACTAAGCCCACGCACGGCAACTACTGACCCCGCGTGCTCTGGAGCCCACACACCACAACTAGAGAGAAGCCCACGCACTGCAACGAACAGCCCATGTGCCGCAACTAAGACCTGATGCAGCCAGTAAATAAATATTAAAAAAAAAAAAAAGATACGGGCAGGGTTAAGGGAAGCCAACAAGGGGTGGTGAAGACCCCTGACCCTAGTCACTGCGGGGATCCTGTTACCTTCCCTGGGACTGAGAGAGAGGCAAGCAAAGGAAGTGGTTCCCAGAGCCCAGAGAGAGGAACTAAAGTTGTTGGAGAGAGTGGAGAGGCCCACCTTTCAGGAATGCTGACCTCGGGTAAGGAAGTCAACCTGAGCTGACTTGGCAGGGAGGGAGCCAGGGGACAAACAGCCTGACCTCACCTTCTTTCTCCCTCCAAGTTCTGCCAGTATTTCCCATTGGCCAAATCCTACGGGAAGTGGAAGATAAGAGAGCCCGCGGCTGCAATCGATTCAGGTCAGCCTCCTGGGGCCCAGGATCGGGTGAAGAAAGGTGGAGATGGACTTGCAGGGGGCTTGTATGTCCGAAAATAACTTTATTCTAGCCTTTTCTTGACTGACATTTGGCTGGCTATATAGGTTGGAAATCATTTTCCCTTGGAATTGTGAAGACATTGCTCTTTGCTTTTTGGCTTCTAGCATTGCTTTCGAGAAATCCAAAGCCATCTGATTCTTGCGCCCATATGTGAAGTAAGCTTTTTCTCTCAGGAGCTGATAGGACCTTTTCTTCAGAATTCCTGAAACTGCCCAATTCAATTCCCAATAATCTTTGTTAAAAAGAATCTATCTATTAAATAAATTATCCCAACAATTTTAGAATGAGAATTTACAGAGACAGAAGAAACAACTTACCCATTTTCATAGAAATCCCTTTTCCCTTAAGTAGCATTTAAAGCCCAATCTAACATAGGTATTGAATTTTAAATTCAGTTTTAAAATACATTCTCTGGGCAAATGATGTAAGAGATGAGGAGAGAAAAATTCATGATAGTGGGAGCATCCAAAAATCATAGTATTTCTATTCAGCATCTAAAAATGCCTCAGTTATCCTATCCTCACATGAAAATTGCTGCTGAATGAGATAGGCCTAGGTTAGCACTGAGCTGTGTGTGTCTTTTCAATAATAACTTGGGGCCTCAGACTCTCCAAAATGCAGACTTATCAGACGTTTCTCTTAGAAAAATGATATGTTTTATTCTTAATGATCTTATTATTTTACGAGAAGATATTATAGCTGGGAGAAGAGATTGCCCGGTTTTAGAAACCACCATCAGATAAATTGTTGCCCCAGTGCAGAACAATTGGTGACAGAAATTTCTTTTGTGGGTTGTAGTCCCCCGATGGAACCAAAGTTGGTTGGCATGAGATGATTTCCACAGTCAGTTGAACACCAAAGATGAGACCGGCTCTTGGCCACAAACCAGACTGCACAGTCAGTAAGACCTGCGTCCATCAACCCAAGGCTGCTCTGACTTCTGATTTTTTTAACAATAGAAATGAAACTGCCACAGGGAGGAGAGAGAACAATGGTGTTTTGACAAATGAAACAAAGATAGAGCTTGGCTGACCATTCAGGTCAGAAAGAAAATGAAGGTACAGGAAGACTGATGTTGGTTGACCTCCTTGCCAAGAAGCAAAAATTCTGTGGGAGGTTTCCACCCACTTGACGAACAGGCTCAACGGTGGCCTTTTGAATTTGGCAATCTTGTTGGCTATTTTCTGGCAAAAGAGCACTTTTTTTTTTTTTTTTTTGCGGTACGCGGGCCTCTCACTTCTGTGGCCTCTCCCGTTGCGGAGCACAGGCTCCGGACGCGCAGGCTCAGCGGCCATGGCTCACGGGCCCAGCCGCTCCACGGCATGTGGGATCTTCCCAGACCGGGGCACGAACCCGTGTCCCCCGCATCGGCAGGCGGACTCTCAACCACTGCACCACCAGGGAAGCCCACAAAAGAGCACTTTTTCTAGGACTTCAGACAGAATGAGAGTAAGAAATGCACGGTTAACACGTATAGACGTAGTATCCTTGAGACCTAAGGAAGGAGGAACTGGCAAGAGCTTAGAATCACTGGAAAATGTTGTCCTATTTCCTTAGAGGTCTTCTAGAGTAGTTCAGATGGAGTTCTGGCCTGTGGAAGGGGTGAGGCTAAGAAACCTCTAGTTGCCCTTGCTAGACTTGTAATCCTCAAAAAATGGAAATTAGGAAGCATTTATTCATGACCTTGAAAACTTGTTTATAAAAGCATATTATAATGTATCAGTAAAATGAGCTGAGAAGAGGGTTTATGAGAAAGTTCACGTGAGAAATGCAGCTATTAGCACACATGCCATTCCCCACCTTGACCCCAGCAGGAATGTGTAAATGGTGACATATGGAATGTAAGCATCTGTTGAGATGTTTCATAAATCTGCCTGGCAATGGGCATCACAAGGCTCTGGGTGAGAACAGGCCCCAGGAAGGGAGAGATGGTGAATGTCGCATCTCATTTTAGGCTACTAATCAGCCCAGAATTTGACAATCAAAAATTTCCAGATAACTCTCTTTAATCATATTGATTATTTTCTGACAAGGTGACACTTTTTCATGGGACCCACTTCAGGAATAGGTCAAATGTTCATCCATCCATCCATCCATCCACCCAGGAAATACCTATCGAGGGCCTTCAGCATGGAAGGCAGCGTACTAGGTACTGCAGGTACAGTGGAGGACAAGAGAGACACTGCCATGCCACTGCAGAACCTACTGCATGTGGGAAAACAGATATTAAACAAATAATAACACAAACAAGTTTATAATTACAATTTGGATAACTGCTATAAAGGAAAATAACAGCTTATACTCGTAGTACACTCTTCCAAACTTTCTACATAGATTATCTCCTTTAATCCTCATCATAATACTCTGCAAGAGAAGCTATTGCTAGTCTCACTTTAGAGATGAAGAAACAGAGGCATGGAGGTCTGCATGTCCTGCCCAAGGTCACACAGCTAATGAGTGGTGGGCCTAAGATTGGGAGTCAGGCAGTTGAGTCCAGGCCTCAAGTTCCTGACACTACACCATTTTTTAGGACCTGGGAGGGAAGGGGTGCTGATTTAGATTTGCAGATTAAAGAAAATTTCTTTCAGTATATGATTTTAGGCCTAGCCCAAGGATAATTAGAGATTAATTGGGCACAAGAAGGTAACAAGAGTATTCCAGAATTAGGGAATGAGATGTCAAAAGGCCCTGAGGCAGAAGGAGTTGGTCTTGGAGGCTGGGGTGACTGGAGGGGTGGGGGGCAGGGGTGGTGAAATGTAAGGCTGGAGATGTGGGCAAGGGTTAGAGCGCATGGGACCTTGTAAATCCTGCTGAGAATCTTGAACCATATCCTGAGCAGAGGGAGAGCTCCTGAAAGACCTGGTATTGCTCCAGACCCAACTGCTACAGCTGGGAGAAGAGAGGCGTTCTCCCCATGGAAGCGTGAGGCTGTTGCTAGGCTAGCAACTCGCCCTTCCTTCCCACTGTCTTCTGTAGGAGTAAATGGATGCTGCACACTTCCGTTCTTATCAGACCGCTGTCCTCTGGTGCAGTTAAAAGACAGCAATGTCAAGAAACAACTCATGCTTTGGACTTAATGTTTGTGTCCCGACAACAACAACATTAACAGCAACAATTCCTGTATCAAAATCCTAATCCCCAGCGTGATGGTATTAGGAGGTGGAGACGTTGGGAGGTAATTAGGTCATGAGGGCAGAGTTCTCACAGATGCAATTAGTGCCCTTATAAGAAGAGCCCAGAGGGACTTCCTTGGTGGCACAGTGGTTAAAGCATCTGCCTGCCAATGCAGGGGACATGGGTTCAAGCCCTGGTCTGGGAAGATCCCACATGCCGCGGAGCAAATAAGCCTGCGTGCCACAACTACTGAGCCTACACTCTAGAGCCCACGAGCTATAGCTGCCGAGCCCATGTGCCACAGCTACTGAGCCTGCGCACCTGGAGCCCGTGCTCTGCAACAAGAGAAGCCACCGCAATGAGAAGCCTGCGTATCTCAACGCAGCCAAAAATAAATAAATAGATAAATGAAAAGAAAAAAAATTTTTTTTAATTAAAAAAAAAAGAAGAGGCCAGAGAACTAGCTTGCTGTCTTTTCACTATGTGAGAGGTCAGCGGTTTGCATCCTGGAAGAGGGCTCTCACCACAAGAGAGAAGTCTCTCATCTCAGACTTCCAGCCTCCAGAACTATGAGCGATAAGTTTCTGTTGCTTATAAGCCACAGTCTATGGTAAATTGTTACAGCAGCCCAAACCGGTTAAGACAACGGGCAGATTTAAAAATTCTTTCAGCACTGAGTTCTGCTTAATATTTTTTTTCTTCTTTTTTCTCTTTTTCTGGCCACACTGCAACAGCTTGTGGGATCTTAGCTCCCCGACCAGGGATTGAACCCGGGCCCTGGCAGTGGGAGCTCAGAGTTCTAACCACTGGACCACCAGGGAATTCCCAGGTCTGTTGAATATTAACCTCAGTTTACCACCATTAATTTTGGCATTGCCCAGATGTGGGACCCCATTAAGATTTCTTTAAAAAGATTTCCTCCAAAAAAAAAAAATGGCATCCCAAAGATGTCCACCACCTAAGCCCTGGCACCTGTGCCTGTTACCTTGCATGGCAAAGGAGGCTTCGTAAATGTGATTAAATTAAAGATCTTGATATGAGGAGATTATCTTGGATTGTCCAGGTGGGCCCAATGTAATCACAAGAGTCCTTTTAAAAGTGGAAGAGGGAGACAGGAGGGTCAGAGACAAAGAAAAAGGTGTAAGGACAGAAGCAGAGTGAGAGTGATGCAATTCCTGGATTGGGGCCACAAACCAGGAAATGTAGGCAGCCTCTGGAAGCTGGAAAAGGCAAGGAATGGATTCTCCTAGAAAGAACATCCAGAGAGGAATGCAGTCCAGCCCACACCTTGAGTCCAATGAGACCCATTTGGGATTTCTGATCTCCATAACTATTAGATAATAAATTTGTGTTGTTTAAGCCACTAAATTTGTGATAATTTGTTACGGTAGGAAACCAATACACTCCATATTCCAGCCACGACTTGGCTCAGGACAGACATCTCTAATCCCTCACAGTTTCCTACTGGGCCCAGATGCAGCCTCATGATATTTCCCAGCCCAGCGGTCCAGGCAGTTACTCCCGATCAGCCAGTGGAAGGCAACTCACTTGCCATCCCATGGGGTCTGTACAGAAATTTACACCTGATTGTGACCCCTCCGCTATTGCCATATATGTAAATATTAATTACTTGGATATTTCTTTTTCTTTTTCTTTTTTTTTGCAGTACGCGGGCCTCTCATTGCTGTGGCCTCTCCCGTTGTGGAGCACAGGCTCTGGATGACAAAGTTGGAAGCCTTATAATGCCCTGCTAAAACAGCATGAAATAAATCCTTATTTTGCTTTTCTGCTCTCATAACCCTCCATCTTTTCCTACTGTGATATCTCTTTCCTTTCTTCACATAATAAAGAAACATCAAAAAAATAAAAACCAGGGCCAAAAGGAGTCACCAAGTTTAGGAGTATGAACTATTTGGCAATATATAGCAAAAACAGGAGAGTTCTGTCTGGATTTTGGCTTTTTGGTGCCCATATGTGAAGAAAGTATTATATTTGGGCAGAAAGAGGGGGTGTATGACAGGAAAGGAAGAAAAATTCAATAGAATTAAGATGTCTGAATTGATTTTTAAATACATGAGTTAGCCTAAGCAAGTGAGTTTTTATTTTTAATGCCTGTAATGAAGTTGGGCTGGGGGTGTAGGCAACAGACGAAGAAGAGGAACCAGGTCCATGGTGGCTGTGAAGGGTATGTGATGAGGCCGGGGGCTGAGTGATGTGGAAGAGGGAGGCATCCTGGAGATGGAGTCAGGAGAGATGGTTTCCAGCCTCTTGCCACCAATGCGCACTTGAGCGTGGTGCCTACCGCACAAGGATTCTATGGGATAGCGCTTGTGTTCATGGGCTCTGTAAAGTTGTAGGAAACTGTAGGGAAGAAGTCCTCAGGAGAAGCCCGTCTTGCTGGCACGTGAGATGCGTCTAGCATCACACTGGCCCCACCAGCTCAAGGGTGGCTAGAAGGAACCGCCTTCCCCCAAAAAGACCTTCACGCCCTTCTGCCTTTGCCCTCCCAAAGTGACTCCCATTAAAGATGGAATGTTTCTGAGCTGGTGGACCAGGAACTGCTGACCGGTGGAGTTTATTTCCGCATGAAACAAAACACGCCCACCCCTTTTTTTTTTCCTCCTGCCTGAGTCTAAGACTTGGCTGTGCTCAGCAGAAGGGAGGTGGGAAAGGCACACTTGAAACTGTAGCGAGCACTTGAGCAGACCGAATCCAATTCTGGATACAAATGTCAAGGAAAGGCTGCCTTAGCTCCTGCTCTTTGTTTATTGAGGCGCGATGTGATGCTCCATTGAAAGGCCTGCTGATTTCACCTGCGCAGGTTTGATAATGATACAGTGCAGGGAGCGGGAGGAAGGATGACCTCCCTGAGGATGCTTGGAAAGGCACAGCCAGGCTGCTCCGTGCTCACTGGGACAGCGGGCAAGAACCCGGGCGCTTCTCAGGTCCCAGCCTGGCCACAAGTAAGCTACGTGGACTCTTCCCGCAGCTTTGGTTTGATCTTCCTGGTCCATAAAATAAAGGGACTGGACTAGATGACCCCTAATGTCTTTTCTTTCTGATGTTTTATGATTCTGGCATCTGGAGCATTTACAGATGCTGGCAAGGAATGCCAGCAAAGAGTGTAGGATAAAATTTGGCCTAACCATTTGGGAGGGTAATTCAGCATTAGCTTTCAGATTTTTTGATGTATACCCTTTGGCCCAGAAGAATCAATTCTTAGGATTTATCCTCTGGAAATACTAGCATAAAGATGAAAACATGGATGTTTATAACTGCCAAACATCAGAAACAACTTATGTGCCCATTAGTAGGGAAGTGGTTAAATAAATCTACTACACAACTGTTGTAAAAAAATGCAGATCCATACGTCCTGAAAAGGAAAAATATCCAAAATATACTTTTAACTGAAAAAATTAGATTGAGTAAAATATGTAGCATGATTTTTCTGAAATGAAACCCAGATATGTGTAATATACATATATTGTTTAATTATACATTTGTATATATATGTGCATAGAGAAAAGGTCAAGAAGGTTCCACGCCAAACTGACATTAGCGGTTCCCTCTAGAGCTGCACGGTCCAATATGGTAGTCACTAGCCACATGTGGCTACTGGGTACTTGAAATGTGGTGCAACTGAGGAATCAGATTTTTTTAATTTATTTAATTTTAATTACTTCATATTTAACTTAAAAACCGGTACTTCATTCAGTTTTTGGAAAAATTTTAAGTACGTTTGCAGCAACTTGGAGATGAGTCTACTTTTTCAACTTTATGTTTTAGGAACCTCAATAGAGATCAAGGTTTTTCAATGAAAATTTAGCATCCAAATTGAGAGATGTTGTTAAGTGTAGAACAGATACCAGATTTAGAAGACTTGGTACAAAAAATAATGGAAAATATCTCAATAATAATTTTGTAACTCATGAATAATTTGATAATGTTGATTACATGTTGAAGTAACAGCATTTGGGGTACATTAGGTTAAATAAAACGTATAATTAAAATTAATTTCACCTGTTCCTTTTTACTTTTTCTAATGTGGCTACTAAAAATTTTTTAATTGTATATGTGGCTCACATTTAATTTCTATTGGACAGTGCTGCTTTGGGGAGTGGGATAGAGGAGAGAACTAGGCTTTAACTTTTTACTTGATATTCTTTTGTATTGTTTGATTTTGTTACAGTAAGCCTCGGTAACTTCCATAATTTATAAAGAATAATAAAGAGTTCAAAAAAATTAAAAGTTAACTTCTAGGATACAGTCTGGTATATAAAGAAAGTTATTGAGAAAATACTTCTAATTTGTTTCTTTGGAGTTGGAGTGTCAGGGTCTGAAATAAATATTTTGCCATCAGTTTATTAGAAAATGGAACTCTCACTGTGGTGTCTCTGTGATTTACCAGCATCTTCTAATTGCCTGACTCTTTTCTGGATGACTGCTATCCTCAGCAAGGATACCTTTGCCTGACAACCATCCCAGCTGTGACGGAAAAGGATTGTTTCTCTGAGAGTAGGAGTTAAGCCCAGGAGGGTTAGAAAAAAAAGAGAAATAACCCTTAAAATAATCTCCCTTCTTCTCTCCTGCTCCCTCCTCCCGTATCAAGATTTCCCAAGGCTTTGGGGATCTCGAGTTCTAGGCTGAACTTCCTACCTCACTAAATGACAAGGCCAGGATGTTAATGTTCCCCACACAGACACGTCTGCATTATACATAAAGATGTCTGTGTTACACATAAACACGTTATGGCTGTAACAATATCACTTTCAAAGGAGCGCTAATCCGCTGAAGTCATCGAGTTAGAAAACATTTGCTTCTCCATGTCTTGTGTCTGAACTGTGTGTGAGAGAGAAAGTAGGAAGGAGGGAGGGAGGAAAGGATGGAGTAAAGAGAAAGAGAATGCACTTTGTAAACCCCTATTTTGTAAAGATAGTTTTTAAAATTATCCCACCATTTATTATGGTGTCACTCGCTTACACTGTTTAGTCTCTGTTTAAAAAGTTGATTATAATCTTTTCTGTACAAACTTACACAGATAACCCCAATCAACATTTTGGGTATGAAGTTGTTGGGCTTGAATGGATGTCACAAGGTGACTTGGGTGGAGAAAAAAATCAGCTGTGGCTCTCATAAAGCTCAGGAAATTGATAACTCAATGCTTCCCTAAAACCCTCTACTACCCATTATCATAGCTTGTGTCTCCCTAGATCATATTTGCCTAAATCATATTTGTCTTCCTTGCTAGGCACCTCTAACCCCAGCCCCTAGCACAAGATCTGGCAAATACTAAGCTCTTAATAAAAATCTGTTGATTGACAGAATGAAGAAGTGAATGGACCTACCATTCAAGGGTCAGCCATTATCTAAAACATTTATAAAATTAGAGTTCCAGCTCAAAAATGAACTTGTAAAATTTTCCATCTTATTAACACTGTATTTATTAAATGCCTATTATGAGCTAAAAGCTGACTAAACAAAGCCAGCTTTTAAACACACACACACACACACACACACACACACACACACACACACAGAGGGTCTGTGCCCTTGTGAAGTTTACAACCTGGGGAGAAGGGGGAGGCAGGGGTTAGGCATAAATACACAAAATAAAAAATTACAAATGGTAATAGGTGCTCCCAAGGATACAATCAGGGATGGTGATAGAGGATAAAGGAGGGAGCTATACCAATTTAGCCAAGCCTATTTGTCTCTTCTCTGAGTAAGTGATATTTAAGCTAAAGCTTGGGGGGTGAGAAGGCATCAACTATTAAACTATTAAATAAGCAAATTTGGGAAAGGGAGGTATGGGAGAGAGGAGAGAGCCTTCCATATCCCCAGGAGCAGTGTCTGCTGCTTATGTGACTCACTGCCCAATGTGCTATGAAATTCAAACTTGACTTGATTCATTTGGGTTTTAGAGCCCATGCTAATTCGCATGCCTGGCTGGGTGTCAGTGTCCGTAGGAACCCATGTGTTCAAAGTGTAAAGAGGGTGATTTCCCTTATGTGAAGGGCAATGTAATTATGAGGGAATGTTCTGAGAGTGGGCTACGGGGTGGCCAGCAGCAGGCCGGTGAATCTCGTTCACTTCTCTTCAAAGTTGTCTGATGCCCCCTCACGTTAGCTTCCGTATTTCAGATCAGCTCTGTCGATTCAATTTCTCCTTTAAATATATTTTTTTGTTGTCACTAGTTACATGTGGAGGGAGTTCTGAGGATTCACAAAGGAGAAGATTCTTACTTTTTATCTTATACTCCTTATCCCTTTTGAATATTTTTTAACTATGAGTTTTTATAATTTATAAAACTTAAATAAAATTGTAAACTACATACACAGTTCTGTTTAACATGACACTTTGTGACCATTGCTAGGAATTAGTTTTTTCTTTTTTTTTTTTTCTGATTACTAAGGCAATAAAAGCTCGATATTTGGAAAACTCAGGAAAAAATAAAAGATAATTTGTCATAACTGGATGACCCAGAGATTACCACTAACATTCTCTTGGTATACAAAAGTCCCCCTTATTCAAGGTTTCACTTTCCACGGTTTCAGTTACCCATGGTCAACCATAGACCAAAAATATTAATGGAAAATTCCAGAAATATGTAATTCATAAGTTTTAAATTCTGAGTAGCCTAATGAAATTGCATGTGGAGCGCCAATGCGCCCTGGAGGTGAATCATCTCTTTGTCCATCGAATCCTGCCCCTTAGTCACTAGCTGTCTTGGTCATCAGTTCAACTGTCAGGTATCACAGAGTGCCTATGTTCCAGAACCCTTATTTTACTTAATAATGCCCCCAAAGCTCATTAGGGTAGAGATGCTGGCAATCCGGATATGCCAGAGCATAGCCATAAAGTGCTTCCTTTTAGTCAAAAGGTGAAAGTTCTCGACTTAATTTGTAAAGAAAAAGAATCATGTGCTGAGGTTGCTAAGATCTACAGTAAGAACAAATCTTCTATCCAGGAAATTGTGAAGAAAGAAAAAGAAATTTGTGCTAGTTTTGCTGTTGCACCTCAAACTGAAAAACTTACGGCCACAGTGAGTGATAAGTGCTGAGTTAAGATAGAAAAAGCATTAAATTTGTACAGTGAGATATTTTGAGAGAGAGAGGCCATATTCACATAACTTTTATTACAGTATATTGTTATAATTATTCTATTTTGCTGTTAGTTATTGTCGTTAATATCTTATTGTGCCAAATTAAACTTTACCACAGGTATGTATGTACAGGAAAAAACATAGTATACATAGGGTCCAATACTATCCATGGTTTCAGGCACCCAGTTGGGAGTCTTGGAACATATCCCCATGGATAAAGGGAGACTACTGTATTTCTTTCCCAAGGACTTTTAAAAATAGGATCAAATTCTACTTTTTAATTTATAACCAACTTTTTTTTTCTTTTCTTTCTTTTTTTCCCCTTTTCTTCTTTTTTTTTTTTTTCTCTTTTTTTGTGTCAGACGGGTAACATGCCGCTGTCATAACAAGGTCTGAGGGAGGCACATGTCACACAACCTCATGAACACCCAGTCATCACGCTCAGGAACTACAACAGGATCTATAACTGGTTTTTTAAACTCGATATAGGTAGGCACCTTTCTATGGCAATAAATGTCGAGCTTCTGAATGGATGTATCATAATTTAACCAATTCTCTTTTGATGAGCATTTAGGTTGCAATTTTCACCACATAATTATCTTTTAATCTAAGCTTTTTATGAAATTTTTTGTGTCTGTCACCATCCTAGGGTTTTACCTGATTCCTCAAAATTCAACAAACAGCAGAGATACTTAACTTGGTAATTAAGAAATAAGATTTCCTTTGCAAGTATGTAGTCAAGTACTTCACGCAAGGTTCCACTGGGTGCAAACTTGATCTATGAAAATCTAGACTGACCAAATCAACTTCAGGATTGTTTCTTAACTTCACTAAACAATTTAAATAGCAAGTTTCACCTCTTTCACTCAAAATACCCTTTCAAAAAGTATCAGCTTCAATCAACTATACTTCAATTATAAATAAATACATAAATAAATAAAAATTTTAAAAAGTATCAGCTTCTCATGAGGTTGGCAGTGAAGGGTAGGGAGGGGTGCCTCTGAAATAGCTAATGCTGTGTTTTAAGACTAGCTCACGCCTTCTGTGTAGTGGGGGGGACACAGGTGGAGGGGGAGTACTAATGGAGGCCACTGCTCTGATCACAGCTGTTACCAACTGACCTGACAAGTCAGGCAGGTGAGGGGGGTGGTACAAGAGGCAGAATTCCAGGTGCCCAGGAATCAGAAATGGGTAGGCTGAAAGGATTCTAGCCATGGAAGCCGCCACATGGCAGGACTTGAAAAAGGGATCCTCAACTGATTTCTCTCCAACAAAACAGAAGAGCAGCCAGGGCTGGACCGTCTTCATGCCAGATCAGCCTGTCCATCTCCAAGCCAGCAAATACACAAAGATCCATTCCAGCCTCGAACCTGACGTTCCCCTTAGTTACAATCCTGTGATTTCCAAAAAGACTATTTTCTGTTTCTATTCAGCTTATAGCAACCTGCTCTCTTAAATAGCTTCTTTATCTGGTGGGGCAATTACAGCCTGTGACTAACAGCTGCAGTTCATAAACATGAGTTTCACTGTTTGGGTCAGTAGTTCTTAGTCTTTTCTGAATGGCAACTCCCCCAGCTGATTTTGGCGTGAAGAGAGGCACCTTCCATCAGCACTCTGGTTGGTACTTGATAGTGCAGTTTACTGTTGGAGGGTTCTGTTTCCCCATTATAAAAGAGGTGACATTTTTATTAAAGTTACAAGTGCTTGCATCTAATACCAAATGTATTTCTGGATTTCGGTTTTACTAGTGATTTTAACTTTCCTCATTGAGTTTTTCCTTATATTCCAAATGGTCTAAAATAGGCATGTCTTTCTTTTATATTTAGGAAAAAATGCCCTTTCAAAAAGTAATTCATAACTATAAAAATTTTAGGAAAAAATCTGCAGGATCTAGGGCTTCACGAAGTGTTCTAAGACATGACACCAAAAGCACAATTCATAAAAGAAAAAAAATCTATAAATTACACTTCATCAAAGAGGATGAAAAGACAAGCTATTAACTGGGAAAAAATATTATTTGCAATGACTGCACATTGGCATCTCAGAGGATGGGAAGCCCATTTATTGAGCCCTTAGGATGTGCCAGGCCCTGGACCAAATGTTTATCAATCCATTTCAATCTCACAGCAATTCTATCAGGCAGGAGCGGTTACTATTCCCATGTTAAAACGCAGAGGCAGAGGCTGGAAGAGTTTTAGGGTCCAATCCAAGATCCTATCACCATTGAGGGGCATGGCCAGGATTCAATCCAGACCTGTTCATCACCCAAGTTCGCTATGATCCTGGACTCTGGAGCCAGACTTCCTGGGTTCAAATCCTGCATCCCTACTTGGTAGCTATTTGCCTTTGCCTCCATTTCCCCAACTGTAAAATGGGATTAATAATAATACCTACCTCATAAGGTTGTCATAAAAATTAAAAACATGAATCTGTCTACGGCCTAAGAGCTATGTGCCTGGCATGTAGCAAGGGCCATGTGAGAGATCACTATTGTTGTGGTGTTGTCAGTATTCTACTGACTCTTAAAAATAGGATGGAGAGACAGGAGAAAACCAAATGACCCAAAGAGACACCATTTCATGTTGCCTCAAGGGATTTCTCCTAGCCAAGTAACACAAGATGTACCGCCTCCAGGCCGCTGCTCCCAGCCTCAGGCCTTTCAGCAAAGTGAAACCGGCCAGCCGTTTCCAAAGCCAAATTCTTCAGGGTAGCATTAAGTCTTTGTCTTATCAGGAAAGGGGTTGGGGTGGGGGAGGACAACTCTTCCCTTTAAGAGCAGCAGTGGATTTCCTTTGAAGAAACTTGCCTTTTACAAGTATTTATTTAGGAGTATCCAGTGATCAGTGATCTTATTTTGTGTATCTCTGCTGCCACAACATACCATGGACTGTTAGCATCCTCTTTACCACAAGAAATACAGTCCTTAGTGCCTTTAAATCTAATCAGATTAGAGAAACAATTCAGAAAACACATCTCTAAGATTCTCGTCCTCTAGAACAACTCTAGGTACCTAAAGTTACCAAAAGATAACAAGAGGCATTACCTGCCCGACAGTGACTGGTTTCAAAAGTGAAGAGCGGGCTTCCCTGGTGGCGCAGTGGTCGAGAGTCCGCCTGCCGATGCAGGGGACACGGGTTGGTGCCCCGGTCCGGAAGGATCCCACATGCCGCGGAGCGGCTGGGCCCGTGAGCCATGGCCGCTGAGCCTGCGCGTCCGGAGTGAGAGGCCCTCGCACCGCAAAAAAAAAAAAAAAAAAAAAAAAAAAAGTGAAGAGCACCGGGAGTTGAGGCTTTCTTAACTCCTCCAAATTGGTCATGATTATCATGCAAATGATGGCTTCAGCGAGGACCAGGGTTCAGTTTTCAACCCGTCAACAGCCCTATGAAAGACTTCTCTTTGAGAGGCCCTGAGGTTGCCTTTTGAGATGGGTGGGCCTCACAGAGCTCAGGGGGCTACAAATAGAGAACCCTCTGGGCAGAGCAGTAAGAATGTTACTGCTGGCGTAGGACCCTGTGCCAGGTTTATAGCTCGGAGTCCCTTATGCAAACTCCAGGTAATTATAGCCTTCAGGAAGGACACGGTTTACAGCTGATCTAGTTTAGGAAGGAGACCTCTCACCAGAATCCCTGAGTACAAGGAACACCTGATTTGGGGGAAAAAAATCCACCCCAGGACTGGTGTCCCAGAAGAGTCCCCTTAGAATCCCCAGGATTTTGTTTTCATCTCTATAAAGAATCGTAAGTCTTTAGAATTTGTAAACTTATCTTAATATGATTTTATCAGCATCCTTTATCCTATACACTAGTAGAAGGCACGATCCTCCATGCCACAGTCACCTTGTTGGACTCTTCATTTCATGATGAAGAAACTGAAGCCCAGAGTCACACAGCATTGTAATAATAAAGGCCTGGAACCCAAGACTGCGGACCTCACTCCAGTTCTCTACCCTCTGAGCTACCTGCCAAAATGACAATTTAAAGAATGACTTCCTAAACGGATTATTCCTTCTCTCTTTCACAATACCATTGGGTCGCCTCCCTGCAGATAATTCTCTCCATAAGCCAATTCAAACACTCTGAAGCATGTCTCGTCATGAACTAGAGCTTCTGCTGAGATGGGGAAAGAGGATTCAGCGGGGTTTTTTGAGGGGGACGGAGGGCACTGAACTCTCTAAAAGACCCAGCAGAACAATCCTGATGATTCAGAATGACTAGAGAATAGTCTTTCTGATTATCTAGTGGTTTTGCTCACATTTATGGAATGAATGAATATGTGGAACATTGAAATATAATTCCAGCAATTCTACTGAATTTAATTCAATCTTTCTTTCCCTAGTATGTCAAGATCATAATGAATACGGGTTACCACTCTGGAGAATTCAACTGATGAAAACAGGGGTTGGCAATCTTCCCTTTGGTGTATTTTTGGTAAATTGCTGACCCTGATGTAGAAGGTAAGGTTGACCAAGCTGGTTCCTCTCTCTCTCTCTCCTTTAAAAGTAAATCCCTCATATCGGTTTGCTTATCTTTCACTTATCCCTTTCTCATAAAAATATCTTGAGGAATGTACACACACACCCAAGTCTAGTTATTTGATCTCTGGTTGACTGGAACATAGTTACCCAATCAGTAGGACCATCACACAGAGGATATGTCTTAAACTTTTCCCTTGAATTCTCAGTTAACAAGACTGAAGACCTGCCATGGGGCACTTGATTCTTTTTACTTCATTTAGGAACAAGAATGCTGAAGCCAAGAGGCAGAAACCAGCCAACTGACACAACACAACTAGACACAGAACATCTAGTGGTGGGTTCAAGAAAAATGAGGTCAATTAAAAAAATTTTTAATTCAATGTCCAATTACAATTTAATACATTTTTTGAGCAGGCAACAAATTAAAACACAAAGAACAGTAAGCAGAGAAACATGTCAGGTAAATTACAAAACAGAGGCTTTTTAGTGAAACTATTTTTTAACTTACTGCTTTTCAACTCAAGATAATATTTTTAAATTTTCAAGTTATTTGTAAAGTCACAAATCAAGATTTATCTACATTCATGTCCAAAAGGCTTGGTCCTCTGGGGAGAAGTATTCCTTGCTCTTTCTTCAAGTACTTATTAACACCTTTTACTTGTCAGGAATTATGCCAGATATGGAGGCTATGAAGGACTAAGACACAACCCCCCATCCTGCAGGGACTGACATGGAGACTAAATGCTCAAACGTTTTCTCACCCTCACCATCATTTTCCTTCTTACAGTGCCACCAATCTGAATTTTATAATAATCATACGGTTTCTCTATAGGTTTCTGTACACTCAATAATGATCCTTAATTCAATTCACCCAACCTTTCAAAACTCCTGCTGTGCTTTCTTTTTCCTTTCTTTTTTTTTATATATATGTTTTAAATTTTTATTTATTTTTTATTTTTGGCTGTGTTGGGTCTTCGTTGCTGCGTGCGGGCTTTCTCTAGTTGCAGCAAGTGGGGTCTACTCTGTTTCAGTGCACGGTCTTCTTATTGTGGTGGCTTCTCTCCTTGTGGAGCACAGGCTCTAGGCACGCAGGCTTCAGTAGTCGTGGCACGCAGGCTCAGTAGTTGTGGCGCACCGGCTTAGTTGTTCCACGGCATGTGGGATCTTCCCAGACCAGGGCTCGAACCTGTGTCCCCTGCATCAGCAGGTGGATTCTTAACCACTGCACCACCAGGGAAGCCCTCTTTTTCCTTTCTTTAACTTGTTTTTTTCCTGGGTTCTTTCTTCGGTGTCAGCTGTCGCTCTGACACAATGAAGAGCTAAACGGAGATTCCCCACACTGGGCTCACGGGTAAGGGTTTTGTTATGTACTATCTTTCCCAAATTTGCTCTAGCCCATTTATCCCTAGATTGTTTCCTTTCATATTAATAAACCATCATTATTATTTGCTGAAGCATTATTTGTTAATGTTAAGGGGAAAAACACAGCAGTTACCTGTATCTCCACCCATAGAAATGGGGCTAAATAAACTATGGTATATCCATACAGAGGAACCCTCTCCATGCTTTAAAAAAAATGAGAGGTCTCTAACAAAGTTGAACTCCTAAAAGCAGAGATTAAAACGGTGGTTGGAGGAAATGGGGAGACAGTCATCAAGGGGTACAAAGGTTCAGTTATGCATGATGCTTAAGTTCTGGAGAGCTAATGGACAGCATAGTGACTCTGGTTACTAATACTGTACTGTATTCTTGAAATTTACTGAGAGAGTAGAGCTTTTTACCACATACAAAAATGTAACTATTTAAGGTAATGGATATGTTAATTAGCTTGATTTTGGCAACCATGTCACAATGTGTGTGTATGTGTGTGTATATATATATATATATATATATATATATATATATATATATATACACCAAGTCATCATGTGGAGCACCTCAAATATATACAATTCTTATTCATCAAGTATATCTCAATAAAGCTGGGGGCAGGGAATGAGAGGTCTGTATGAGCAAGTATCTATGATACATTGTAAAGTTAAACAAATAGGCAAGTTGCAAAATTCTATGTGTTATGAGACCCCATTTAAAAACACATATGTGAATCCGTATGACATGCATCTGAAATACACACACACATAGTATTTAACTGGAAAACATTTTAGGGGACACAGAGTACATGTCTGGGAGCTAGGGGAGTTTAGTGAGTGAGTTAGGGGAGGAGCAAATGAAAGAGGGAATGTCACTTTCTCATTCTACACTTCTCTATTATTTTGACAATGAATAGATATACTTTTGTAATAACTAAATAAATAAATAGAAAGGAGATATGTATTCTTTTCCTAGACAGTTTAAAACTATATATTCTTCTAGAATCGCATAGCTGTTGAGTTTTCATTCCTTTTGAAGATACACTTATCTCCTCCTTTATAGCTTCGGGGAATTAAGGCCCCAGATGGACCAGTGTGTGCCCTTGCTTCCCTATCTGCCCCTTCTGCAGGTTCTCCAGCCCCTGGGATAATGAGCTATTCACAGCTACTCGCAGCTTCCAGGCCACCTGCCAGCTTTGTAACCATTCTGCGCTTGTCTTTTGCAACCAATGTCATTTTAAAGCTTCAGAATGCATCTCCTGCAGTCCTCTGGAACATTCCTGGGGTAGACAGGGTGTTAGCAATATTCCTTTGGGCTCAGCAGAGTGAACAATCTGCCCTCCGTATCCGCGGATGGGAAACCTCTGGATACCTTCAGCTGACTCTTCACTGTCATACGCCATTTTATATCAGGGACTTGAGCAACTGCAGATTTTGGTATCTGCGGGGGCTCCTGGAACCAATTCCCCGCAGATACCGAGGGACAACGGTATTTCATTCAGGTTTATCATACACTGTTCCTGGAAATCTTGGTCACATCATAGTTAGACTTGGCCCTGGAAAATCTATCCACCAGTCCCTGAAAGCAAGCCAGAGAGGTATTATTCTCATCTCACAGACTGGGAAACTGAGGCATCAAAGATTGACTGGGGCTGCCTAGACCACATGGCAGGTTAAAGGTGATGAGGTGTTGTGGAAAGGGTATTGGGATTAAAACCTAGCGTACCAAGTTCAAGTTCTTGCCACATTATATTTTCTTTAAGCAAAAGTTGAACTCCCTGAGCCCCAGTTTCCTTATCAGTAAAATAAGAATTATAATACTTGCCTCCCAGAGTAGTGCTATTACATGAGAGTATATACAATTGCATTTTGTAAAGTACATATTATATATATATATATATATAATAGGAGTACAACAACCAGGAAATTATGTATGAATAGTTACATCTTTGTGGCTGTATATCCAACTAGATTTTTGTTTATTTAGTTTTCTTTTGCCCAAAGTAGAAATTTAAAAATTTCTTTGAAGCATCTTAGAAGCCATTCCTTTACCTTGAATAGTCTTGTTCTTTAAATTCAAGTGTCTTTTTATACCCGAAGCATTTCTCCAGATGGGTTTTAAAAGGGGCACAAAAGTATCAGTTCCACAAAGAAGGCAACAACACTACCAGAATACCTTGCCAAACTGCATAGCACTCTGAAAGCAGATTAAAGTTGTTTCAGACGCTTCAAAGAGAAGGAAAACTCTAATCCCCCAAGGCTTCCTTTAAATCCATATTCCTTAATTTCAGAAAATTTCCCAAGTCTTTTAAAAGGCCCAACTATCATTTTACAGTTTGGAAATAGTAATGGAGAACATTTCCCAATTTTTTAGAACGTTCTTGTTTCCTTTACAAAGGGCTCAGTAAAGCTGGGTCTCTCTCATAAAGGAACTGGCCCAAGTGGAAGACAGCCTGACTGGCTTGAGGGGAGTGGATGCAGCCATCCCCAGGGCCCTGCGCCTGGAGTCTATGGCTTACGGTTACTGGGAGAATTCCTTATAGAAGCAGAGTCGGGCATTCTCCCTGTTATTTCTGGGCAAGATTTGCATGTCTGTCATTGTGGGAAGAACGCCCAGTCTCCTCACTATGTAACACTGAAGGGAAGAAAGTTTCCAAATGAGAAGAAAAACAAGCCCCGCTGCAATAGAGGCAAGCAGGACCATTTTCACTGCTTTGGAAAAACTGTTCTTCTTAAGCCATCTTCACCTGCCCAGAGAGGCAAACTGTTTTCCTGAAACACTTTTCCTGATTCTTCCCTGGCTGACCTATGAAAACAGTTATAAGAGCCCCAGTTACAACAATGAGTATTTATTGAGATTAACATGTACCAAGCACTGTGCTAAAGGTCCCACAGGCTGTATTTCATTAAATCTGCTCAGTAGCCTTGAAGCAGATACTATAATTAGCCCCATTATACAGATGAGAAAGTTGAGATATAAAGAGATAACTAAGCAGTCAAATGACACACAGCTACTTAAGTGGTTGAGCAGGGACATAAAAGCAGATCTTTCTGACTCCGAAGTCCAGGTTTAACCAGAGTAACGCACTGCCTAAATACAGTCCCAAGGCAGTGCAGGGACGGGTCCATGTTGTACACGTCTGTTCTACCTCAACTCTGGAGTTATTTTAATTACCAATAGCTGGCCTGTGTCCCAGCTAACTGTGCTAAGTGGTTTACATGCCTGGTCTCATTTAATGCTTCCCAGAGATTTAAATGGTATAAACTACCCTGATACTTTCTGCCTCTTCTGTCAGACTCTCTTCTTTTCTCCTTTTCTCCTGTTTCTTTCTCTCTCCCTCTTCACCTCTGAGCCATTGAGTGCTTGGGTTGCATTTTCACCTTGCCTTCAGCCTGGCTTAAAATGTAGACTACGTAGTGAGGAGAGAGATAGGTGCATCTTTTCAGGTGCCTTCCGCTTTTAGTTTGAGGGCAAGTTACAAGTGCCCGTCTGCTCTACAACTTCAGGACACCTCCCTGTGGATAGTGCCAGAACGGTGACCTCAGGCCACAGCTTGAACACCGATTGCAAGTAATCCAGCTCCAGAGGTGATAGAGTGACCTCTCTTTAAAAAGGAGATTAAAATAGCTAAGAAACAACACTTAGCTTAGTGCTCTGAAAGGTTGGCATCCTTCCAGGATAGACTTATGTACTTTTTGTACTTGGAGGAAAAAAAAGAGATGGGATTTGATCCAAGAATGGTCCTCCAAACGAGAGAAATATGGAGCAAGCAGCTGGAGCAGAGTGGCCAAGTGGTACCACCAGCTGCAGGCCCATTAATTAACATTCCCCGGTATGTAGCAGCTCCAGTGACCTTGATTCTTGTTGAATTCACAGAGATAACTTTTACAGAGCCTCTACTTTTCTCACTGCAGTATATTTATCCAAGGAGTACCTTGCATATTTCCCCGCATCTCTCTGAGCAGTAAATTTATTCTAATTACAAAGAGATAGAGTAAGAGCCTGATTGAACGCTTGGCAGTTTATAGAGATTTATTTCTGGGGCTTAAGGGGGGTTTTTAGAGTGTGTGACTAGAGTGGGGTTGAGGGGAGCTGAGGAAAGGAGCCCAAGAGAAAATGTAGATTTAATGGACCTATAAAATGACCCTGCGGTAGATAAATGCTTGTTCCAGAGAAGCTTAAACAGCCTGACCCAAACCAGGGTCTGTGACAGCCAGTCCGACACAAGGTGTCTGAAGCGTTGCATATTTCTCTTTGGGTTTTCAGGTTTCCATATGAAATTTGTTATCCCCCAGGCAGAGGTGAGAGAGCAGGGAAATCTGTTTTCCAGAGGGAAGAAAGCATATTTAACTACAAATTTCTAAGTACTCAAAGCTATGAAAAGAGGAAAAAGTAAACCTCCAGCACCTGCCCTTAAAATCACTTTGCCTTTTCTAACTCTCTTGAAGCTCAATTCTGAATTTTAAGCCTAGGATCCTGGAAGGCAGATCATGAGAGCCTGCCCTTTGTACCAGGATTTCTGCATAAGAACCAGCAGCCTTCCAAAGCCCAGTTATCCCAGGCACTTCCAGCTCATAATGAGACAGAGGGACACTATCGTCTAACTGAGCCTTCTGTTTAGAATAGGCTTTGCATGCACACACTGCTGAACTTTTCCACGAAATCCTTCTAGGCTTTTGATCCCATGAGTGACATTCATCTTTTTTGCAGCTGCTTTGCAAGTTTTGCTGAGGATGAATTTTAGGGCTTTCAACTGTTAAATTTGTTATACTGTAAATCTAACCACTACTAAAATGGAGACATTTGTTCTGGGGGAAAAAGCAACACAGAAAAGGGTCTAAAGTAGACACTAGGGGGGAGGTAGTTTGGAGAGTGAATGCACTGGCCTCTTTGGCCAGAGGCTAAGTGCGGATTGGGCCACTGTTTCTTGGGGTTCCCTTGAACCCCAAGCTTGAATAATGCAATAGCATCAATTATTTTACCAGCAAAGTGAGTCTATTCATTAATACCAGAGGAATTGCAACCCGGGATACCGAATTATGGAGGACCACAGGCAAACCCAGGGAACAAGGAAGGGAAATTAGCTTTTATAGGGAAAAGGCGAGACTTGGGAGGACCTGTAATAACCAAGGAGCCATTGGAGGAAGCTGGGAGTCCAAAGTATGGAGGCTTCTCATTGATTGGACTGCTACAGCCTCGGATTGGCTGGGCTGTCCTTCAGGGAGAGAAGTTTTCTTCTTCCTGTTGGTTTGCGAAGTAGGCAACAGGTTCCTGTGGGAGAGGCAGCAGAGGTGTAGGGGTAGTCCCTTCCGGTCTGGAGTAATTGAAGATGCATGGAGGGCGCAAGAGCTCCCCCTACAGGCCTGTGCTGACTAATTTTAGCTGCGGCTTCTTTTAATTCCGCACCCGCCCGTTTTCTCTTTTTAGGAACTGGCATAAGGAGACCTTAGGAAAAAAATTTAAACTTTTTGATTGTTTAACACTCATACAGAGAAAACATTTTACCATGTTGTTTTAAAGTTAACACCCAAGTCACGAAGTATAATATTGTGAATTCTCCCCCCATCTCACATGCTCCTAGAGATAACCACTATCAGAGCTTTTATGGGAATCACTTCTTTGCTTTTTTAAATAATTATTTTAGCACCTAAATGTGCGTCTACATAGAATAGAGCTTAATTTTGTGTGTTGGAACTTTATAAATGGAATTAATGCCTTGTTCTTTTGTGGCTGACTTCTTTTGCTCAACCTCCTGTTTGTAAGAGTCATCTGGGTTGTGTGTAGCTGTAGTTCATATTTATTACAGCACATTTTTTATCTACCCACGTACTGTTGGTGAACATGGTTATTTCTAGTTTGGGGATGTTGATAATGAAGCTGCTGGGAGCATTCTTGTGCATATACACAGGGAGCATGAGAATTTGCTCAGCTTGCCTGGTTGATATCAAACAATTTGATCTGAACACATCTTGAATCACGGCTAGTCCTAGTTTTAAAGGCAAAATGGGCAAGATTTGTCACTTGTTCATTCAATAAACACAAACCAAACTTCTACTGTAGGAGTAGAAAATATAAGACACAGGCTGCCTGTCCTCTATTCTGTGCTCAGAGCAGACATTACTAGTTCATAAGAGTGTGATTTCCTGTTACGTCTGGATGTGGCTTCAAAATCGTTTGTAACGTGGTCCTCAAGGCAGCCACTGCTAAAGATTAGAGATGAGGGGTGTGATGGTTAATTTTCTGTGTCAACTTGGTTAGGCCACAGTACCCAGATATTTGGTCAACATTATTCTAGATGTTTCTGTGAAGGTATTGTTTTAATTGAGATTAACACTTAAATACTTGAGTAAAGCAGATAGCCCTTTATAATGTGAGTGTGTTTCTGCCACGGAGTTGAAGTCCTCAGTAGAAAAAAGACTGACCTTTCCCAAGGAAAAGGGAATTCTGCCACCAGACTGCCTTTGGACTCAAACTGCACCTCTTCCCTAGGTCTCTAGCCTACGGCCTACCACCCCTGCAGATTTTGGACTTGCCAGCCTCCACAATCATGTGAGCCAATTCCTTGCAATTTCTCTCTGTGTATATCTAGACATCTTTTTGGTTCTCTCTGGAGAACACTGACTAATACCGGTGGCATACTATTTGCATAGGGTTGCCTGGTGGCACAGAAAGCCTCTCGAGCTAATTTAAATAAAGGAGATTTACTGTTGATAGAGTGGAACTTCTTAGCATCAAATACCAGGAAATACTTTTAATATTCAGGATTACCCCCTCAAAACCAATTCATTATAACACTATTTATGTCTGAGATATTTTCCAAAATAAAATTGCAGTGGGTGTCCCAGTTTTTGAGTGTCATCAGTTGCTGTCAGCCAATGATATCTAGAGCAAAGAAGCCATTCTGAGTGTTAGCACACGGTACCGCAGCTGCTTCCGGTTGGTGAGCTGAGTTGAAAGCGTCCTGGTGTGTATGTTATTTATTCTGCTCTGGGCTCCCTTTCTGCCATTGCTTTTGTGTTCTGGCAAACAGTATGACTCAGCCTGGCTGACCAAAGGAGCATAGGTGATAATATTGGACCTACTGTAAAGAAAAGGAAGAGTATCGTGCTAGATGTTAGAACACAGGTTTTCCAGAGGCTATAGATTCTCCAAGTTGGGAGGTCCACTTATAAATAATACTTATATTACAGAGTGCTAAGTTCTGTAACAGCGAGGTGTACAAGTGTGATGGAAGTAAAATAACCATAGGTTGGGGCATCGAAGTGTGGGTAGAAGCTCACCAGAAGAAAGGCTGTAGAGAGGAAAAGGAAAAGGAAACATTAGCAAAGGTATGGGGCAATGAGAGAACACATACTACTCCTTGACTCCCTGGCTACAGCAGCACCTTGCTTTTGTGTTTTGATTTCCCCCAAGGAGAAACAGTGAGGCTCCATGAGAGAACTTCAGGTGCTCTGGTGAACTTCAGGTGAACTTCAAGCCTCCTGTTATTTTCCACATCTATGGGGAATGTGTCCACATGTTTTGAAGCCAGGGAAAATATTACTTTACAGTAAACAGAGAAAAGGTTTAGAGGAGGTTAGAAAATGGAAAAGTGGAGCACAGAGTCAGTGATAAGAAGACAGTTTTATATGGCACATAGCAATTGCTTCTGGAGTCATTAGGAGTAATATTTATAATCAGGATAAGCTAATGCTTTGGATGAGTTCCTGTGATTCTTCTGTTTCTGAGAAGCCAGATTACCTCTGGCTCCTGCAGACCTGCAAGAGACTTGTCCTCACATGGAAGAGACCTGAGAGTAGGAATGACATTCAAAATATTTAACCAGTGGATAGTAGATACCCGACCAGTTGGAAACGACTGGGATGGCTGGACCCAGTGCATATAGGCTGAACTCCAGCCCTCTCTTAGGGACCATTAAACACAACACTTGTTTCACTGAAGAGACTGAAGGATTTACCTGAGACCATGTGGTGGTGGCAGAGCTAGGAGTGGAACCCAAGCCTTCTGTGTTCACCCTCTGCCTACGCTGCAGCCGTGGCCTCAAAGCCCTGGTAAGGCAAGTGGGGCGCCCTGTTGGTTTAGCATAGACTCTACTCACAGCCAAGGCTGTCCATGGGGAGGATACAGCTTTTACCCTGTTCATGAGTAACATGCTGAAAATTCTTTATCAATTAGTAAATAAATACCTATTTATTTGTAAATATAGCTTATTTGCAAATACAGTGTATTACATAACATACTATAAAGGATTCAGGAAAATAGTCAGTTAAAAAGAAAGCTGCCTGGGCTTCCCTGGTGGCGCAGTGGTTGAGAGTCCGCCTGCCGATGCAGGGGACACGGGTTCGTACCCCGGTCCGGGAGGATCCCACATGCCGCGGAGCCCGTGAGCCATGGCTGGGCCCGTGAGCCATGGCCGCTGAGCCTGCGCGTCCGGAGCCTGTGCTCCGCAACGGGAGAGGCCACAGCAGTGAGAGGTCCGCGTACCGCAAAAAAAAAACCCAATTTACTGAACACCTACCAGCTGCCAAGGCCTGCTCTAGGAGCTGGTAAGTAGTGATGTGCAAGAGGTCAAACCCCTGCCGTCTGTTCCAGGCTGGGTAGGTACACCTGGGGCCCAGGAGGGACTCTGGTGAGGCTGGGATTGGGCCTCCCTGGGAGCACGAGCAGCCCCTCCCCACTAGATGCTGCCCATCCAGGCACTGCCAGGAGGCAGGGGACATACCCCCTCTAGAAGACTTTGCACTCTTTCCTGACAGGGAATTTCTTCTCCCAGACTCATCACTTCTCAAAGACATCTTCCCTTTGCCCTCTTTCTCCAGAACTCACTTCGTAGTCCCTCAAGGTACAAAACTTTTTTTTATAGAAAATAAGTGCTACGTTTATTTCTTGTTATAACACAAATGTATCAGAATCCTCAGAACAAAATGATTTGTATTTAATCCAATCAAGTTTTTTTAAATTGTGGTAAAAAGCACATAACATAAAATTTACCATCTTAACCATTTTTAATTGAAGTATATTATTATATTATAATATTATGTTTAATTCTTTATGTTTGAGACCTTCATAATAATATTTTTAAAAATTAGTTACCAAATCTATATAAGAACATAAGAATGTTTATAATATTAGGTGAAAAAAACATGTAGTAATTGTTAGTGATGTTCACTGATATTTTCAGTTCTCTTCCTTCCTAGGCACTTCCTTGGAGTTAGGTGTGGCCCTAGGACTTGCCTTGGCTAATTAAAAGTGAATGAAACTGATGTGTGTCACTTCCAGATGGAAGCCCTTAACAGCCAGAGTATGATTCACTGTATTTTCTCTCCCCTGTTACAGCACTGATGTTCTTCCAATAGTCAAAGCTCCATCAGCCTGAATCCCTGAGTAAGAATCACACAGAGCAGAGGCCCTGCTGACCTGGGATGGATGTGTAGCATAAATGAGAAATAAACCTTTGTTTTTCCAAGCCACTGGAGGTTGTTTGTTGCTGCAGCATAAGGTAACACATTCTGACTGGTTCAAAGCAAGAGGTAGCTTCTGGCAGTACAGATAACTAGATACTCAGAAGGCCTTCCAACTACAAAAGAACTGGATCACTTTTTTGGCCATGCGGCTTGCGGGATCTCAGTTCCCCAACCAGGGACTGAACCCGGGCGATGGCGTAAAAGCACAGAGTCCTAACCACTGGACCACCAGGGAATTCCCTGGATCACTTTTTAAATGGACTGTTGGGCTTGTAAGTAGTAAAGTAATTGTCTAGGACAGCTCTTATCCTCAAATATGAGCTGAAACCAGAACTGGGAGCCAAGAGTGCTAAGAAAATAAGAAAACTGGGTTGTCCTAAGGGCCAGTGCCGTTATAGCACGGTATGAACTCTAAAGCATCAGAAAGTGGGGAAGCCAAAGGTCTGACGCTTCTGCATTAGGCCAGGACACTCCAAAAGGGGTGAAGTGTCTCAGGTTGGTGTTTTCCTTCTGCTCCCAACAGAAGCAAGTACAAATCTTCACAGTAGGCCATTAAGAGCCATCAAATTGGAGTTCAAATCCAAGATCACTAAGCACGGAAGGAGGCAAACCACCAAGAGAGAGTGAGTTGATGGAAAAACAAGCATCTAGTTTAGACCCCAAGAACTTTGGGTATATATTTTCATTTACAAAAGTGTACAGAGCAATTATTAAGCACTAGGCACTATTGTAAAGGTTTTTTTTCCAATTTTAACTTATTTAATTCCCATAACAACTCTATGAAGCAAGTACTATTGTCATCCCCATTTTATAAAGGAAAAAAAACTGAGGGACAGAGCGATTAAGTAATTTGTTCCAGGTCAACATTTCTTAAGTGGTAGAACTACAATTTGGATTCAGGCAGTTGGTTCTAGAGTATGTACTCTTCATCTCTACATTTTGTTGACTTCTAACATAGAATGTCTATGTGTGACAAATTTAAAGAAATAAGGAGGACTTCCCTGGTGGCGCAGCGGTTAAGAATCCGCCTGCCAATGCAGGGGACACGGGTTTGAGCCCTGGTCCAGGAAGATCCCACATGCCATGGAGCAACTAAGCCTGTGCACCACAACTACTGAAGCCCTTGCACCTAGAGCCTGTGCTCCGCAACAAAGAGAAACCACAGCAATGAAAAGTCCATGCACCGCAACAAAGAGTAGCCCCCACTCACTGCAACTAGGGAAAGCCTGTGCACAGCAATGAAAACCCAACGCAGCCAAAAATAAATAAAATAAATTTTTTTTAAAAGTTTTAAAAAAAAGGAGTGGAGGGCTTCCCTGGTGGCGCAGTGGTTGAGAGTCCGCCTGCCGATGCAGGGGACAAGGGTTCGTGCCCTGGTCCGGGAAGATCCCACATGCCACGGAGCAGCTGGGCCCGTGAGCCATGGCCGCTGAGCCTGCGCGTCCAGAGCCTGTGCTCCGCAACGGGAGAGGCCACAACAGTGAGAGGCCTGCATACAGCAAAAAAAATAAATTAAATTTAAAAAAAAAGGAGTGGAATACCAAAGGTAACCAAGCAACAAAGGACCATCAAAGGATGACCAGGTAGATTTGAAAAAGAATAAAAAAGAGACAAAAATAAAATGGTTGAAAATAAACATTTAATAAACATGTTAAATGTCTGAAGAGATACTTAGTGAATTAAAGAAATATCTGAAGAAAACATCCAGAATGTAGCTCAGGAAAAAAAGGGAATGGAAAATATGAAAGAGAAATTTAAAGACATGGAAGATAGAATGAGAACTTCTGATATAAATTTAATTGGAGGTTTGGAAGTAGAGGATAGAGAGAATGGAAGATACATAATATCTGTAGCTGAGAGTTTTTCAGAACCGATGGAAAGACCTAAGTCCACAGATCTAGGAAATACAGCACATCCCTGGAAAGATAAACGAACAAGAAATTTATGCTTTAGACATGTTACAGGGAAACTGGAGAACCCCAAAGACACTGAGAAAACCTTAAAAGCAGCCTGAGAGAAAAGAAAGATCACCTGCAAAGGACTAACAATTAGACTGTCAGGCTTATCAAGAGTAATTGTGGATGCAGGGAGTCTGTGAAATAATTATTCAAAGTGTTGAAGGGAAATAACTATCCATTGCACATCCAGAAAAGCTACACTTCATAAATAAGAGTAAAATAAAGTCATTTTCAGCTAAACAAAAGTCAGCAGACGTTTACTAAAGGAGTTCACATCCATCTTTCAAGATTCATCTCAAATGCTGTTTCTTCCATGGAACTCTGACCTTTGAATCCCCATAGCATTTTATTTGAGGCTTTCTCATGACACTTCCCAAATTCAGACATAGACTGAAGTTATTTGTGCCTTTTCATAACATGCTGTCGCCCCTGCCACCACTCTTACCCCATGCCCGCCACCAATATAATGCCCCAGGATCTCTTTGGTGTCTAACTCACTTTAACTCTTTGTATAGCTCCTATCATGATACTTGCATGAAGTATAGGTGCATGATAAGTATTTGCTGAAGCTTACTGGTCAGCCTTCTCCTATGGACCATCAGTTCCAAACTATGCTCCCTTCAAAAGGGGTTTTATGAAACTGGTATAGACAGTCTTATTTACAGAGCAGAAATAGAGACACAGACCTAGAAAACAAACGTACAGATACCAAGGGGGAAAGGGGGGGTTGGGAGGAACTGGGAGATTGGGATTGACATATATACACTATTGATACTATGTATACAATAGATACTAATGAGAACCTACTGTATAGCACAGGGAACTCTACTCAGTGCTTTGTGGTGACCTAAATGAGAAGGAAATCCAAAAAAGAGGGGCTATTTGTATACATATAGCTGATTCACTTTGCTGTACAGTATAAACTAACACAATATTGTAAAGAAACTATACTCCAATAAAAAAAAAGGGGGGGGGAGCATTATGGCCAAACCCTCTCCCAAGTGCTGAGATCCACAGTTTAATTGTTTTAAGCCTACATTTCCCCCAATTTTTTGCCCATAGAACAACTCCTTCCACTCTTTACTCCATGAATATCCCAAGAAACTAATGTTTCTAAGAATACCTTTTGCAAAAATACTGCAGAAGGCAATCACTTATTTGAGTCTCCAAGGCCTGAAGTCAACATCTTGGATCCTGGTTCTATTCACAGCTAATCATATAATTAGTTCTAAGTCATTTATCCGCAGGTTCCTTATTTGTGACATCATTAGCAGGTGACCCCTTCTAACTCTAAAATTCTATGAATTAAAGGGCATTGCCTTAGATCCTTTTTGACCCACCTCCTAGAGTAATGGAAATAAAATCAAAAATAAACAAATGGGACCTAATGAAACTTAAAAGCTTTTGCACAACAAAGGAAACCATAAACAAGACAAAAAGTCAACCCACAGAATGGGAGAAAATATTTGCAAAGAAGCAACTGACAAAGGATTAATCTCCAGAATATACAAGCAGCTCATGCAGCTCAATATCAAAAAAACAAACAACCCAATCCAAAAATGGGCAGAAGACCTAAATAGACATTTCTCCAAAGAAGATATACAGATTGCCAACAAACACATGAAAGAATGCTCAACATCACTAATCATTAAAGAAATGCAAGTCAAAACCACAATGAGGTATCACCTCACACTGGTCAGAATGGCCATCATCAAAAAATCTACAAGCAATAAATGCTGGAGCGGGTGTGGAGAAGAGGGAACCGTCTTGCACTGTTGGTGGGAATGTAGATTGATACAGCCACTATGGAGAACAGTATGGAGGTTCCTTAAAAAACTAAAAATAGAACTACCATATGACACAGCAATCCCACTACTGGGCATATACCCTGAGAAAACCATAATTCAGAAAGAGACATGTACCACAATGTTCACTGCAGCACTATTTACAATAGCCAGGACATGGAACCAACCTAAATGTCCATCGACAGATGAATGGATAAAGATGTGGCACATGTATACAATGGAATATTACTCAGCCATAAAAAGGAACGAAACTGAATTATTTGTAGTGAGGTGGATGGACCTAGAGCCTGTCATACAGAGAGAGGTAAGTCAGAAAGAGAAAAACAGATACTGTATGCTAACACACATATATGGAATCTAAAGAAACGGTACTGATGAACCTAGTGGCAGGGCAGGAACAAAGACACAGACGTAGAGAATGGACTTGAGGACTCAGGGTGGGAAGGGGAAGCTGGGATGAAGTAAGAGAGCGGCATGGACATATATACACTACCAGATGTAAAATAGATAGCTAGTGGGAAGCAGCCACATAGCACAGGGAGATCAGCTCCGTGCTTTGTGACCACCTAGAGGGGTGGGATAGGGAGGGTGGGAGGGAGGCTGAAGGGGCAGGGGATATGGGGATATATGTATACATATAGCTGATTCACTTTGTTGTACAGCAGAAACTAACCCAATAATGTAAAGCAATTATAAAAAAATAAAGTGCATTGCCTCTTATAGTCAATCAGTCAGTCATTCTACACATACTAAATTCCTACTGTATGGCAGTGTGCAAAATCCTGGGCATAGCATGGTGAACAAGATAGGCATAGTCACTGCTTTCATGGAGCTACAAGTTGAGAATGATTTTTCTAGAGCTCACTATTAGAACAGTGACTTCCAGAATCAAATGTCTTCTAGTTAAAAATGGGGAATTTACTGTTTCATGTATTATGTGTATCAGGTTGTGGAGTAAATCTTTAAAATCTAAACGTATGGTCTAACTAGGCTTATGATTCTATTTCACCTAGGAGCTCCATTGTAAGCTTCGAGAATTGAACGCGTCAAAAATTGAAAACTAAGTGTATCTAGTTTTTAATCTTCATCTTTAACTTTCCTTGTAACGGCTCAGTCCTCTATAGTTTAAAAAGCATATTTTGATGATACAGCATCAACTGAGCACTTTTGTGAGTAGACACGGTTCTAAGCACTTTATACGTCATACAGCTGGTGAAACTAGGCTTTGACCCCAGGAAGTATGGATTTGCAGTCTGTGCTCTGAACCTTAACTCTAAACTGCCACTATTCCTAATCGTCAAACACTGTTCAGTAGGTTTTCTGCTGGAAATGTAAGGGTTAACATCTCTGAAGAGCTGAACGATCATATGGGATTTTTAAATGTCTAACTCCAGCCAGGTAGTGTACTGAGGGGGTAATGAAAAATTAAAAGCTTTTTATTTTCTTTTTGACTAAACACTAATCTTCGTGGTTATGGATGTATCCATATGCCAGAGAATATTGAGATAATAAGTTAACATAAAATTGGTGATACAGTTTTAAAACTGACAGCTCCATGTGTCTGATATGTTTTCTGAAAGTAATTTTAAGATAAGACTCCACTCTCAAATCTAAAATTCTTTCTTCAGAGATTGCTAGCACCACACAGTATTTGTCACTGTATCAATTATATAGAGAAAAACTACAGTGCTAGGAGTAGAGGACAGTTTTCATCATAAAACAGTAAAATAACAAAATATAATCAATGAAATGCGAACCACACAATGTCAGTGAGAATTCTTGGCATTTCGTTTTAGAAGCCATTCTGCATGGAAATGAATAAAATATAAACACAGTACTTTATCTAGGATATGACAAGAAACTTCAAGATTGTAGTGTGCATTAAGATAACATTCCAAACCTATCCTTTCAAGTTTTCAGCCAAGAATTTGTTTTTATAATTTCTTTGCAGTTGGCAAACAGCTAGCCTCTACTTGAGAATATCAATTTTCATGCTTATGGTCCCAATCCCATTGTGTGTAACTGTTAACTTGCTGTGTGACCTTGACTAAATCACTCCCCGCCACCCCAACCCAAATGGAGGAGTGGGATCTCTCAGGCCCCTTCTGGTTTTAAAATTCTGTAGTTCTAGCCTATGGATCATGACATAAACACCATAAAAAATGCTTGCTAGAAGATTGGATTTTTTAAAATTTGTGCTATTTAAGCATTTTCAAATGACCGCTCTTATAGCCAGCTGTACAGGCCATAAACCACGGCAGTCAGTTCCTATGGGTGATTTACTTGGTTTTGATGCTGGTTAGCAGCAGCTGTGCTGTCTCAAGTCACCAAGCACCTTCTGTAGTTCACAGAAACAGTCCATCCACATGCTTCCCGAACTCCCCAACACGGACGGGGTCTGAGAGATTCTGGGCAAAAGAAGTAGGATCACAACCGCCACGGGCCATCAGCTGACCCTGAACACCCTCCAAAGATGGAGGCGGTGTGGACCCCTGGATCCACTGCTTAGATCCCCACCTTGAGACTGAAGTGCTGATGCCCCCAGCTGCTGGGAGTGCTGGCTGCTGCTGGTTCTTCAGCGGAGACCCTCTCTGGAGATAGCCTTTGGCTGAAGAGAGCTGCTTTGCCCAAACCCACACCCCTGTTGGGGGCAGGCTACATGCAAGGACTACAGATTCCACTAACAGGCCAACCCCTTGCCCCAGTGGGGTCCAACTCTGAAGGGCCAGGCCAGTGCTGGAGCTCCGCTAGGGTGGCCTTTCATCCTGTAGGGTGATGCACATGTGCTGCAGCACAGAGCACCTTCTCCCTTGGCCCACAGGCGTTGCCCCCGAGCTCTCCCCTTAAGCTTCCGGCACCAAGATCTCTGTCTCGGAGTCGGCGCCAGGAATCAGAACTTGCCACAGAGACTTACAGACCTGAGTTCAAATTATATCTGCTTAACTCTGGGTCCGGGAGTAAATGTCCTCTCCAGTGAAATGGAATAATAACTACTCACAGAATTGTTTATTATATGAATATGAGGAAATGAATCCAAAGCATGTAGTGGACGATTAGCAGCAACAAGTTAACATTTATCAAGCATTTATTATATGTCCGGTGCTGTTTTATGACTTCACCACATAAGAACTCTATGAGAAAGGTAATATCCCTATTGTACAGATGAGACAGCTGTGGCACAGAGAAGTTAAATCATTTCTCCAACGTTACACAGCTAATAAAAGTCAAGAATTCAAACCCACGCTGCTTGACTGCAGAAATAGCATTCTCAGCTTAAAAACTCTGCTGCTTCCCACTGAGAAAGGAAAATTGTTTAAATATTTGGATGATGGTACACAAAAGCCTAGTAATGTCACCTGATTCCGGAAGTATCTTTAAAACAAAACAGTTAGAAAACATTTACAAAGAATTTCTGTGCTCCTATTGTTTATATTTTTGTGTTGCTATAGATTGTTTATTTTTGCTTCAGATCAACCCTTTTTCATCAAGAGAATGGATGAAACAGTTGGAGGGCAGGAGACCTAATCTGATGTGATAGTGGTTGTTCCACAAGATAACTTTTTGCTATTTGTTTCTATTTTAATGAAACATGTGCTGAGTTTCTATTTTAATGAAATGTGCTAAGTACAAGGTCAAAGAATAAATAAGACAATGACATGTTTCATTATTAGGTAGTAATTTTGTATACTAATAAGGTTTAGGTTATATCATATTTCCTACAATTTAAAATATCTCCCTCACCTGGGTCCTTATAATGGAAGTACATTATAACAGAGAAGAGCGCTATGACAAAGACCCCTACTATGCCCCTTCTGACCCCTCATTGGCAGTTTACACTTGTATTCACTTCAGAGTAGTTATCTGTTAGCATCCGATGGAAAACATTTGTTTCACATTTCACTTATAATCTGAAGGAATGTATACCATAATTTTTATCTCGGGGATAATGTGTTAACAGTGCTTGTTTGGATCCCTGTTATACTTTTAAGGTCAGGAAAGTCTCTTTTACTCTTTAAGGCACAAGTCTGTTAAAGTTTTTATGATTTGCCAACAAAGTGGTTTTTCATCTTCTGCTATTTGATAACTAAGGTATAAGAGAGTTCCTTCTACACCAAATAAATTAAACATCTAAATAATTTATAGCTCCAGGTACATTTGCCAGACTAGCATAACTGAATAAAGCCAACAGATTAAATGTTCCCTTGGCAATCAACAAGGGTATGATATACAGTACCTGGGCTGCCCCATTGGGTCTCATTATTAAATCACAGGCAAGAGCTCAGAATCCCAGGGTCCCGAGTGACAGGTAGGAGCAGACTTTGGGCGGAACTTTTGCTCCTCCCAGGTATCATAGCAGTCATTACTCCTGATCTTTGGAAGTGGAAAACTCTTAGTACAATGGAGATAGAGAAAGAGAAGGGTGGAGGCAGAAAGGAAGAGAGACAGACTGCATGTTTCAATGAAGAAAGGCTCCAGTTACTTATATATCACTAAGTTGGGAATTCATCAACATAACACTGTGTATTTGCACAATCTCAGAGCAAAAGTTAAAAAGAGTTAGGGAATATTTTGTATATGGGACCACCGTTTATCACTGTCAAGGGTCAGAACAAGAACTAGCTTCAAAAATAGACTACATTTCCCTCTTTCTACTCTCCAGGTTTTAACCAGCACCTGCCTTTGTGTAGGGAAGGAAGGTTTGGTTTCCAGAGCTGATGGCAATATTTCCAGAGAAACACTAGAACTCAGGATTTAGGGAGTTATGTGTAATATCCAGTCTACCTCTTGGAAAAGTTTTATGTGCCAGAAACCAGTCATCAGCTTTTTAACAAAGGGAATTTATCAAAATATGGTTTTAAATTTGCACATTTAATGATGGGAGGGTCCAGATGATCAGTAGAAAGATGAGGTGGGAGGCAGCAAATATATATTTAGTCAGTGGAGAGCCCACTTTTATTTTTTTAATTTTTATTTTTTTGCAGTACGCGGGCCTCTCTCACTGTTGTGGCCTCTCCCGTTGCGGAGCACAGGCTCCGGACGCGCAGGCTCAGCGGCCATGGCTCACAGGCCCAGCCGCTCCACGGCATGTGGGATCTTCCCGGACCGGGGCACGAACCCGTGTCCCCTGCATCGGCAGGCGGACTCTCAACCACTGCGCCACCAGGGAAGCCCGAGCGCCCACTTTTAGATCCTATACTCTGCACCAGGCAGACAAGCAGAGTACCACTTAAAACAACAGCAATGTCAACAACTCTCTCCCCTCTTGAAAGGACTTATGGAAATCTAAGTGCCACAAGGAAAATACGGAAGGTAGAACTAAGCTTGTACTTCTTAACTATTGTTGGTACAGCTTCTCTGAAGACGAACAGGATAGAGGAAAAGAAAAAACCAAAACCTTCCCAGTGTATTGTATATTGACACCTCTAGCAATTACCTGATGTCTGGTCCTGTGATAACCCCTTTGCTATGGGGGAGAATCCGAGGGAGCAAGGATAAGGGGAGTGGGGCAATGATTTAGAGTGCCTAACCTCCTAAGTATCTGAATTTAAAGTAAAACCATTAAGTTGAGTTCATTGCTGAATTCTCATGGGGTACACTAATTTTTCATTTTCATTTAGGAAGAAAGGGTGAAAGAGAAGCTTCCCATGCCTGGTTTATGAACGTGGCCTTGAAAATGTCCACAGAACTATTGTTGTCTTGTTGAGTCTGCAGCCAGGAAGGCAGAAATCACTGCAGCAAAGCAGGTGTGAACGTCCCCCTACTTCAGAGGCAGCTCTCTTTGAAGCTGGAAAATCAAGGACGCTGGTACCTTCAAGGAAACAAGGATATAATTATCACAACACCCAATTGGCCCGTGACCTTCCATTCCTCAGGCCTGCCCTACTCCCTTCACTGGCACCAGCCCAGGTCCTCACAGACTGAGCTCTGTCCCAGATCGCTCAGCCCAAGGAGCAGCCCACTCCCTCACCCTTTGAAAGTGTTCTTAATCTCTTTCTACTGCGCTGCTCTTGCTGACATAAATCCGCCAGCCCAGGGGGCCTCTGAGCCCCCCACAGAGGGAGGCCCTTCAGGCCAAGTGGAGTCTAAGCAGCGAAGGCGTAGAATTTATGCTTCCTCTCACCTGTGCCGTCTGTCTGTGGCCTCTACTCCAGGCTGTTTTTGAAGGTTTGACCAGAACCTCCCAGCTCCCTGCCAAGTCTGCCATCATCACCTCAGTCACAGAAGCAGACTTCTCAAGGCCACTAGAAGCTAATAACAGGGACTCTCAACTTCATTGTTATATTTGAAATGTTGAAAGCCAAAGCCTAATAAAATAAGTTCAGAAAAACAAAAAGAGCTATAAATTATCATTTGAAAGTAGTGGCTAAAGAACTCATCTACTCAAAATACCTGGGGGCTATTTCTCAACTACAGCAATAATCCAGTATTTGGTTCCCTTCCCTTCACTGTGCGAAAGGCTTGACTGTGTTCTCTTAGCACGGATTCTTTTCTGCTTCTATGATCAAGTGTCTAGAATCAAAAGTTACACAACAGACACTCTCTACCCAACTTTTTCACACACACACACACACACACACACACACACACCCATACTCCCCACCCAGCCTTGGTCCTAAAGGGTCCACTGAATTGTAGTAATTCTTTTTGACCGCAAGGAATTATCCTACATTATCACCAATCAATATTCATTGCAAATTTACCTTTTATTTAAGATAAGAGTAAAATTCTATTTCCTTCATTTCACAAAGACTATCTATGTTAAACTGATATATTAATGGAAAAACATAATAATGGAAGCATTATTTCCTGTAAGATCAGAAATAAACTAGGGATGCCCATATCACAGTTATCATTATATGATATTTTGGAAATTCTAGACCAGTGGGTCTCAGCTGGTGGTAATTTTGCTTCCCAGAGGATATTTGACAATGTCTGGAGCCATTTTTGGTTGTCACAACTTTGGGAAAACTATTGGTATCTAGTGGGTAGAGGCCAGGGATTCTGTTAAGCATCCTACAATGCACAGGACAGCCCTCACAAGAAAGAATTCTCCAGCCTAAATTATCAATAGTGCTGAGTTTGAGAAACCTTGTTCTATACAATGCAGCAAAACATAAAACATAAATAAGAGAAATAAAGTTTAGAAAATAACTAATTTTCATTAATTGAAAATAACAAGTATCACCTAGAAAAGCAAATAAGAAACAATTAAACAAACATTATTAAAATTTATAAAATAATAAATAACATAGCTGGATAAAGTATTTTCAATTGCATGAGAGACTAAGAGTCTTTAAATTTTCCTATGGGTCTATTTATCCATTCTACAAAAATTTTCTGAGAACAAAAGGATTAGTTTATAAAAAAATACTCAAGAGGTATGAGAACACTTTTGCATTTCAAAATTATGGAAACAACTAAGAAATTTTAATAATCTAGCCTATAATACTGTAATACAAAACATTATAGGAAACCTAAGTAGACATATCTTCCCAAACCATAAGTTGGACTTGAGGACTCTTTTAATAAATTTATTTATTTGGCTGTGTTGGGTCTTCATTTCTGTGTGAGGGCTTTCTCTAGTTGCGGCGAGCGGGGACCACTCTTCATTGCAGTGTGCGGGCCTCTCACTGTCGTGGCCTCTCTTGTGGAGCACAGGCTCCAGAGCGCAAGCTCAGTAGCTGTGGCTCACGGGCCCAGTTGCTCCACAGCATGTGGGATCTTCCCAGACCAGGGCTCGAACCTGCATCCCCTACACTGGCAGGCAGACTCTCAACCACTGCGCCACCAGGGAAACCCCCTAGGACTTTTTTAAAAGGTTGTCTAAAGCACCAAAAAATTATTTTGGGGCAGTGAAAACACACACACACACACACACACACACACACACACACACACACATATAAATGCCCCTTTGGCATAAAAGAGCTTTCCCAGTGTTTCTAAATAAGGACAGTATTCAAATGCATCATGGAAATCAAGGTAATCTATAACAATAGGTTATTATGATTCAGCAGATCATATTGTAGGTAGATGTAAGTTTCTTGAGAGAAGGGCCCATATCTTACTGATTTTTCCATCTCTGTAATTGTCACATATCAGGAACCCAATAAATATTTGTGAATTAATGAAATAAAGAAAATATAAGCAGAGATGATCTTTGAACTCTCTAGTCAAAAGTTAACTTACAACTCTAGCAGTTGTAATTCGGCATCTAAGAACACACATCTGAAAGGTTAAATGAAGAGTCAACATTTTAAGAGAAAGTTTTGCCTCATGTTACAGCTATATTATATAAACATAGGGTGAGCCAGCAAGAATCAACCAGTGATGTTCTACTGAGAACAGTAAACCCAAGTTTTAAATGTTGAAGACTTGAAAGAATCTATGAATATCTACATGATATACCTAAGTATATCGAAAGTTTCCTTAATCTTTCAGTTCATTTTCATAATAAGCCTTCAAAATTTGAGGGGAAGGGAGGGAGGAAAGAAGCAAAGGAAGGCCAGATGAAAAGTAAAAATAAGGAAATAATCAAAAGCCTTCCCTTTATCCCTTCCATGCAATCTCACAGCCTCTCCCTAGAATCCTTGGTCCTGAATGTTTAATAACGAGTGTTCCATAGTTTCAAGGGGAGGAAGGCCCCACAATCCAGTTTAATATAAGGTCATTTGAAATGCTGTAGTGGGACAGGTTCATGGTCCAGTTTCACCAGGGAACATATTCCAGAAGGTCATGGTTCTCTTTGATATAAACTTCAAAGATTAGGGACAAGAAAAATAATAGTTACTGTTCACCAAGCACTTGCTCTGTGCCAGACATCTTCCTGAGGATGTGTTACATTTTTCTGGGCTAACCTTCATAACAGCCCTCATCTTCCCATGAGGAGACAGATGTTTTGGAGGTAACATGAGCAGGCCACCATGAGCTGGCAGAGCCACGATGGGAGTCAACACCTGTAAACCTCCAAACCCAGGCTCATAAGTACCACACTGTAGATGTCACCACAGCATCATATTTCCCTCAGCAACCCACTCTTCATGGATTAGTCATAAAAGCTTCAAGTCAGCAAGCATTTGGTGGGAAAATACATAAAGGAAGCACATGTCCTTGGCTAGAAGGACGTGCCATCTTCTTGAAAAGATGTGACAGGAAACAGGCAGCCAAAAGTACCAACTGTACAGAGTGCTAAAGGAAAGTTCCACCACATGTCAAGATGGAAGCTATAGGCAAAAACATGTGGATGACCAGCGAGCAGAAAGATGAATCACCACATGGCATTAGTAGGGAAAGTCTCACCGAGGGAGCGAGATATGATGGGACTCTCAAAGGATTTGGACAGAGAGAAGAAGAAGCAAATGTTGTTCGCGTGAGTTCATGCTCACCTGGGCTGCTAGACCAAATGGTGGCCAGGCTGCAGGGCACGGAGCAGCGCTTGGCCGAGAAAGAGTATTCAGGGTGACAGCTTATCAGACACATAAGCATGTCTAGAGTTTGATGAGCAAGTCGACATTCATGTGATCGGTATGACTGTTTGAGGCTTGAGTCCTACTTTGCGTTCGTCATCTGCTAAGAGTGAATCTCAGCTCTGCCATTTACCAACTGCCATTTACCATTTACTTTGCGTTCATCATATGCTAAGAGTGAATCTCAGCTCTGCCATTTACCAACTGCCATTTACCATTTACTTTGCGTTCGTCATCTGCTAAGAGTGAATCTCAGCTCTGCCATTTACCAACTGCCATTTACCATTTACCAATTTCCTTGGGGAAATTACTTATCCTCTCTGTGCCTCGATGTCCCCATCTGCAAAATGAGCATCATCATAGTATCTACCTTCTAGGATAGCTGTGGGTTGAACAGGTTAATCTATATCACGTGCATGGCATGGAGCCTGGCACGTGCAAGTGTGATGTGAGGGTTTGCTATTGTTCCTTTTCCATTTTCACCATTCCGCACCCAATTTTGCTGGGTGTTGAGGTAGGGTGGAGAAGAAAGGAAGGTTTCGCACAGCAATTCCTTCTCCTAATCAGCTGATTTATTTTAAATGCCTCTTTTGGATATTGTCCAGTTTCTGAATATCTTTCCTGTGTTCTCCAGAATGGCACAGAGAAACTGTCAAGTTTGCTATGAAGACTGCACCTCTCTAACAGCTTTGGGTTCCAGTATTCATCCCTGGCCTCTTTTCACATCAGCAGTGTACTGGGCTGATGTCTAACAGTTACGACTGGCAGCACGGGGTCCTCCACCATTCCTTCTATGTCATGTGCGTTATTTCAGCAGACTTAGTAAGAGCAAGGATGAGAGTAAGGAATCAAAAGAGGATGAAAGGTAAAGAAGAGAAGAGAAATAAAGTGAGAAAAAGAATTTCCTTGTATTTCTAGCATTTCAAATGGCTTCTTGCCATGACTCAAATTGGGAGAAGGCAAGAAAGTAAATATTTATTGAAATTACTATAAGCCAAGCATGGTCCCATATATTTCACACATTCAAAGAGATTGAGTGTCTTGCTCGTACTTGCACAGCTGTTAAGTGGGAGAGCCCAGCTTGGGATCCAGGTCTACGTTTAATTGGACTCAGTAAGTATTAATGGAGCAGCTTGGCAGGCCAGGCACTGTTCTAGGAACTGGGGACACCAGAGTGAAGAAAACAGATCAAAATCCCTGCCCTCATGGAGCTCACGGTCCACTGGGCAGACAGATGATAAACCAGACAGGCAAGTAAAACATAAAGTGTATTAGACAGCAATAAGCCTTATATAGGAAAAAAAATAAAATGGAAGAGGAGGAGAGGTTGGGATGGGGAGGCTGTAATTTTGGAAAGGACCGTCGGGGAAGGTGTCACTAAGAAGGTGACAATTGAGCAAAGATATGAAGAAACCAAAAGTACGAGACAGGTGTGCATCTAGGGAGAGAACCTTCCAGGCTGGGGGAAGGGCAAGGGCAGAGGCTTTGAGGCAGGAGTGTGCCTACGATGGTGTTGGAGGAACAGCCAAGACCCAGGGTGGTGGAAGTGAGGCGAAGGAGGAGGGGAGCAGGAGGGAGCATAGCCGGTGGTGGGGCAGAGCGCCCGTGGCCGCAAAAGCCCCAGCAGGGACACCTTCTAGGGAGGTGAAAGGTAGCTGGAGGTTTCTTTTCTTTCTTTCTTTCTTTCTTTCTTTCTTTCTTTCTTTCTTTCTTCCTTCCTTCCTTCCTTCCTTCCGTCCTTTCTTTCTTTCTTTCTTTCTTCCTTTCTTTCTCTCTCTTTTTCTTTTTTTTCTTTCTTTTTCTTTCTTTCTTTCTTTCTTTCTTTCTTTCTTTCTTTCTTTCCTCTTTCTTCCTTCCTTCTTTCTCTCTCTCTCTTTCTTCCTTTCTTTCTCTCTCTCTTTCTTTCTTTCTTTCCCTCTCTCTTCCTTCTTTCTTTCTCTCTCTCTCTTTCTTCCTTTCTCTCTCTCTTTCTCTCTCTCTCTCTCTCTCTCTTTCTTTCTTTCTTTCTCTGCACTGCACAGCTTGCTGGATGTTAGCTCCCCAACCAGGGATTGAACCCCTACCCTTGGCAGTGAAAACTCTCAGTCCTAACCACTGGACCATCAGGGAATTCCCAAAAGGTAGCTGGAGGTTTCTGACATGATCTGACTTGTACACCTAAACAGGCTCATCTTCTTGATGTGTTTGAAATAGACTGAAATGATCAGGATAAAACAAGGGGGAGGGCTTCCCTGGTGGCACAGTGGTTGAGAGTCTGCTTGCCGATGCAGGGGACACGGGTTCGTGTCCCGTTCTGAGAAGATCGCACATGCCGCGGAGCAGCTGGGCCCGTGAGCCATGGCCGCTGAGCCTGCGCGTCCGGAGCCTGTGCTCCGCAACAGGAGAGGCCACAACAGTGAGAGGCCTGCGTACCGCAAAAAACAAAACAAAACAAGGGGGAACAATGAAGAGGATATTGTAATAACCAGGAAAGAGATGGTCATAACCAAGGAGTAGCAACGAGAGTAGTTAATTTAAAAGGGTCACATTGGCTTGGATATATTTCAAAGGTATAGCCAATAGGGTTTCCCTGCAGACTGGACAGGGGTATAAGAAAAACAAAGCAAAACAAAAAGCCAGGAGACAAGAGGGACCCCAAAGTTTTCTGCTCCAGCAAATAAAAGAATGGAATTGTCACTAATGGAGATGGAGAGAGAGGTTCAAGATGACTGTTAAAACATCAGGAGGGGTAGAGCAACCTGGGCTGCAGGTATAAATCGGTCTCAAAGCCCATGCTCTAGCTAATAGCTTAAGAACTTGGAATTTGGGGATTTGTACCTGTTTATGGGTATGGGAGGAATAGTTTTCCAGAGTAATGAGAATGAAAAAACTAATCAGAAAATCTCAAAAAAATAAGTCATAGTTTGAGCTATGACTTGGAGCACAGGCTCCGGACGCGCAGGCTCAGCAGCCATGGCTCACGGGCCTAGCCGCTCCGCGGCATGTGGGATCTTCCCAGACCGGGGCACGAACCTGCGTCCCCTGCATCGGCAGGCGGACTCTCAACCACTGCGCCACCAGGGAAGCCCTGAGCTATGACTTTTAAAGTACTGATCCACCCAAGCTTTTTCTGATTATCTGGGCCCTTTCCCACCCTCCCACCTCAAATAAAATCTGTATATGCCCAAGTTGGTTCTGGCCGTCTCAACCACTGCGCCACCAGGGAAGCCCTGAGCTATGACTTTTAAAGTACTGATCCACCCAAGCTTTTTCTGATTATCTGGGCCCTTTCCCACCCTCCCACCTCAAATAAAATCTGTATATGCCCAAGTTGGTTCTGGCCGTCACTCTCAATGGGAATGAATGGACCTTTCCACACTAAACTTTAGAGAAACAGTGGTTCTCTACTTGTTGACACTCTTTTAGGATGTCCGTGAACTCAGGCACTCTTTCCACTCTTCAGTTCGTTGGGCTACTGGCTGCCTTGCAGCTCTTGGCCATTTCAGAGTTTTTCTAGATTGACAAAGGAGGGAGATGGCAGGTCAACTTAATCATTCAAATAACCCTGCAGTGTGTCAGGAGATTCATCAGTTTCCTTATCACTTGTGTTTTCTTATCTTGGTTATAAGTCAGGGTCACTGTGAATTTTTAGGACAGCCTATGAAAGGGAAGACGAAATTGATCATTGTAGGAATAAAAGACTGAGCGAGACCCAAGAACAGATGTCTTTTCTCATGAATATAGAAAGTTTCACATGCTCGCATCCTCGCTATTCATTGCGTGTGAGCTGGATCAGGGATTTGGATTCAACATTTATTGATCTCCTATACAACAGAGGTTAAGTGCCCCTGCCTGTGTTAACCTCATTTAATCCTCACAACACTGAGAGGTGGCATTACCTTATGTTACAGTGGGGGGAAATGAGGCTTAGAGAGGGTGAGCAACTGGCCCAAGGCCACACTGCCTGTGAGTGGCAAGAGCCAGCCTTCCCACCCAGGTCTTTAGGGGCTCTTACTTCCAAGCCACACTTTTTTGCCTCATAATATAAGAAAATAATGAAAGATTCAAATGCAAAACAGATAGTCTCTAAATCCAGTATAGGTCAAAGATGACTTTTCTTCTCTTTGGAAAGGAAATATCCACGCAGAGAAATTTGACCTTTGAATATGGAAATTACACTCTTATTTGGCAGGAGAAAGTAGAAAAACACTTTATTCAATGCCTAAAAGATGTGATAACAAAGACAGGAATTTTCTTTTTTCCATTTGCTCAAAAGAGTAGCCAAATTCACGACTTAACGTAACATACTGTGTGTGTGTGTGTGTGTGTGTGTGTGTGTGTGTGTGTGTGTAGAGAAAGAGAGAGAGAGAACACTAATAAATGCTTATTCTGGGTAGGTACTCCGTTAAGTGCTTTCCAAACGTGATTTCTCTGAATCTTTGCGTCACTCCTGTGAGGCAAATACTATTATCTCCCCTGTTTTACACATGAAGAAACTAAGGTTAGGGTTTGTGTACTTACCTGCAGTACACAAAGCTTGAGACCCAAGATTCCAATCCAAGTGGACCTGAGTAAATCCCCATTTCCTCTGCAGCCCAATACACACCATTTGAAAACGGTACCCCTGTTGAAATGGCTACTCTCGAACTTCACGCGTGGGCACGTAAACTGATAGTTTTCAGGCTGGCACTTTTGATTCAATCAGAAAAGTAAGCATATTCTTTTGGCCCAGCAATTTCATCTCTAAGAATTCTCCCCAAGGAAATAATCAGGAATATGTGTGCAAAGATTAATATGTAAGTTCTATACATTCTTATTTAACTTATGTATCATTAAGTTATTAACATAGATACTATGTTATTAGACTCAAATGTCTACTAGGAACTAATTAGACCCATCAGGGCACATCCATATTGGAATAATATGAAGTCATTAAAAATCAAGGTACATTAAGTGAACACAAGCAAATACTATCTCAATTGTATCATACACATGTAAAGCGTGTAGTATGCACTGAAACAATACCTAAAGAGATACACTAAACTTTCTGTAAAGACATGACCATGTTTAATTTGACCTAAGGCTGACAAGAGGCCTATTTTAGCCAGAGGTTCACTGCACTGTCTTCGCGAGGTACTGTAGGGATCTCTACATCTTCCCATTGCTCAGGGAACAAAGTCCAGACTTCTTAAGTTGTACAGCCCTTAAAGGACTCTGATCTTCTGATCATCTATCCTCCTTCTCCCTGCATTGCTCACTATGCTTGACCCACACAGGCCCTTTTTAGCTCCTGGATTGTACCTGCTCAATCCTAGTCCTACGCAGGGCCTTTGCACATGTTGTCCCTTCTGCTTGGAACGATCTTCCCCATTCTTCTCACGGCTGGCTTCTTTCTTCAGGTCTCAGCTTAAATGTCACCTCTTCAGGGAGTCCTTCCTTGACTACAAAATGTAAAGTTGGCCTCCTCTTTTATTCTGCCCACAGCATCCTGCTCTTTTTCTTTTTTAGCACATAGGATAATTTGTAATGACGTATTTATGTGCTTCACTTGCTCAGTGTCTGCCTTCCCATAGAAGCGATGCCCCGTGAGGGTAAGATCCACATCTGTTTTGCTCACCACTGTATACTTGACGCCTGCTCAGAGGTTATTCATGGCAGGTACCCAATAAAGACTTGCTGAATAAGGAATAAAGGAACAAAGTTAACACCAAGTTATTGGGCACTGACTCTGTACCTAACGAAGTGCGGGGAACATTTAGAAGCTTGTTGGATAAAGAAGACTGGGCTGAGACAGTAGGTGGCTGATAACCAGTTTAAGTCAGTGTAACACACAGGCTATAGGAATTCATACAAGGAAATGCTTCACTTGTTTCTAAACCATTTTCTAAGCATGGCTCATTGGATCTGAACTGTGCTCTGCATCCTAGAAGGAATGTGAACTGGAGAGAAATATCACTGAGCACAGGTCTCCGATTTTCTAAAGAGATCTAGGGCCAGGTACATAGGTTGATGTGGAGTCATTGTACCACCTTGCATGTGCTCACAGCCTCTTTTGCCTCACACCGTCCCTCAAAATCTGACTTGCTTCTTTGCGCAAAGAAAGAGGACCTGCAGTCCTTCAGTCTGAGGGCTTGTCCAAATCCCTACAACAGCGGTTCACAAATATAAGTCATGTCTCCGGAAGAACCATTCGAAATACTAAAATAGTGGGGGAAGAAAACAGCAAATCACTTTTGTGTTGAAAGAGAAACTTTTATACGTAAAATCTTGTAGGAGGCTTAAGAACAATTATAGGAAAAAGAAAACAGATAATTCTACATGTTAACTGAATATTTCCCCCCCTGCAGATTGGAAAATGGCAACATGTATCTGATTTTATAAACAGAACATGTAGGGCTAGCTTAGGGTCCATCAGCGTTCCTAAGGCGTGCTGTCTTCAGACATGAAATTGGGTGTTTGCAGTGGGGGCTGGCATGGCATAAATATTTTCCAAGCTCTATTCAAACAGCAACTTCTATCTGCTACCATGCTATCAATTTTTCCAACAGTTGATTGCAAATTCACCTCATAAATCAATCTGTACAAGAGGTCAGAAGCCAACCACAGCCAATTAAAACCTCTCAGCAATAATTCATCCAAGATCTGAGTAAGGATTTTTTTTTTACAAGTCCTAGGAGGCTCTTGTTTATTCTAATCAGATCAGTAGAGGAAGAACTAAATTGGGTAGGACCCGCATTTTTCTCTTATCCCAGGACACAAACTCAGATGTTTTTATAAGGAAAGGAAGAGGAAGAGGAGAAAGATATGAGGAAGGAGTGGGCTGAAGAATTTAGAACACTTTCTCCACATAGAGTAGTGTTCCCGGCGCTCTCCCCAAGGCTTGACCTCCTCTGACTGCTTCCCCTGCTTGAAGTGGGGAGCTTGTATGCCAACCTATTTGGGGTCTGAGTCCTGTCAGTGCTGTGTGCGACAAATAAATACAACTAACTACTATTTAGTGAGGGCCTGTGACACGTCAGACCCTGTGGGAGATTGAAATAAGTTCAATATGTTTGTTGATTTTTAGGAGACTTTAGACTAAAGAGGCTTAACCAGGTGTGAGAAAGTGCTGGAAAAACTAGGAGACTATAGAGCATGTACCATAAATATATAAACATATAACCACACACACATATTAACATACTATAACTCTGCAACTTTAACTACATTTTCACTATAGAACTGTGTTGGAAGCTGAGTGAACTTGGACAAATGACATAGCTTTCTAAACTTCTGTTTCTCATCCGTTAAGTGGGTAATAATAGCAGTACCAACTCATAGGCATGTGGTAGATTAAAGGAGAGATTTGCAAAGCACTAGCATGCTCTCTGAGCCCCTGAGCACCCACTCAGTGCCGGCTACAATTAAGAACGATGTTAGACTCTAGGCCTTGCTGAAGTGCTCCCTGCTTATCAGCTCATTTGGTTTCACGATGCTCCCTCCAGCCCCAGGTCTAGCCAGACTCTTGATTGATCACTCCCGGGGTCTGCGATGCCATCTGCTGGAGGTCAGGACTGAGGACATGCAGGCTCCCCCAGGCCCATAGTCCACAGCCACCTGGACCTCCTCCTTGTGGCAGCACAGTCCAAGGGGCAGCCCTGCTCTGTCAGAGGGGCCCAGTGAGGCTCAACACTCTCCTGCCTGACCAGCAAGGCTCTCCTTTAATCCCGCTCTCAGACAGCCTCGGGAGCACAAGCAAACCTTCCAGCTCCTTTTTATAACAGAATGCTTTATTTTCTGATTATAAATGTAAAATAAACACTTACTATAATAATTTGAACAGATTCGAAGCGTATAAAGGAGAAAATTAATAGTCTCCCTCCACCCTCTTTACTCCCTACTCGCTATCCCCATCCTAAGGTAACAAATGGCAATCATTCTGTGAATATCCTCCCATGACTTGTAAATACTTAAAAAATACCTTTGAAGTGTTTATACAAGCACATGCAATCACACAGATATGTGATAAATATTACATCTCCAATATTGCTTTCCTTTCCCCCACCGTGCAAAGTATTGTGACATCTTTCCCAGCCATTATTTGGAAACTCTAGACAAAACTGTGGGATCTTTACCCAAATTCTGCAGGACATTCAACAAAGTAAATAGAAATATCAGCTTTGTCTTCCTGGTGACTATCTTTTAGGTTTCATCCAAAGAGGTCCAAGTCTTTAGGTTCCAAAAACCTCTGGGATGAGGAAGCAAGTCAAAGAACTCATAACTTTTATTTCTCAGTAAAACCGGAGTATTTGTGGCCATTTATGGTCTGTTTCCCGTTCCTCGGAACTTCTCTGTCTTCAGCTTTTTTCTAGGTTTGGAGATGTGTCCAAAGGAAAGCTGGAAGCAAGAGACACTGTCTCCCTCTCAGAGGTCTCTCTGTAACTACCCACACGTGGCCCTAGCTGAGGATGAGGGAACGTGTGTGCTGTGCAAATTTTTCCCACTCTGTGGTTACCCTGTACAGAGAGACCCAGCCCTCAACCTCACCAGCCAGGAGTGCAGGGCCCTTCAGGAAAACACCTCACAATAAACAGGGTATACCTGAGACATTTAGCTGTTGGAACAGCTGGCATTTTCATGAAACTGGCTGAGGCGAGTCCGAGAGTAGTTAGAAGTCACCTTTCTCATCAAGTCCTAGGTAATTCCTGAGAAAATGAACATGAAGCCAAATCCTGCCCCATACCCAGGACTCCAGAGAGACAGGAGGGGAGAGTAGAAGTTCCTGATGGTGGTGGCCAACCCCGACTGTCCTCTTCCCTTGCTCTGAACTCATTCCCAGCATCGTCGGCAGGAACAGGACCATCTAAAGGGAGGGTTTAGATGAATCTCACCTCTTTGGGACAAGAGGCCAACACATCCTCTCATCCACCCTGTGCTGGGGCGAGAGCATAAAGAGAAGCAGCTGAGTGAATCTAGATAAGAGCTAAGAAAAAGTAGTGTATCTTGGGAGAGAAAAAGATGCTCTGACACCAAGCTTAAGCCTCTAAATCCCGCTGAGCACTAACAAGGATAAGGAGGCTCCTTCCAGCTGGAAAGAGAACAGCCCTCATAGAGTTATTTATCACTGGCCCACCGTGTTTATTATTGTGAGAGCCAGAGAAAGTGACCACGTTAATGGCAGGTTAAAGGGAAATCAGAACACGGGATTTGTGAGACTCCTGGAGCCTGATGGAGATTAGAAAGCAAAAGTCACACGGCGTGGAGACCCACTCTGATAGACACACGTACACATTCCCTTATCACACTCTGTGAATATGTTTACCATTGGACTCTGAGCTTCCTGAAATAGGGGTGATGGTTTATTCCGTGTACATCCTCTCTCAATCACCCTTTCACAGGAAATGAGATTTATGAAGTCAGAGCTCAATAAATATTTGTGAAATGAACTCTATCAGTGAACAGAATCTTTTCTGATTGTCAGTGAAAACAACATAACCTTCAGCTAACGCTATTCAGAGTCTGGTACATGAGGGACAAGACTAGCCAGGGCACGAGGAAGAGACAAGCTGAAGTTAAAAAAGATGCTGTTTCCAACCTTTGCAGTGGATTGAGTAGATCAGCTTTCACAAAAGGGATAACTCCATGTGTTAAAATACATTTTTTTTTACTTTCTCACTAAAACTCTTTTAACGTGGTGGTCAAATCCCTTCCATGTTTTCATTTTAGACATGAGCCTTAAGATATAAATATAAATATATATACCCCAGCACAGTGGCTGGTATATGCCTCCCCCCAAACCCCCCCACCAGTGCTGGTTTCCCTCTCCTTTCCCCTGTCCTGTGGACTTTAATTCATGGAAGTTGGAGTAAACTGATGCAGATTCTTTCCTGAGAGTGCAATTAAGCAGGAAGAGGGAGGATGAGGGCCCAGGAGGACTATCAGTGAGAAACTGGGGAAAAGGTTCTGTTTTGGTGAACACTATAGTTTGCCTGCAAAAAAGTACACATGGGAACCAGGATGAACGTATTCAAGAAAAGTCCAGCTGATAGGGATCTAACTTATATTCTCCTCAGAAATCCATTTCTACATTATACATTGTAGTTTGTTCTAGTTCCTCATCTCTCCACTCTAAAAAAAGAAAACATGTTTACAGACTTTATGAAGAACCCCATGTTGACTTTCTCTGAACAGGACCTAGAAAAAAATTGACAATGGAAGGTGTCCCACAAAAGCTGATAACAGAAAGAAATGAAACCTTCCCCCAGTCCTCCAACCCCACCCCTTCTTCGAACAATGAAATTTAAATTATTTGGACATTTACATTATTCGTGGCCTATTATGGCATTTACTTAGAGGAAGCATGCAGATTCATAATGTTTAGTAATTAAATATGTTCTTTTGTTTGAAAGTGCTTTAAATTCTACAAGGAGACAGAAAATGGAAAGTAGATTCCTCAGATTCTATAAAATAGTAGAATTATATATATATATATATATATATATATATATTAGAAAATGGTATTACAGGTAACTCTGCTTTCTGGCTAATGTAAACTCTGATACGAGCATTACTCAGTTTTTGAGAAACCTTTGTCAAATTTGGCATTTCTCAAATTTGTGTAAGACTCCTTAGAAGTGCTTAATTGAAAAGCTACAGAATTAAGACAGAAAAGCCAAAGTGAGAATCTGAAGCCACTTGCCCCTCTGATTTAGTGATTCTGTTAATATTTTTTTCTTCTAAATTTTTCTTTCCCAGCCATGTTTTTCCAATGCCATCATTTCAGTTTCAAATACTATTGTAACTGTGTTTTTAGAATATCAACATTTTGCACTGACATTATAAATTAATTCTTTTATTCAATAAATATTGATTGAACTGCCAACACTGTACCTAGAACTGAGTTTTAAAAGATTAATAACATCTTTGAGTCTACCTTTTCCTATAGCCCTGCTTTTTAAACCATAGTAATATTTCATATACCTTGTTTTATATGCCCTAAAAAATAAAACAAAACTAACCAGGATATAGAGGGAACTTAAAGTAGATTTCAAACACTACAAATGAATAATATAACTACTCTAAAGGAGTGGGGATGAAAAGAGCTGAGTTAAGTAACCATGGAAAACAGTATCTCGACTGAATATTGTCAGGCCAAAGGCAACTACAGTATTCTATTTAGTAAACACGTGTTTCATTAAATGTTTACTAGAACAAATAAATAAATAGGTTGTAGATAATCACAGCCTGATTTCTCACTGTTGGTGAAAGACGTTGCAAATAAGGAAAGGGGAAAGGTTAAAATGAACGCTGTGGTGTTGAATTGAAATCCAACCTATCAGTATAAACTCATAATATTATACATATGTATATGTATATATGTGTACATACCTGCACCGATCAAAACATAAATATACATACAGAAATAGAGATGGGTATAGATGGTATTGATGTGTATATATGAATGGTTTATAGATATAGATATAATAATTTCCTAGCTGCCTGCTGAGAGGGCCTAGAAACCGTGGCACTCAGTCTCAGTGATCACATCTAGTGCCCAGATCTCGGTTTCTAAACATCATTCTCCAACCAGGGCTCCTTGGAGAAGTGGCAGGGCAGGGGCAGGGAAAACACAAGACAGAAAATGCAAAGTCGCAAAATATGTCCCTCAAGATATTTATTAGCTACAAAGGGAAAGACAGTCACTCTTCAGTGGAGAAGCTTTTCAGATACCACCTTATCCAAATGATCAAAGTTAAAATCACCAGTTATAAAATGTACTGACATCATGATCCCCTTGGCTTGAGAAGGACACCACATCATTTCTAGCCTTCTGGCCAAAAATTTATCACCTCACTCTCATCATGAGAAAACATCAGAAATCTAAATTTAGAGATATTCTACAAAATGAGGGTTACTCCTCAAAAGTGTTAAGGTCATAAAAGATTTAGAAAACTTAACAAATTGCTACAGACTAAAGGAGGTTAAGGAGAAATAACAACCAGATGCAATGTAGGGTGCTGGATAAGTTCCTGGAACAGAAAAAGAACACGGGGGGCGGGGGGGGGGAATGGTGAAATTCAAATTGTATTGATGTTATTTCCTGGGTTTGATAATTATGCTGTGGTTATTTAAGACATTGTTAACATTTGAGGAAGCTGGGGAAAGGGTATCTAGGAACTCTCTGCACTATTTTTGCAACTTTTTTGGTAAGCTTAAAACTAGTTAAAAACAAAAGTTTTTAAAAAGACGTAAAAAAAAATGTAAAGATATTTTTGCCCTCAAAGAGAACTTAATGGGAAATAATAGTGGAGGAGATTGGGGGTTAGGATGCTTCACCTACATAGTGCATTGCTGCTTCTGACAGCTCCCCTATTTACCTGTATACTTAACCACCTTCTAACATATTACGTAATTTACTTATTTATTACCTTTAGTGTTTATTGCATGCTCCCCTACTAGAAGACAAGTTCCTTGAGGGAGGGTCTTTGTTTACTGGTTTATCTTGAGATCCCAGAACAGTGTCTGGCATAATATAAGCAATCAACATATATGTGTTTGATAAATGAATGTAAACACATTTGCAAAAGAAGAAATGCAAGACAGCTTAATGTATAGAAGATGCAGCAAACTCAGATGCTTCAAGGTTTGGCCAGGTAACTTAAATATGTGAAGGGGTGACTTTTGTTTACTGGTGTATCTTATGTGACCCAGACAGTGCCTGCTACATAGAATACACTCAATAAAAACTTGCTAAAAGAATTAATATGAGACATTTTTTATTAGTTAGATGCAAATTATGCATCTGACATTTTAGTAGCGTTTTAATTATGTAAACATCACTATAATGACTTATACAAGATTCAAGGAGGATAAAACTAAATTTACTGGTCAATGCAAAGATATTTTGAATTTTACTCTTTTTTCTGCTCCATACTAAGAATTTTACTTCCTCTGTGATTTAAAAAAAGAAACGTTTGTTGAAGGGAAGAGATATTTCTCAAAAATGCTGTACTAAGATGTAGTGATAGTATCATATATTGCTGATGGCAATGTTAATTGCTATAACTTTTCAAGAAAGCATTCAGCACTGTGTATCAGGATTCTAAAAAAATGTGCTTTGGTTTTCACATAGCAATTCCTCTTCTGGAATCTATCTTCCAAATTGAACAACGTAGACATACTCGTCACACAGTTGGTTATAGAATTGAAAGAGTAACCAAAAAAGTATATCAACAAGGTGAAAATGGGTAAGTACATAATAATATATCCAAATTATGGACCATTTTGCAGGCACTAAAATGCATGTTTATGAATCGCTGTTAGGACCATGGGAAAGTTCTTATGCTAGAATGTTAAGTGAAAAAGAGGAGGATACTAAATTGTATTGGCAGTATTATCACAATAATACAAAATTATTGTAAAAATGAAAATATGCACATATGTAAACTGAAATTTTTTTCTCTGCTTCTTTATACTTGCTTTTCATTCTGTCTACAATTAATGTATACTATTCTTTTTTTTTTTTTTTTTGGCTGCATTGGGTCTTCGTTGCGGTGCACAGGCTTCTCACTGCGGTGGCTTCTCTTGTTGCGGAGCACCTGCTCTAGGCGCGCGGGCTTCAGTAGTTGTGGCACGTGGGCTCAGTAGCTGTGGCTCGCTGGCTCTAGAGCGCAGGCTCCGTAGTTGTGGTGCACGTGCTTAGTTGCTCCGCAGCACGTGGGATCTTCCCAGAGCAGGGCTCTAACCCGTGTCCCCTGCACTGGCAGGCAGATTCTTAACCACTGTGCCACCAGGGAAGTCCCTACTATACTTTTAAAAGCAGAAAAGATGCCTATGATAAAATATAAAAACATTTGATTGATTAATCTTAAAAATACTATTAAATAAAGAAAAAGTCAAATGCCAAATGAAATTTGTTTAAAAACTTACAGTATTACCAGAATAAATGCTAAATGGATCCAAGATCTAAACGTAAAAAATAAAACCAGAACATTACTAAAAGGAAACATGTTGAATTCCTTTATAATCTGCAGTGGGGAAAGTCTTTCTAACTATGACTCAAAGGCTGGAAGCAATAAAAAGAAAAAAATAATAAATTTAAATGCATTAAAAACTTTTTATTGAGTAACAAAATAGCACCATAAGCAAACTACATCAATAATAATAACAAAAGACAAATGGTAGAGGGGGGATATTTGCAACTTTTATTTATAATAAGGGCTAATTTCCCTCATATACAAAGGGCTCTTAAGAAAAAGTACAAAACTTGATAGAAAAATGGGCATAAAACATGACCATACAGTTTATAGAAACAGATATACAAATAACTCAAGTATATTATAAGATGCTCAACTTCTTTCATAATAAAAGAACTGTCAACTAACACTGCATGAGATGCCATTTCTTACCCATTAGCTGACAGAAACCTAAAAGCTTGATAACTCTGTGAGGCTGTGGGGAAACAGGTTTCTCACACATTACTGGATGCACAACGGTATATTCCTATGGAGGAGAACTTGGCCATATCTATCAAAATTATACATGCAATTCCCCTTCGACAAGCAGTCTTACTCCTAAGACTCTGCTTTGAAGACAAGATGAATATGAAACAACGTATGCATGAATGAATAAAGTTATTCACTATATCATTATTTCATGGCAAAAGATCAGAGATGGCCCACATGTCCATTAAAAGGGAATGGCTGGATCAACCACATAACAGCAAGTTTCACAGCCATAAAAAAGAACGATGAACCAACACAGAGACCTCTCCAGGATATATTGTTAAATGAAAAAAAAAAAATCAAGATGCAGAACTGCATTATAGTACACTACCTTTTATGTGAGAAAGAAGGGGAATATGAATATATACATGTATTTGCTTATTTTTCTAAAAAGAACTACAAGAAGGATAAGTTGCAATAGGATTGAAATGTTTATTTATGGGGAGAGGGGTTGGGGATGGGAGTGAGACTTCTCTGAGGATATAAAAAAGATACATTTTATATCATCTGGACTTTTGAAGACTGTAAATGTTTTATATGTTCTAAAAATACACTTACATCAAATGGAAAAAACAAACAAGCCGTAAAATTGAGGCAAAATAGAAATAAAAGAACTGTACATCAAATTGATATCATAACCACACAGAGAAAAGAATTTTTCAAGGTAACTTTTGAGCATAGTATTCTTTAATGGGATATATTGTAAGGACAAAAAGAATTGTACATAAGTCTTAAACTCTACTCAGGTTTACAGAGAGCAAGAGAGAAAAATATCAAGCAAATGTGGCAAATATTGAATTTGTTGAATGCATGTAAGTAGCTAGTGGGTGTGGATCAAGAATTCAAACCCAAGACTGTCTAAGCCCCAATTTTATGTTCTTGATTCTTATGCCATGATGCCTGTGGGAAGGGGAAAGTCTGGAAAAGGTGCTTTGTTCCCTGACCCAAAGGAATGAGTTGACCTATAAAACTTTTTCTTTTGATAGTTTTGATCCATTACTGTTTCATATTTAACATTATTTGTATAAACCAGGAGTTGAAAACTATTCCTAAGGCAAGTTTTTATAGTCCCCACCACCTCCTTTTGGCTTATACCTACCCTGCTTCCCTCATTTACATTACCTGCCTCTCCCCTTTGACAACTGAACTTATGACTTTACATGAACCTTTTACATTTCTTAGAGTTATTCTTGCAAAAAGACTTGGTGTGTCCACACAAAGACTTATACACAAATGTTCATAGCAGCTATATTAAAATAGAAAAAAACTGGAAGGAAAACAAATTTTGGTACATCCATACAATGAAATGCTGCTTAGCAATAAAAAAGAACAAGCTAGGGATACACATAGAAACATGGATAGATTTTTTTTTTAATGTTTTGCTGAATGAAAGACAGACACAAAACAATATATACTCTATGATTCCATTTACATGAAATTCAAATCTATAGTGGCAGAAAACAGATCAGCTGTTGCCTGGGCCTGGAAAGTGGCATGGATGGGGGCCATGGACCATGAGGGACACAGGGAGATCTGGGGGGTGATGAAAATGTGGTTTATCTTGATTGCACTGGTGGTTACACAACTGTGTGCATTTGTCAAAACTCATTAAACTACACACTTAAAATAGATGCACTTAATTGTATGTAAATTACACTACAAAAAGTTGAATTTTTTTAAAGCACCCTTGTGTCTATTTTTTTTTTAATTCTCTTTGCTCCATAACCATGTGTGCAATTTGTGACCATTGTGCTGTAAAGATGTTCTAAGGAGACTGGGTCTTCAACTTGCCACTTTCTACAAACAGATCTTTCTGGGAAAGATCAGATGGGTCTGTTTGGAAGTCAGCACTGTTTTTCCATCACCAAGGGGACTGCTGCGGAACACCGACCCCAAAGTTCATTATCTCAGCATTTAATGTTTTGTTTTTGTTTTTTCAAAATACAGAGAAGTAATTAGAAGACATGATGGGCAACAACCTCTGTGCCAAATTACCTTGTTTTAATTTGATGATGCTTTTGAATTGTTCAAGCTCAAATAATTAATTTTAAAACTGCCAGTCTCATAATAGGATTTGTTTTTTGGAATGTGCATGCCAAATATTATAAGGAATGTTTTTCACGGTAAAATCTTAACCCCCTAAGACACACAATGACCACCGGACCACTGATCTGCTTCAAATATTCGAAAGCTAATAAGCCACAAGTTCACAGGGGGGAAATTATTGCCTGGCCAGCCTCTAGCAGTCTAGGTTCGACTATTTCTTTAGGGACATTTATAAAACCCCATTCCTTTAATCAGATCATAGGAAGACCGCATCAGGTTTCAGATTCACTCGGGGTTGATAATTGAGCTCATTCTTGAAAGGCCTGAGGAGCACTAAAGCACTGAGGTGAAACCATGGAAATTAGTGATTTGAATAGGAGAATCATGAACTTTGGTAAAGAAAACATTCCCCGTCGGGGCGTTCATGGAACAAGCTTTGCCAAAACCTAGTAAGATTAATGAAGGTAAAATTAAGGAAAACACCGTGAATCTTGTTTTCTGTGGGAGAAAAACAGGGAAAGGGGAAGAAAACCATCAACCTCATTTACAGCCTGAACTATGTAATGAGGGGCCCAAGTGGAGGGGCCCAGCCCCATGGGCCTTCTTGCTGAGGAAAGGCAGCCTCCAATTCTTTGTTCTGCGGCTGCGAGGGTTTGCCTTGGGAATAGCTGGCCTTCCTAAATGACACTGGAGCAAAATTCCACGCCATCTTTTGTAAATGTTTGTTCTGCGCAAGGGCAAGGCGAACTTCCTAAGTGGGTAAGCTGGCTGAAGATCTGAGCAAGCTTAGAGAAGAGAGTCAGGCCTGCCCTTGAACTCCGGGAGCTGAGCACAGCAGCTCACACATGCTCCACCCTGGCTTGGGGCCCGGAAGCAGAGCCCCAGAGCTCCAGAAAGGTCGGGGGAATCCAAAAACAGGCCTCGCGTCTCCTTCTAAGTAGGCATTTTAGTGAGGGCAAGTAGGGGGTGACCCTGTTTAAATCGGGTTTTTGCTGATACAGCCTTATAGGATGGCCTCTCAGCCCCTGAAAGGGAGGCTGAGTTTTAGTCTCATCTATAAAATGGTTGACAACCTCTCGGGTATTTCATGGAAGATGGATCTGTGAGCCACATAGAACCCATTAAACGTTCGGACTATTCATTTACCATTTATACCCAGCGCCTGCCAGGCTATGGAGTAGGTACTCAAAAGTGATCGTTGAATATACAGATTTGACTTCCAATTTAGCCTATGAGCAAAGCCCTCCATCTAATTTTAGCTTTTACTTTTCTCCCAGCATCTTCTCTTCCTCTAGAACGTGTTCCCTGAACCTTCAAGTTTACTGTCCCTGCTCTACAGTTGACTCCAGTCTCCTCCTACTGTCCCCTCATTCATGTCACCTGGGCCACACTGGCTTTCAGGGAGTCTGTAAACCCAGTGGGCACACCCCTCCTCAGGAGCAGCCTTCCCCCAGACCTGTGTGGCTGCCCTTTGTGATAAAAATCACAAAGTTACATGTCTTTTATGGAGTCAGTGAGAATTGACTGAGGGGTCTCTACTCATTTATTCAGAGCCTTTTCAAGAGTTATCCCTTTGTCCTAAATTCTAGATCTCTGTCTTGGTTTCTAGTGTTGAATGCCACGTCATCTACCAGTACCTCTTGAAATCATGAACTGAACTTTTGTCAGTTCTCACGGTAGGTGTAAGAATGGCTTTTTAAATAAAGCATCTAGTGAGATGCTTTAATATTCCTATCCTTAGTTAATACTTTCATGTTCTCACTGTTTTAAGAACTCATTGCATATATTTGGCTTTTATTACTCCGAACTTCCAAACCTGCCAGTGTTTTTCATGTGCTAAGAATGCCCGTGCTTCTTTGAAGATAGAGGAAGGGGGCATGGGCCAAATCATGTGGCTATGTGGGCAGACTCTGGAAGCTGGGAACAGCCCTCCGATGACAGCCAGCGAGAAAACGGAGATCCCAGTAAGGTCTATTCTACCAACAACCTGAATAAGCAAGGACCCTCCAGAAGGGAACCCAGTCCTGCCAAAACCTTGATGTTAGCCCGATGAGACACACATTAGACTTCTGACATGTACCAACACGTACATGAACCTACGTAGAACTTCAGAACTCTAAGATAATACATTTGCATCGTTTGAGCTGCTAAAAAAAATGCTCATGCTCTTACTGATGCTACATTCTCAACAGAAGAGGCATTAAAATATTCTGAGGCTGACCACATTCTGTTTTACAGTATGTTGTTATAACTGTTCTGTTTTATTATTATTATTAATCTCTTACTCTGCCTAATTCATAAATTAAACTTTATCATAGATACGTATACATAGGAAAAAACATGGTGTATATAGGGTTCAGTACTATCTGCACTGGCACCCACTGGGGGTGCTGGCATGTATTCCCTGTGGATAAGGAGAGACTACCATATTATTTTTTGAGCCGCAAGCATGTTGTATGTGTGAAGCAATGTGCCAAGCATCATGGAGGACACACAAAAAAATTCTGAACCATGATGTCGGTGTGCCCTATAACACAGCCTGAATAAGGATCAGATAAAATCCTGGCTCTTCCTCACGGAAGAAGCCTGGGGGCAAAATCTGCAAACAATGGGCAGCAGGTCAGTATCTGAGCTGCTGGCTGGAGTCCTGACTCTGCTGGAACAGGCTGTCCTGGGGGCAGGCAAACCATGGATCAGGATCTTTTGAATAAGGACTTCCACACTTCAGAACTTCCCTCTTTGTTTTGTAGCAGGATGTCAGAAGCATTCCAGTAAACCTCAAGAAATCAGAAGTGCGAAAAAGAAAAATTTTTAATTACTTCGTGTGCACAGACCTTATCCTAAAATGGATTTGTAAATTTTACCAAAGATCACAAATTCAATGGAAAACAACACTTATACGTCTGTTTCACTACACAATGCATGCTGATATCATCAGCACCTGTGCTAAACAGAGGCTTCATTCATTCATTCATTGGTTTGTTCTTTCTTTCACAGATTCATTTATTTAACAAATGTTTACTGAGTACATACACTGTGCTAGGAACTATGGGTGATATAAAGATGAATAAGAGGGCTTCCCTGGTGGCGCAGTGGTTGAGAGTCCGCCTGCCGATGCAGGGGACACGGGTTCGTGCCCCGGTCCGGGAAGATCCCACATGCCGCGGAGCGGCTGGGCCCGTGAGCCATGGCTGAGCCTGTGCGTCCGGAGCCTGTGCTCCGCAACGGGAGAGGCCACAACAGTGAGAGGCCCGCGTACCGCAAAAACAAAACAAAACAAAAAAAAGATGAATAAGATACTACCTCTGGCCTTAAAGCACTTGGAGGAAAGAAGAGGATATAAAACATGTGCTTAAAGAAATATAGATCTAAAATGTGATAAATCATCCAAAAGAATTAAAGTACCAGGGAACAGAGATCTGGCTAGAGAAAAAGGCTTTGTAGAAGGGTTAGCTGGGGCCTTGGAAAAAGGGATAGGAAAAAGCTATGTGGGAATGGGAATGGGGCTGAGGATTGGGAATTAACAGAAATCAAGGCAAAGAGGCAGAAAAATACAAGACCTGGATGTGGAAAGTGAATAGTTTCATTTGACAGGAGCAGAATGTATATCAAAAAGAAGGAAGTGACAATTTCTCAAAAAACTAAAACTAGAACTACCATATGACCCAGCAATTCCACTCTTGGTTATATATCTGAAAAAAAAAAAAAAACAAAGAACGAGAACACTAATTCAAAAGGATACATGCAGCCCATGTTCATAGCAGCATTATTTACAGTTGCCAAGATATGGCAAACTAAGTGTCCATCAACATACGAATGGATAAACAAGTGGTATATAAATACAATGGAATACTATTCAGCCATAAAAAAGAATGAAATTTTGCTATTTGCAACAATGTGGATGGACTTTGAGGGCATTATGCTAAGTGAAATAAGTCAGACAGAGAAGACAAATACTGTATGATATCACTGATATGTGGAATCTAAAAAATAAAACAAACTAGTGAATATGACAAAAAGGAAACAGACTCACAGATACAGGGAACAAACTAGTGGTTACCAGTGGGGAGAGGGAAGGGGGAAGAAGAAAGATAGGGACAGGGGATTAAGAGATACAAACTATTATGTATAAAATAATCTACCAGGATATAGTATACAACACAGGGAATAAAGCCAATATTTGATAATAACTATAAATGGAGTATAACCTTTAAAAATTGTGAATCACTATGTGGTATACTTGTAACATATAATATTGTACAGCAACTATATATATATCTCAATTAAAAAAAGAGAAGGGAGTGGAGAATCGTGATACCCAACTAGGGAAGTTTGGGTTACAGTCACAGGTGAGGTGACCACATCTCATCCAGATCACCATGTGAGAGTGAAAGGGGTGTAAAAATAATTAAAATTATATATATTTTTGAAATATTTGTTGATCAAAACATTTTTTATTAGTAAAGTAGTAGTATGGTTGAATATTCATGAGTTTCCACTCTAGTCCTTTTGATACCCACTCTGCTCCTGTCAAGTGGAACTATTTTTTCATATGCTTGTTGGCCATTCATATGTCTCCTTTAGTGAAATATCTGTTCAAATCTTTTGTCCATTTTTAATTGGGTTTTTGTCTAATTATTGAGTTGTAAGCACTCATTATATATTTTAGATACAAGTCCCTCGTCAGGTATATGTGTTGTGACTATTGCCTCCTAGTCAGTGGTTTATGATTATGGGTGATGCTCGAAGAACAGAAGTTTTCAATTTTAATGAAATCAAATTGATAAAATTTTTCATTTATGATTTGTTCTTTGTATGTGTGTCCTATCTAAGAAATCTTTACTTTCCCCGTTTCTTCTATATTTTCTTCTAAAAGTTTTACTGCTTAGCTTTGACGTTTAAGTTATGATGTTTTCATTATAGGATTATAAATAATTTTTTATGTATGGTTTGAGGTAAGGAATGAGGTTCATTTTTTTCCGTAAGAATATCCAGTTGGAACACTTGCATTTGCTGGGGGTAGGGGGAGGTGGGATGGGGACTATCTTTCTTTGTTAGAGTACCTCAACAACTTTGGTGATCAACTTTCTTGAAATATGAAAACTCAGTCATTTTTATAAAACTAACCAACCTCCCTCACTTCCTTCCTGCCTTCCTTCTCATTGCTGCTGTAGTGAATATCGCGAGCTGTGCTGCCCAGACTCCCCCTGCAGGACTGTGGCGAGGTTTCCCCGGCTGCTGGGAACATTGGCTGTTGACAGCTCACAGTTGATTCCAGCTCCAGAAATTGCCCTTGGCTGAAACATGCTGCCTTATCAAATGTCATGTTCTTGCCCCAGGGGCAGTTTCCAACCTATAATTGGTCACTGGTAAGGGGGGGTGGGAGATGTCGGTGAAAAATAAAGACCTGGCCTCATTTCAGGACAACCCTGACAGGGCCGCCCAGCTCCAGGAATCCCACGGGATCAGCTGAGGCCTCTGCTGCATCTGCATCACAGTTCAGTTTTCCTTCTGCCCAAGCCTGCTTCCCGCACTCCCTCACAGGTGCGGTTCCCAAGAGCATTCCTGAATAAACCTCCATTTCAGAGTCTATTCCTCAGAAACCCAGTCTAAGACAGCTGCTGAGAGGGTTTATTGCAACATTTTAAGAAAGCATTACCAAAAAATAAATGCTATTTTCATCATGCAATAAATGGTAAAACTTCTGAAACGACTTCATGCATTTTTGGTAGGACTGCTCTGCCTGAATTTCCTGCACATGTTTCATGTACACCTAACCTATAACCTCCCCATTTCTCTCTGACCCAGCCCACTGATGGTCTGGCAAGTATACCAAGAGCCCAGTAGGAGCAGCATCGTTGACTGTCTCTCCCACCATCACTGGAGATGGAAGGAAAAAGCTGTCACTAGCTGCTCCTGTCTAAGGATGCTGGTTTTTATAGGCAAGAACTCTGCACACCTTGAAAGGAAGGTGTTGATTGCTTTGCACCTTGAAAAGGTCCAGTAAAGAGAGAAGAGTTAGTCTCCACATTGAACCATGTGTTAAAGTGAGAATTCTACTCATTACACATATGTCTCACATCCAGTAGAGACCATGACAAAAGCTGGCTTGTTCAAAGTGGAGGTCTGTCCAGCTACATGCAAAAGAGTCAAACTGGACTACCTTCTCACACCATGTACAAAAATAAACTCCAAATGGAGTAAAGACGTGAATGTAAGACCTGAAACCATAAACCTCCTAGAAGAAAACAGACAGTACTCTCCTTGACATCGATCTTAGCAATACTTTTTTGGATATGGATCCTCAGGTAAGGGGAAAAAAAGGCAGAAAATAAACAAATGAGATTACATCAAGCTAAAAAGCTTTTGGACGTGAAGGAAATGATCAACAAAATGAAACTGCAGCCTACCGAACGGGGAAGATATTTGCGAACGATGTATCCGATTATGGGTTAATATCCAAAATATGAAAAGAACTCATACAACTCACATCAAAAATCCAATTAAAAAATGGGCAGAGGCCCGAATAGATATGTTTCCAAAGAAGACATACAGATGGCCAATACACACAAAGAAAGATGCTCAACATCACTAATCGCCAGGGAAACGCAGATCAAAACTGCAGTGAGGGCTTCCCTGGTGGCTCAGTGGTTGAGGCTCCGCCTGCCGATGCAGGAGACACGGGTTCGTGCCCTGGTCCGGGAGGATCCCACGTGCCGCGGAGCGGCTGGGCCCAGGAGCCATGGCCGCTGAGCCTGCGCGTCCGGAGCCTGTGCTCCGCAACGGGAGAGGCCACAACAGTGAGAGGCCCTCGTACCGAAAAACAACAACAACAATAACAACAAAAGAACAAAAAAACTGCAATGAGCTATTACCTCACACCTGCCAGAATGGCTACCATCAAAAAGACAACAAATAACAAGTGTTTGTGAGGATGTGGAGAAAAGGGAACCTTCCTGCACTGTTGGTGAGAATGTAAATTGATGCAGCCACTGTGGAAAACAGTATGGAGGAGCCTCAAAAATTAGAAATAGAACTGCCATATGATCCAGCAATTTCACTTCTGGGTATTACCCAAAGAAAACAAAAACACTAATTCAAAAAGATATATGCACCCCAATGTTCATTGCTGCATTATTTACAATAACCAAGATTTGAAAGCAACCTAAGTGTCCATTGATAGCTGAATCAATAAAGAAGATGTGGTATATATATATATATATATATATATATATATATATATATATATACACACATACACACTTATACACATATACAATGGAATATTACTAAAATATGAAATCTTGCCATTTGTGACAACATGGATGGATCTAGAAAGTATTATGCTCGGGACTTCCCTGACGGTCCAGTGGTTAAGACTTTGCCTTCCAATGCAGGGGGTGCGGGTTGGATCCCTGGTTGGGGAGCTAAGATCCCACATGCCTCAGGGCCAAAAAAACAAAACATAAAACAGAATATTGTAACAAATTCAATAAAGACTTTCAAAATGGTCCACATCAAAAAAAACATAGAAAGTATTATGCTAAGTGAAATAACAGAAAGAGAAAGACAGTTACCACATGATCTCACTTATGTGTGAAACCTAAAACAAAGAAAACAAAACTAAAACAGATTCAGGGATACAGAGAACAAACAGGTGGTTTTCAGAATGGAGGAGGGGTTGGGGGGAAATAGATGAACCAGATTTAGAGGTGCAAGCCTCCAGTTATATACAAATAAATGACAGAGATGTGATGTACAGCATAAGGAATATGGTCAATAATATTATAATAACTTTGTATGGGGACAGAGTGTTATTAGACTTAGCTTGGTGATCATTTCACAGTACACACAGATGTCAAATTACTATGTAGCATACCTGAAACTAACATAATATTGTACATCAACTATATTTCAATTTTTAAGAAGTGGAGGTCTGTCAAAAACATCCCAACTTTTCATTCCACTATTAGTAAAAATATGCCATTAGAAAATGAAACATCCGGTAAAAATGCTAGGTGGGAGGCTGGGAAAATGGCATAAACTCAGAGTGTCCAAGGCAAACCAACACAGTGGTCACCCTAATTTATAGGTAAGGGAATGCTGCTGATGCTTTGCACCCAAGAATACTATTTCACACCTTGAACGGATGCAGGACTGCCCTTTGGCAATGCCAATAGAACCAAAAAAGCTCAGGAGAGAAACTAAAATCCCCTACTCTGTAAAACGCCCTTGGGAGATGTCTCAGAAGTTAGTCATAGCCCAATAGCCTGGTCTTGATAAACATTCTGTGGGTAGAGCTGTCCATCAATACAGGATGTAAGATAAGATGCATATCAACAAATGCAAACTGTGAAGAGTCAACAGCCAATTTCCAGAGTTTCCATAATTTGCAAATGTGTACATTTTCTCCAGGCACGTTGAGGATGATGGCACCTATGGCCATTGTGAGCAGACTCAGAGGGTCAGATGTATAGAACAACTATTTCAGACAAAGTAGATTTAATTGGACAGTTTAAATGTGCCTGTTTGAACACTATTTATGTTAGAAAAAAAAAGTAAATACTTCAAAAGGCCACACAGGGTTTCCCTGGTGGCGCAGTGGTTGAGAGTCCGCCTGCCGATGCAGGGGACACGGGTTCGTGCCCCGGTCCGGGAAGATCCCACATGCCGCGGAGCGGCTAGGCCCGTGAGCCATGGCTGCTGAGCCTGCGCGTCCGGAGCCTGTGCTCCGCAACGGAAGAGGCCACAACAGTGAGAGGCCCGCGTACCAAAAAAAAAAAAGGCCACACAAACAAACTTTGGTTTATCAACACAGGTTCTGGAAGGATTTGAATTAGTTATTTATAAATCAGAGGCTTCTGGGAATTCCCTGGCAGGGCAGTAGTTAGGACTCGGTGCTTTCACTGCTAGGGCCCAGGTTCAATCCCTGGTTGGGGAACTAATATCCCACAAGCCGCTAAAAATAAATAAATAAAAATTTAAAATAAAATAAAATAAAATCAGAGGCTTTTGTAGCAATTGTAGAAATATGTAACTTGTACTATTGGAGGATTGGGGAATAATGTCTTTTCTCAGTTAAATTAAATTTAGAAAGATGTCAATTAAATCTCTTAACTTAATATTAGATACAGATTTCCATGTTTGTGTAAGAACTTTATACACTTTTAATCTTTATAGCAAACCCACAGCATTGTGATAATTAAATTAATACATACAAAACACTTAGAACAGTGCTTGATACCTGTTAAAAACTTAATAAATGTAAGTTGCTGATATTAATTTTCTTTTTAAGAGAATTAGAAACAGGAGAAATTTCAGAAGTAGGTAGAGTTTACTGGAAAATTTCAAGCAACTATGTGGACATTTATTTGGTATTTTTTCCGATTCATTATTCATTTACTCAGCAAAACATTTATTGAGTACCTAGTCATTGTAACTACCCTGATTATTTGAGGCTGGTTGTCATGGAATCAATATAACTTAATTCCATCAATATATGATCAATATAATTCTATTCTTGCATCTAATTTAATTTCTTTAACCAGTCTTTACTGAATCAAATAAACCATATAATAAGCATTTATGAAGAAAGTAGCTTTAAAAAGAGTCTGTAGATTAAATGAATTCATTCTTCTGTCCCATTTCCAGACGATAATTACACTTCAGAAATGCCAGCAGGACACAAGATGCTGTAAAGCCAGAGAAATGTGAACATTAACGGAACAGCCTGGTCAGTTATGATGTCATTAAATAAAACACACACTCACATAACCCGAAGCCAAATAGACCATAAAACAATTTATTTCTTTCCACATAGAAAGACCAAATGCAGCTACCTTAAGAGCGAGGACTCTTTATGTCAATTAGGTTGTATTTTAGACATTTTCCATAAGTTGAATGATTATAATCAGAAGCTCCTAGGATTTGATAAAAATATATTTAAAGCATGTGGCAATATAAAATAACTTTAGCAAAAAAAAAAAAAGTATCAACAAAGGAGTTTTGAAATTAAAAATTTTTTTGATATACCCCAAATCTTTCTGAACTTAGTGGGTTAAATAAGATAACAGGTAGGTGAAAATGTAACAGATGTAATTAATAGTCATCCAATAAGTTTTGCTAAAAACTTTGGGTTTATGTCCCAGCAATTGAGAAAGCAACTTATTCTAATAGCTAAAGCACAAATCCTTTTACAAAATTAAGGGAGCATATAATATAGTTGTTAACCAAAATAAAATTTTAAATAATTTTTATGCTAGATAATTATGTTATTTTAAGCACTCATTTTGGAGGGAGCTGAAAGAATCAAATGAGGGGCTTCCCTGGTGGCGCAGTGGTTGGGAGTCCGCCTGCCGATGCAGGGGAGGCGGGTTCGTGCCCCGGTCCGGGAGGATCCCACTTGCCGCAGAGCAGCTGGGCCCATGAGCCATGGCCGCTGAGCCTGCGCGTCCGGAGCCTGTGCTCCGCAACGGGAGAGGTCACAACAGTGAGAGGCCTGCGAACTGAAAAAAAAAATCAAATGACGTTGCCCTAATAAAACTTTGATTCTGTTTGTGATTGAGGTTTTGCAATGCCTACATGTAAAGGAAGAATTGGAATAGAATTGATGCATTATCGCTATCTCATTTGAGTAATAACCATCCATGGATAATATAAGTCAATTTTTATAAAGGCCTGTCTCATTAATCATTTACCTTTGTGGTTAATAATTATTTATTAAAATTTTGTAATATATTTTATAATCTTTTGCTTAATTGTGTACTGCCATGTGCTGTGTAACTGTAATGAAAACTTGATCCAGAAAAAAGAAAATGTAACTTTTAAAGGTTTGTGATCATAAGTTTTAAAATTTCAATTTATTTACATATTTCTGTGGCAAAGAGCTATGAGTGATCAATAAAAGACTTTCAAGATTAAAATAATTTACATGTGGGTGAAATTCTATGGGAGAAGTAGAATGAAAATATAAATTCAAAGGGAAAGAGAAATGATACAAAATTTCAAACTGTTAAAGAGCGAGTCCATCCACTCTTTAAAAGGGTGATGAAAGGCATCAAATCACTGAAGTATTTAAAGTATTTAAAGTCCAGTTTTATTTTAAAATGTCAATGTTTCCAGTAAACCAGAAATTACCTCATTTGCAACTGTCTAAACTTATGATAACACTTTCTGATGGTCAACATAAATTGTGCAAGGGTGTGCATGGTTTTTTAAATGAATTTGGTACCTATGAAAGCAAAAGCATTGGAAGATCCCTGCTGTGAGATATAACGTCCATGCTGAATCCAAAAAGATGCAGAAGAGATATCCAGAGGAAATGGACTGGGGGCTGGTGGCAACCCCTGTAGGGCATGAGCCAAGGCTGGGAGACTAGAGAGAGAAGATGACATATTTAAGGGAAAAATGTTTTAGGACAGCTGGCGTGGAGCCCCATGAGGGCAGCTGAAGCCATGGGATTAGTCAGATCACCCAGGTGAAAAGTTAGAATAAGCAGAGCAGCAGAATCTAAGGATGGAGCCTAGCAGGTAGGGCAGGTAGAGAGGACCCCCTGAAAACACCAAGAAGGACCCCCTGAAGACACCAAGAAGGTGTCATCCAAGAAGGGGGAAGAGAATGGGGAGAGGGTATCATGAAGACCAATGGTGAGTTTCAAGGAAGGGAATTGACAAAAGTGTCCATTGAATTTAAAGAGAAAAAGGATTACTGATGAACAGGCTGGTTAAGAGCCTCTGGGTGGGAAGCCTCAGAAAGCAGTTTAAGCAAGAACAGTAGTCATGTAAAAAGTCAGAGGAAGAGTTGAATCAAGGCAGCTGCAGGAATTTGTGCTGGAGCACCTGGTGGCCTCTGTCTCCAGGGAACTGCCATTCACCAGTTCAGCTCCAATCGCTCCCGGTCTCTGTATTTCTATTCAAGTTTCAGAGTTCTGGGAGATTGGCCCAGCTCAGGTTAGGTATCTACTCTTTTTTTTTTTTTATTTTTTTATTTTTATTTATTTATTTTTGGCCGTGTTGGGTCTTCGTTCCTACACATGGGCTTTCTCTAGTTGGGGTGAGCGGGGTCTACTCTTCGTTGCAGTGTGTGGGCTTCTCACAGCAGTGGCTTCTCCTGTTGCAGAACACGGGCTCCAGGCACGTGGGCTTCAGTAGGTGTGGCGTGCAGGCTCAGTAGTTGTGGCGCACAGGCTCAGTTGCTCCATGGCATGTAGGATCTTCCCAGACCAGGGATTGAACCTGTGACCCCCTGCACTGGCAGGCGGATTCTTAACCACTACGCCACCAGGGATGTCCCAGATATCTACTCTTAAATGATCAGCCATTGTCGTGGGGTATGATAACCTCGTGGAGAATGGCCAGTGTGGGCCTGTTCCCGCATATTTGGGCTGAGTTAGAGAAGGGGGCACTACTGTCAGCCAGGAGTCCCCCTCCCCCCACCCCTGAGCTGGGGCTACCACAGACCGCCTTACCAAAGAGAAGTTTTGGGAGCAGAAGTCAGACTGCAGTGCCCAAGGAGTGAATGGGAAGTGAAAAAATGGTGTTTAAGGACTTGGCCATGATGAGACTGAGGGACAGAAGGTGGTAATCAGATAGAGTGATTGGATTAAGAGAGCGTATCAGCTTTGCCCACCAATGGAACATTCTATATACAGCCAGTGTTCGCCTCCCATGCACATAAGAATCTGGTCTTAAAATTCACCTGTAATGGTTTCTCAATGTGCCCGAACTATAAAATAGTTGATGTGGGGGGAAAGAACGTGGATTTTAGATACAGAAGACATGGGTTGGAGCCCCGGGCTCTGTCCTTGAGTAGATGTATGACTTTAGGCACCTTGCTTAGTTTCTCCAAGTAAAAAGAACTGAGGAATGATCAAATCACAAAATGTATGTAACTATTTTATAAACTGTAAAGAACTAAATAGATAATATGGTGTAATATCCACAACAAACATACAGATTTGAATTGGCTCACATACACCACCAGCAGCATCATTCACTCTTCAGAAAATTCTATGCGCTTGTTAGTCTAATAACATTTTTGTTTTGGAAAGCATAGAGCTTTGGAGGTAAGAAAGGTCTGTAGCAATCATCTAATCAAACTCTCAGATTTTGTCAAAAAGAAGCCGATGCTCAGAGAAGTTTAGTGACTCATCTAAAGTCACACAGCTAGTAAGAGACAGGATGAGGACTTGACTCAAGCTTTCCTGACTTCTAATCCCGTACTCGTTCCACTTTATTATGCTTCTTGTATTTGACTTATATGTTGAAGTATTACATACTCTTTCTGTTGTATCACATGTGATTTTTTTCAAAGTCTTTCCACCATAGTAAAATCTACTTCTTTGGAAAAAGAGAGAAATCTATACTGCATGGTCTCAAATGAGAAGAGAAATTTCTGTTAGGTCATAGAGTCCTTGGCTTCCAGTCTTGGGGATAAAGAAATTGCACTGGTATAACTGAAGGGAATGGCTACTCAGGGCCAAGAGCAGTATCAGAACATGTAGCCGTCTTGGGAGCACAGGTCTGAATCTTGGCAAGGTCAACACGAGAGCTTAACCTTTTAAGACAGATAAATTGAGTTCTTGGAATGCCCCTGTTTAGTGGGCTTGTAGGGGTCTTTCGGATGAGCCCCTTGCTAAGTGAAGTTCGGTCTGCTTTGCATCAACTTCACACAATCTCAAGATAATCTCAGACTGGATCTCCATGAAGCCAAAGCCAGCAATAGGAAATTCAGTCTATCAACTCTTTATTTGGCATGGGAGAAATTGCTATATTATCCATTGCAACGTTATTTATCTTAGTGAAGTTTAGAAACTGCCTACACGTCCCCAAATTAGGAAATGCTTAAATGAATTATGATCCATTTCAATGAAGGAATATTGTGTAGTCAAAGAAAATTATGCTTTCTTAGAATCTAAGCATCTTACAGTTAATTTTTTAAAATAATTTACCTTATATTTTTGACAAATGTTGATACCGTATTGACTCAGCCTGGGTAATATCATGTATGAAGCACTTTATAATGTTTCCATTGACCAATCATATTATCTGGCCCATCCTGTAGCCTCTTACCTATGACTACTACAGAAAACTTCTGAGTTCTGGTGGGATTCATGAGGATGGGGGTGTAGTTACATAACTCTAGAAGTGGGGTATTAATCCTTTACATTATACTGAAAGGTATGACAATTCTCTTAAAGTTAAAAGTACTATCTAAATTTAAATGCTATATCTCTGTTAAACACTTTTTTAGTCTTATTATTTAATTAAATATTTTTTCTACTAAGTAAATACTTTTTTAATGTAATACTTTTTCAGTGTCTAATTCTGGCATTGTAACAATGGTACAAATTAAACTCAGACAGGCTAAAATCAAAAAGACTGTAATAACAAGTTTGAGAAAGTATGTGGCGATATTGGAACTCTCATACATTGCTTGTAGGAATGCAAAAATGGTGCAACCATTTTGGAAAACAGTTTGGCAGTTCTACAAAATGTTAAACATAGAGTTACCATATGACCCAGAAATTCCATTCCTGGAATATACCTAAGAGAAATTAAAACACATGTCCATACAAAACTTTGCACGCAAATGTTAACAGCAGCATTATGCACCATAGCCAAAAAGTGGAAGTAACCCAAATTTCTGTCAACTGATGAATGAATAGACAAAATGTAGTATATCCATAAAATGGAATATTATTTGACCATGAAAAGGAATGAAGTATGAATACATGCTACGACATGAATGAACCTTGACGACATTATGCTGAGTGAAAGAAGTCAGTCACAAACTGCTACATATTATATGATTCCATTTATATGAAACATACAGAATAGTCAAATTTATAGAAACAAAAAGGAGAATAGTGGTTGCCTAGGGCTGGGGGTGTTTGGAAGAAAATAGGGATTGACTGCTAGTGAGTACAGTTTCCTTTTGCAGTGCTGAACTGTTGTAAAACTGATTGCAGTGAGGGTTACACAACTCTGTGAATATACTAAACACCATGGAATTGCACACCTTAAATGGGTGAATTGTATGGCATGTGAATTATATCTCAATGAAGCTGCTAAAATATAAACTCAGATACTAAAGGGCTGTTCTCTGATTGAATGCAAGGTCACACACATTGGGAAAAGGAACATTTGTTTCTTCTCTGAAATTGAAAGATTGGAAGTCCCTAAAGTCAAGATTTCAAATGAATGAGAAAAGGCGTATGTGAAATCAACAACAAATGGGGAAAATATCCAATCTAAAACTTAGATCAGAAATGCAATGCACCTAGCTTCATGTTTAAAACACCATCAAATGGTAGAATACAAACCAAAGCACTGTTTTATACATCTCTCATAAAAATAATCTAAAGTATCACAAAAGTCAGTGGAAAATGATAATATGCATGGTATGTGGTGATACCAGCTCAGTGATTTCCTTAACCAATCGATCCTAGTTTTGCCTATCATAAGCAGAGGCAATTTTAATATATCTCTTGCTTTTGCCGGAGGGAGGAAGCCATTCCCACATCATGATCACATCCTTATAGAAACTGAAAATGTGTGTTCAAGCCATGGTGGTCCTGCAAAAATGTAAACTCATAAAGGGGTTCTTGATTCATTGTCATCATTCATTTTGTTCACTGGAATAACCAGAGTTTTGCCAGGTTATACAATGACTGATAGCTTTTTCATAAAAGGGTATTTTATAAAATATTGAAATGTAGCTTATTTCTACCTGATAAATGCCTGGACCTGTAAACTTTGAACCCTCATTGGCCTTTGTTGCTTGTGACCTTGTTAAAATGATTAATGTTCTCTTAACAACTGCAGGCTGCGAAGGCAGCATGTACTTACTGTGCGCAGATTCTTTATTCGAGGCAAAATGAGGCCGTTCAAATATAAAACTGCTAATAATATTCACTCTAGTCCCCAGGGAGTTGTATCATTTTTTTTTTAATTTCAGGTACCCTACGAGAGGGCAAGTATGTATTTTTGATATACGTATTTTTTTTATGTTAAAAAATTACAAAGGACCCTCAGATCTTAATTTCAAAAAAATGTATGTTAACACAATCTCCTCATCATCTCTAAATGAAAAATAAATGAATGGACATTAGGATTACCTTATCACACATTTAAAGTTATTATTGTTTTATGAGTGTTTAGTAGCATTTTGTACCAGTTTGCTGTTATCATCAGAGTTGGTGAGTTATATCATTACTGAGCTATGTGAAGTCTCAAACCCGCCAACTCTATCCACTGTTAATATCCATCACTTAAATAGTAAGGATCTGCCTTTGCCAGAAGTCAGCAGCATTGCTTTCAGGGACTAGATGAGAAATGGACTGGCTCTTTCTTAATTAACATCACTCTGGAAATGGTGAAGATGTAACAAAGTTTTCTCACTGGCTTTACACCAGAGTTGAAAACAAAACATAACAAAACAAAAAGTTCTGCTGGCCTACAAAATGTTTTATGAGCCCAGTGTTCCCTGAAAAGCCTCATGGGAAATAAATAAAATTAGAAGACTTTAGCAACTTGCTCAATGTACATCATTACTTCCAGTGGATAAAAGGATATTTGCAACTCTGAAAATGAATGTCTTGGACAAAATACATTTTCTTATGACTATGGCAAGGAAGATCCTCCTTGTTTAGGGATAGGAGGAAGCAGGGGATGGAGGGTGACCCAAAAGTATTAGGGAGAGCAACTTTGTTTTAAAGAGCTCACCTACAGTGGAATCAACGGATTATTACATCAGTGCTACAAACAAGGCATTTCCTACCTCATTCAGGATCCACATCACCATAGGCAGGGTTTTTGTTTGGCAATTTACATAAAATATTACTAGAGGTAAGTTTTTTTTTCCTTAATGGCTCCAAGGTTAAAGTTGAAAATACCAACTTGAGGTTGTGCAGAGATGTGGCCATACTGAATGTCATTCCACGTATCCCAGTAAATCATTTCATTATCCATAATAATAATCTTCACTGGCTTTAGAAATAATTGCTTTGCTAAACTTAAAGGAAGTCTGATTTTAATTTGCTATCTACATCTACATTCTCATATTCTTTTTATAGATTTTTTAACAAGTTATCAGTAGGATCTTCCTTCACTCAAACATAAGTGAAAGTTTTATCTATCTTGAGATATCACTAAAATAATTTATTGCTGGGGAAACAAAACCTTTTGTCTCAAAATATATTTCTTCCCGACAGCTGTGGTATTTCAGGGAAAGCACCAAAGCTATGATGATCTGGACTGCAATCAACCATTCTTAATAGGAAATTTTACAGACTTTTAATAAGATATCTTCAAATAATTTATGGGGAGAGGTTTTGAAGTGAAGAGGCATTGTTTGGCAATATGTTCTTCCTCTAATCTCAGGAAATTTAAATAAAAGAGAGCTCATTTCCTCTGAACTCAGCAGTTCTCCTTTTAAAAAAAAAAAGAGAAAGATTAAGAAAAACACCTGCTACAATAGTCCCAAAACATGGTTTACTTGCTTCAAACAAAATTGTGCTAAAACAAACAAACAAACAAACAAATACTTCAGTACTATTAAAGACTTCTCTTGTAGACTTCCTGGTTAGGAATTTCCACAAACAAATCCAGAGAGCCAGGATTGTCTGAAAATCATCAGAGAATCGTCCCCTGTTTACTGAATGTGTAGAATCGTGCCCAGGCCACTCTGCCCCCTGGACCAGTGGTTCCCAAGCTGTCCTATATCTTGACCCCCACCTCCAGCTGTTTGTTGGTTTTGATGTTATCTTGATGTTACTCTGAATGCTTCCCATTAAAGTTTCTACATTCATCTTCTTTGATTTCCCACCATTTTGTTGTGGGTTTTGTCTGGCTGATTGGTTTTGGTTTATAATGTTGTTTTCCTACTTGACAATGGAACTTTAAACTCTCTTTACCTGTCATCACAATGATAATTTCACCATCTCAGGATATACTGACATTCGTTCTATTTGGTTCCTACCTAGGGTAGGAGATGGACTACATCCAAGCCTCTCAGGCTTTAATGTAGATACATGTAAATCACTTGGGTGTCCTGTTTAAAATGTAACTTTGACTTAGTGGTTCTCCTGTGACGCTAGAAATTCTGCATCTCTAACAAGCTCCCAGGTGATACCAATGCTACTGACCCTTGGACCACACGGAGTAGCAAGGACTAGATGATATCAAAGGTCTCTTCCAAGTTTAAATGCCATATCCTAGGAGTTTCAGTGAGGTTCCTGTGGGGTCACTGAAGGCTCTATGAAACGACCCAAAATTCTTATCAGAAAAATTTTTTAAATTTTGACAGCCACATATAATGCCCTTCTTCAAGAAATGCAACCAGGAGAATAAAAATAAACCAAACATTAGCTGATTAGAAGCAACCATGATGTTGAACATAATCTTTGTCTTGGGTCAAGAGAAAATTATTTTATTCATTTTCACACTAGATCTTTCTGTCCTTCTCTTTTTTCTTCCAATAACCTTGACCCCTCTCCCACACACACATTCAGTTGGATAGCTCCTGTACTTACATAAATTTTGCTTTCATTCATCAACCATCATCCAGAAACTCACAGCTGTACTGTTAAAAGAAAAGAAAAAAGGTACTCAGCTACGCCTCTGATAAGATGTACACAAGTTTACTCAAAGCCTAGTTGTGTTCTCAAGGAAGGATGGGAGGAAATGTGGATTCATCATGTATGTTCCCAAGATATCCTGAAGCTTTAGCCACTAATCCAGGAGAATTCTTCCTCCAATACCAACTCATTCCTATATCATTCAGACTGTATATAAGGCTAGAGATGGATAATTCTTAAACCTTCAGCCAAGATATAAATTGAAATTTTCTCCAAGCTTAAAAAAGAATTGTCTAGCTTAGAATCTATTGTTGTGGGCTGGGTTTCATGGATTTTTCCTTCTTTTCTCTTATGAGTAAGAGATATAGTAATTTAGAAACATGGAAAACTGATATCCCAGTTTTCTTTTTCTGTTTTCTGTATTTTTCAAGAGTAGAGATCAAGAGTGATGACCTCAGTTTTCCACTTCACTTTGTAGATGAATATCCAATTTAATGAAAGAAAAGATTTCAAGAACATTTATGCTATATTGGACAAATGTAAGTGGAAAGAATTTTTAAATCCTTCAAGAAATTAACTTTTTGGGGCTTCCCTGGTGGCGCAGTGGTTGAGAGTCTGCCTGCCGATGCAGGGGACACGGGTTCTTGTCCCGGTTCGGGAAGATCCCACATGCCGTGGAGTGGCTGGGCCCGTGAGCCATGGCCGCTGAGCCTGCGCGTCCGGAGCCTGTGCTCCGCAACGGGAAAGGCCACAACAGTGAGAGGCCCACGTACTGCAAAAAAAAAAAAAAAAAAGAAATTAACTTTTTGTAAAATTTCCAAATGCATTTGCATACTATAAGCCTTAGAGCATATTGTTTGAACTATTCAGAGACCAAAACAACCAAGGTCAGACATAAATTCAAAGGCCTTCAACAAGAGCAAGTAAACAGAAACAAAATGATGGAGAATGGGACAGGGCAAGGGAGGGAAGAGCAAGCCAGAACTGAAACTGTTGTCTCTTTCTGGGAAGGCTGCTCTTTGGAGAACATTTAGAGCTGGGAGGGAGGGAGGGAATATCAGTTTAGCCAGTAGAATCAATCCAAGGGATCAACAGTGTAGCTGATGACGCAGACATTGCTGTGTAACAAGCTATCCTGAAACCTAGTGGCTTAGAACAGCAGCTCTTCTTATTGTGTCTCATAATTTTGTGGGTCAGGATTTCGAGAAGGGCTTGGCTGTTCCATGTGGTGTCAACAGAATTCTCTTGGGGGTATTCAGCTGGTGGATAGGCTCATCTGTAGGATCCAAGACGGCTTTGCTTATATGTCCAGTGATTTGACGGGGATGGCTGCAAGGCGAGGCTCAGCAGGGACTGTCAACCAGAATGACTTCATGAGGTTTCTCCAGCATGGCAGCTTGAGGGGTCAGACTTCTTACAAGAGCCAGTGTCTCGGTGAACAAGGCAGAATCTGCATGGCCTTTTGTGACCCAGTTTTGGAAGTCACACAACATCACTTCTCTGTACTCTTTTGGTCAGAGTAGTCATAAGCCTACCCACACTCAAAGGAAGGGACATAGACCACGTGTCTTGAAGGGAGAAGTGTCAAAGAATTTGGGGCCATCTTCAAAAACTGCTACACCCTCAAATCCATGAAATACTTCTAGAAATGGTAGAGATCAGTATTTAACTACTGGCTACCATAGGGAATGCAAACTCAAACAAATGTTATCTTTTTTTCTCGGTGTGTGTGTGGAAGGATGTATTTGAAGTAAAAGCTGTATCTCCTTATTCACAGTATATTCAGAAGTACAGAATCAATTGTCTAAAATTTTATTACATAATTTGGCAATAATTCAGTTACTTATTTCTAGATTACTTACTACTGGTATTGTATTCCAGTGCCACCTGCTTTGTAAGGCATGCAAATGTTGTATCCACTGTCAACTACGTGACAACAGATTGTAGCTCTCACTAATAACGATAGACTGTTAGCATATTGTGAGGTTTTATTCATGTTAGGATTTTACTCAATTCCCCTGAAAAATAGAAAATGAGTGGTTTACAAAGTCCTTTGATAGCTATGAATTAAATATTACATGGCACAAATCATCATTGTTAGTAACAGTAGTCATTGTTTGTTTAGTGGCTTTGGGCCAGATGTTGTTTTAGATCCTTTACTTAAAATTTCCAAACTCCTGTCCACAGCTTTGTAAGTAGCTTATTAAAGTTTTATTATTATTAACCAGTAAAATAAATCAAAATCCAGGGAAGATTTTTTTGAAAGGGAATGATGTAAAATAATATATAAAACTTTGTACACCACTCATTATCTGACACTTTTAACTGTTCACTGTCCAAATTGTTCTTCTCTGCTCCGGGAGCAGCTGAGATTTGCATGCAGCCAAAAAAAATTTGGCAAGAATCAAAAAAATCGAGAGCAGGCCACAAGCTGGTTCATCAGAGAGAGTGGTATCCTCACACGTCTGAAGGGTCCATCTTAAGTACCTGATTCTCATGCGTGATATATCCTTGAACAACCTCTTCCACCCTTTCATTTGTAGGTCAATTAAATATAAAAACACTTGGCGAGTGACTGCTAATGGGGATGGGGTTTCTTTTGGGCTTGATGAAAGTGTTCTGGAATTACATATGGATAATGATTGCACAACCCTTTGGAAAAAATCCCCACTGAACTGCACGTTTTAAAAGGATGAATTTTATGGTATGTGCATTATAGCTCAACAAAAATATAAATATACTGTTAATAATACATGATCCTTACAGAAAAAAATTGGGAAAGGATTATTATTAATGATCAAAAACCTTTAAAAATACTTAAACAGGTCTAGTTGTTACATACAAGATATCATAGAGCACGATCTAATTTATATTTTCTACCATTGTGTTGACAGTACCAGCCACAGTAAGGTATTAAATTCTGCACTTGGGCAAATGAACAGTGAGTTAATCTTTGCCACTTGTCCCCACTTACTATCACCACACCAGCCACACTCCCTAAACCGCTCATTAAAATGTCATGGAAAGAATGTGACCCAACTCCTTCAGCCCCGGCTCTAACAAGACTATCACTGCTACCAAATCAATATGTAAACTCACACACACTCCATTTGATCAACTATCCAAAGTCATGTTTACTTTGAAATTCATTTGAAGCCCCAGCACCAAAAAAACCCACCAAACCGAAAATTGCTTCTCATGGTTATTACAGTTTTCTTCTTTTTTTGGTCTTTTCTCCACTTTAATGGTTTTATCCATTATTAAGGCTCACATTATGTTAAAAAATAGAGATTTTTATTTGACTACTGAAAAAAAGGCCGCCAAAATGCCTGCCAATAACTAGAACTTAGAGTGTGTGACAGTGGTGCTAAAGTACTGAGATAATACACACAAAATATCCAAGCATATACTGGTAAAGGGAAGTTCTTGAATTAAGTCACTAAATCCCAGGGTTGTAGCTATCATTCAATAGCTCCCCACCATATTCTTCCACAACAAATAAAGGGTCTCAGATTTTTGCCACTGGAGATCAATATAGGGTGGTTTTGCCTCTGGAAATAGCTGGGCCATGGGGCTGCTAAGCTCACTGACAGAGTAGATCGAAGTCATACAGGCGAGCAGCAAAGAGAATGTCAGCAAGCTCCTCGTTCTGAGCTGGGGGTAAAGATGCTGACGTAGTGAAGTCACCTGGAGCACAGCTCTCCTTGGCAGCGCTCCCTCTCCTGGCGTTCCCAGGCCCCTGCTGGCCCCGAGTGGCCCCGCGATGCCTGGGGCCCTCTGATGCGTCTCTCCACTCTAGCCGTCACCTCTGACCATGGCCTCTGCTCCCAAATTAGTCCTCCCATAGCTCTCCATCAAAGCTCCTATTTCCTCCCTGATCTCTCCCCATAAATGTTAGAAAAGTGATACGGAATATTTACAAGATGATGCTTTGAAAATGGCACAGCTCTATAGAAATGGCCTTTGTTAGTGAAACTAATGTTATTACTCAGCGTGGTTTATTTACATATGAAAAGAGGTTGTTTGTGGTGATACCTTGGCCGTAGGAAGGAACTGGTAATGGTAGAATGGTAAATGGGAAGAATGTTTTGGGAGATAGAAGTTTCCCATCCATTCATCCAACCATCATTCCAACACATCACATCATAAAGCTGCTATCTATTCTGTGCTATTGTTAAACATATAAGGGTTCCGAATTTCATTAATTTATAGTTTGAGGCTACACTGTGCATCTTTAATGCTAAATCGATTATTATTATATGTATACTATCCATATGGCTGAGAAAATGTGGATCACTTCAGTGAGTTTCTGACTATGTTTATTGAATGCTTATTATTACCCTGAAGTGTTCATTATCCCAGGGGTCCCTTCTATTCTGGCCCTTTAAGTTGCCTAACTCACCACACGCCCTAGCTCTTCCTGAAATAAAGGCACAAACAGCAGAAGACTCCACACCTTATTCCAGCATATGCTACTCCCCCTTCTGTTTGAAGACCCATCACGTTCCCCTTCTAGCTTTTCGAACTTTGGATTTTCACAAGATTCTAAACTCTGCTGTCTCTCCTGGTTCTGGTCTCCCCACTAGTTTCAAATGAGAAATTCCACCTGCACAGAATCTAACAGGGACCAACCAGTCCAATCTCCCAGCAAAAAGGTGGTAGAATTCACATAGGCAGAATCTTACCTTCAACACTAGTAATTGTCATATAATAATTTGTTATGTAATGGCTTACTTAGATTCAATTTTCCTGGGACAACCTGAGAAATAATTCTTTTATTCTGTAAGACTGTTAACCCCATTTAACCAACCTCATACGATGCCAGAAACATGACATATTCTTGCATGTCTTAAATAGAATGTATATGTAAAATATACCATGGTATGGTATTTTATGCCTCACACTTAACTCCAGGAGGCTGTTGACTGAAAAACAATGTGCAACGTGAGAGTTGTGAGTTAAGTTTTATCTGGGGCAAAATGAGGACTATAGCCTGGGAGACAGCATTTCGGATAGCTCTGAGAAACTGCTCCAAAGAGGTTACAGGGAAAGGTTAATATGTATGTGATTTTGGTGAAGGGGGAATACATGAAATCAAGCACACCTTTTTTGCAGAAGGTTTCAGCTAGTCACGAGGAGCAGACTTCACCATGAAGGATTTTAGTGCTTTTCTAAATGAGATGAAAGAATTGGGCTCATAAAATCTTCTCCTGAAAGTCTCTAACTAGCTGAAGACTTGTTCTGCCAGTTTTTCCCAGATCACAGAGTGCCTCATTCTCAATCTTCACCCTGAACTCCTTTCAGGGGGTGTTGAAAGTCAGCCGCTACAGCAGCTCATAATTTAACCCTTGTAGAGGTAGATGGTAAGTGCCAATTTGCAGTTGGCAAGGCATATACATACAGCAGTGGAAATAAATAATACCCAAGATTTTTTTTTACAAAAGACTATACCTCCTGATACTTCATAAATCAAAATAAATTCATCCAATTTATACTTGGCCCAAGATTCTTTACACAGGCAACATTTTTAAAGGAAAAGGAAGGACAATGCTATTGGCATTATATTTTATGTGTGTTGGTTGGCGTGAATGCATTAAGGGCATATATATGAGGGCTGGATCCATGGGTTTACAAATGCAAACAAGATGGCTTGAATTTACCTATCACCGAGCAGACGTGCTCAGAAGAAGCATGATCCATGTAATTTCTGTTTCCTAGTGGGAAACATGGTAGATTAGCACTCAGCATCCATCCAGCCTTCTTCTAGTAGTGTTCTCATATGGCAGGCTGGAAAACTGAAGTGAAGGACACTTCCTAGAGTCACTTGAAGCTAGGTATATTATTTCCTAGGGTTGCCGTTAACATATTACTACAAATTGGACGGCTTAAAACAACGGAAGTATATTTTCTGGAAGCCAGAATTCCAAAATCGAGGTTTTGGCAGGGCTGTGCTCTCTCTGGAGGCTCTGGGACGGAATCCCTCTTCCAGCTTTTGATGGCTCCAGGCATTCCTTGGTTTGTGGCTGCATCACTCCACTTTCGTCTCTGCCTTTATCTTCGCATGGCCTTCTCTTCTTTCTGTGTCTTCTCCTGTCTCTTACAAGGATATTTGTCATTGGATTTAGTACCCACCCAGATAGTCCAGGATGATCTTATCCCAAGACATAATTATTTCTGCAATGACCTTTTTTCCAACTAATGTAATATCCTCAGGTTCTGGGTAGACATATCTTTGGGGGAGCCACCACTCAGCCTACTACACTAGGTTTCTGGATGTGAACTTGGTTCTGTCCATTGGATGCACTGCGTGAGAGTTGGAAGGCAGAAGTGAGGAGGGCGCTAGTTTTCTACTACCTTGGCTGAAGCTGTTGGCAATCACAGTTATTAAGATCTTCGGATTTTCTGCAGCAAGTTAGCAAGGACAGCTTTTAAATTTGTAAAGAGCAAGAGCAGTTGCAGGACTTCCTGATCTCTAGAAGGCAGCTCCAAACCTGTCTTATTGAAGCCAAAAGAGTCCTCCTGATTCCCCCCTTCCCAAATGTGGCAAAGGCAGGAGCTCTCCTGGCAGGTCAGTTCTTTAGTGGTGTTTTTGGAGTAATTCTGGAGATCCAACCTAGAATCCTAATTAAATCACTTTCTGCTTAAATAGCAAGTTAGTCAACTAAACCCTACCAATACCTCATGGCAACTAAAAAGAAAATTTTAGTATTTAAAATAGTATAGTTTTAGCTTGAGCTCCATACTGTTTCTTATGTCTGACTCATGGTGACTAGACCAAAAATCATTTGAACAGTGAAGCACAGGGCAATTTTTTTAGGGTAGTGAAACTATTCTGTATGATACAGTAATGGTGGATAATTGATGCTATACATTTGCCAAAACCTGTAGAATTTCACAGCACAAAAGGTGAACCGTAATGTATGATGATTTTTAAAAACTCATTTAGGAGGCTGGGGGATCCTCCTGAAGAATGTGGCAAAATAGTCAACTCTATTACAATTGTATGAAACAACCTGTCTGAAGGCGCAACTTTGGAAATAAGTAGTCTGTGAGATTAAAGGCCAAAAGAACTTTTTTTTTTAAGTATCACTTAAGATTTCCTTTTTAAGTGATTATTTTCCTTCTTCATTCTTACCTGGGACATTATCTATAGAAGATATAAGGGAACCCCAGCCTTTTCTTATAAATAACCAACATGTTCTTGAAAATGCAAAATTTGTTCTTAAGCTAATGTGAAAGATGTGAAATGGTGACCCAAGGCTTGATTCAGCTTACAGACACAATTTGCTTAGTCTGCGCTGTGTTTTAAGAACAGGGCAAGTAGTTGATTATATTTCAAAATCAGGGGATTGCATATAGAAACTTGGATTTCCAGATTTTTGGAAAAATCAGAAGGTCTAGCAAGACTGAGCCCATACTTGCACCTGACAATGTGCACGGCAACAACGGACTACAGCTAAGAAGATGCTGACCTCTTTAGACAAGACCTGCTATCCAGGTCCCCATGGTTTTCACTACTTACCTAACTTACCTTGTAACTAAAGATGCCCCATAGATATCTGAGCTAAGATGCCCCATAGACATTTCAGTTTGCATCCCCTGAGATAACGGGAAGATTCAGGGCATCCTATGAAAGATTGTGAAGAGGAGGCGGTTTGTCCTTTCAGCCTACATCTCCCCTTTCAACACCCTTTCCCCACCTTTCAACTTCACTTTACCCCTATTTCCCAAGGCTTCCTAACATCCTCCCTGTTTTCCCAGAGAAAAGTAATCTGACAATGTGTGACTTAACATAGCATCCTTTGCATTTGCAGAGAAGAGAGTGTAGAAAAGCCTTTTTCACTGAAAGCAGTGGATTTTTAATGACAACATTCTAGGCACCATGAGGCATATTCTAGACCACAAGCCTTTACATGACTAGTCTACCTATTCATAAGGCAGGTCTTGGGCACATTCTCTATGCTAAAGCTTGAGAGGCGTGTCCATTAGAATCGAGATTCTTTTTTTCTTAACATGGGCATAGTAATAGTGAAACATACTAGCTAGTGAGCCTTTAGTGTTGAAAACTACTCATTAAATATATTGGTTCTTTGATGTCCAACTCATAGCAAACTCTCACGGTTATTTTGCCAAAGGAAGTCAAAATTATCAAGTTGTGTTTTTTAATGGGGATTGATACACTTTTATGAAAGGGACTTTGCAGAATTTTAAAGGAACATTCATTTCCCTTCTTCCTAAGTACAGTAACCTTGCCGTGGCCCCGTGAGACTGCTCGACACCAGTGTGAATCTGCTGCTCCCTCATGAATTTCACAACCCATCCAACAAAGTACTCTGACTTTTTCACCTAAATATCAAAAACTTTCAGTTAGCCAAGAGAAGAAAACATCATTATCAAAAGCCTTTCTCATACTTGATTCAATGGAAACCGCTGACCATATATAGGAAAAATAGCAGGCCTCTGAGATTTAGATGGGGGCATTCATCTTTCCTTTGTGATAAAAAGTTTGGCTGGTGACTTGGGAACTCACTACACGCTTCATTGACAGAAATGCCCTCTTTCTGCTTGAAAGCGTGGGCACTTCAGAAGGGCCTCCCCTCGCAGGATGAGTAAAAACAATATCATTTTCCCTGATAGCTGCTGAATTGAAGTGAAGGATTATTTATTTAAACTTTTGAAGCATGAAGCAAAATGCAGCCAGTATGTACTGTGTCTGTCTTAGAAACCATAAGTCAGAGGGAAGAGTTTACGAAGCATTCGGTCAGGGGGCTGATTCCCACTTTCTCGTGTAAACCACACAGACCATAAGGTCGCAGCACCAGCCTCTGAACTCCTATTAAAGAAGCGATCGTTTTCAGCTCCCTGGTTCCTACTATGGCACAATCCCATTACCTCCTCTTTCCTCACAAAAATATGTTTCGAATTATTCCACGGCTGATGGTTGATGAAAAGCTCTTTTATTACTTGCTAACAGTCATTGTTATTACCAAGAACCGTGGGTCTGAGCGCCTTTGCTGTCCCGCCTCCCATCCTGCTGCCAGTCCCATCTAACCCATCACATCAGCACCTAACTGGTCCTGAGAGTTTCACACATTCCTGAAAACCTGGTGTGGCTACCTGCAGTCAGGCCTCCTGCAAATCACCTCCATTGCTGCTTGAGCCTAAGTTCAAGATGCTAAAACAGATGTGGAAAGTGAAATTTAATAACTACGCTGTTAACTAGTCCTTTTACTTTCTTTTATCTAAATACGAGCCTCTCAACAGATCCCAGAGGACCCCTAAGGCACAACTTTTCTGCTTTTTTTTTTCTTCTCATTTTTAAGGTATTATTAGACACTTACACCTGAGAATGAATTAGTTTATCAGCTCGTTCCTGAGAACAGGGGGAGGAGAGCACCAAAGCATTCAGTGCTTGGTCGGAGCAGCATGTCAGAGACGTGAGGGAGAACAAAGCAGGGGACGAGGCCCGGAAGACAACGCGACTCCTCCAGCCTGGCAGAACAGGCCCGGGGACAAATGGGGTGGACCAGACCTCCGAGAGGTCCACAGAGACACCTACTGGGTGCAGACCAGACAGGTGACCCTGGGGTTCTTGTGGGACAGCATCGCCCTGTCCCTGTAAGGGAGCTGGGAGGGGGAGCCGTCTCTGCACTGGACGCCGAGGCCCAAGGTGCAGATGAGAGCAGAAAAGCAGAAAAACTCCAAAATATATTGCCCTCCTTCCTATCTCTCATTTTAGAGTAAGTCTTTATATTAGTTTTCTGCTGTTGCTTTAATCAATTATGACAACTTTAATGGCTTAAAACACAGACATTTATTCTCTTACAGTTCTGGAAGATGAAAGTCCAAAATAAGTTTTTTGGGGCTAAAATCAGTGTCGGCAGGGCCAGTTCTTTCGGGAGGCTCCATAGGAGGATCTATTATCTGCCTCTTCCAGCTTCTGGCGGCTGCTGGCATTACCTGGCTTGTGGTCACATCACTTCCATCTCTGCTTCTGTTGTCATATCACCTTCTCTTCTGTAGTCAAATCTCACTCTGCTTCCCTCTTACAAGGACACTTGGGATTACATTTAGGACCCACTTGGATAATTCTCGGTAATTTCCCCATCTCAACATCTTTAATTTAACCACAGAATCTATGAAGTTTCTTTTGTCATATCAGGTAACATCTTTGGAGGCGGGGTGGGGGTAACACACATTCAGCCTACCATAGGTGCCAAGTATGAAGTAATTATATTGTATTATTATTTCCTTCTAGATTTTAAACTTGGATGTTCCAAGAACACAGTGCTTTATCTAAGTAGTAACTCTCTATGGGAAAAAAATCTTCAGGAATCTTGACAGCCCCTCTAAATGAATGGTGCTTTAAATATTGACAGGTTTTGATATTTGGATCTAGAATTTTTTTTAATTCAAACAAGTCCTAGTCACCCTAGTCTTCAGATTGTGGTTTCTTAGTACCATTTCCCTCTAAATGACTGGATAAATAGCTGATCCCAGGTCTAGGGTAGGAAATCTACAATATGAGCCTGAAACATCTCTCTGTGAAAGTTAGAAGGTCAAGAGACAACTTGCAAAAGATCCCACTGGCCAATAATCATAATGGATTGAAATATATCAAATATATATATATATAAGTCCATGAATTTGAACTGATTCCTCGACATCTTTGGAGGATGCTGGGGAATCAATTTATTATTTTAAAATCTGGTAAATAAAGGGAAAGAATCATGCATTTGTCCTGCTTTTTCATATGAACTATATCCTAGGGAAATCAAGTAGTTGATGAGAGCAATTTTCTCTTTATAGAATTATTTCAGCTGATAAACATTTAGGGAATTTTAGAATTAGAAAAATCAAGGTAACCCCTAATGAATCAGTGAATTGTGCAACTCCTAATGAATTAATGGATCTAGGCAATGATGATCCGTGGCTGCTAATGTCATAAAAATTAACACCTCTGAACCACTACTTATAACACATCTTGCTAAAATGAATCTAATCAAAACTCTAGAGCTAATAACCAATTCACAGGACATATGAAGGAGAAAGGAACATGCTAAAAAAAAATACTTGTTTAGGTGCAATTCGTAAAATCCACCTGTGAGGTACTCTTCAGAACCAAAATTACAAGAAAAATAAAGAGATGAAGGTGGAACCTATAAATTAACAGAGACTCAGTGGACATTACAATCAATCACAAGGTATAGAATCTATCTGTATCCTCATTAAAGCAAACTACAAAAATCTAACAATAAGACAATCAGGGAGACTTGAACTCTGACTAGATATTTGATGATGTTAAAGAAGTATGGTTAATTTTGTAGGTGTGATAAGTTTAAGAAAGGAGTTTTTATCATTTAGAGCTACAATGATATGGTGTTTGGGTGTTTGGAATTTGCTTCAAATTAATCTGGAATGGAGTAAGGACCAATGGATGAAAGAAGATTGGCCACAAATTACTAACTGTTGAAAGTGGATGATAGGTACATAAGAACTGATTATACTATTCTCTCCATTTCTGTCTATATTTGAATTTTTTCATATTTGTCTTTTGGTTTTGAGGTAAAATCTTGCTTTTGCTCTTGGCTTAAACCTAACAACAACAATAATATCAATACTACTAAACACAGATTATTCGGGGCATTTTATTTTAAGCTAAACACAGTGAAATGTCTTCAGCTGCAGTGCATTAGTAGTCCAAAATTCCCCGTGGACTTGTTAGTAAGGAACAGAAGTTTCAAGTTCAGGCTTTGGGGCACTAGCTAGCTCTTCCATGCACCTTGCATTCTACATGAATTTTACTTGAATGCCCCACTGTGTTTTGTTATATATTAGGGCTAGACACACAACTTAAACATGCTATAAATCCTACCAAGTTCATAGATTGCTCTTATTACCTGTTCTTAAATATTTTGATAATATACTAGTTTATAAATCTCAGATTGGTTCCTGCCCTATTGTACCTTGGCATTGGAGAGAAAATTGCAAGCAAAATTCAGCCCATTTCCTAATGCAGACTTTTCTAGGAAGAAAAGCTGAAAAATATATAAATTGTTCAAAATAACAGTATGCTTATTAGGCTGTAAGGATCTTCCAACTAAAGAGTTAGCTCTCTCTCAGTAGCAACATCCTTCTCTCAGCAAACCAGACTCAACGCTTTGGAGTCATCACTGATGTGTCCCATGTGCTCTTTTGGGTAAATATTTCTGAGTGGTTGCTGTGTGCTTATGTGCTGGGCACTGTGCTTGGCACTGTGGATACAGAGAAAATACAACACATTCCAGTCCATGAAGAAATCGGTCTGGTGGGTGGGAGAGGTACATGGATGAAAATATCTGGCAAATGCTCTGATGGAAGTTCCTAAGTTCTCCAGCTTTTGTATGTTCTCCTTCCCTCCGAGTCTCAGTGGATGCTGCCTGAACCACCATGCTGTGCGTCTGCAGACGGCATGCATGATCCCTTTCCAAGAGACTAGAGTTCAGTGGTTAAGAGCACAGACTTGAGTTTCCACTACTTCCTAGATATCTTTGATTTGTTTAACTTCTCTGTGCCTCTGTTTCCTCATCTATAAGGTTGGTTGTTGCTGGGATTAAAGGAAGCAACATCTGTAGAGGTCTCAGAATAGTACGTACCTGACGTAATAAGGATTTTATCCATATGTCTTAAGTGTCTTATTCATTTCTTCAGGATGCTATGTTCCCATAAGTCTACAGCACTTCTAGTTGTTATAGTTGCTTCCTTTAATTCTGCAAAGCACTGCTGATAAATACTCTAGTGTTTATGAAAGCATTGCTAGAACCTAGAGTTCATTAATGACGCCCCTTTCCAGGAAGTCAGTTACAGGGCATCTCTCTGCTCAGCCCTCAGCCTACTTTTGGATTGCAGGAGTCAGCTCATAAACCTCAAGAGAGAAGTCCTTGATGGCCTGTCCTCAGGACCCACCCAAGTCAAGCACCCAAAATCTCTCCCTTGTCCCCCCACGTAAAAGCCCTGTTTAAATAATAATTTCTACAGAAACACTCCCTGATCACAGCCTGACTGTCTTTTACATTGTTATGTAAAGCAATTTAGCACCTCACCCTGAACTGCTTTATCCCAAAGCAGGATTTGCTTTTCCCTTTGCATAAGTCAAAAGGCACATTATAAGTTGTTTCGCTTACAAATAAAACAGCAATCCTCCTTTAAAGAAGAATTCTGCCGCACTCCTAGAACAACTGACATTAAATACATTACTTTCATTTGGTTTAAAATTATTTTGGGCTCCTGCTACATATGTACAATATATTATAAGCACAGAGAATGAATCCTGCATGGAAATCCAAGAAGGCTTCCCAGAAGAGTGATATATAAGGTTTATATCATCTTTATTTCAAAATTCTCCCCCAATGTCTATTAGGGGTAATGAAAGTGGAGGGACTCAGAAAAAAATATGACAAAACATAAGCAATGAGTATCTCAGGGTGAAGGACTTTTAATAATTATTTTCTTCTTTTGATTTTGTATACTTCCTGACTTGCTGCAATGCACGTGTTATATTTAGTATGAGACAAAATGGTGTTTTTAAATGTCTCATATCTGATTTTTCCCTTCCATGCCCATCTCCCCCAACCTCTCCATGTTCCATCACTTTTATCTTGACACTCCCTTGCTCAAGCCCTACCAGTGGCCTCCTATTGCTTTTCTCCTCAAGCCTTGATAACTCTGCCTGACTTTCAAGCTTCTTCATAATCCACCCCACCCCACCTATCCAGTTGTACTTCCTACTACACACTCTCTGTGGGGAGACATTATCCTAAATTTCAATAGGAAAATGACTATCTTTTCCTTGTTTTGGAGGGCTCTCAGGAAAATACCCCACACTGGCTAATTTTGGGGTAGGTGGTAAGAGGCAGAACTAAATACAAAGATGCTGACATATTACTCTTCTTTCTAGAAATTGCCATTATTTATTTATAAGAGTCATGATTGCTACTATTAATAGCTGCATTTCAGGAATTCCCTGGAGGTCCAGTGGTTAGGACTCCGCCATTTCACTGCTGGGGGTTCAATCCCTGGTCAAGGAACTAAGATCCCGCAAGCCATGTGGCACAGCCAAAAAAATTTTTTTTAAATAGAAAATAATTTTTTAAAAATAGCTGCATTGCATGGATGAGGCTAAATAATTTGCTCAAGGCCATAAGGAAGGTATCAGAGCCTGGATTAGGACCCAGGTCGGCTGGATGCCGAAGCCACACTCTTTCCATTGCACCAGGCCCTTGGCAAGGGGAACAGTCATATTTATATTCACTATCAGTTGCACTTGTTGATAGATCAGCATCAAAACTAAAAAATTGTTTCTAACCAAGCTAATTCACTCTCATAGCTCTTTTAGCTTATGCCTCATAAGTTAGCACATTTTATACTATAGTGTATTTTTGATAACTCTTTTTTATTTTATTTTATTTATTTTTAATTTTTGGCTGCATTGGGTATTCGTTGCTGCGCACAGGCTTTCTCTAGTTGTGGTGAGCGGGGGCTACTCTTCGTTGCCATGCACGGGCTTCTCATTGCAGTGGCTTCTCTTGTTGCAGAGCACGGGCTCTAGGTGTGCCGGTTCCAGTAATTGTGGCCCATGGGCTCAGTAGTTGTGGCGCTCGGGCTTAGTTGCTCCACGGCATGTGGGATCTTCCTGGACCAGGGCTCGAACCTGTGTCCCCTGCATTGGCAGGCGGATTCTCAACGACTGCACCACAAGGGAAGCCCTGACAATTGTTTCTTATGTGTAAATTTTGTCTCCTTAATCAGGTTATTGGTTTAATGAGGTGATGACCATGTGCTAAGTACATACTTAGAACTAAGTATAGCACACTCTAGGTACATACTAAGAACTCACATAATGAGAACTCCATTTCAGTTGAATGTTTGCTTTATCAAAGTAGTAGCTTAAAGATTATATAATTCCTAACTAAAAACCTTGAGTAAAAGGATAATTCATCAACTCAGAGGGTGTTTAATAAATGAAATAATGTTTATACAAAAGCTAGGGAGAAGCTAATATATCTCTTATTAAACTAATTATTGGGCTTCCCTGGTGGCGCAGTGGTTGAGAGTCCGCCTGCCGATGCGGGGTACACGGGTTCGTGGCCCGGCCCGGGAAGATCCCACATGCCGCGGAGCGGCTGGGCCCGTGAGCCATGGCCACTGAGCCTGTGCGTCCGGAGCCTGTGCTCCGCAAGGGGAGAGGCCACAACAGTGAGAGGCCCACGTACTGCAAAAAAACCAACAACAAATAATTATTACATCATCCTTTATCAATATCTCCGAAACACCAAGGATTCTGCCAGTCATACAAAGATACACACCTTGTACCATCATCTACAAAAGACATAAAATTGTCAATGTAATATATTTATGGAACAACATGGGCTAGCAGGAGGTAGAAAGGTATAATTCAAAGGAGGAGACTTGCATTCAAGAAGGAGCCTAGAGAAATATTTTAATATGCCTAGAATCTGTTTTTACCCAAAACATGCTAGCAGGAGATAGAAAGGTATAATTCAAAGGAGACTTGCATTCAAGAAGGAGCCTAGAGAAACAATTTAATATGCCTAGAATCTGTTTTTACCTAAAACATACCTGAGAAGGGAAAAGCAGTTGGTAGATGGACTCGAGATTTCTGTAATGAGGTTTACTCAAATTTGTTATCAAGTAACTCATAATTTTTAAAATGTCAAAATGTCATAATTTATTAGCATTGCTTTTGGAAAGATGATCTGTATGATGCAACCAATTATGAAATAATATTTTCTACTTGGTGAAATGTTTTCCTAGTTCCTCTACCCATTTCTGCCTCATCAGAGGGAGTAGAATAACAGAGATTTTGTTATTTATAAAATCATCATCTTCATTAGAGCAAATTATGTGACTTCCGTTTCTCATAGGGAGTCTCTCTAGACTCCTTCTATTTCTGTCCCCCTCCAGCATTTTCCTTTTGGATTGGATATTTTCATGTCCTTGTTTTCATTTTCTAGAGGTACTATATCTCTCCAGTTAGACCATAAACTCCCTAGGGTTGGTTTTCTCTATTTTCTATAAAATCCCCTTAGCTCTTTGTACAGCAGAGGGCCGAAATAGGCATTTAATAAATTAATAATTGGGTTTTATTCTTTTAGGAAGACAGAAATGCGGTGGTCCCTCTGCTTCGCTCCTTGATTCCTTGGGCTTCTCTAAAATCACATTCCCAAATGCAGCACAGCTGAAATAACAGCAGCGCCAGCTTGCATTTTTACAGTACCATCTACTTTTCAAAATGTTTTTACATCTCTTATCTCATTTATTTCTCACCAAAATCCTATGAGGTAAGTAGAGCAGATATGGCTCGTCTCATGTGATAGATGGTAAAACAGAGGAAGGGAGAGGTTAAGTGACTTGCCCAGTCCCTCACCACTCCAGTCCATCTGCCAGAATTATCTTCCTAATAATAAATATAAACATGACATTCCCCTGCATAAAATCATCAACAGGACTCTGGCTGTCTACAGGGTAAAGTGCAAACTCTTTAGCAGGGCACACAAGTCCCTTCACATCTGGTCCCATGTTCCTCACCAGCTTCGTCTTCCACGGCTTCCGCCCTGCACGGCACCCTCCCCCAGCCACGCTGATCTCCCACCATTCACGTCAACGGCCCTCAAGACTGCAGGCCTTTGCATGCGTTGCTTCCTCTGCCTGGAATGCTCTTTGGGGTTTAAACCTCTCACTACCACCTTCCACCTTGAGAGATTCCTATTCAGTCCCCTATGTGTAGGTCAAGTGAAACTTCCCTTACAGTCTTGCTTCTGGCTTCGGGCCTGCGGGGTGAGTTGGCCGCTCCTTTATAAACCACCGGCCCCTGCCTCCTTGCTACCTCTTATCCTGATCGATTTTTTTTCTCAGTGGAACTTATCACCTTCCAATATAATGTATGATTTGCTTGTTTATTAAGTCTTCTTGTCTGTCTCTCTGTGATGCAATGTAAGCCCCACAAGGGCCATGGGCCTTTGCTGGTTTTGTTTGCTGGTGTGTCCCAGGTGCCCAGACAGTGTCTGACACACCACAAGTGTGCAGGAAATTCAGAAAGCATTAATTAAGCAACTGCGATTCTGGCACTGAGGCCACAGAGATGAGATACAGTCCTTCCGGCCTAGGAGAAGGAGAAAGGAACTAAAGCACCATGATGCGAGCAGGATGCTGAGTGCAGTGATAGTGGTATGTGCTGGGGGAGATGAGAGCACAGATAAGGAGCGGGGCCAGGCCGGGTGTAGATGGAAACAGCCCCGACAGGAAAGGCTTAGGCTTCATCCAGAGGGCAATATGTAAAGAGAGACTTGACAGCCGTGCACAAGTTCACCGAGTTCAGAAGGAGGTGGGGAGAAATTACAAGGAATTTTTATAGCTTAATATTAGCGTGTATATGGGGGTTGGGATATAAGGCCAGAGAAGTAAAATCTGTTTATATCCATATAGAAGAGGGAAACAGAGCTCCTGAGTGTAAAGGGCCAAGTCTTTGCCTCAGATTCAAATGTAATTAGGTTGTTTTTACCTCCAAAACAACTATGCTTCGGAACACCTTTTCTCTGTAATGAAAAATGCCAGAAATGATTAATTCTGATGTTAATAATTTAGAGAGGAAAAGTCTGGAGTCAGGGCATTAGACCTTGATCTCCTGAGACTTTAGAAGAAACTCCTAGAGAGCGTATCTTGAAATATTAATCCTGCTCATTCATGGAGCTTCTGGATCAGCAGAAATTTGATATGTTTTCCTTTATTAAGCTCTTTCTTTTGCCCTTTTATAGTTTGAAAAGAACTTTCATAGCTAGAGGTATATCTAGTTAGAGATGAATTGTGGTACTTGGCTTAATTTCAAGAGAGCAATATTTTTATTCTTTGAGCAGCTCAATGTTTTTAAGCCATCTGATGAGTATCAAGCACTGTGCTAGGCCCTTGCTACAAAGACCAGTAACCCAGGGCCATGGCTGTTGAGGGGCTCATAGACTATACGGATAGGCAGACATATGAGTATAATGAAATGTTGTAGGGATCAAATATGGAAGTATGCACAGGAAACAAAGTGCAGACAAAGAAGAGAGTGCTTCATTCCTCTGGGGAGACGGAGAGAGGGAAGTGTGCACACCACACAAGGTTTCCCAGGAGAGGTGATGCTTGATCAGAGTCTTGAAAGTTAGTGTGTGTTCATTGGTGGACAGTGGACATTCAGGGTAAAGGGAGAAGCACAAGCACAGGCTCGAGGCTATGAAACAGGCTGGTGAGTAAGGAAGTATAAACAATTCAGTATGACTGGACCTGGGGTGTGTGTGTGTGTGTAGGCAGTGAGGTACATGAGTGAGTGTGTGTGTGTGTGTGTGTGTGTGTGTGTAGGCAGTGAGGTACATGACCCTTTATATGCTATGTTAAGGAGTTGGGATTTCATTCAATCGGCCAGTGTTTCTCAAATTTTGATCCAAGGAACACTTGTCTCAGACTGTTTTAGAAGGTCCTCGTTAAAATGCAGATCCCTGGGCTCTAATGATTCAGAATCTCAAGAAGAACGATGAGTGAGGTCAGAAAGACCAAGAGTCTGCAAAGCTCTCTCGGAGATTCCTAAGTTTGAAGACTGCTATTATAGGCAATGGGGAGACATTCAAAGTTTTAAATAGAGGACAACAATCAGATTTGCTTTTACAAAGATTTTGTTTTTAGTAGTATTGTTCAAGATCCTCATCCCAGATGCTTACATGGTCTAGGCATGTAAAATAAATGACTAAAGTAGGCTGCATGGAATGATCCGGAGTGGTGGGGGCTGAGGCAAACCAAAGAGCACAACCTCGGCTAAGGGAGTGGTCACTGTGTAGCCTCAGTCAATTATTGACAAGTAGGAATTTTAACCCAGTGCTGTCAGACTGTTCACTTTTTCAAAATAAAGTGATCATCTATATTTTCATGTAAAATCTCCCAGTATTGACATACTGGCTATATCAGTAACGTTCTTAGTTACAAAGAACAGAAACAGATTCTGGATGATAAAGCAGAAAATACGTTTATTAAAAAGATGTTTAACCTAGGAAAGCTACTTAGAAAATTATTAGACAAACATATGTATACCTCGTGTTCCAACAACCTCATCCCTAGATACATACCTAATTAAAAGGTATGTTCCCCAAAAGACATGTAGTAGGATATTCATAGGAGCGCTATGAATCTTACAAGAAATGGAAATGTCCCAAATGCCTATTAACAATAGAAAGGATAATATAGTATAATGCCTTTACACAGTGGAATACTGTGTACAATGAGAATGAACGATCTACAACTACATGCAGCAAATGATAAATCTCACAAACATAACATTGAGCAAAAGAAGCGAGAAATCAAAGTGTACGTATTGTGTGATTCCATTTATATTTAACACAAAAACAGGCAAAACTAATCCATGCTGTTTGAAATCTAAATAGTGTTTACCACTATTCTGTTGTGATTGTTGTGTTAGGAGTGTTGTGATTGGAGGGGAACACAACAGGGTATTTTGAGGTTCTCATGGTGGTCTCTTAGTTTGGTTCTGGGTACATTGTTATGTTTGTTTGTGAAGATTTATTGAGCAATACATTTATGATATGTGCAGAGGCATCCCTAGCATGTTTGTTTTTAAACACTTACTCACCTACATGACAAAATAATTTTCAATGATAGTCATGAAATAAAACTAAAATAGTGGCCATAAAAGAAATGTAGATAGTGAAATCTTTCTTTACTTAAATTTTATATACCTGTATATACCTATGCACGCACACATATATATGTTTTTAAATAATTAACAATCTAAAAAAAAGAAATTTTGATTTTAAATATATTGTTCATATTCAGGAAAATATATTACGTATGAAGTAAAATTTACACTTACCATACAAAAATATTACATCTTGCAGTTTCCTCTCTGTTTCACTGTTTTATATTTTGAACACAAATAAAAACTTCAAGTACTCACACAGACTGATAGAACTGAAGTAATTCAAGTTCTATTTCTTTGTTTTTACAACCACTGTACTACCAGTCATTTATTCTAAACCTCCTATTTAAATGCAAAAGTCTGGAGAACCATAATCTGTGCTGAGAGCCAGCTCAAAAGGTTTCAGGACTTTAAGATGTACTCTTGAAATGTATACATGTAACTGAGCCCACAGTTGTCAGGGCCTAACTGTATAACTGGGTGTCCTCCAAATTAACTTCTTTATAAAATACAATGCTTTCTAAAGGATGGGAAACAAAACGGTGCTGATTTGACTCGTGTGTGTGCGTGTGTGTGTGTGAGTGTGTGTGTGTATAATGTATATATAGTTCTCTACATATTATATATGTGTGTGTATATATATATATATATATAGTTACTTCTAAATATGTCAGTGATAAAATAGTCCTCCCTGAAAAAAATCTTTTCATGGTTAAGTTTTAAGCATTTGGTGCAGTTACTATTGAATTTTTTAATGAATATATTTATATTGATATTATATAATTATATAATGTCATTATATTATGTTATATATAATAATATTTTAGAGAGATATATATGTTTTAAAATGATCCACAGACAAAGCACCTCATTATTGTGCCCTTTTCTGTATGCATATTATGTTTCAATAAAAGGGTAAAAAGAAGAAAGAATACCTAGGGCAGCTCACAGAAGTGTTGGGCAAACTGGACTAACAGGCTTGAGGCTATTTTTGAAACAACACCCCGGACCATGTGGCCCACCTGGCCTAACAGAACCATTTCTGCAGCTGCTGCTGCCCCAGGGAACGTAAGAGGAAGTCACCGCTGCCAGTGCTGCCCCTGAAAGCCAGAGACCTCCACCACCACCTCTGCCCAGCAAACAGACATGCACAGAGCTTTCTTCTTCAATTGCCATATATTAGTTTCAAGTGGGTCTATCTAACTGACGGAGCCTAAGGTCAAATTTGGAGGAATTTGTCTTCTGGATTCTCCCTCAAGGGAGATGGGAATTAGAAGGCAGGAAATCATAACAAGTATGTCCAAAAAGTGAAAGGTAGCCAAAAAATATGAGAAAGTCCACTACAGCATACTTCTTTAGCTGTTCAACATTAATATATCATTATTTTAAACTTAATAACAACACGTGAACAATCACGATAAAATTCTCCTATTGATCACAGTGCAAACGTCCCTGATGCAAATAAAAACACTCTCTGTCCCAAAGGGAGACAATCTAAAAAACAGTCTCATCCAAGTACTGTACCCAGCTGAATCTTAGCTCTCTGGATGATGTGCAGGTCCAGATATGACACCTCAGGGTCCCCTGACCTTAACACTAAAAGATAACTGCCCCCTATGTATTGAATACACAATAGAAAAGGAGCAGGAATGCAGTAGTAACTTCAGGTCAGGAAAGTGAATAGGAAACGTTGCAGCCACAGGAAATATCAAACCCTGTATTCTGCCAGTGAGAAGGAGGACTCCGTGCCTTGGTGGTGGTATAAGATCTGGTTCTGCCCTCTGGAGGAATCCTCCGGATCCATTATTATGCATGGCCTCACGGATAATAGGCCACGGATAAGGGCTTTAGAAAGGATGCCCTTCCTGGGGACCTCACAGGACCCTCTCAGTCCACTTCTAATCGGTGTGAGTTTAGGAACCTGGGGTGGCTTAAGGGGTTGAAGAATTATAGGCTGTTGCTAGACAAGTCTGGAATTTCTTTGACAACATACTGTTGTGAGACAATTTTCCTTGAGTTTCTTGTCTCTCTAATATCTTATATGCAGAGGCACTGATCACCCTTTGTCTCAGACTATCTTTTCAAGGGTGTTTGTGTAGAAAACAACCTTGGAAGATAGAGATAGTGTTTCCCTCCAGAACAAAGGGCAAACATGCTTACAGTCCATTATAAACTATTTGGGCTCCCTAAGCTCAGGGTTACTTTCCTGTAACGTGCACATCTGACACACATCTGGGCCCATCCACCCCATCTTTTGAGATTTTGCTGAAAGTGGCAAGGAGTAACCAGAATATGTCAACATGGATTATATCTACTCTTTCCCCCAACAACAACATAAAATATCATGGTTTATGTCCCAAGAAATAAAAGAAGACAGTTTTCCATGGAGAATGTTTTGACATCATTTAACAAGGTTCATGCTGTTTCTAAGCCTGAAAAATCTGGGTCCTCATTGTCAAATCCTTACTTCTTTCCGTAAGTCAATACCATACTTTAGGTTCTCTTGTTGGAAGCACTCTACTTCTGGTACCAAATCTGCTTGGTTAAACTGGCTCCAAGTAACAAAATAACACTGACGTATAGTGGCTTAGACAAATAAGGTGTGAATTTTCCCCACAAAGCTAGAAATCTCGAATTCCCCAGGGCTGAAAGGGTGGTTCCATAGTGAACCAAGACCCAGGTTCCTTCTAGCTTTCTACTCCAGCCCTTTAGCAAGTGAAATTCATCCTCAGCTTGCTACCTTGTGGTTGCAAAGTGGCTGCCCCACCTCCAGCTTCATGTCTACAACCAAGATAGCAAGAAGGGGAAAGGCAGAAGTTAAGTATGCTTCCATTCAAAGAACTTTTGAAAAAGCCCATGTAGCAACTTTCCTGTCATGTTATCAGCCCAAAGATATCACATCCTCACCCCCAGCTGCAAAAGAGGCTGGGAAACACAATTCTTTAGGTAGGCATGATGTCATACTGAACAAAAGACGGGTTCTGCTAGTAAAGTAAAAAGAGAAAACATGTATTGGATACGTTACCAGCAATGTCTGCCACAGCAATTAATTTTTTAAAAAGTTAAGTGCTATATAGGACAAATAAACATACCTTCAAGCTGTATCTGTGCTGCAGATTCTGAGTACAATCTCAGAGAATTCATGGCCAGATAGTGAAAGTGAAGGTAAGAGAACATATAGGAGACAACTTCAACAGTCCAGACAAGAAATGATGAGGGTCTGAATCGAAAAGTTAATCAAAAGGGTAGAAAAGCTGTTCAGAATTGGGGGAAAATAGTGCCTCCCTATTTCTGACGTTTCCTTCCAAGTGAAGAGAGCTCTACAGAGTGTCCATTTTGACACTTGTGGTTTCTCCATACCTTTACCTCCCTCTGCCCAATGGGCAGTTGAGTGATTTCTCTGACCAGTACCTGTGGGAAGAATAACTAGGAGCATTTCAGGTCCACCATTTTGCACTAGGGAGTGGACCCCCCCGTGGAGCGCAGCCTTGCGCTGGAAACTGGAGGTTTCTTTCCCTACTGACCTTGTGTAGTTGGGAACCAGTCCATCACTGTCTTTTCTCCTCTTGGCCACAGACAGCATGAGTTCTATCCTCCTCCGCTGTGTAAGTCTTACATATCAGAGGCCTTCCTATCCAGGAGGCTAGGTGGATAAATCTTCCACATTCTGGAGTTGAGGTTTACCCAGCATATTTAGTTAACAGGTCAAAAGCCACATCATATGATCTATCTCTATCAACAATGAAGACACTACTTCTTCCCCCATCTGCCTCTCCTGTATATTATTTATTTCTTTTTAAAAACAGCTCTGTTGGTATAATTCACATACCATACACTTCACCCATTTAAAATCTACAGTTCATTCGTTCTTAGTACAGTCACAGAGTTGTGCAACCAGCACCACAATCAATTTGGGAACATTTTCATCACTCCCTAAAGAGACCTCTTACCCTTTAGTTATTGTTCCCCCTTCTTCCCCTTCAACCCCTTCCCCTCCCAGCACATACACACACCACCAATAGAATCATACAATATGTGTTGCTTCTGGCCTCTTTCACTTAGCATAATATTTTCAAGATTCTTTCATGTTGTAGCATGTATCAGTCCTCCATTCCTTTTTATTGCCAAATAATATTCCATTGTATAAATATACCACGTTTTGTTTATCCAATCATCAATTGAGGAACATTTGACTAATGTGAATGTTTTGGGCTATTATGAATAATGCTGCTATGAACACTTTGTATGTTTTTGCATGGACATATATTTTCAATTCTCTTGTATATATGCCTAGGAGTGGAAATTCTGCATCATATGATAACTCTATGTTTAGCCTTTTAAGAAACTGCAGACTGTTTTCCAAAGTTCCAAAGTGGCTGTACCACTTTACACTCCCATCATCACTCTATGAGCGTTCCAAATTCTCCACATCCTCATCAACACTTGTTATTGTCTATCTTTTATATCGTAGCCATTCTGGTGGGTGTGAAAGGGTATCTCGTTTTGGTTTCGATTTGCATTTCCCTGATGGCTAATAAGTGCTCTTCTTCTGACCTGGATGATAGTTACATGTATATGTTCACTGTGATAATTCATCAAAGTATACACAGGATTGGTGCATTTTTCTGAACATGTTACACTTCAATAAAAAGTTTATTTTGAAAGCACATATTCCACATCAGGTGAAGACTTCTTATATTCTATTTTTTAAAATGAAATCATTACCAAGCAACAAAAAAGGAGACGAGCAGCAGCTTTCAAGTGACACAGACCTGGATAGGAATCCATGCTGACTGATGCTCTGTGTCTCAGGCTGGCAAAGCTGCCTAACTCCTCTGAGCCTCTGTTGCTTCATCTTTCAATAAAATTGTACAACTAATAATACCTCACAGGATTGTGGTTAGTGCAGCTCATATAGGAGCTAAAAATCATGTTTTTTTCCAAAAATGTAAAAATTATTAGCTCATAAAACTACTATTGCATTCACATGGTTTGCAGTTGGTACGCCTCTTGACTAGCGCAGTAAGATTTTCCCTCTGGTATAGACATGTCTTTCTGAAATCATTTTAAAAACATAAATGATGAATGTGTCTTCTTTGGATTCAACAGATTTATGAATGTTTCAATAATCGGCTATGTCATGTGCAGAAGTTAACCTTATGAATTTGGGGAAGTTAATTGGGAAGATTAATGTTTTCTAATGGTCAAAGTGTTTGAGATTTAAAGCACTGTATTAGTTCCAGTGCTGAATCTACAGCTCAGGTGCAATATATTTCAGTAAGCCACCAATTAACTGGCTTAAACATTAGTTGTTTCACCTGTAAAGTCACTATAATCATGTTGTATCACTAGTATAAAATTTAATTATTAGTTATAAATCTCTGAGACCCTAAGATGATGGTTGCTTTGTAAATTCAGTGTTATACCACAACAGCACTAAGAGAGATTCCAAGATTCCCACCATAAACACACATTACAAAAAGTTGTTGACTTACATTTACATAAACTTTTTATTTACAAAATTATGACTTTAGATTTCAAACTTTTCTCTCTGTGTCAATCAGGATTAGATTCAGTTGTATATGAGAGAAATCCTATATAATGGTAGATTAAATGAGATGGAGGTTTATTTTTTTCTTATGTAAAACAAGTCAAGAGGCAGGCAGTCATGGCCTGTTACTGCATCTTCCTGATGTCATCAGGGACATAGGCTCTTCCATCTTTCCTTTCCATTATCTTGGCTTCTACCTTTAAGGCCACATCTTGGTTTTAGTTTGGTTACTGCAACTCCCACCATCAAGTACATGTGTTCTTAGGCAGCAAGAAAGAGAAAGAGAAAAGGACAAAAGAGGCTGGGTCTGCTGCTTTTATAGAGCTTTCCCAGAAGCTCCTCCCAATATTTCCATTTACATCTCATTGGCTACCCCAGCCATAATAAGGCTGATAAATTTAGTTGCATGGAAGGGTTCATTGCATGGAAGGGTTCATTCATTTAGTTGCATGGAAGGGTTCATCTACACTATAGGGAGGACTTGCTACTAAGGAATAAGAGGATGGATAGCAGGCTGACAACTGGCAGCAGTCTGTGCCACACTTTTTTCCCCCACTCTTTTCCATGTCTTTCTAGAATGTTGTAATCATCTGTTTTTCATTCAAAATTTAAAGCAATGATCGGATATCATTGCTTTATATCTGACATATCAAATATATGTCAATTTAGTTAACTTTTATGATATAATTCACTAATATAACAAATATTTATTACTCCTTCTTCGTATCAGCCACTTCCATAAGCAAAGGAATGAAATAATGAACACATTCCTGCCTTCTCAAAGCTCCCAGGATATTGATTCAGTAAAAGGACGATGATTAAGTATTATAAATAATGCCCATTTCGAACGGGTTACCCTTTAAAATATAGCATTACTATTTAGGTAATCAACTACATGTACTATTTTAGTAGAAAAATATACTTTTATTTATCAGATGAATAATTCTATAGTTTTGAGATACTTGATATATACTTGAAGACAAATTTTGGATATCAATATCATGCAATGCATTCTTCTTGCAAAACAATGTAGTTTTTGTCCAATGATAAAATTTCAGGTGAATATATTAATATGGTCCTTTCACATAAGACAATTAAAAATAGAGCTAAATCCAGGTTTTCCAGAATTTTTCATCAGAAAGAACAAGGAGATATTACTAGAGGGAAAGCAGACAAAATAAACAGTAAAGAAAAACTATAAATATTTAGCTGTATTTTTCAGGTTAAAAAAATCAGCTAGAGAATATCGTCTTTCAGAAGATAGAGGACCTGTTCAACATCTTGGTACTAATTCATTTTTTGAAAGTGCTTAGATATGTTTTTAAGAAACTAAGAATATGATACAATAATAACAGGTTGCTATTGTGACAGTATAAACGACAACTCTTATTTTATTGCCTTTAACACACCAGTTGACCTGTATTTTATTTTGGGCATAGGATCAAGTTAAAATTGGCCAGCTCAAATTTCAACTGGCTCCAGATTTCTTCAATTGGCTCCAAACTTTTTTATCTGAAACATTCGGAACATATGGAACATGCCATATATAGAAGAATAGACAATATTTCTTATACCACTTGTCTAAGTTAAGGGAGATTTGTCTCCTTTAAAAAGGAAAACAAAAGTCCACAGAACACTTATTTTAACAAAATAGAGCTAAAATTTTTTGACTCATTTAAAAACCAATTAGATCTGAGATATTATTTTTAAATGAATATTAGTCCCCCTCATCCAGGCGATGACAATCTATAGTGTTGCCACTTAAGATTAGTTTGTATCTTCTAGAGATTTATATAAGTGGAATCATACAGTATGTCTGGCTTCTTTCACCCAACAAATTATTTTGATTCATCCATATTGTTACATGTATCAATAGTTCATCCTTTTTTATTGCACAGCAGTATTCCATTATGTGAATATATAACAATTTGTTTATCCATTCACCTGTGGGTTGTTTTTCTTTTTTTGGCTGGGCTGTGCGGCTTGCAGGATCTCAGTTCCCCAGCCAGGGGACCAGGGATTGAACCCAGGGCCACTGTAGTGAAAGACTGGAATCCTAACCACTAGGCCACCAGGGAATTCCCTTCTTATTGAGTTCTGAAAGTGCTTTATATATTCTGGATACAAGTCCATACCAGATGTGTAATTTGCCAATATTTTCTCCTAGTCTGTGGCTTGTCTTTTCATTCTCTTAAGTGTCTTTCAGAGAGCAGAAGTTCTTAATTTTGATGAAGTCCGATTTGCCAATTTCTTTTCATTCATGGATCATGTCCTTCAGAGATGTATCTAAAAAATCTTTGGTCACAAACCCAAGGTCACAAAAATTTTCTTCCGTGTTTTCTCCTAAAAGTTTAATTAACAGTTTTAGATTTTATATTTAGGTCTAAGATTCATTTTAAGTTCATTTTTCCATATGGTAAAAGTATGGATTCAGTTTCATTTTTCTCAAATATGAATATACAATTGTTCCAGCACCATTTGTTTAAAAGATTAAACTGCCTTTGTATCTTAGGCAAAAATCAATTGACCACGTGTAAGTCTATTTCTGAGCTCTCTTTTCTCTTCCTTTGATCTAATTGTCTACCTTGATGTCAATATCACACTATCTTGATTACTATTACCATTTTGCATTCCTACCAGCAATTTATCAGAGTTCCAGTTGCTCCACATCCTTATTAGGACTTGGTATTGTTTTCTTTAAATTAGTTTTTGTGGTAAGTGTGTAGTGGTATCTTATCATGTTTTTGATTTGCATTAAAACTGGGTTGTTCTCTTTCTTACTATTGAGTTTCCCATTTCTTTTTAAACTTAATTTTCCCTAATTACCTAAACAATACCCATCTTGGGTGCATATCAAGGCCTCCATGTTGTTTTTCTTGCTTTTTCAAATAAGAAGCAAGCTTGCAATTACTGCAAGTAGACAGTCTGCCCCAGAATGTTAGAAGGCGTTGGCTTGAATTCAGGCCAAACTTTGGAATCCCCTTGAGTTCCTCTTTCTCTCACACCCCTTACCTGATCTGTCAGTAAATCTCATCAGTTTTACCATCGAGAATTCAATCAATTTCTCACCACCACTCCACCATCTTCTCTTGCTCTGTCTCTGTAATAGCTTTCTAACCAGTTTCCCTACTTGGGCCCTTGCTCAACTTATATCATTTTGCAACACACCTGCCAGAGTGATCCTTTACAAAAAAAGTTGTTTGACCTCCTCACTCCTCTGCTCAAAACCTGTTAGAGGCTTGTTAAAGTCAAAACCAAATTTTTTATTATAGCCTACAAGACAATGATCTGGCCATGGCTATCTCATCTATTCCTCTCCTCCTCAAATCCAGCCTACAGGCTTCCTTGCACCTGCCTCGAGTCCTTTCCTTGCTGTCTTCTGCATGAAAAGCTCTCCTGCAGATTTCTCCATTGGTACTTTCCTCATTTCCTTCACTTCTCAATGACATGTGAGCCATTTTCTTTGCTTACTCTATCTAAAATGGCATGCACGCACACTCATACACACACCACCCCTTTCTCTGTTGTTTTACTGATGCTAGTTAACATAACTACTGAATAACAGCTAATACATCTAGAGCTCACCGTGTTTTAATTGCTTTATATATTAATTTACTTAATCCTCAGAACAACACTATGAGTTAAGTACTTGATCTAATTTTTCCAGAAGAAGCTGGAAAGCAGCGGTTAAGCAACTGCCCCAAATCACACATCCATCAAATGGTGCAGCAGGGATTCCACCCCAAGAAATTCGATTCTGGAGTCTGTGCTGTAAAACACTACACTATTCAGGGCTGCGTTTCTAATTACTTTGTACTGTTTGTGTTCTGTGTGCCCCCAATGGAATGTAAGCTGCACGTGGGGGAGCTTATTTTGAAAACTACTGCTGTTCCCGGGGTAGAGAGCACTGCCTGCTTGCTAGCTAGTCCCTCAATAAAGGCTGAAATGTGGGCTAAATTATAACTCGAAAAAAAATCGCACCCAAATTTCAAAAGGGTAGGTGGTCCCCGTGAGGCGCAAGCGGGGCGATAATACGGAACACAGACCACACCCCACCTACCGGAGTTAGAAGAGACGAGAGCCCACGCAGGAAGTTAGCCCGTAGGGCTCGTTCCGCCTCCGCCTCCGCCTCCGCCTCCGCCTCCGCCTCCGCCCCGCCCCACAGAGCGCGCGCTGCGATTGGTCTCCGTGGCTTCGCCCGTCCTGGTGACCCCGCCCCGCAAGACCCGCGCAGGCTGACCCGGAAGCGGTTGTGAGGCGCCGGCGCGCGGCCCAGCTCCTTTTTCCGGTCGGCGTGGTTTGAGGGCCGAGTGTTCTAAGTGCTCCAGCCTTCGCCATGAGCGTCCCGGCGTTCATCGACATCAGCGAGGAAGATCAGGTATGCTCCCGGAAGGCGGATGCCTCCAGGGTGGGGTGTAAGGGAGGCTCAGAAGTGTGAAGGGCCGAGTCGGGGCCGAGCCAGGGCCGGGCGAGCGGGACGCCGCCCCGCGGAGCCCGCCCCGGAGCCGAGAGCCGCGGTTCAGTCCTCCACACCTCGGAGTGCGGAGGCCGCGAGGCAGGGGCGCGCGTTCCTGGAGGCCTGGGGTTGCCCGGCAGCCAGCACTCCCAGTGCTGGGCCCGGGGCCTGACGGCCGACTTCCTGGTCGGCGTCGGGACTCTTCCAGCCTGGAGTCACTGCTGTCTGTCGACACGGTACTTTTTGACTCATTGCGGAGGGTATCTGCTTCCGTCCTCCAAATGCAGCCACATCCGGAGTGGGAGGTGGCGAATCTTTAGACGGCGTAAGCGGTTCAGGGAAAAATAATTTGGTACTAAAGATCAAAATGGCTATATTATTATTGTGACCACAAGGGCACAGGTGACGCCTATTTTATACGTAGGCCCTATTTTACATTCTTACTTGAGCAAGAGTGAGAGTTCTGTAACCTGAACGCATAACGTCAATTCCATCCTCATACTTTGAGGCATACATTTGGTGAACAATCTTAATATTTTTAAATTTTCTGTTTGGGGTTTGCTCTTTGGTTTGCATGGCTCATGCTTCTCATTTTCCCCATAACAAAAGTTAAACTTTAGTTGGTGGGAGTTAAACTAAACTTGAAATGATTTTCTCTAATTTTGCAGAACTGAAAACTATTCTGTGAAGTCGTTAAGGGTTGTCATTTTGTATTTTTCTGCTACTCCACTAACATGGAAATTTTGGTTTCGATAGAAGAGAAAATATCAATACTAGTGTAAGATAACTTTTAGAATTGCAGATGTGATTCCCCCCCCGCCCTTGGTAGAAATGCAGACCTTCAGTCCTGAAGAGCAAAGGAAGAAGGGGAAAGAAAAATGGGGGAAAAAAGGCTAGGGAATGAGTTGAGCATAATTAGAAAAGAAGATGTGGAAGGAAAAAAAGGCCTATCTGAGTAGGAATGGAATCACGTTATCAGCAATTGGCTATTAGGTGACTGAAAAAAAGTGGTTTTTTTTTTTTCTAACATAGAAGAGGGTTTGTAGATGCAGGAAGTTCTTGTCATTGATTATATTAGTTTTAAAGTGTCATTTCTAGTTAGGTTATGCTAATGTTCTTGTTTCACAGTAAACAGATGACTGCTTTGGGAGTTAAACTTTGATCATATTCTCTGATTAGAGTTAAGTGGCGTTCAGAGTCCTTGTTTCCTTTTCTTTGCTTTTACCACTCCATAACCACCTGTGGCCAGTAGGGATGACAGATGAAAACAATAAACTGTTGATTGAATAGTTTGCTTTGTGGGTACAAAGCAGAAACTGAACAGATGCCTTTGTGGGGTAGGGGGGAACCATACCATGTTTCCTTCATAGAGAAATATGCAGTGACGTTTTTGTGCACTCTGATATGGTGAGGTATGTTTTATGAAATCTTGTTTATGATACCAATTCATGTGAAGTTACTGTGTTATCTGAAATGATAGCACCATCAGAGCAACAGCGTTAATACACTTAGGTAGCCAGACGTATTTGTGGGTTTAGAAACGTGATGCCTACATATTTACTAATGGTATCCCTACATCTCCATTTCAGTTATTCATTTTATTGTCTTAAACACTGTTTGCATTCATGTGTGGTTGCCATAAATACCAAGTCCTCAGAAGAATAAGTTGTTAAATATTATATATGCATTAGAGTAGAAAATATTTAAATATCTGGATGTAGTACTATAGTTATGTTTTTATAGATCCAAAAGTGCTTTCTGATCCAGGTATGCATTTTAAAAGAGTAATTACATCGTAGATGCTATTTGATAGAAACATTTTATTCAAGGTGACATTCAAAGGCATCACCTTTTTATCTTTGTGTCTCCCACAGCACTTATCTTAGATAGGTCCTCAAACATTTAATTAACGAACGATTACTTTCTTGCCAGGGTAATGTCTGTAACTTTTTAAAGTATTGTGTTATGTAGACCTGAGAGCAATAAAACTTCTTTAAAAGAAATCAGATCAGTTATTCCCTTCCGCCACTCCTCCTCCCAAAAAAAGCTTTGTGTTATAGTAGAAAGGTTTTTGCTGTATACTGGAAGTCCAGCAGGATATATAGGTGATATGAGGGAAATTTGACAGTGATCAGTGTGGGTTATAGTGGGTCTGTGTAGCCACTTGTTGACGAAAACCTGTGGGGCTGTGATGGTGGATGAGCTGGGGGAGAGGCACTTTAACATAATTTAAAGTTATCATTAAGTGCTGTGTTTACATTTTATTTTTTTAGAAATACGTCAGAATGGTTTGAAATCTTGTGATTTGTGATTCATAGTTCGTTTTATAGATATATATAGCAACCCTATTTGATTCAACAGGCTGCTGAGCTTCGAGCTTATTTGAAATCTAAAGGAGCTGAAATTTCAGAAGAGAACTCAGAAGGTGGACTTCATGTAGATTTAGCTCAAATTATTGAAGCCTGTGATGTATGTCTGAAGGAAGATGATAAAGGTTTGTCTTTAATTTTTTGTAATATTATTTACTAATCATAGAGGACCTACTTTTAAAACTTTCATGTGAATTATATTTGTTTTGTTTTAGACCTTAGAACTTTTAAGCACTGTTGTTTTTAATCTTTGCACACACTTTCAGTTTATTCTCATCTGTTTTACTCATGAAATAAGCCTATTTTGATAAAACATCTTTTTTACATGTTTTTTGAGTGTTATTGCACACGGTAAATACTGGTAATTTCAGAATGAACTGAAGGAAAAAATGAATCTTTTCTTTTCATAAGGTTTAGATTAATATGAGATGGAATACAATTTCAGGTAATCTAAAAGGTGATTTAATTATTTGGCTGATTCCCTATTTATTGAGATAAAATGGGAAATTTTGAAAATTGGGAGTCCTAAAATCTCTGGTTAAGGTTTGAGATTAAACTTGGTGTACAATTAGTATCTTGCTAGTAAAATTGAAACTGTATACTACATAGACATGTAAATCAGTCTTCTGTTTTACTGGTTGAAAACCAAATCTTGGGTAGTAACTTCATCCTTCAATAAAATGTGTGAGTTGCTTTCTGAATGATAACTATGCAACAGAGCTGGTTTAGTTTGAATTCATGTGCACCGTGTTTTTTAGTATAATGCACACCATTGAAGGAAAAGTGTTCTTTAGAACTGCTTTACAGTAGCCAGAGTACCTTTTAAGTGTTTTATGTTTAATGGTCTTTGGTGTATTAAAACACTGGAAATACATGTTTAACAAGATACATTAAATATTATAATATCACTGTTGTGTCATCCATACATGTGTAGATGTTGAAAGTGTGATGAACAGTGTGGTATCCCTCCTGTTGATCCTGGAAGCAGATAAGCAAGAAGCTCTGATTGAAAGCCTGTGTGAGAAACTGGTCAAATTTCGGGAAGGTGAACGCCCATCTCTGAGACTGCAGTTGTAAGTTAAGAACTGGAAGAGGCCCAGTTTTTCAAGGGGCTCTTCATGTTACTGTCATTTAATGGTTAAAAGCAAGAATTCTAGAACTTGACTGTCACCTGTGACTTTTATTGGTGGTGTGTCTTTGGACATGTCACTTAACTCTCCTGTGCACCATTTCCCTCCTTGTAATGTGACATTCTTAATAGTATCCCTTTCAAGTTTGTTGTCAGAACATATAATCTCAATTTAGTTACCGTAGTTACTGATCTCCATCATTGTTTTATTATTTGTTTGTTAACCAGGCTAAGCAACCTTTTCCATGGGATGGATAAGAATACTCCTGTAAGATATACAGTATATTGCAGCCTCATTAAAGTGGCAGCATCTTGTGGGGCCATCCAGTATATTCCAACTGAGCTGGATCAAGTGAGTTACCATGTGAAATACTTGTTCTGCTTATAAGAAGTATAGTTTTAGAGCTCAAATAAGCAAGTATGTCTTCTAAATGTTATCTTTTAAATTGTGAAAATATGTTCACTGTGTCACTAAATTTTCTCCTTTTTGTCAATCTTGTTGTAGGTTAGAAAATGGATTTCTGACTGGAACCTCACCACTGAGAAAAAACACACCCTTTTAAGGCTACTTTATGAGGCACTTGTGGATTGTAAGAAAAGGTATTCAGAATTAATGTACTGACTTAAAACATAATGGCAATGTAAGTAGTTGAGACTTTTTTAAGGACAGGTAGGATAAGTGATTTTGCTCTACTTCGTTCTCTAAGGAGTTGGTATAAATTTCTTTCTGTAAATTTCACCTACTAAATTAAAGATAGCTGCAAAGTTTAAAATAGTCTTTCCCATATTTAAACTTTTTAAAAAGCAAAACTTGCTTTTGTTTTAAAAATGGTACAACTGTTAATCCCAAAGCTGTGTGTAATATTAGACTAAGTTATTTAATGGTGCTTTGATGTCTTAGTATAGGGTAGTGCTATCACTTTTGTTTAATGGTGGTGAGAGTCTATCAGTCATAGTCATAGTCAGAGTCTCTTAATATATATAACAGTGCCCCTGAGATGAAATTTTGCAATAGACTGTACTAAATGGTACTTAATTGTGCTTTTGCAAGGTCTTGAGTTTCTAACGCTTGTCTTCAGCCCAGCAAACTTCATGCCCAAAATATTTATTCTTCATCCAGTTTATGGATGCTACCAAATGATATATTTGGCCCAGTTTTTAGAATTAGGGTTGAAGGATAATCCTACCATTTTGACCTGGCTTTTTAATTTCTCTTTTCACATAGTGGTTAAAAACTTTTAGGAAGAGTAATCAGTCTTCAGTTTAGTTTTTCTTTATTATTATTACTTTTTGCGGTACGTGGGCCTCTCACTGTTGTGGCCTCTCCCGTTGTGGAGCGCAGGCTCCAGATGTGCAGGCTCAGCGGCCATGGCTCACAGGCCCAGCCGCTCTGCGGCATGTGGGATCTTCCCGGACCGGGGCACGAACCCGCGTCCCCTGCATCGGCAGGCGGACTCTCAACCACTGCACCACCAGGGAAGCCCTTCGGTTTAGTTTTATTGCACAATTTTTATAGTTGCTTTCAGTGCTCGGGTGTTTAATATATTAGAGACGATCAATAAGATTAATGTTTCTGTTATGTTAAAGTAATGTAAAGTTTTTGCAGATCATTTACATTTAACAATACAGGAGGAAATTATATTTTTGTTGTGAAAGTTGCAGCGTTTTATTATAAAAGAAGTTAAATAGGGAATCTTGCATTAATAGCCTATTTCATTTTGTATCAGTGGCTACTGTCTGTTACATGCTAGCACACTTGTGGCAGCATTCTAGCCAGTTGTCAGTAACTGTTAAGAGTAGGTAGTCTTATATTGGACAGTCTCAAATGGGGAGGGCATAAAAGCTATTAGAGAAAGAGTCCATATTTTAACATATGCTATAAATGTGCAGGCTGTGGAATAAAACTACTGGGATTTCAAACCTTGGCTTTCTTACTTGTATATGACACTAAATAAATCTCTGTACCTCAGTTTCCAACTTCAGAGTGGATATAATAGTAGTACTTACCTCATAAGGTTGTTGAAAAGATTAAATAAGCTAATGTACACATGAAGTTCTTAAAATAGTGGTTTCCTTATTGAGAAAGCACTCAGTAAATATTGGATATTTTATTCCTATCATCCTTTTCATTTTTTCAAGCTCATCTTTAAAAAGTTAGTCTGCGCTTCCCTGGTGGCGCAGTGGTTGAGAGTCCACCTGCCGATGCAGGGGACACGGGTTCGTGCCCCGGTCCGGGAAGATCCCACATGCCGCGGAGCGGCTGGGCCCGTGAGCCATGGCCGCTGAGCCTGCACGTCCGGAGCCTGTGCTCCGCAGCGGGAGAAGCCACATCAGTGAGAGGCCCGCGTACCGCAAAAAAAAAAAATAAATAAAATAAAAAGTTAGTCTTTTTTCTGGTACAGTAATTTAAAATGATGAGTGTTACTGTTTCCCTTTGAATGTCTAGTGCTTATCAGAGTTGATGACTGCTCATTGGATGATTTCTCTAATTGCTGTTTAGTAGATCCTCAGTCTTTTCTGTGTAAAAAGGAAATAACTAAGGTAATTACAAAGAATTACAAAGCTAATTCTCAGAGAAATTGAGATAAGACATCATTACCCATCTTGTGCTCTCCTAGACATACCCTAATGTTAACATATTAGGAAGTGTCTGCAGCATTTGTCACAGGTGATCACTCTTTCCTTCTTGAAACACTTCCTTCAGCTGGCTTTTGGGGCACCTGTCTAGATTTGCTTCATTCACACCTCATTTGTGGCTCCCTCCCTCTTCGAATCTGCTCAATTTATACCTCATCAGAAAGGCCTTCTCTAGCTATCTGTAAAAATAACATTCCCTTACCCTCACATTGCTTTTTTCCCCTCATCCCTATTTTATTATCGGCCCCACTACACTTATTACTAACTGACATGCTATATTTTCATGTTTATTATGTGTCAGTCCCCTCTAGAATGTAAGTTTCCCAAGGGCAGGAACTTTTTGTTCATTATTAGAACAGTGTCTGACACGAGTAGGTACTTAGTATATAAGTGCTAAATGAATATTTCTGAAAAATGAACATGTTGCAAAAGCAGTTGATGTAAGAAGCAGTGACTTAAGGCAGTATGAAGTGGTTTATGGAGCTAGAGTGTATGCCCTTCCCAGAGGCATTCAACCTGGGCTTCTCTTCTGAGCTTCAGACCCTTATGTCCAACTGCTTTCTACCTGGTTCTACTTAGATGTGGCCCATAGTTGTCTCAAACTCAATGTGACCAAAATGAATTTATCGTTTTCTCCCTCTAAATTAGTTTCTGTTTTCCTAAGCAAGACATGTTGAAGTGGTCTTCTGTTTATTCTCTCTACAGCGGTTTTGTGAAACAAAACTTTCAGCCTATCATTCTGTAGGTTTACATTTTCTTTAGCATACAGTACAGAATTCTTAGTTTGGCATATAAGTCCTTTCTGACATGGGCTCCTGTTTATTGCAGTAGCATGGGCTTGGTGAATGTGATAATAATCCTCTTGCCATTTTTGTATGGTGCAGTGACAAACCACAGAAACTTTGTTTTCTTTGTATAGATATTCCCTCCCTCCATTTCTCTCCCCCTCTCTCCCTCTTTCTCACATACACACGACCCTATACCCTTCCTCTTGGTATATCATACCCTAGACATAGTGAACCTGTGTCAGCTGCAAAAGCACCCATGCTCTTTCCCAGTCTGGACCAGAGGCTGGTACCTGTTTTTATATGGCCTACAAGCTAAGAATGGTATTTACATTTTTAAGTGGTTGACAAAAAAAATCAAAAGAAGGAGGATATTTTTTGAATCGTGACCATTATATGAAATGCAAATTTCAGTGTCCATAAAATTTTATTGGAATGCACCCATACTTATCATTTATGTATCATCTGTGGCTGCTTTTGCCTAGACTTGAGTTGCGGCAGAAACCAGATAGCCTGCAAAGCCTAAGATAATTATTGTCTGGTGCTTCATGGAAAGTTTGCCTATGTTTGGTCTAGAACTACACTCAACTCCTTTTCTCTGCCTGAAATGCTCCTGCCATATTTACAGCACCCTGTACTTTTATCGTGGCGCTTCACACGCTTGGTTAAAACGTTTATGAGGTTTTAGGCTCAGTGAAGGCTAGGAACCTTGTCTGTCAACCATTGTATTCCCAACCTGTTGGTAGTGATGGGCCCTGAGTTGATGAATGCTACCTACACTTAAGGAACTAGGGAAGGATGCTCATTCAAATTTCTGTCATGCTGCTGATTTAAATTTTAAGATTTGGTTTTTGTCTAGTACACAGAAAATGGTCGTTTTGTTGTTGTTGTTTGGCTTTTTGTTGGTTGGTTTGTTTCTGCTTCTAAATAGAATTCTGAGAGTTGCCTTGCCCTCTTAGTAAGAATGCTTACGTTTATGGGTGCCCCCTTCATGATTTTGTTTATATTGGTGGTTGATGAGTGCAAATTGTGTAATATCTTCTGAGTCCTCATTATATGTCGGATATTGTGCACTTTAAATGGACCATTTTATCTGATCTTTGTGAATTCAGATTTCTTTAACTGATAAGATGTATTAGACTGAAGTATACTATGGTTGTTAAAACTGGAAATTGTGCCTATGCTTGCATGTGGTGCAAGATAATAATTTAATTGAATCCTGGTTTTGTGGGGGAGTTTTAGAATATCATTTAAGTTTTTAAAATAAATGGTATAGCTCTTACTGATTTTACCCAGGTTGAATCCAGATGTGGGGGGAAAGAAGGGCTTTTAGAAAACGAAAAAAGGTGGTGGGGAACTGTTAAGCTTTCTGTAACTGGCTGAAGATTCATCAGTTTAAAGGAAGAAATGAAGGGTGAAGATAAACATTTACAAAGAGTTCAGATTGAGAGAATGCATTTAATTATTTTGTACTTTTCGCTGCAGTTAAAATTGATCATCTACATAATTCTAAGGATGATTCAATTGGAAGGATATCATTAGTGGAGTTATTTAAATATCTGGTGTTGGCTCAACTTCAGCTGTACTATCCTAACAGTTTCTCAGACACAAAACCTTTTTCTCACCTAGGGCTTTTTTTTTTTTTTTTTTTTTTTTTTTGGCTGCGTTGGGTCTTCGTTGCTGTGCGCGGACTTTCTCTAGTTGTGGCGAGCAGGGGCTACGCTTCGTTGCGGTGCATGGGCTTCTCGTTGCAGTGGATTCTCATTGCGGAGCACGGGCTCTACGTGCGCAGGCTTCAGTAGTTGTGGCATGCGGGCTCAGTAGTTGTGGCACACGGGCTTAGTTGCTCTGCGGCATATGGGATCTTCCCGGACCAGGGCTCGAACCCGTGTCCCCTGCATTAGCAGGCGGATTCTTAATCACTGTACCACCAGCGAAGTTCCTCACCTAGGGCTTTTATACCTGGTCTTCTCTGCCTGGAAGCTCATCCAGCCCCCACCTTCTACCTCTAGTACGTTTCATGGCCAATTATTTTACATTCTTTAGATCTCAGCTTACATGTCATTTCCTCAGAGAGACTTTCCTTGCTCATTCTATATGAAGTAGCCTCCTCTTTCCTGTCTCTGCTCTTGTTACTCTATTACATCACCATTTATTTCCTTTATGGCACTTACTTGTTATTTTTCCTTAGTCGTCTCTCTTTCCTCCTAGAAGGAAAGTTCCATGACTTTTTCCATAGTGGAGGACTGTGTCTCTGGGTCACCATTATATGTATCATCAACACAGTACCTGGCACTTAGTAAATATTTTTGAATGAATGGATAGCAGTAATGATACTGTGAAATTCCTAAAGCTGTATTTCTTTTTAGTGATGCTGCATCAAAAGTCATGGTGGAATTGCTAGGAAGTTACACGGAGGACAATGCTTCCCAGGCTCGAGTTGATGCCCACAGGTAACGTTAAACACAGTGTTCCAATGATGACTGTCAACAGGGTGGAGGTGAGCTACACCGTTCAGTCATATAGCTGAAGTCATGTTTGCATCTACCAGTGATCCAAAGCCATTTGATACCATGTGCGCTATGAGGATTCTAATGTAGATACCAAAATTCAAGATTTGGTATTGAAAGAAACCAAAGAATGCATGTGAAATAGCCACATGGTGTTTGCTGTTTGGGGTATCGCTGCAGTGGGGGTTCCCAACCTGAGTAGTAGAACCTAATCTTGGGTTGATTTTACCTTAATACTAAGGTATGTAGATGGGGAAAGGCTGGTGGCTTTCTGTAAAAATTAACCCATTGCTAATGGGAATGACTGCTTCAAACAGTCCTAGATCTATTTAGTAGCAATAAGAATAGAGTCAGTTTTTTAAATCTATGAAATGGAAATTATGATAACTTCTTTATAGGGTTATTCCATCTTTGATAAAATGGGCATGATAATACCATATGTCTCTCAGGGTGCTGTGAGGATGAAATGAAGTAATACATGTTAAAGCACTTACCTTAGTGTCTGGCATAAACAGTAAAAAAATACTGGTGCTGTTTTATTCTTTGATTACTTTGGTGGTGCTTTCTCTCCAGCTGTTTTTGTCTATGGTAACTATTTTTAAATTAATTTTATTTTTGGCTGCGTCGGGTCTTATTTGTGGCACATGGGATCTTTGTTGCCGCATGTGGGATCTTTCATTGGGGCGCATGGGCTTCTCACCAGTTGTGGCACGTGGGCTCTAGTTTGCGGCACACGGGCTCTCTAGTTGAGGGCACAGGCTTAGTTGCCCCATAGCATGTGGGACCTTAGTTCCCCGACCGGGGATCAAACCTGCAGCCCCTGCATTGGAAGGTGGATTCTTAACCACTGGACTACCACGGAAGTCCCTCTACGAGTAATTTTATTAAAATGGACATCACTGATAGATTTATTGGCCTGTTTTAAGCCCAGTTTTGTAGCTTTTTTAATGCAGTGTATATTGAACTCATAGATATTTCACTTAATTGAATATATTTTTGCAGTCTGCAAAGGCAGTGAAAAGTACCTGAATTTCAAGACTCTGAGCTTGGGTTTTTGTTTTCCAATTAAGGTGTATTGTGCGAGCATTGAAAGACCCAAATGCATTTCTTTTTGACCATCTTCTTACTTTAAAACCAGTCAAGTTTTTGGAAGGCGAGCTTATTCATGATGTAAGTAGTTTATCTTTAATGTTAAAAATATTTTCTCCTAAATCTAACATACTGAACCGTAACTCTACTTCTTTGTATTAATGAACATGACTCTTAGAGAAATCTAGAAAGAGAAGAACTATATTCATTTTTGTATCAGGAACAGACTGAAATTTAGGACTAGAATTCAGCTTTTCTCCAGCCACCAAACACATGCCTCCTGTTCTTCCTCCCTTTCCTTCATCTCACTTGCCTGGCCATTATGAAATTAGAGAATACAGATTTCTTCTTAGTATATAGTGTCAGCTATCCCCAATTAGAAAGATAAATCTGATATTTAAAAAACAGATGAATGTACTTTTCAAGTGCAATTATAAATACATTTTGGATTATTTCTATTTGTACTGTCATTTCCACCATCTTTTGGGGTAGATCGTTTAGAGGACACTGTATTTACTGATTCTTTCATCTAAATGAGTTTTAATGAAAGCAAATTTAGATGGTAATTTGATCAAACAGATTGAAATTTCTGCTTGAAGGAAATGTGGAGTCTTGTTGCTGGGAGTCAATATCTTAAAAGTATCTTGAGTATAAATGTTAATTCTATATTGAATATTGTATCTTTGTCTTTTTGTGTTTATCTGTATAGCTTTTAACCATTTTTGTGAGTGCTAAATTGGCATCATATGTCAAGTTTTATCAGAATAATAAAGACTTCATTGATTCACTTGGTAAGTTGTGGGGATTTTTCTTTGGAGGGGTAGAGAGAGAGAGAGGAATGAAAGATCCAGCAAATATGATCATGGCCTTACGTGTAGGTTACCCTAACCAGTGGTGTAAAAGATCTTATTCCTTAGATGCTCGGTGATTTACATTTTTGGTACTTCTTTTAAAAAGCCATAGTCACATTTGTAGCAAATAGCTTTTTTCCCTCTAATATAGTCTTTTATACTTGGTTCTCCCCCCACCCATTAACAAATTATAGAAGTATATATATATACTGTGTTGCTAAGCACATCTACGTGAAGCTGAAGATAGAGTTAGAAATGGAGTTGTGATTTTGTGTGATAGGAGAAATTTTCCTAACTACAGTTTGTTGAAGACAGCATAGTAAGTTTAAGGTTTATGATTTTTATCTTGGAGCTTTCTTTCTAGACCAACAGAGTTCAGTAAATGTTGCCGAATTGAATCTTATCCTCATTGAGCAAACTGCATAGTATATATTCAGTATTTTCCTTCTGGAGCATGTTTTTATCATGCTAAAATTAAAAAGGGAAAACTTAGAAAATCTGTAGTTGAACAGGTTTAAATTGTTCTAAAATTACCCATTTTTTGAGAGTGAAGTCAACTGAAGCTAAGGTGCTTTGTTTTTCTACTGGGCAATAATCAGAACACATTAGAGACTAGTTATATTTTCCATATTAAAATTGAATTTAGTTTTCCTGGTTGGTTGAAGTGTAGATAAAGAATACATTTATAATCTACTTTGATTATACTATTAGTCCTCAATTTGGTAATCATTAATTCCTGTCACCTGTAAATTTTGTGCAGCCATTGGAATTGGGAAGATTGAATTATTCTAAACATAATAAGGCGTTTGAAATACACCAAGATAAAGTAGATGCAAGTGTGTTTGTGTTGAATGCTTTGCCAGGTGCACTAGACCCAGAAAACCACATTCTGTCCCAGTTAATTTGTTTCCTGGCATGAAGCTATGTGATGGAATGTTAATGTCAGCAACCTCTTTATTTACGCACCAAAGAAAAAGGAGTAGTAATTAACACTTTGACACTCCCCCATTGATGTGTAATTGACTGTTTCAAAGGAGCACTGGTTCATAAGCTATTGCATGCAGTAAAATTACATTTTCTATATTGCAGCATTTTAAGACAGGGGTCAGTGACAATGCAGAAATTGCTCAATGATGCACATTTTTTTATTACTGCATTAAGGTTTTGACATATTAGTAATGAATAAATGTTTCCATAAAATTAGATTTTTTTATAACTTTAAAATTGAAATATGACACAGAACACTGTGACTTCCTCTTTGAAGGTAATATTCTACTTTCATGAAACAAAGCACAGCTTCCTACAAGTCTAAACTCAGACTTCACTAGCATAATAGTTTGATTTTGAGAACAAGAGTCCTAAAGGCTTTAAGTTTGGTTCTGTTTTACTTTAAACATCAGTTTGAAATGTTTTTAAATGCAGGTTTCTACGTGTTAGATCATGGTTTTACATAATTCATTCTAGAAACAATCTTCATTCCTCTAAGTTTTTTGATTTACGGTAAGCAGTAAAACAAATCTAATTTCAAGAGTATTTTAAATTATATATTAAAAATTTTAGGAGTTTCTATCATTTTATCTCATTAAAAGAGGACTAAATATGTCCATTGAACTGGTAATGTTAAGGAATTTTCTTATATTGCCAAATATTGAGAAAAATCTTTAGTATTCTCTGTGATAGAAAAAACAATAGAATTTCTGTGCAAACCAGAAATCAGATTCCCTATTTTGCCTTTTGTTTCCCGCAATCTGTGCAAATTAGCAACCATTTATTGGAAATTTGTTTGTGAAAGATGTTTCTGGGAAAACATCTTACTAAATGTTTATTTTTGGTTTTTAGATGTATTAAACATTTATTACAGCTGAAAGTCTGGTTACAAATGTCTAGGTTCCACAGGTGGCATCAGTTTATCTCCGAACACTTATTAACACTGACAACTTGGGCCAACAGTAGCAGTATCTTGTGTCAACTGAATTGCCCTAACATGTCCACATGTAATCTGGTGTTATCCAGTTGCTACCTTCTTCCTTCGGAAAGTTAATCAGCATCTAATTTGCATTTGTTAATTAGGGTTAATGTGCACTAATTGATTTTTTGATGCTTGTAGATTTCCATTAAACCTGGTTAGCAGTACTTACTTGGGTACCTCATTCATTTGAGTTATGGTGATCATGTTTTTGTTGAATCTGTGCCAAATAGAAAGCCTGCATCATAATTACAGCTAATTAACAATTATGTCCTATATTAATGGGCTTCCCTAGTCTTCTGCTAATATTCTGAATGTTGTAAATTTTAAATGTGCTTAGAACTTTTTTAACAGTACAGACTTGAGGCTCTTAATTACTAGAGGGTACATGATTGGTCATTTGCTGAGTTTACAGAAGTTGCAAGTTTAGAGAAAAGGAACATGTTAAGTATTTCTAAATTAACTTTAGAAACTTGTTTTTGTAATTAAGAAATAGCATCAAGTCAAGTATGTTTGTGTTATAATGCAGCTTCTATTTAGGAATAGGTAATTTGGATATTCAGGATTTGTAGGTATTTGTATTTCTAGTTATTTATTTTATAAATGAACTTCTTTTCTAGGCCTAGTACTGCCACCTTGTTATTAAAAAGTAAATCACTTAATCTCTTTACTCAGTTTTATTGTTTTTTTTAAAGTGAAAGGATCGGGACTAGGTAATTCATTGTTCCTTTAAGGTTTAACAGTTGTTTGTGATCTGAATAATTGTAGCAGAATGTTTTATTAGAAATTATAAGGCAAAATTTGATTATTTGTACAGTTTTTCTACTTTTGCCTTAAAAAGAACAGGTATCACTGTTAATTTTATCTAGTACTAACCATTTTAAACCTATAAATGTTAAATACACTTCTGCAGTTTTGATTTTTAAGTATTAAGTCCAAAGTGGTCTAAAGGGAAATGGAATATTTTCATAAGTGAATGTATATTAAAATATTTTAAAATTCCATGTTTGCCAGTAACTCAGACACAGAACAAATAGTAAGTAGATAAGGAATCTTGTGTTTAAATGGAGAGCTATTAGTAAAAGTAAGTTTATTCAATTAAATAAGAATGTTCTTACGAAATGTACTTTGTATACTTTATCTCCTAAAATATATAAATAAATATTAAAAATGTAAAATGTATAAAACTTAGGGCCTAAAAATCCCATTTTATAGCTTATTCTTAACTTTGAATCTATCACCTGTGGCACTGAAGCAATAAAGAAATGTAGTTATAGAAAAATAATTTTAACTGCTTCATAATTTAATTATGGGGTTAGTTTATGGTTTGTAAATATAAGCTTTGTGAAAATTACTCTGTATAAGTACCCAAACACAGTGACTTCCACAATTTTACACAAGAGTTGTAATCATGCAGGACTGTAATTAGTATGGATACTCATCTGGCTTCACTACTGTGTTACTCAGGCCTACTACATGAACAGAATATGGCAAAAATGAGACTACTTACTTTTATGGGAATGGCAGTGGAAAATAAAGAAATTTCTTTTGACACAATGCAACAAGAACTTCAGATTGGAGCTGATGATGTTGAAGCATTTGTTATTGATGGTAAGGCAATTGGAACATTTTCGTTTTTTCCTAGAATTTCTCTTCCTACCCCATGAAACATAAGATTTTTAATCTTGAAACTGAGCTTAGTAGATTAGAAGATTGTATTTGTAGCATAGTGAAAGTTCAGTGGAATATAAAGAGCTATGTGGTTTTTGGTGTGTGTCTATTCCTTGAAGTCATGTAGAACAAAGACATTTAGGCAGTATATCATAGTGGTTAAGAGCCTAGATTTTAGTATTAGACCTGTGTTTGAGACTAGGTCTTCCAGTTGTGAGGGTTAAATGAATTAATGCAGGTAAAGCACTCAGCTCAGTGCCTGGCACATAGTAAATGATCTGCAAATATTAACCATTACCGATTTTTTATGATTGGCCTAGAAATAGCACCTTCTTCCTCAATAATTACATTATAAAGTGGTTTAACTGTTAATTAGGACTTTTAAGATTAATAACATGTATTATAATATCTTAAGAAACTAGCCCCGTTTCCCCCCCCCCCCCGCCCCCATGTGATTTCAGAGAATGCCAGAATTCTTAATGAAAACTGTATGTGATATTTAATATAGATAGGCGCAGCAACCAGAGGACAAATTCATGGCCTTCCTTTTGGTTGCATTACATTGCTGGGCTTGTCATTAAATTCAAAGAGCCAGTTTGTAAAATAATGTTGGAAAACTGTAAAGTTTTATTATGATTTACTTGGTCACAGTTTCATACCTTAGGCTGTTTTCCTTGGGAATATTCCATATAACATGTCATGTAAAACATCTTTTTTTCAGCGGTAAGAACTAAAATGGTCTACTGCAAAATTGATCAAACCCAGAGAAAAGTAGTTGTCAGGTAAGACACTTAATACTTTGCAGCATTTTGTAGAACAATTTATTCTATTTCACTTAGATGTTTAGAGAACCAAGGTGGTGTTAGCAGTTGACTGTAGTTAAATAGTTGCTATTTATCATAATTTTATTAAAGTTCAGACTGAATGTGATTAGCTTATTTAATGAAAGAGTCCTATTTTCCAGCACATTTCATTTAATGGCTCAGTACTGGCTAGAATATTAATGACTTCCGTGTCTGGTTTATGTAGTTCAGGAAAGTAGATGGTTTAGGATCAGTATGGCAAATAAAGGTTTTTTAAAAAATAAGCTTCTAATCATTCTTACAACTCTACATTATGTCTTCTGTGTATATTTAACCTTGCTTTTAACTAGATAGAAGTGTGTAATATTGTAAAAAAAAAAAAAATACCAGAGGATAAAAGGTTGAGTAATAACTTTGTTTTTAATTTTTCCAGTCATAGCACACATCGGACATTTGGAAAACAACAATGGCAACAACTCTATGACACACTTAATGCCTGGAAACAAAACTTGAACAAAGTGAAAAACAGCCTTTTGAGTCTTTCAGATACCTGAATTTTTATGCTATATAATTTTGTTCTTTTTGGAAAATCTAAATCATAGTAAAACATTATAGCCTGAAATCTGACTATAGTCTGGATAGTTATTGTCTCAAATTTAAAAGAAATCACAATCTTCAGGGCGTACAAAGCAATAGATTACAAAGGGTCACTACGTCTGTTTTGTATAACACATAAGTGTATTCTGTAAGGAAGGGTTTTGGAGTGTGCAGCAAGAGCTTTGATGAAAGAGTATATGGAGGAAAGACACATTTAATTAAGGGAAACTGAATGCTAACATCAAACCTTGCAATCTTCGCTATCTTAAATGAAGCATTTACTGAGAGAAAACGTTAACAGTAACACAGTTTCATCACAGAAAAAGTTGGAAAACTGACTACAGCTATAAAGTTTTAGATGTAACAGTCGTGTTCTGGTCTAAACCACATCAATATTTCAATTAAGTCAGTTCACCACTGAAAGCATTTATCAACATTATTTTAATCCGTTTTTCCTACCATCTCTTCTGCTTTTCTTTTTTTAGGTAGGTTGTCATTTTCGGAGCTTAGAAACTTTTCAATTTCATTTATTTGATTTGTTACCAAGCTCTGCCAGTCATCTTCACCAGTAGAAGACACAGCCAAACCACTGGTTTTGATCTTGATTTCCTGAAAATGGCTTTGTGGCAGGGTTGATTTCAGAGGCTTTGTTTTCACCTAGGAAATACCAAACTTGTTTTACCACTGAAATTTTTACTCATTTTCTAAACAATCATCAAGTTTCAAGAAAATCCTTAAGCCTCTGCAATTATGAGTATGTGATAAAAGCTACCGTTTTCTTGGCTAATTTTCAACAACTACCTTAGTAATTTTGGCACCAAAAAACTATAAAATGTGAATCTGTAGGCTTATGTAGTAGCTCTTCAAGATCCCTAGTGTATTCCAGGAATACCACAAACGTTTCCTTAAAGGTCTTAAGCTTACATTGAAAGAAAACATTTTAAACAATGCAGATAAAAATCTGTTTTGTCCTCTACTCCCCTTCCCTTCCCAAACATGTCTATGTTTTGTAACTTCTATCAAAGCCAGGGGAAAATTTAAAATGCTAACGGAAGTAAACTGCCATATAAAAACTGCCTTTTACTTCATGTTTCCTCTTACGCTTCAGAGCGCCATTGTTGGAGAAACAGGAAAGAGCAATGAGGTGTTTGGAAGCTGGCATGTTTCCAAGGCACCACATTGGGTCGTACTTCTAATACCATGTTAAATAAGTTTTCCATTTTAAGGTTTCTTCTGATTATAAAATAATTACTGGAAATTTAGAAAATAGAAGTGTAAAGAAACTAAAAATCACTAGTAATCCACTATCCAGAGAGATCTGTCAACATTTTGGTATTTGCTATTAGTCTTTCTATTAGTGTATTTGACCATTCTATAGAATTTTATATCTTGGTTTTTCCCTCTGTGAGTTGTTTCCTAGGTCATTAAAGTTTCTCATAAGCAAATATCAGTGGCTGCAAAATACTTCTTATGGATGATCATTTAACTATGCTATTGTTAACATTTGTTTCCAATTTATCCCTATCATCAAAAATTAATTTCTTGAAAAAAATCTTTTATGGACTTACCAGATTCTCAGATAAAATCCTGTTGAAAGGGAATATATTTTAGAGGCATGGAATAGGATAAGAATTAGATTAAAATTTCCCAAGATTCCAGCCACCATCAAACATTTTGATGTAAATATTCAGGACTCCTCTATATATATACACTTTCAAAAAATTTGTATCATATTTATATCATTTTCTATGTTGGGTTAAAAACATTTTTAACATTTCCCTCTAGAAAGAGCATGGCTCCATCATATTCCATGTTCCATAATTTAATTAATATACTTAAATATACATTTAAGTTGTTGGAGAACATTTACTGTTATAAATTAGGCTATAATGAATGTCATTTGTTCATAAGTCTTTGTGAAGATCTTTGAGTACTGCCTTACATTAAAATCTTTTCCAGTCTGGTAAAAATGGCATATTTGTAACATTGTGTTGTCAAAGTGAGATTATATAGTAATAATTTTTAAAATGAGTTTAAATGTTTACATTTAACCTCAGTTTCCTAAAGGGAACGTTTGGATTGCTCTCTTTGGTTCCTGAGAATTCTAGTCAGCCGCCAGTCCCCTCAGAGTCTTAGCCTCTGATCCTTAGGGTAATGCTGGGTTCTTATTTGTCTGATTGCCTATGTTCCTATGAAATAACAGATGAAAAAAGTATCAGCACAGGACCACCAAGAGACCTTAAGTCGTTTAACTTTTGTGGGCCTCAGTTTTCTCATCAGCTTCTTTTAGTTAGAAAATGCTGTTATTGTAAAGAGTAACATAATAGATAAAAATGCGCATAAATGTATATTTCTCATAATGTCTGGCATATAAGTGTTCAGCGTACTTCATGTAGCTCACAGGGCCAAAATGAATGTTAGACATCCATGCAACACTGAGAACCTGCTTCCTAAGTGCAATGGGCAGCGTGTCAGTTTCATGCACTACTGAGAATAGTTACAGAGAAATAGACCAAATCTAAATGTAGGTTGCTACTGATTTTGGAGTAAAATGATTGATGATCTATATAACATAATGGTCCTGCTTTGCCAACAAAATGCTAGAAGCGTTTTGGTGCATTTGATATCAAGTACAAATCACCTAATTTTCCAAAATCCTGATTCCTTGACTTTTAATCTTGAAAAAGGAAGGAGACATTTATACATATCTGCTTTAGTTTGTTTCCCTTTACCTACTTGGTGGGAGGGGCAGGAAGGATTGGCTGTAGAGAGAAAGAAGATGTAATTTTAAAGTTTATAAGCCTGCAGGAGACGCAAGAGGGAAGAGATATGGGAACATATGTATATATATATAACTGATTTATTTTGTTGTAAAGCAGAAACTAACACACCATTGTAAAGCAATTATACTCCAATAAAGATGTTAAAAAAAATTAACTTAAATGAACCTAATATCACTGGCTGTGTAAAATAAGTGGCTTTCTTTGCTTACTCTGGCCCCTCTCTCCCATCATTCCTGGGTATTATCAAGATTGCAGCAGGCTACCAACCTAACCCCTGCTCTAAGAATAAAAAACACTCTTCATCTTGCTCTGGATCTGTAGGGGAAAAGTGGATTAGCTCATAATAACTACCCAGATTTTTTTAATTTTACAGGATTGATGTGGACAGTATGCATAAAAATATGTTGAAAAATGTAAAGAACTTATATTCCCTTTCTGGCTATAAGTCTTCATAAAATTCACTTTTCATTTGGAACAGAAGTTGGCAAACTTTTTCTGTAAAGAGCCAGAGTAAATTTTTTTGGCTTTGTGAGCCAAGTGGTCTCAACTGCTTGATTCCGTCATTGCAATACAAAAGCAGCCACAGAACTACAGGCAAAGCAAAGCAGTCGGCTGCGTTTGGCCCTCCAGCTGTCATTCAACAGCCCCTGATTTTAGAAAAGTGTATGTAAGCAAGTAAACAGGCATCATAAAGAGACTAGATTGGCCTGGTTTAATCCAGGGATCAAAGCATTTTCAGTAGACTAGGCAAGAGTTGATCTGCTTTTAAATTTGTCCCACATTAGATGTTAATTGGTAATCAAGGTTCAGCTGGGACAATGATACATAGCATAGTGCGTGATGCCTAGTGATAATCACTTAGCTAAACAGACATTTAGTGTTTTACATACACCAGTATTTTGAGAAGAAATTTTTTATATTATGAAAATTGAGAAGGTTATGTAGCATGCAACTAAGAGCCAAGATACCTAGTCAAAGTCCACTGCAGACTGTGTTCCTAATGACTTTGGAAAATTACTGAGTTTGGAAAATTACTTCACATTTGTGTCACTGCCTCATCTGTTTTTTGGTTTTTTTTTTTGTGGTATGCGGGCCTCTCAATGTTGTGGCCTCTCCCGTTGCAGAGCACAGGCTCCAGATGCGCAGGCTCAGCGGCCATGGCCCACGGGCCCAGCCGCTCCGCAGCATGAGGGATCCTCCCGGACCGGGTCATGAACCCGCGTCCCCTGCGTCCCACTGCGCCACCAGAGAAGCCCTGCCTCATCTGTTTTTAAAGATGTAGGACTGTTGTGGGAATACTTCTACAAAAGAGTTTTAAATTCTATAAATATAAATTCTTAACATTAATTAACAGAAAAGGCATTAGGAATCAGATACAAAGAACTTCCCTATTGGGTTTATTATAAAAATGGGCTTGAAAGGGAGATGTGAAATGTTCCATCATACCCTTAAACTGTTTGAAACAGGACAATTAGAAGTATTAAGTATTCAACCCAATTAGAATGGGTGTCTAGCTTTGATACTCAAGCTTCTTTTTGCTTTTGCTTTGATTCTATGACTTGTCCAATTAGCCAAGGTAAGAACTTAGATTTCCCAGTGCCCGGCCCACTGCGCTTTAGTTACCATAGTTTAAAGATTGTACACTTGAACATCAAGCTGAAACGATTTGTTTTTGAGCTCAGTTATGCAAAGGTGGAAAAGGTAGATCCTGATTTTAGTTTCAACTTTCCCAAAGGGAGAGTTATGCTATCTTGAGGTTTCTCCAATTTAAAAATGGAAATTAAATGTACTGTTAGAACCTATTACTTGTTAAGGCTGTGTTAGTATTATAATTTTCACTTTAGATGTGCTAAAGGAAAAGTTGTTTAATGTGCATCTCTAAAATTTAAAATATACAGTGACTATGCAGTTGTTTTTTTTGTCATTTTTCCTAAACTTTTTAGGTTACCTTTTAGCAGTTATACCTGTAATTGTTTTTTAGATTTTGAAAAATAACAGCCTTTTTTTTTTAATACAGTCTTTTTTGCACTAAAGTTTTGCACACTAAGTTAAAAAACTTACAGATTTTCCAAAAAAAAAATCTGTCAGTTGTAGTTACTTGCTTTTCATATGATAAATGGACTCTTGGAGCCAAATAATCTCTACAAATACTTTGCTTAATATTTATATCCATACTTGATATATTTATGAATATTTGATCCTTTCACATACTGTGTTTTAATTGAATTAATTTAAAGTAGACAAATTCTTCCTTTGCAATAGTCAGTTTCCCAAAATAATATAAATTAACTTAAGCACTATTAAAAACAACTGAACTCTATTGATTAGATTATTTAAGGCATCTTTTATTAAAATTTTAAATGCTCAAATGAGTGAACTATTTTTTTAATAGTTTAAATAAATAAATAAATGCTCAAATGCCACTATTCCTAAACTTAGGTGACTAAAAAATATAAGTACTTAATACACTACCTCACACTCTCCTTCCCAAAACAGGCTGGATTATATCTATTTGATTTATACACTGTGACTTTTTCCTGCTGTTTTCCATCAAACTTAATTGTGAAAAATGGTGCCATGTTGCCCTCTTGATATTATTTTGAAGATCAGTTAGGTCTTAAAGCATCCAGATGCACACAGTTCTACACATATCTGTAGAATTAGCTCACTAAGGTCTGCTCCGCAATATTTTTAATTGACTTACGTGTTCTGTGGGAAAAGAAGAATCACAAAAAGTCTTTGCAATTGCATTCCTCTCTTCACTGGGCTCTCTCCTGGGATCTGGATGAATACTCGAGTTATTCAAAATGTCAGCAACTCTGTTAATGCTGGTACTATCTGGTTGACAAAAAGGAAATGACAACTAAATTTTATTCTCCAGGCACTCATTTTAGTGACTAAACTTTTTTCTGATCCTATGCTTTGTATTTAAAAAGTAACAATTTCTATTTTCTTCTCAGTTTGAACACTGGTTTCCATAGGGTTTGCCCTTACATTAGGTATTTCATTTCAGAAAACAATTTTTTTATTGCTACTTTCTAAAACCTGCTGATTTCACATTAAAATTAGTGACATGGTATGAATATCTTCTAAAGCAATATAACATACCTTAAAATGTTATCCTTATTCCCCTGGTTACTGCACTGACTACACATATAAACATTTATATAGTGAACATCTTACCAATTCAAAGGGAAAAGTCTGAACCAACTGAAAGTCAGATTTGTAAAATATATTTAAAAAGAAATTGGCCATGATAAAAAATCCAACAAAGGGCTGTCTAGTAGGGGGTCATTGGGCTTTAATAAATAGATAACAATGATTTAGAGAAACATGTAAGGTTAAAAGATATTTAGGAGTATCTTTTATAAGTCTGAGTATTTTACAAGTTGAATTTCTATAGAATTTTAGTCATCTCTCCTTCCATCCTAATTTATATGATTGAGATTTAATTTAGAAGGACTTGTGAGAAAATGGTAAATGTTAGACCAGTCCATTGACTAACAGCATTAAACTAACCACAGCATTTGACAGACAAAATTAATGGAATCTGAAGTTTAATACATTTTATTATATCAGGAAAATTACAGTTTGTGAGGTGAGATTTTACAGTGTTTTGGTGTTTTCTATTTTCCCCTATATTACTTCTCCACTCATGCCAGTAAACAAGATATACTTATTTTGCTTTTAATTCCCACATTTTCTTTTTAAAATTTTCTCAATTTCCTTTTTAAAAGAAGCCTGTTAAGTCAGAAGGCCATGCAAAGCTTTCCTTGTAATCCATATTTCTTCACTGGGTCTAGACACGTATTGTTAAACAGGCAAAGTTCCCGTAAAATCTAAGACTGTCTACGACAACCTTAACAACTTTAACTATGAGATTGCTATTAGCAAAATAAACATATTTTTATCATGATCATACTTCTTAAACAATAGTTATTTTTAAGTTACATTTATACAGCACCTATATATGTTATGTAGTATATCTCTATGTTAAAATATCTTCAATATTAAAATTTTCAAATACACGACAATGAAGGATATGAACATCAATGTACTCATCACCCACCTTCAGTACTTCAATATTAAGTCACGTATTTCATCCATTTACCTCTCTCCCTATTTTTTTTTAATTCTGGAGGATTAAAAAAATTGTTTTATAATCTTGTTTCTGATTATTTTAATAATGATCTAAGTTTTAGGTAAACTGCAATCCATTTAAGATTCTTTTGTTATAACTTACCAAGTTTCCTATACTTTGGTGTTTTTTTTTAACATCTTTATTGGAGTATAATTGCTTTATATTGTTGTTAGTTGCTGCTGTATAACAAAGTGTATCTGCTATACATATACATATATCCCCATATCTCCTCCCTCTTGCGTCTCCCTCCCACTCTCCCTATCCCACCCCTCTAGGTGGACACAAAGCACCAAGCTGATCTCCCTGTGCTATGTGGCTGCTTCCTACTAGCTATCTTACGTTTGGTAGTGTATATATGTCCATGCCACTCTTTCACTTCGTCTCAGCTTACCCTTCCCCCTCCCCGTGTCCTCAAGTCCATTATCTATGTCTGCATCTTTATTCCTGTCCTGCCCCTAGGTTCTTCAGAACCTTTTTTTTTTTTTTTTAGATTCCATACATATGTGTTAGCATACGGTATTTGTTTTTCTCTTTCTGACTTACTTCACTCTGTATCCATCCACCTCACTACAAATAACTCAGTTTTGTTTATTTTTATGGCTGAGTAATATTCCATTGTATATATATGCCACATCTTTATCCATTCATCTGTTGATGGACACTTAGGTTGCTTCCATGTCCTGGCTATTGTAAATAGTGCTGCAATGACCATTGTGGTACATGACTCTTTTTGAATTATGGTTTTCTCAGGGTATATGCCCGGTAGTGGGACTGCTGGGTCATATGGTAGTTCTATTTTTAGTTTTTTAAGGAACCTCCATACTATTCTCCATAGTGGCTGTATGAATTTACACTCCCACCAACAGTGCAAGAGAGCTCCCTTTTCCTGGAGGATTTTTAAAGCAAAACTTGCACATTGTTATTTCATGTGGTGGTTTGAAAGAGTAAAACAGTCTCCACTATCTGAACTATTTAATATTTGAATATATTAATACAGGCATATAATTATTAAGGGATTCAATTTAAAGTGTTTCAAACAGTGATAAATATCAATGATATGAAAGGTATTAATGTTACACCTCACTATTACTTGCAAAATAAAAGAACAAAGCTAGATTTGTGGTGCTGGTGAAGGGACAGATAAAAATAGAAAAATTAAGGAAAGAGGGAAAAAATTGGGAGAAGAAAGTGACAACATAGGAGAGAAACTAAAACATAGTTCTGAGAGAAGGAAGTTTGGGTTTTTTTGGGTATGTTTTTTGGGGTTTTTTTTTTAGTATAGAAAGAAAAGGAGTAAACATAACATTGGCAGAAGCCGTATCAACAACTTCACTGCATTTGCTCTAGAAAGTAAAAAAAGAGACTTGGATTAGGTAGATGTTCCTAATTTAAAATTAATGACCCAGACTTGTGGCTGTTTTTGCTATTTTCAGTTCTTTGATAATGAAAGGATTTTTTTTTTTAATTTCCAAAATGCAATTGACCTCTGTACATGTTGATAATACTGGCTCAGATTTAGGTGAAAATAAGTCCACTTCCATTTAAATAAAACTTTTCCTACTTTTACATATATATCAATACATATAAGGAGTCTTTTAGGTTTAGGCAAAAAAAATACTTATATATATAGTAATATAAATAAATTTTCATTTTAAACAATCTGAAAAATTTTTACCAATAAGTAGAAATACAAATTTTAAAAGAATTAAAACATAACCCTTATTTTCTTACCTGGTCCGCTATCCTTCCCGTCATCATCCACACCAACATTTTTACAAGGTGTCAACGAAACCATCTTTTTGTTTTCTAATAGACCTATTGGTCTCTTCTTCAGCAACAAAGGAATGCTAGATGTTGAAGTGCTCACTGTTTGACTTTCAATTTGATTTACTTTTGGCCAGGAACTGGGGTCTAAAAAATTCACATATACTAGAGTTTTCTCAGTTTTTTTATCTGAAGTTGAAAGATCAAAGGCTGACCTTCCACTTCTGTTTACTAAATCTCCAGATGGCTTTATGTGAAATGGACATGATTCTTCCAGCTGTCCTTCACTGTAAATTTTTCCTGAAACAATGTCATTTAATGACTCTGTTTTCTCTGTACTATTTAACAATGTATGCTGTCTTTCATTAGGGAAGAGGTCATTTTTTTTTACTTCAGTTCTCTGATTCTCATCAATCTGACTCTCTTTACTGGAAAACTGTATTTCTGTGGAAGTTTTCACATGAATAGCAGTTTTCATATCTTTGGCTTGTGAAGCATCTACATTCTCATTGTTAGTCTGAAGATGGGAAACAGTCACATTGTCTTCTAGATACCCCAAACAGTTCTTAACTTGACTGTTATGCATATCATTCACATTTTTCCTATATATAGTTCTTTTCACAGGGCTTGAGTTGGGTGTCACCAACACAGGCATAATATTAACATTTTTATCTGAATTCTTTAAAAGTACGTTCAAATTGTCACTGAAAACAGCAGAAGAAATGGGGCGGTTGATTGCTATATCACAGGGAATAGTTAGTTCAGGTTGCTCTGAAGTATCATCACCAACTTGCCGAAAATCTGAAATTTCTTTAAATGGCAATACGCTACATTCACTTTTTTTATTTAACAGTTGTATTTGTCTTATTTTACATTGTTTATCATCTAACATAACATTCCTTGAATCCGGTAAATTGTATTTCTGACACTGGACAAGATTCCTTTTTACATCTAGAGATGAATCCAAATCTGCTTTGGTTTGGCAACTATTTGTAATTTCCTTCTCCGTGTCATTTTCTTGAGTCCCTGGAAGCAATCTGAATTGTTGTTTGAATGGTTCATCTTCAGAAACATCTTTTTCACGATTTGTATTGCAAGCCATCTCATCTAAAATACTGTTAAATGATGTTCTGTTATTTTCAACCCCCAGGTGTACATCTGCATGGTGATGATCTAATCCTTCAGTTCTTTCTGGATGTATCTTTTCTCTTTCTATTGATATATCTGCCACTAAAAAAGAAATATTTGGTGATTTAAATTCTGTACACCCATTATCTTTTTCCAAGTCCACCTTGTCTTGTATTTCTGTAGTAACCACTTTTGTAAAGTCAGTAACATCCAAGGTTTGTCCTTGACTGATTAATTCTTTTTCTATGCTGAGGGTTTTGCTTAGGGAGATTTCACTTTGATTTTCATTCTGAGGTACAATAGTATTAATTTTCTTCTTGGGGCTTTTTTCAAAAGGTTGTAAGTCTGTTATAATGAGAACACAGTAAATTTTTGGGTTATACACAAAAGCCTGCTTTTATAAAATGCATGTTAACTATTTTTATAAAAACATATTTAGCTTTAAATATTTCACTGGCAAGCTATTACACAAACATAATGACACCAATTTTATATAAATATTGAGTTCCCTTTAATAAGCATGCTAAAATGTTCGACTCTATTCACACTAAATTTTTATTTCATAACAGCAAAAGTATTTTTGGTTTAAAAAAGTTAAGTTGAGGGCATTACAAAAAGGTTATTTCTCTAGTCTGTTGCTTCCTTTTGGGCATATGGTACAATTCCATATAAACACACAGCTGATTAGATAAAAATTAATTTACTCTAACGGTCATATTGTAATTTCTCTTACTACATAGATGCAGAAATTGCTAGCTGGTTTCTTCAAGACTAATAATCATCACTTTCTTACTCACTACCTTGTAAATATTTTTAAAATTTGGAATACTTTTGGGCAAAATATATAGAATATCTACTTAAGATATTAATTTTATTCATCTGGGTTTTAACCATAGATTTCAAAATTTCAGTATAGTTACAATAATCTGGACTACAAATTTAGGGCATGAAGGGTCTTTTTAATCCATCATTCTCTCTACAACATCTCCACCAAGTGGTTGTTCAGCCTAGGTTTGAACAAACTTCAAACTACCTTCTTTAAACCACTCTTTTTCAATATGGACGAATCAGTCAAATTTTCAATGGTTACAGAAAGGTCATTTGAACTAAGAAAAGTGCTCTGGAGTCTGGTCATCAAAAGGTTATTGGTAGCTCATTCTTGGCAAATCAGTGAAGGCAGAAACCAGAATGCAAAAAGCCAATGAATAAGTGATGAGAAGGGAAAGCAAAAATGTATTTTTCTCCCTAATATTGACTCTATTGAAGAATAGCTCAAAAGACATACAAGTACTTTTGTTAAGACACATACAAATGGAAAAGTATTTCTCCAATTATACTACTAGGTCCTCAAAGCAAAGACTGTAACTTATATTCCCCTAAAATGATCAATATAAAAATTAGAAAATATCAATGTAACCTTAGGTTACCTTCATCACCTATAGTGATTTCTTCTATAAATGGGGCTTCTTTCTTTTCCTCCTTTTCTCTGTATTCAGTGTCTAAACAACAACTCTCAGTATTTTCTTCCCTTACTTCTTGCCTGGAATTATATTTCTGTATGATAGTGTTTTCTGATTTTTCCACTGACATTTCAGTATTTACTTCTGGAAGGTTCTAGTGTAAAATAGAAAAGTTTCCTTTAATGTAAAAACAGACTGTTAAAAAGTATAAAACATTTGAACAAACTTTGCTAATGAAAGTGGAATCTATATTTCAGTTCAACCATCCAGCAATTTCTATTTGAAAGCCAATTGATTTTTTGACTAAATTTAATATACTGTTCTTTGTAACAAGATCACTGTAAGTTCATTTTGTATAGTCTATCATAGTTAAATAAAATGGAGAGCCTTAGATGTTTTCAAACATGCATTCCACATTATTATATAATACCATATTAAGAACTACTCCTTTATTAAAAGCAAAGTAGTCATGGCAGGCAAATTGTTTTGAGTGTTTGGTATTTTTATGTATCTTTAAAATAGTGAATCAATTCAACATCTTTTTATTCCCCCTAAATATTGAGCACATATTACATGGAAGCACTGCACTAGGCTTTGGGATACAATGATGAACAAAATATAGTCCCTATCCTCAAAAAACTTATGGTCCACTGGGGAAGATAGTAAAAGAAATGACAGCCAATTTTAATATAGATGGGGATAAGCAGGCACTCCAGGGAGAACAAATGGCATTCACAGATGTTAAAAGCAAACAAAATTATAGTCTCTTCATGTAGTTTTACTTCGTGGAACTACTTGGGATTTACTTCAGCTTGAGCTTAGATGCTGGGAGAAGAATGGAGAGAAATGAGGCTTGAACTAGGCCTAGGTCATTAAGGGCCCAATATAGCATACTAAGGAGTTCTAACTCTACCAGGAAGTCAATGAGAAGTCACTGAAGGATTTAGGCAAGGTGATTAATATGAGCTGATTGGAAAGACCATTCTGGCTGCAGTATAAAGAATGGATTAATGTTTTCCAAACTTCACTGTTTAAAACCTGCAATAAGAAATAAATATGTTTTACAACACAATGAGCATACCAAGTAACACCAACTCAATGAGATACATTCTAATGTTTTCTATGTTACATTATTTTATTTCATTTCTAAAGGAATGCCAGTCACGAAACCACCAGACTGATTTCCATGTACCACTAACAGGCTGCACTTAGAAGTCTGAAAAACACTGAATTAAGGGGAAACAACAAGAGGCAGAGAGATGCGTCATAAGAATGCCACAGTAGTCCAGGTGATATCAGCAAAGATGAAAAGCCTGAATAGATTCATGAATTATTTATTAAGCTAATATCAACTGTTGAATGATTGGTTATGAAAACTGAGAGGAGAGTCGAGACTGATTTGCAGAGTTTGGATTAGGTACCTAGGTGATGGATGGGTGTTATTTACTGAGCTAGAAAACAGGAGTAGGAGGTTTAGAGAAATATCACGAGTTCATTTTAAATCTCTTGATGGGACTTCCCTGGAGGCGCAGTGGTTAAGAATCTGCCTGCCAATGCAGGGCACACGGGTTCCATCCCTGGTCCGGGAATATCCCACATGGCCACGGAGCAACTGAGCCTGTGCACCACAACTACTGAGCCTGCGCTCTAGAGCCCATGAGCCACAAACTACTGAGCCCACACACCACAACTACCGAAGCTCACGACCCTAGGACCCATGCTCTGCAACAAGAGAAGCCACTGCAATGAGAATCCCACGCACTGCAAGGTGGAGTAGCCCCTGCTCACCGCAACTAGAGAAAAGCCCGCTTACGGCATCAAAGACCCAATGCAGCCAAAAAATTAAAAAAATAATTAAAAAATTTTCTTTTAAATCTCTCGAGTTTGAAGAGTTAGTAAGACAAAAAGGTGGGAGATGTCTAATGAACATTTAGATGTATAGAACTGGAACTTTTAAGAGAAAACTGAGCTGGAAATGTAGATTTGAAAATTTCTGGCAGATAGCGGGCAGCTGAAGACATACAAGTTGATAAGACTGATTAAGAGTATATTTTAAGGGCTTCCTTGGTGGCGCAGTGGTTGAGAGTCCGCCTGCCGATGCAGGGGACACGGGTTTGTGCCCCGGTCCGGGAAGATCCCACATGCCGCGGAGTGGCTGGGTCCGTGAGCCATGGCCGCTGAGCCTGCGTGTCCGCAACGGGAGAGGCCCGTGTACCGCAAAAAAAAAAAAAAAAAAAAAAAAAAGTATATTTTAAGAAGAAAGAGAATAAAGAATAAAATGCTAATGAAAATCCCCAAGGGAGAGGCAGGGGAAGGGAACCTTGCAAAGGAGGAGTTTGCAAAGGAGATGGAGAAAAATAGTATGGTGGTTACCAGGAGCTTTGGAGTTGGATAAATATAGGTTCAAATCCTGTTTCAGTACCTATTAACTGTGAAACCCTAGAAGGATACTTACAGAGTTGACCCTTGAACATGGCTTTGAACCGCACAGGTCCAGTTATACACAGGTTTTCTTCAATAGTAAATACTACAGCACTACACATCTGCAGTTGGTTGAAACTGTGGATGCTGAACCATCGATATGGAGGAACCGCGTATATGAAGGGTCAACTATATGTTATACACAGATGTTTGACTGCTCTGAGAGGTGGTGCCCCTAACCCTGGAGTTGTTCTGGGGTCAACCATTTTAAGAGTTATCCACTGCTGTATAACAAATACCTCAAATTTGGTGGTTTATAACAGCAAACATTTATTATCCCATAGTTTTGATGGGTCAGGAATTTAGGAATGGCTTGGCTTGATGGTTCTGACCCGGGTCTCTCATGAGGGTCTAGTCAAGCTGTCTGTCGTCTGAAATTTTAACTGGAGCTGGAGGTTCTGTTTCTAAGAAGGCTCACTCCCGTGGCTAGCAGCTGTGGGGGCTGTTGGGTGGAGGAGTGCCTCAGTTCTCTTTTATGTGGCCTTTCATCCTCCAGAGCCCCTCTTCACTATGTGGCCTCTCTGGCAGGATAGCTGGGACTTCTTTACACGGCTCAGAAAGAGAGGCGGAGAGACAGACACAGACTGACAGACAGAGAGCGTGTTCACCCACGCTCTCACAGAAACCACAGTCTTCTTGTAACCTAATCTCAGAAGAATTGTAACATTGCATCACTTCTGCTATAGTCTATTAACTAGAAGCAAGTTACTAAATCCAACTCACACACAGTGGAGGGTATTACAAAGAAACATGAACACCAGGAGGTGGGAATCACTTGGTGCCACTCCTCAGTATATACCTTCCAAAAATTAAAAGCAGAGATTCAAACAGATAGTTGTATGCTAATGTTCACAACAGCCAAAAGGTGAAAGCCCAAGTGTCCATCAGCAGAAGAATGGGGCTTCCCTGGTGATGCAGTGGTTAAGAATCTGCCTGCCAGTGCAGGGGACATGGGTTTGAGCCCTGGTCCAGGAAGATCCCACATGCCACGGAGCAACTAAGCCTGTGTGCCACAACTACTGAGCCTGTGCTCTAGAGCCCGCGACCCACAACTACTGAGCCCGTGCACTGCAACTACTGAAGCCTGCGCACCTACAGCCTGTGCTCTGCAACAAGAGAAGATACCACAATGAGAAGCCCGTGCACCACAACAAAGAGTAGCCCCTGCTCACCGCAACTAGAGAAAGCCCGCACGTAGCAATGAAGACCCAACACAGCCAAAAATAAATAAATTAAATAAATAAATTTATTTTTTAAATAAACCAAAACAGAAGAATGGACACACAAAATGTAGTGTATCCATACAATGGAATATTATTCTGCCATAAAAAGGAATGAAGTGCTACAACATCGGTGAACTTTGAAAACATCATCTAAATGAAAGAAGCCAGACAAAGAGGACAAATATTGTACAATTCTATTTATATAAAAAATATAGAATAGACAAATTCATAGAGTCAGAAAGTAGATTAGAGGTTACCTGGGGAGAGGGGAAAATCAGAAGTTATTGATTTATGGTTACACAATTTCTGTCTGGGATGATGCAAGTTTTGGAAATAGATAGTGGTGATGATTTCAAAACATTGTAGTTGTAATTAATTCCACTAAATCATAATTAGTACAACTGAATTGTAATTTTAAGTTTAACCACTTTAAAATGGCAAATTTTATGTTATATATTTTTTACCACAATAAAAGAAAATTCTAAATAAAAGTGGTCTACAAAACATCAGAGAAAGTATGATTTATTTTAGTTTTTAAAAAATGCATATATATGAATACCTATGTGTGTCTGTTTCTATACAAACACACACATAGAAAAACTCTGGAAGTCATATACCATAATTTTAACAATCACTATTTCTGGATGGTGGGGTTATGGGTGATCTTCACTTTCTTATTTTAAAGTATCTATATCGTCTACATTTCTTAAAATAAAAACATGATTTATAAGCTGATTGAATACGTTATTTTCAGTATGAAAGTGAATGAATGCTGATCAACTTTTTATGAATGCAAGTCTATATTCATTTCTATAATCAATCAGATGTAGGAATTACTTGCTATTTATAGCTCTCAAGCTATGTTATAGCTATGAATATTAAAATGACAATCAATATCTCTGGCCTGGACTATTACAGTATTCTCCAAGTTGGAATGCATGCCTTTAGCTTTGTCCCCCTGTCTACCCACATCATCACCAAAATGACATTTCAAAAAAGTAATCTAAGCACTTTACCCCTTGTTTAAAAGCCCCCAAATGGTAGTGTCAAGAACAAATTTCTATGAATGGACTATATAGCCCTCTACAGTCAGTCTTCTGCCTATCTTTTCAACCTCTTATCCTGCTACTTACTGCCTTGCTAACCAACACCTAGTTTACATATTGAATAACAATATTTCACTTTTCTGATTCTTTGCTCACTTTATTCCATCTAATTTAAATCTCTATCTGGAAAATTCTTAGTTATTTTTAACAACTCAGCTCAAAAATGTCTTGCTGTGTGAGGTCTACCCCTCATACACAAGTAAGGTGAAAAAAGCAAACACTAATCATAAAAGATGGAACAGCTATATTAATATCAGACAGAATAATATTACTAGGATAGGGATGGACATTTCATAATGATAAAAAGGTCAATTAATCGGGAAGTCATCATAACTATAACTGTGTATACACCTAATAACAGGGCTTAAACACACATGAAGCAAAAACTGACAGAACTGAAAAGAGAAATACAAATTCACAGTTATAATTAAAGATTTCCCACTAATTGATAGAACAAGTACACAAAAAAATCAGTAAGGATAGAGAAGACTTGAACAACATTATCAACCAAACTGACCTGACATTTATAAAAACATTCTACCAGTCAACAACAGAATACACATTCTTTTCAAGGGTACATGAAATATTTGCCAAGATAGACAATATACTTGGCAAAAAACCAAGTCTTAATATATTTAAAATGATAAAAGTCTTACTTAACTTTGAAGTCATTAACAGAAATATATTTGGAAAATTCTCAAATATTTGGAAATTAAACAGCATGCTTATAGGTCAAACTCATATTCATGGGTCAAGGAAGAGCTCACAAGAGAAATTTTAAAATATGTTCAACTGAATAAGAATGAAAACACAACACATCAGAATTTGTAGAATGAAGCTAAAGCAGTGCTTAGTGGAAAATTAATAGCTTTAAATGCTTATATTAGAAATGAAGAAAGGCCAATAACCAATAAATTGACAAGTTAGATGAAAAGAACAAGTTCCTTGAAAGAAAAATTAGCAAAATGGACTGTGTTGGAGGTCTCCAAGTCTACCCCCAGGTTTGGTGATTTGCTGTGAAGACTCATACGACTCAATATACAGTTGTACTCCTGACTAAGATTTATAACAGCAAAGAATATAAAGCAAAATCAGCAAAGGGAAAAGGCACAAGAGGTGAAGTCTGGAGGAAACCATGTACAAACCTCTTTCAAGAGTCTTCTAGTGGAGTCACATAGGACATGCTTAATTCCCACAGCAATGAATTGTGATCACAAATGTAAATTGTTGTCTACCAGAAAGCTCATTAGAGACTCAATGCCCAAAGTTTTTTGGTTGCTGGTCACTCTCTGCCTAGCATGTGCCAAAACTCCTGACTCCCAGAAAGAAAGCAGATGTTCAAAGTAAACTACTTAGTTTAGGCCCAGTGAGCCATTCCTGTCTGTTAGAAAGTGGTGGGAACCCTCCCCAAATCCAAAGTTCCAGGTACCAGTCAAGAGCCAAACTTACAAGCAGGTCTTTCAGAGGCCTTTCACAGGCCTGCTATGTCAACTATTTTCTGCACACTGACATAAAAAGAAATTGAGACTCTGAATAGCCCTATAAATAATTTAAAAACTATATTTGTTATTAAAAATATTCCCACAAAGAAAAAGCCTAGATAGCTTCACCAATGAATTGTATATAATATTTAGTAAGTAACACCAGTTCTACACAATACTCTTTCAGGAGGAAAGAACACATTCCAACTCAATTTATGTGGCCAGTATTACTCTGATACAAAAAAACAGACCAAAAGAATGCAAAGAAAAAACAAAACCTACATATCAATATTCCTCATCAATTCAAAACCCCTAACATAGCATTAGCAAATCAAATCTAGCCATATATAAAAAGGATAGTACATATCCGAGGAATGCAAGGTAAATTTAGAAATTAATTAATGTAATTAATTGGTTAATACTGACACATTAACAGAATAAAGAAAAAAATATGATCTCAATAGATACCGAAAAAGCATTTGACAAACTTTAATACCCACTCATGATAAAAATTCATTCATGATAAAAACTCAGCGAACTAGGAATAGAAGGAAACTTCCTCAATCTGACAAAGAGCATATACAAAAAAATCTATGGCTAACATAATATGAAATGATGAAAGATTAAATACTCTCCATCTAAGATGAGAAGTAAGGCAAGCACGTCAACTCTTACAACTTTTATTTAACACCGTACTAAAGAGTCCTAGCTAGGGCAATAAGTTGAGGGAAAAAATAAAATGTATACAGAGCAGAAAAAGAAGTAAAATTTATCTGCCTTAAATTCTCAGATGACATAATCATATATATAGAAAACTCCAAAGTCCAACCAAAAAAACCCTACTACTATAATAAGTTAATTAAAAAGGTAAAAGGAAAAAGAAAAGGTAAAAGGATACAAGGTCAATGTACAAAAATCAATTTTAATTCTATATACTAGCAACAATTAGAAAAATTAATTTTTAAAATACTATTTACAGTAAGAGCACAAAATATGAAATATTCTGGGATAAATTTAACAAAATACTTGCAAAATCTATGCAATGAAAACTACAAAACATTTCTGAAGGATATTAAAGAATATCTAAATAAATGTAAAGATATATACCATGTTCATGAATTGTATGTTATGATGTCAATTCTTTGCAAATTAATCTATACATTCAACACAATCCAAGTCCAAACCCCAGAGACTTTTTCTTTTAGAAACTGACAAACTGATTCCAAAAGTTATATGGAAACGCAAAGGACTTAGAATAGCCAAAACAATTTTGGAAAAGGACAAAATTGAAGGACCTATACTACCACATTTTAAGACTTCTTATAAAGTTACGCTAATAAAGGAAGTGTTATATTGGCTTAAAGATGGACATATAATCAAAGGAATATAATAGAGGGTGCAGAAATAGACCCACATATATTTATTTGGTTAACTGATTTTCAAAGAAAGTACCAAGGCACAATGGGAGAAAAAATTGTCTATTCCACAAAGGTATGTGCTAGAACTGAAAATTCATGTCCAAAAAAAGACCCTTGATCCTTATGTCATATTGTACATAAAAATTAACTAAAAATGTATTACAGACTAAACGCTTATACTAATTTTTTAAAGTTGAGAAACGGAAAATATGAAGCATGGAGAAAATCATCAGTGATGGTCCTAATTTCTTTAAGAGCTTATACCCCCAACATACTTGAATTTTACCTGAAACTTCTTGTCTTCCTCAAACTTTTTCTGATCGCATAATTCGTCATAATGTTCTTGTAACTTAGTATGAGTTTCTTTAAGTGATGATAACTCATTTTTAATCTCATTAATTTCTCCATTAAGTTCTTCAACCTAATATAACATTTAACCAAAATGAACACGTATATAAATTTATTTTGTATAAAAATACTTTATTAACACAAGTCTTTGGAAATAGTAAAAAATGAAAACATTCCAGAAGTAATTACTAATATTAAAAGCTACCATTTATTGAACTGTGCTGAGTACTTAATAAACATAATTTCATACTCATAAAAATCCTATGAGGTATTTTTAGTCTCCAATTTACAGGCGAGAAATGTGAGGCTCACAGACGTTAAGTAGCTTGCCCAAGATCAGGTAGATATAAAGTGGTAGTCAAGATTCAAATCCAAGGCTAAGTCTAGGGGTTGTGCTTTCAAGTACTACATTAAACTACCTCTTGTTACAAATGAAAAATTAATTTATTTTTAATCATAAAAATTCTATAAAAGTTACCACTTCACTGCTTTCTTAAAGTTTTATTTTCTTGTTGCAAATTAGATATACAGATTTTAACTCAATTAGATGAAGAATACTGAGCACTAAGCAGTACAACAGAAACTGACTCTTCAGCCTAATACTTGCATCTACACACTGGGCTTTTACTGGCTATAAAATTTCATAATCTTTTTCTTGGGGGGGTTCTCCTTCATAGGAACCGCAAATGTAAGACAAAGTAAGTTCCATTGAAGAGAAAAATACCTTTTTGTCATAAAATATTACAAAAGTTTCTCTTAATTTTAAACGACTAAAAATTCCACAAGTGCTCTCTATCCCATCCTCTCCTGTCTCCCCCTCCCCTCCTTTTATAAAAAATTTTTTTGATGTGGACCATTTTTAAAGTCTTTATTGAATTTGTTACAATACTGCTTCTGTTTTATGTTTTGGTTTTTCTTGGCCGCGAGGCATGTGGGATCTGCTCCCCGACCAGATATCGAACCCGCACCCCTGCATTGGAAGGTGAAGTCTTAACAACTAGACCATCAGGGAAGTCACTCCTGTCTCCCTTAGAGCTTAGCTCTAGCAAAGATCTCTTCACTCCTGCCTAGTCTCAATCTTTCCCACTATACCAGCATGTTTTCAGCCCACAAATATGCTCTTGTCACGTTCCTAACTTTTTTCTCTTTGACTCAATTACTCTATCTCTCTTACTTCTTAAAATAAAGTCCACTCTTACTACTTTCAAATTCTAATCTCTCACCACTCCTTAACAACCGACTTCTGCCCTCATTGTTCTACTGATTATTTTTCTCAGCTATCACCTGCAAATTAGCCAAAGGACTTGTTCCAAGTTTCACACCATTTAACAGCACTGTAGCTCGACTATGTTGACTACTTATTCTTGAAATAGCCTCTTTTCTTCATTTTCATGGTACTACTCTCTCTCTATCCTTCTACCTTTCTCACCATTCTTATCAGGCTCCCTCTCCCCTCCTGCCCCAATATACACACACTAACCACTAGCAAAATGTTGGTGTTCCCCAAGGCTCTTTCTTCTTTATTTAGCCTTCTCTTCAAGTCTGCCACTCCTTCCACAGATGATCTTATCATACCCTCAAATTTCATCTTTATGCTAATAAGTCTTAAATCTATATCTCACTCCCAACCTCTCTCCTATGATTAGATTCACGTTTCCAAATGCATGATATACATTTCAAGTCAGATGTCCTGCCGTCACCATAAATTCATCAGTTCCCAAATTAAACTCATTTTCATCCACCAAATGGTGCTTCTCCTTTCACATTCCTTATGTCAATTAGTGACATTATTATTCTGCTCATTATATTAATCTCAGAATCATAGTTTACTCCTTTTCCTTCTAAAATCCATTATACATAAAATGTCACTAATCCTGCTAATTCTACTTCCAAAATGCTTCCTGTATCTATCCCTCTTCTCTGTTCTCATTACTGTTGCCCTAATTTACACCCTCATAGGCTCGTGGTTAGATTATTTGCAACATTCTTCTTACTAATCTCTTTCCATAACGCCATTCTCCATACTGTTGCAAGAGTTATTTTTCTAAAATGCAGATCTATGTCACTTTTCTGCTTTAAAAATCTCAATGGCTTCCCATTACTTATAAAATAAAATTCAACTTCCTTCGTAAAGAACTCTTCAGAAGGTGATCTCAACCTAATTTCCACTGTCACATTCTAGATCAGACTATTCATCATCCTGGAGAATGCAGTTTCATGCCTCCATCATTTTTCCCTTTCTTAAATGGAATACCCACAGAGTGGAATAGGAAGTATAGGAAGCAGGCACCTTCTGCCTGGTGAAACCCTATTCATCTTTCAAGTCCAAATTCTAGTGTCATCTTTTCTCTAAAACTTTCTCCAACCTAGTTAAACAATATGATTTATTTTGTGCTTTCACAGTAATTTGTTAATACTAATGTTAACACTACTAAAAACACTCAACACTATTGTGGTTAACTTAATAATTACCTGTCTTTTGAGAGTGTGAGCTCTTTAATAATCTTTGTATTTTAGGCATCTTTGAAAATCCAGCACCTAGAATAGTGCCTAACACATAACAGATGCTCAACATATGTTGTGAATTGAATTCCTTTTGTGATACCCCCTTTCCCTAAATAATTTCTAAACATCCCCATTTATTATCTTTTTATCTATACACAACCATTGGCTGTATAACTAGCCAAATAAAAACAGATACACATACCATGTTCTTTAAGACATTTCAATGAGTTTTAAATATATTATCTAGTAATATTCACTGTTTATTTTTTTAAACAGCAGTATATATGATTTCATCTTATTTTTGTCAGTATCTTTTAATGATTTTTAGAAACCCATTTTGATCCAATCTCAGTAGCAACACTATAATTCTCCTTCACTCAAGAATGGTGAAAAACTGGTATCAAGATAGAAACACAATTAAAGAGTAGATCTGACCTCCCATTCAAGAAAACTCCTATACAACCAAAGCAGCTTTTTAGAAATTTACCTATGTTCTGTTTAGTATGAAATCATATGGAAGTGAAATGATTTTAGATGCTAAAAATCCTAAGACAAAACCAATTTTATCCAAATTATAGACTCTGGCCTCACCAGTGAAGCTGAATGCTTATTTTCTTAATTCAATTGACTTTTTTTTTCTTGGGAGAGGGACATACTTGAAATATCATTAGGAAAAATAAATGCTTAATTTTCTCTTAACTCAACTAATTATTTTTGGTGTGGCTGGCATATTCAAGTTTATATTCTCTTTTTACTTCATAGTTTTCCTTATCCTGACAGTACTATTTCCATGATCTTTTAAGCCTTAGAAATGAGAAGGAAGTGTTGGGATGCAAGGTAGATTAGCTGAAGCTAAAATGAAAATTACTATGCTTGTTGCTTAATGACAAACTTTACCTATTTAGGGGCCACTAAGCATTTTATAGTATTCTGATACAATTAATTACAAAATATTTTTTGAGAATTAGGTAACGCTTATCAAATTCATCAGTGAAGATTTAATCTCTTCAAAATACAGATTAAGAGAACATGTTAGCTGCAAATGGATCAAAAAATCAAGAATTACTTACAAAACAATTTATATCAAACAAAATCATCTACAGAATAGTATGCATATATATATTATTATAAAATATATTAGTATAGTATTAGAATTATATTATAATTAGTATAATAGTTTAAAATATAATCTTACTTACCCAAAATATAGCTTTCATAAACACTTAAATAATTACCTTCTATTTTTTTTAGTTCTTTTAAAAGAATTGAAGGCAATAAAAATAGATAATAAAGTAATCGATTTGGGGGTTCACCAGTCTTAAAAGTGAACCTTATATTTCACAACTTTAATTTACATCACTTTTCACTTTTATTATCTACTTCACTGAAATTAAAATTTAATGTAAAATAAAGAGTTGTGCTTTAAGGCAATAGTCACATTTATAACGTAACAATTCTCATGATAAAATGTTAATACTATAGAACCCAACTACTGTATATATGTTCTAAACATGGCTTTAATACAAGTCAACAAAACTGCTGAGGAAAGCTAAAGAGATCAGCTAACAATAAGACCTATATAATTCTTTATTATAATCATTTACTAAAACACTATCAATGGTTTTGTGAAAAGGAAAATTAATTTTTGTCACATATGAAAGGTCATACAAAATATACGTAAATACACACGTATATGTATGGTTTTTCATGCATGAAAGCATTACAGAAAATTTTATTAAATTTAGCTTTAAAAACATTCACTTCTTGGAAATATAAGTACAAGAAGACAATGTGTCAGACTTTATTCCTATATTATTTTTGCAATATTTTTTTAGCATTTAATAGTGATTTTAAATGTCTACTACTTAAAATATTTTAATATTTTACTGTTTAATAAACCTACATGCTTTTTCCAAGTTTCTAGTGCTTGCTCATGCTTGTTTTGAAGACTAAGGAACTTTTCTTCATTTTCTTTCACCTTCTCCCTTTGCAGCTCATTATCTCTTTCAAGGGTCTGCAATAAAATTAATTATCCAAAAAATAATCAATACCACATTAATGAATTTTGATGTGTTTTATGTTGCTTGGACCTTTGCTTCTAACATGCTGAAAGTGCCATACAGATCAGTGATGATGTGCTACCTCAACAATAATTTTCATAAATTAACAGAAAGGTGCTTATAGTTTAGTTAACAGGAAATAGGGGGAGGTTATGAAAAAGAAATGGCTATAAAAGGGTATAAAAACATTGCCATTATTCAGTTTCACTGCATAAGTTTTAATGTACTGAAAAAGTAATATAAACTACAGCACTGAAAAATATGAAATGTAGCACAATCCAGCCTAACCCTACTAAAAATTTTTATCTACCACAGAACATATTTTCCATATCTGTTTATTTCAGAAATTAATTGGCTGGAAAACTCTTAACTACAATTTAAATTTTTAATTTCAAATTAACACTTTTTTAGTAGAGCTTCAATATTTTCTATATTAACTTATTACCTCATAAATTAACATATTACATAATCACCACCACACTCCCCTCTCCTGTTCCCAAAAAACCTTTAAAGGGTAAAAATATGACTGTTTTCTAAGACAAGGGTTTAAAAGCAATTAAATCAGTGTCACCAATATTATTAGGTTTCTTCAGTGTCTGCTGATAATCCAAGTAAACTTCTCTAAAAGGACAAATAGTAAGAACTCTCCCTACATGTCTAATATATCTGAAATTTTTATGTTCATTTGTTTATCGTTATTAAAGCTAAGTACATTCAGGGTAAACATCCAAGCCACACAAAGGATAGAAAGAAAAGGCAAAGTTTTCCTCTACTGTTTTTCCAGCTCTCCTCCCCAGAGGTAACCACTCTAGTAGTTTCTTGTGTATCCTTCCAGAAATTATCTATAAGCATACAAGTACATAAAATATATCTTTTTAAGTAGAGATGAAACCACATAATACATACCATGTTGTTCTGCAATCTGCTTTTCTAAAATTATGAATAATGTATCTTGCTTAATTTCCATATCATTATATATAGATCTATCTCATTTTAAAGGCTTCATAGGCCTAGGAGACTTTCAAGATGGCAGAGGAATAAGACGTGGAGATCACCTTCCTCCCTACAAATACATCAAAAATACACCTACAGAACAGCTCCTACAGAACACCTACTGAATGCTGGCAGAAGACCTCAGACTTCCCCAAAAGGCAAGAAACTCCCCACGTACCTGGATAGGGCAAAAGAAAAACAAAAACAGAGACTAAAGGATAGGGATGGGACGTGCACCTCTGGGAGGGAGCTGTGAAGGAGGAAAAGTTTCCACACACTACGAAGCCCCTTCACTGGAGGAGACGGGGTGGTGGGGAAGATTCGGAGCCACGGAGGAGAGCGCAGCAACAGGGGTGCGGAGGGCAAAGTGGAGAGATTCCCACACTGAGGATCGGTGCCGACCAGCACTCACCAGCCTGAGAGGCTTGTCTGCTGACGCACTGGGGCGGGTGGGGGCTGGGAGCTGATCAGAGGTCAGACCCCAGGGAGAGGACCGGGGTTGGCTGAGTGACCACAGCCTGAAGGGGGCTGGTGCACCACAGCTAGCCGGGAGGGAGTCCAGGAAAAAGTCTGGAGCTGCCAAAGAGACAAGAGACCATTGTTTTGGGGTGCGCGAGGAGAGGGGATTCAGAGCACCACCTAAATGAGCTCCAGAGATGGGCACGAGCCGCGGCTATCAGCACAGACACCAGCGACTGGCATGAAACACTAAGGCTGCTGCTGCAGCCACCAAGAAGCCTGTGTGCGAGCACAGGTCACTCTCCACACCTCCCGTCCCGGGAGCCTGTGCAGCCCACTACGGCTAGGGTCCCGTGATCCAGGGACAACTTCCCCGGGAGAACACACGGCACGCCTCAGGCTGTTGCAATGTCACACTGGCCTCTGCCGCCGCAGGCTCACCTGGTATTCCATACCCCTCCCTCCCTCTGGCCTGAGGGACCCACAGCCCCCTAACAGATGCCCTCAGGCGACCCACACGCAGAGGCGGGGCCAAATCCAAAGCTGAACCCCAGGAGCTGTGGGAACAAAGAAGAGAAAGGGAAAGTTCTCCCAGCAGCCTCAGGAGCAGCGGATTAAATCTCCACAATCAACTTGATGTACCCTGCATTTGAGGAACACCTGAACAGACAACGAATCATCCCAAAATTGAACTGGTGGACTATGGGAGGAACTGTAGACTTGGGGTTTGCTTTTTGCATCTAATTTGTTTCTGGTTTATGATTATCTTAGTTTAGTATTTAGAGATTATCATTGGTAGATTTGTTAATTGATCTGGTTGCTCTCTTCCTTTTATATATATATACATATATTTTTTTCCCTTTTCTAAGTGTGTACGTGTATGCTTCTTTGTGTGATTTTGGCTGTATAGCTTTGCTTTTACCATATGTCCTAGGGCTCTGTCTGTCTTTTTTCTTTGTTTTCTTTTTTTTAGTATAGTTTCTAGCTCTTGTTATCATTGGTGGATTTGTTTTTTGGTTTGGTTGCTCTCTTTTTTCTTTCTTTTTTTTTTACTACTTTTTTTTTCTTTTCTTTTTTTTTTTGCGATACACAGGCCTCTCACTGTTGCGGCCTCTCCCGTTGCAGAGCACAGGCTCCGGACGCGCAGGCTCAGCAGCCATGGGTCACGGGCCCAGCTGCTCCGCGGCATGTGGGATCTTCCCGGACCGGGGCACAAACCCGTGTCCCTTGCATTGGCAGGCAGACTCTCAACCACTGCGCCACCAGGGAAGCCCCTTATTACTTTTTTGTTTTTTTAAATTTTTTTATTTTAATAACTTTATTTTATTATTATTTTCTATCTTTCTTTTTTTTCCTCCCTTTTCTTCTGAGCCCTGTGGCTGACAGGGTCTTGGTGCTCCAGCTGGGTGTCAGGTCTGAGCCTCTGAGGTGGGAAAGCCGAGTTCAGGACACTGGTCCACCAGAGACCTCCTGGCCCCACATAATATCAATGGCGAAAACTCTCCCAGAGATCTCCATCTCAACGCTAAGACCCAGCTCCACTCAACTACCAGCAAGCTACAGAGAGGCTGCATAAAATCATAATAAGTTCACAGAAACCCCAAAACACACCACCAGATGCGGTCCTGCCAACCAGAAAGACAAGATCCAGCTTCATCTACAAGAACACAGGCATCAGTACCCTCCACCAGGAAGCCTACACAAGTCACTGAATGAACCATACCCACTGGGGGCAGACACCAAAAACAATGGGAACTACGAACCTGCAGCCTGCGAAATGGAGACCCCACAGTAAGTAAAGCAAAATGAGAAGACAGAGAAACACATGGCAGATGAAGAAGCAAGGTAAACACTCACGAGACCAAACAAATGAAGAGGAAATAGGCAGTCTATGTGAAAAGGAATTCAGAGTAATGATAGTAAAGATGACCCAAAATCTTGGATATAGAATGGAGAAAACACAGGAAAAGTTTAACAAGGACCTAGAAGAACGAAAGAGCAAACAAACAATGATGAACAACACGATAAATGAAATTAAAAATTCTCTAGAAGGAATCAATAGCAGAATAACTGAGGCAGAAGAACAGATAAGTGACCTGCAAGATAAAATAGTGGAAATAACTACCGCAGAGCAAAATAAAGAAAAAAGAATGAAAAGAACTGAGGACAGTCTCAGAGACCTCTGGGACAACATTAAATGCACCAACAATCAAATTATAGGGGTCCCAGAAGAAGAGAAAAAAAAAAGGGGCTGAGAAAATATTTGAAGAGATTATAGTTGAAAACTTCCCTAATATGGGAAAGGAAATAGTCAATCAAGTCCAGGAAGCATAGAGAGTCCCATACAGGATAAATCCAAGGAGAAACAAGCCAAGACACATATTAATCAAACTATCAAAAATTAAATACAAAGAAAAAATATTAAAAGCAGCAAGGGAAAAGCAACAAATAACATACAAGGGAATCCACATAAGGTTAACAGCTGATCTTTCAGCAGAAACTCTGCAAGCCAGAAAGGAGTGGCAGGACATATTTAAAGTGATGAAGGGAAAAACCTACAACCAAGATTACTCTACCCAGCAAGGATCTCATTCAGATTTGAGAAATTAAAGAGAAATTTTGATGAGAGAAATTAAAACTTCTACAGACAAGCAAAAGCTAACAGAATTCCGCACTGCCAAACCAGCTTTACAAAAATGCTAAAGGAACTTCTCTAGGCAGGAAACGTAAGAGAAGGAAAAGACCTACAATAAAAAACCCAAAACAATTCAGAAAATGCTAATAGGAACATACATATCAATAATTACCTTAAATGTAAATGGATTAAATGCTCCAACCAAAAGACATAGACTGGCTGAATGGATACAAAAACAAGACCCATATATCTACTGTCTACAAGAAACCCACTTCAGACCTAGGCACACATACAGACTGAAAATGAAGGGATGGAAAAAGATATTCCTTGGAAATGGAAATCAAAAGAAAGCTGGAGTAGCAATTCTCATCAGAAAAAATGGACTTTAAAATAAAGACTATTACAAGAGACAAAGAAGGACACTACATAATGATCAAGGGACCAATCCAAGAAGAAGATATAACAATTGTAAATATTTACGCACCCAACATAGGAGCACCTCAATACATAAGGCAAATGTTAACAGCCATAAAAGGGGAAATCGACACTAACACAATAATAGTAGGGGACTTTAACACCCCACTTTCACCAATGGACAGATCATTCAAAATGAAAATAAATAAGGAAACACAAGCTTTAAATGATACATTAAACAAGATGGACTTAACTGATATTTATAGGACAGTCCATCCAAAAACAACAGAATACACTTTCTTCTCAAGTGCTCGTGGAATATTCTCCAGGATAGATCACATCTTGGGCCACAAATCAAGCCTTGGTAAATTTAAGAAAATTGAAATCGTACCAAGTATCTTTTCTGATCACAATGCTATAAGACTAGATATGAATTACAGGAAAAAAATCTGTAAAAAATATAAACACACTACTAAATAACCAAGAGATCACTGAAGAAATTAAAGAGGAAATCAAAAAATACCTAGAAACAAATGACAATGAAAACATGACAACCCAAAACCTATGGGATGCAGAAAAAGCAGTTCTAGGAGGGAAGCTGATAGCAACACAACCCTACCTCAAGAAACAAGAAACATCTCAAATAAACAACCAACCTTACATCTAAAGCAATTAGTCAAAGAAGAACCCAAAAACCCCAAAGTTAGCAGAAGGAAAGAAATCATAAAGATCAGATCAGAAATAAATGAAAAAGAAATGAAGGAAATGATAGCAAAGATCAATATAACTAAAAGCTGGTTCTTTGAGAAGATAAACAAAATTGATAAACCAGTAGCCAGACTCATCAAGAAAAAGAGGGAGAAGACTCAAATCAATAGAATTAGAAACGAAAAAGGGGAAGTAACAACCGACACTGCAAAAATACAAAGGATCATGAGAGATTACTACAAGCAACTATATGCCAGTAAAATGGACAATCTGGAAGAAATGGACAAATTCTTAGAAAAGCACAACCTCCCGAGACTGAACCAGGAAGAAATAGAAAATATAAACAAACCAATCACAAGCACTGAAATTGAGACTGTAATTAAAAATCTTCCAACAAACAAAAGCTCAGGAATAGATGACTTCACAAGTGAATTCTATCAAACATTTAGAGAAGAGCTAACACCTATCCTTCTCAAACTCTTCCAAAATACAGCAGAGGGAGGAACACTCCCAAACTCATTCTATGAGGCCACCATCACCTTGATACCAAAACCAGAAAAAGATGTCACAAAAAAAAGAAAACTACAGGCCAATATCACTGATGAACATAGACGCAAAAATCCTCAACAAAATACTAGCAAACAGAATCCCAAAGCACATTAAAAGGATCATACACCATGATCAAGTGGGGTTTATCCCAGGAATGCAAGGATTCTTCAGTATACGCAAATCAATCAATGTGATAAACCATATTAACAAATTGAAGGAGAAAAACCATATGATCATTTCAATAGATGCAGAAAAAGCTTTCGACAAAATTCAACACCCATTTATGATACAAACCCTCCAGAAAGTAGGCATAGAGGGAACTTACCTCAACATAATAAAGGCCATATATGACAAACCCACAGCCAACAATGTTCTCAATGGTGAAAAACTGAAACCATTTCCTCTAAGATCAGGCACAAGACAAGGTTGTCCACTCTCACCACTATTATTCAACATAGTTTTGGAAGTCTACCCACAGCAATCAGAGAAGAAAAAGAAATAAAAGGAATCCAAATCGGAAAGAAGTAAAGCTGTCACTGTTTGCAAATTACATGATACTATACGTAGAGAATCCTAAAGATGCTACTAGAAAACTACTAGAGCTAATCAATGAATTTGGTAAAGTAGCAGGATAATGCACAGAAATCTCTTGCATTCCTATACACTAATGATGAAAAATCTGAAACAGAAATTAAGGAAACACTCCCATTTGCCACTGCAACAAAAAGAATAAAATACCTAGGAATAAACCTACCTAAGGAGACAAAAGACTTGTATGCAGAAAACTATAAGACACTGATGAAAGAAATTAAAGATGATACAAATAGATGGAGAGATATACCATGTTTTTGGATTGGAAGAATCAACATTGTGAAAATGACTATACTACCCAAAGGAATCTGCAGATTCAGTGCAATCCCTATCAAACTACCAATGGCATTTTTCACAGAACTAGAACCAAAAATTTCATTATTTGTATGGAAATACAAAAGACCCCAAGCAGCCAAAGCAATCTTGAGAAAGAAAAATGGAGCTGGAGGAATCATGCTCCATGACTTCAGACTATCATACAGAGCTACAGTAATCAAGAGAGTATGGCACTGGCACAAAACAGAAATATAGATCAATGGAACAGGATAGAAAGCCCAGAGATAAACACACGCACATATGGTCACCTTAACTTTGATAAAGGAGGCAAGAATATACAATGGAGAAAAGACAGCCTCTTCAGTAAGTGGTGCTGGGAAAACTGGACAGCTGCATGTAAAAGAATGAAATTAGAACACTCCCTAACACCATACACAAAAATGAACTCCAAATGGATTAAAGACCTAAATGAAAGGCCAGACACTATAAAACTCTTAGAGGAAAACATAGGCAGAAAACTCTATGCCATAAATCATCCTTTTTGACCCACCTCCAAGAGAAATGGAAATGAAAACAAAAATAAACAGATGAGATTTAATGAAACTTAAAAGCTTTTGCACAGCAAAGGAAAGCATAAACAAGACAAAAAGACAGCCCTCAGAATGGGAGAAAATATTTGCAAATGAAGAAACTAACCAAGGATTAATCTCCAAAATTTACAAGCAGCTCATGCAGCTCAATATCAAAAAAACAAACAACACAATCCAAAAATGGGCAGAAGACCTAAACAGACATTTCTCCAAAGAAGATATACAGATTGCCAACAAACACATGAAAGAATGCTCGACATCACTAATGATTAGAGAAATGCAAATCAAAACTACATTGAGGTGTCACCTCACACCAGTCAGAATGGCCATCATCCAAAAATCTACAAACAATAAATGCTGGAGACATTGTGGAGAAAAGGGAACCCTCTTGCACTGTTGGTGGGAATGTAAATTGATACAGCTACTATGGAGAACAGTACGGAGGTTCCTTAAAAAACTAAAAATAGAACTACCATATGACCCAGCAATCCCACTACTGGGCATACACCCTGAGAAAACCGTAATTCAAAAAGAGTCATGTACCAAAATGTTCATTGCAGTTCTGTTTACAATAACCAGGACATGGAAGTAACCTAAGCATCCATCGATAGATGAATGGATAAAGAAGATGTGGCACATATATACAATGGAATATTACTCAGCCATAAAAAGAAACAGAATTGAGTTATTTGTAGTGAGGTGGACGGACCTAGAGTCTGTCATACAGAGTTAAGTGAGTCAGAGTTAAGTGAGTCAGTTCTGAAGAACCTAGGGACAGGACAGGAATAAAGATGCAGACGTAGAGAATGGACTTGAGGACACAGGGAGGCAGAAGGGTAAGCAGGGACGAAGTGAGAGAGTGGCACAGACTTATATATACTACCAAATGTAAAATAGATAGCTAGTGGTAAGTAGCCACATAGCACAGGGAAATCAGCTTGGTGCTTTGTGTCCACCTAAAGGGGTGCGATAGGGAGGGTGGTAGGCAGATGCAAGAGGGAGGAGATACGAGGATATATGTATATGTATAGCTGATTCACCTTGTTATACAGCAGAAACTAACAAACCATGGTAAAGCAATTATATTCCAATAAAGATGTTAAAAAATAATAATAACAATGGGGGCTATTCTGCAAAAGGTCATCCAGCAAGTCACTCAGAATTGCATGACAGGTCCCCTCAAATGGGAACTCAACATAGAGGAACTTGCTCCACTGAGGAATGGAAAATAGACTTTACTCAAATTCCCAGAGCCCCAGGAAATTTTAAATCCGTGTTAGTGTTTGTACCTTTTTCGGGATGAGTGAAAGCATATCCCACCTGGACAGAAAAAAATCTCTTAAGTAGTTAAAGCCCTCATTATGGAAATTACTCCCTAATTTGGATCGTCTAACACCCTTCAAAGTGACAATGGACCGGCTGCTGTCTCTAGCATAACCCAACAAGTGTCTAAAGCGTTGTGTATTGATTAGAAACTACATTTATCCTGAGACTAAAATCAACAGGAAAAAGTGAGAAAATGAATCATACATTTAAAAAAAGAGCAATGCTAAAGTATGTTGAGACTAACTTCACTTGGGATAAGGCCTTGCCAGTTGCCCTGTAATGGATTAGAGTGGATTCCAGAAGCAAGCTTAAATTAAGTCCCTTTGAAATTTTGTGTGGCAGGCTTTTCCAGGTGTCTACTCAGGCAGAAGAATCCAGTGATGTTTTAAAAGGACCTACTACTGCTAATTATGTCAAAATTATAGCCACTATACCAACCTCTGTTTATAAGTGTGCTTCCAATAGGTCTGCCTATCCACCTGAAGTACCCCTGGACCCTATTCAACCCAAACACCTCATCCTCCTCAAAAGCTGGAAAGAGCAAGGACATGACCATCAGTTGGCTGTGAAGTGGACAGGATGGGGCCATATGAGGTCTTGCTAACCACTCAGTTATGAGTGAAAGCAGCTGGGGTTAAGCCATGGATTCACCACACCCGTGAAGGCAGAACCCACAACGTCAAAGCACCAAGGAGAGTCTCTAAGCTAGAGGAAACTACAGTAGACAGTGGACTTGTGAGCCTCTGAAGATTTAAGATTTCTGTTCAAATAAAGATAAGTAATAAAAGCAAAAAAATAAATAAATAAAATAAAATAAAGGCTTCATAGTATTCCATCTATTTAGAGTTCTCAATTACTATACAGATTATCAATATGCAAGGATATAATTATGCAAAATTATGGAAACATCTAAAAAAAGCATTTTGCAATTTTAACATGAAGATTCTCCTCTAGCTCATAAAGAACTATGCACTTTGAGAGCACTCAATGAATACCTATTTTGACTGCCTCTACTTTAGGACAATGCAAATATTTTTATATGTCATGATTTCATCTTAATTTATAGGTACATATTATAATAACAGGGCAGTCTCTGAATATTTACAATGGCATGTATTTAATAGATGCTTAGTACTTTAACATTGTAATAAATATTTACAGTATTTATATTAATAACACTGTATTTTAAGATGGACAAATCAAAGTTTAGAGGAGACATGGGAGAGTATACCACAGACTTTATCCTAGTAATAATAAATGACCAAGAGCATTATGTTCTTAAAAAGTATATTATATTAATATATATCAATCATTTCCTGTCCCTACTTATACCCCCATCTAAAAGAAACTGCCAGGTTTTTTCTCAGTTTCCATGTTTTGGAGACATTCCATCCTTCCCTTAGAATTTGGACCAATTGCTCTTTCATTCTGCTACACTGATCAGGTAATCTCTGAAAATTTCCTTTTTTCTTCTGTGATGGGTCTCCTGTTTCCTAGATCCCATGATTTCCTCTTGGTTTACTCCCTTGTCTTGATAAAGCAACCTTTCTACTACTTCTTGATAAAGGAGGCATTTTTTGAGACCCTGCTTGTCTGAAAATATGTTTATTCTACCAATACTCAACAACTTCTTTGGCTAAATACCATACAATTCTGCTTTGGAACCTCTGAAGGCATGGTTCTATTATCTTCTACCTCCAGTGCTGCCAATGAAAAGTCTGAAGTCATTATGTTGCCATTCTCATTTTGGATCCTTCCTATGTGACCTACTTTTTTTTCTCCCACCGAGAGTTTTATAATCTTCTCTTTAAGTGTAGTATGAAATTTCGTAATGATATGCACTGGTGTTAGGCAAAACAAACTCAGATCCTTCAGTTCTGGGTTACTTTCCTGCATTATTTCTTTGGTCACTTGCTCTCCTTCCATCTTCTCTGTTCTCTCTGAAACTCACCAGACCTCTTGAACTGACCCCTCATTTTCTTCCTTTCCTGTTTTTCATCTTCTTGTCTTTTGGTTCTACTTTCTCAGATCATCTCGATATTATCTTCCAACTTTTCCATTGTACTTTTTCATGTCTACTAATACATTTATTTTAAGGGTTCTCTTTTATTCTAGGAATGTTTCTTTTTTTAGACTCAATTACTGTTTTGTGGATTAATAAATATATTTCTCTTAACTGAGTATATTTTCTTAGCTTCTCCAAGTTTTTTTTCATTACCCTGTTTGTTTTGTTTGTTTTTCACACTGGAGACTTTCTTCAAATATCCAGTGATCCTTAACTGCTTGTTCATATTTAACAATGAAATATTAAAAAGCTGGCTGAAAGCTTTGTCAACTACAAAATTTTGTCACTATAATGGTGGGCTTCACTGTGCACTGATCTGGCTGAGTTGTTTCATCGGGAGAGCTTAACTGCAGCAGCTATAGTCTCTTCTCTTGAGCAGGTTAGTTGCCCCATAATGGAATCTTCCATTCTGCTGCCTGGATGTTACAAGGCTAACTGTCCTCTTAAGGACTAGGCTGGGAGGTTTCAGAATTCAGTATTTAGACTTCCCAAACTATTTTCAATACAATACTCTTAGTACTGTGCTGGTAAATAGGGTCTCAAAAAAAAAAAAAAAAAGCCTGATTTGCAGCACTTGCCAATTTCATTAGTGTTAAAAACCCCACCATTGTCAACTCAAGCTACCACTCATTTGAACCAACTTACAAAATGACAACAGCTCTAACAACTAGCTCTCCCTGGTACCAGTTGCCTCTAGCACACTACTGAATCTCCCAAACCTCAGTTGCTCCTCAAACTCTCCAAAGTAATTCTCCAATCTTCTGCCAAACAGAAGACAGGGAGTGCCTATTTGTGCAGGGTAGGGGAAAGAATCTGGATATGCAACAGTTTCCTATATAGACCTTCTAGTTTTTGGCTTCAGTTGTGCACCTTACTTCTAGAGGCACATGATGCTTGCAATTCCCGATTATTTCTGTATCTTCAACTTGGGTTTCTACTTTCTCTCATTTGCTAAGTAAATTACTAATTTTCCATATGGTTCCCACTTTTAAAACTTAATTTTTATCGTTTCTTCTCCCTATTTCCTCATCCTTGTGGATTTATTAATGTCATTTATTGCAGTTTCAGAAGGAAATAGAAGGGAATGTATAGGTTCAATCTGATATATTTAACCAGAAGCCCTGACCTAGCAATATTTGAACTTGCAAAGAGTCTGAATTTACTCATTGTTAATCATTCATTAATTTAATAAGATTTAATGAGCTCCTACTATGTGGCAGATACTCTTTTGGGCTCTTATTAGTGAAAATGTTACTCTTTTTATGGAATTTACAGTCTACCAGGAAGTTATTTGCTATTATTTGCATCTGGATTAATAAGTCTGAAAACCCTCTTTGAAAAAATGTATATTGTGGAAAATCAAAATAAACCACCTGTTAAGGCTTTAATATACCAAAAACTAAGTAAATTATTCTGGTTAATACTATGTTAACACTATGACTATAGGAGCAAACTAACTAAATAAATTATTCTTCCTAACACTATGATAATAGCAGCATAACTATACTTTTATCTGGACTAAACTATGATTAAATCATAGTAGAAAATATTCTCTATCATGAGAATTTAGGTCTCTATGCTCCAAATTGTACTTAAAAAAAAGTAAGACAGATGATAGCATGATTGCAGAGCACTGAAAAACAGTAGGCCATTATGAAGAGTAATGATCCCTTTTAGTACAGGTGGAATTAGAATGCTCCTCGGGAAAACACTTGAGATATCTATGCAGCATAATCCTCAGCAACAGTTAAACATTAATATTTTGTTATACTATATATCAGTGGTTCTCCAACACCAGTCTGTAAACAAGTACTGATCCATGACAAAAATCTCACTAGTCCATGGCAAAAAATGTCAATACAAAATCATCAAGTGTGTTCTCTTGTAAAGGACTGTCCTTTATCTGATATTACATCCTTAATATACTTTTGGTGTTAAAAAGTTATCTTTTATAAAATGAAAGTGATGATAGATGGTATTGTTTATTTTTTAATGCCCTTATCTGTTAAAAAGAGGACAATTCTAACCTGTTCTTGCCAATACTTCGTTTGAAATTTTACTATATGAAATCTAGTTTCTCCATGTACTGTCAAGGCTCAGGCAATAATGGGGCTGGTAAAAGAGAGAGGCATTTGGATTATCTAAAATACTGGCAGTTATAGTTAAAAGATCCTGGAACCACAGTTACCTTCATCACTAACTCAAAGAAACACATGACTACATATATTTATGACTACTGTAGGCCCTGTAGAATTCAACAATACATAAACATTGGATTTAGAGCCGATGAAGGGCAATTTGAAAGTTGCAGTCTTTGTATAACTGATGTAACAAGAATGGCAGTTCTCACAGATCTAGGAAAAAATATCTTAACAATGTAATGTTGTAGAAATAGTGCTGAAGTAGAATCAAGACAAAGATTTAATTCTGGTTTTGCCACTAATTATAGGGCCTTGAAGTACACTGCTTACATTTAGTGGATCTCTATTTCATCACAAAATGAAATGGTTGGACTGGCTAATCTCTAACATTTTGATCATCCTAAAAATCTACGCATCAACTCCTTTAAATGGATTGAAAGTTATCAGACAATCCTGATAACTGTTACTCATCAACAATTTGGATAAATTATATCACATGTTTCTTGAGAGAAGGTTCAACACCTTAGAGAAACAGTCCCAGTTATGCCTCTATAGGGTGGGTAGAAGAGGTGAGGGGGGGAGATACTTGCTGATAACTGGACTTTAAGAGAAATTTTTTTAAACTAATCTTTTATTGGAGTAGATGAAAGCGTTAAAAGAAGGGAGAGATTTGGCTCTAGTATACGTTTTCCCTCTCCCTAGTACTGGGGGCAGGCAAAAGAAAAGAGGAAGGCAAACCTCTCTTTACATGACTAGTCATAGAACATCAATGGTAAGAAGATAAGTGTTTCATTGTTCAGGTTAAGTTTGGTTTCATTCAATGATGATGGACTCAGCATAATTTCTGGGGCCAGGTGCCAGAAATTAAAGACACTTAGATACAAAACTTTTTCTTTTCTTTGTGGTTCCTCCCTCCTTCTCTCTTTCTCTCTCTCCCCCTCTCTTTTTTCCTTCCTTTCCACCTACCATGGTGTTTTTTATTTTCTACTTAATGCTATGGTCCCCTGGGATATTCACAGGCCAAAGGCAGACCCTCACAGATGCCTAAGGGCCTCACCACACGACTCAGCACTGGGTTCTACCTCCTGCAAACTGCTAGACCTATGTATTATGTCCTGGCTGAAGTTGGTGAAGTCAGTCTCTCCATCCCATGGTTCCTCTGCCTCAACCTATGGTAGGTGGGTAACCTCTAAAGGACTGCAACTGCCAGGCAGGGATGCAACTCAGTACCTGGACTGGTGACTCACTCCTTGCCAAGGCACCTACCTAATGTGCCAGGGCACTGCCAACCTGGGACAGAGGATGCTTCAGGGCACATGTACTCAGCTCAGACCCTCCCTGCTACATCTAGGCCTCCACCTGTGTTAAAGGGCAACAAGAGAACACAAGCCTCTACCCACCAACGTGACCCAGTCGACTCACAGCAGTGGCAAGACAGGAGCAGGGAGGCTAAGGCTGTGCCGGGCTGAGGGCACCAAAGGGTAGAAGAGCCAGAAGCCAAGAATGGTTCCTTGTAGGCAGTAGGGGGCAGGAGAACGCTGGAGCTGAGGCTTCAAGCCCCAGTGCATGCTCCATTTTCTCATCAGACTTAATTTACAAAACATATATTCAAATATAAAAATTAAAAAAGGGGCTTCCCTGGTGGCGCAGTGGTTAAGAATCTGCCTGCTGATGCAGGAGACATGGGTTTGAGCCTGGGTCCAGGAAGATCCCACATGCTGTGGAGCAACTAAGCCTGTGGGCCACAACTACTGAGCCTGCGCTCTAGAGCCCACGAGCCACAACTACTGTAGCCCATGCCTAGAGCCCGTGCTCTGCAACAAGAGAAGCCACCACAATGAGAAGCCGGTGCACCGCAATGAAGAGTAGCCCCTGCTCGCCGCAACTAGAGAAAGCCTACGCATAGCAACGAAGACCCAACGCAGCCAAAAATAAATTAAATAAATAAATAAAAATTTTAAAAAATGTTAAGACGGGGCTTCCCTGGTGGCGCAGTGGTTGAGAATCTGCCTGCCAATGCTGGGGACATGGGTTCGAGCCCTAGTCTGGGAAGATCCCACATGCCACGGAGCAACTAGGCCTGTGAGCCACAACTAGTGAGCCTGCGCGTCTGGAGCTTGTGCTCCGCAACAAGAGAGGCCGCGACAGTGACAGGCCCACGCACCGCGATGAAGAGTGGCCCCTGCTCGCTGCAACTAGAGAAAGCCCTCGCACAGAAATGAAGACCCAACACAGCCAAAAATAAATTAATTAATTTTAAAAAAATGTTAAGATAGTGACCACAGCATATTAAACCTGAACTCAAGGCTCCTCTGGGCTTTATGCAACTGTACTGGTTACATTCCCATGAAGCTGGCCCAGGCCTCTGCTGAGAGTGGTCTTTTTGTGGAAGGTGAATGTACTTTTCCTGGGAAATGCTCAGCTCCACCCTTCATTACCAAGAATCCCTTCAGAGGCGCACAAATATTTTCCACTGGCCACCCCAGTGGAACATGTCCCCAACGCCTTCTCTTGAGTTGAACATCCCATCACTTGGCAGTTCCTGCTCTTCCACTAACCTCCACATGCCTTCACATAGAGCCAAGGAACCACCATATTCTCAATTCTGCATGCTTCCAGGGCCATACAGCATTAGAACAAGCATAATAACACTTCAAGCTCCACTAGAACAGATTACTCCAAAAACTTTCCTCCTTGAAATTTCTAGACTAGCACTGGGCATCAGTCTACATGTTCTTGGTGTACACTTCAAAACTTCAAGAAACATATGCCAAGTTCTCCCACGTGAACTTATCACATTTTACTGGCAACACCACAGTGGACCTTCAGGTTTCGACAACATCTCAAACATCCATCTAAAAAACAAGATGGCAGTTTCCCCTTTTCGTACCCCAATTTTTACACGATTTTCCTGTAGACTCTCTCACTTAGATTCATGAGGGGAAATGCATCTCTCTCTATTAGGGATGTAAGAGAAAAATCTCTCTTAATGAACCTGCACTCCCAAAACATCAGTGGCCATAACTTCTCCTCCACAATCATTTTCGTATATATACTGGGAAGAGGATGATGGGGTGATTGCTATGGTAATAGGGCCAGTTCTATCATGTTCCTGTGAAGAGGGAGCTTCCACCCCCCCGCCCCGCTCCATTTCTGTGAGGTCACAGATTCCTCTCCTAGAATGTGGTGACACTTGTCACCTTTTATTTTCAGTTTTGGATCTTGGCCACAATTCTAAGACACAGAAAAAAAAAACACAAACCCATCCAATCTGCTACAAATCAGTTACTTGATAAAACTGAACATTTAACTAGCAACTTAAATGTTAAAATAAAACATGCTCATAAATTTTACCTCAAAAAGCAAACAAAAGATCTGTCAAGTACTGAACTCTATTTAATGATGCTCATGATGTAATATGTTAAGGGTGAAGTGTACAGATGACTGCAATTTACTTTGAAATGCATATTATAAAAAAGGGGTGGAGAAACATATGATAAAGCAAATAGGTAAAATATTAATTGTAGAATCTAGGCGGTAGGTGTATGATTGTTTATGATACAATTCTCTCAACTTTCCTGTATGTTCAAAAATTTTCATTAAAAATGCTGGGGAAAAATAAATAAAATAAAATAAATGCTCATTATTTTGGACATTGATAACAAGTTGATGAAGGAGACCAATATTTTACCCTTAAAATTCAAAATGATCTCAGATAAAGTTGGACAGACAAATGCAACTAAACAGGTAAAACTCATTAGATGAAAATATACTTATATATATATATATATATATAATCAGGATATGTATATATATCCTGATTATTTTCTTTTAGCACCTTCAATTCTTCTTCCATTTTAGTATTAGCTTGAGTCTGTTGCTGAAGTAACTGCTGCAATTGTTGGAAAGAAATGATGATGCCCTATAAAAAAGTATAAATATGACATATTAATTGATAAAGTTTTAAGGCAGTAGGTATGTTTCTAAACTCATTCTTAAAAATATATTTTCTAGTTTCTTAACTTATTATCTTTACAGTTTAATTTCAATGCCATAATAAACAATATACTGAAATTAACTAATGGCATATTTTATTAATTTAATATTTAACATAATTTGTATTACATGATTTCTTACAAAGTATTATTTCTAAGAGTTCCTCAAATAATTAACAAAGTTTTTGAAATGGACCACAAATTCTGTGACACTACTGAAAAATGTAAAGAATTCAAAACTAAAACGTTTGTTGGTTTTCTCCCCAAATGGTAAATATTATCACTACTAAGATATATCACTGCTGGTGGGCTAGGATGGCATGGCATGCATTCAGAATCAAACAGAGGAAAAGCAGAAGAGAAAAAAAAGAAACAAGAGAAATTTTCTTTCACATATGTTTTTTTAGAATAGAATAAGTATAAATATCAAATAAATGCAAATGAGAGTAAAATGTCCTGTAAATGCATGCTCTAAGCATACATACATTTCAATAATTATCTGCCAGTGGTCCAAACTAAGGAAAAAAACTAATTTATTTTTATTCTTTTTATTTTATTTATTTATAAAATATTTTAATGTAATCTTTTTTCCAGCTTTATTGAGATATAATTGCCATATAACATGTAAGCTTATGGTGTACAACGTGATGATCTGATACACATATTTATTGTGATATGATTAACACAATAAGGTTAAGATCTCTATCACCACACATAATCACCAAGTTTTTTGTATGTGGTGAGAACATTTAAGACTCTCTGTATAAAATAAATAAGCTACAAGGATATATTGTACAGCACAGGGAATATAGTCAATATTTTATAACTTTAAATGGAGTATAATCTATAACAATTTTGAATCACTATGTTGTACACTTGAAACTAATATAAAATTGTAAATCGACTACCCCTCAACTAACTAAATAAATACTTTTAAAATAATATGTCTTCGGAGTCTCATAAAAAAAAATCTACTCTCGTAGCAACTCTCAAATATATGATACAGTATTGTTAACTAAAGTCATCATGCTATACATTCCATCCCCAGAACTAACTCATCTTGCAACTGGAAGTTTGTATCTTTTGATGAACATCTCTCCATTTCTCCTCTGATTTATTTTTTAATGGGAGTATAGGTGAGACCTGGTTAAAAGAGGTACACATGTATCCATTCAATACACACCAACTGGGTGCTTACTATGTGCTAGGAATTGACCTAGGCATGATTCCATTTGTTACTTAACTTAGTTTATTTCCCACATTGTATTTGGTTTTTAAAATATTTACTGGCTTCCAAATTATCTTATGATTGCTTGCCTGTTTTTCTTCTTGAATATGGGTAATCTCTTCATTAATCTTCTTATTTAATTCCAATTCCTAAAAAATGTGAATAATTTTAAAGTTATGATACAAAATTCAGCAAATTGTACATTCAATTCAGTGCTTAACAAATTTGGGAGTGTGATGACCTATTATTACTCCAGAGAACCAATGTTTGATTACTGTTGAAGCAGTGACTCTAGTGAACTGAAGATGGTGTTAGATACCCAGTACAGGCTGGTGCAAACTTATAAACATTAATGTTAGAAACTACAGAATTTCTCATCTCCAAAAGCTTTCCTGAGGATACCATTATACCAGAAGATTAACTGATACCATATTAAAGTGAAAATAAAGTGGTTATAGCTAAATTTTATTATCTTAAAGTTTTGTTGATAATGCCAAAAATTATCTAGCAGTTTTTAAAAAATTTGTAAAATCTTTTTTACTATGTATATTAACTCTACAAAGAAGGAACGTTTTTGTATTATAATCCTCTTATTGTTTATATATCTCATAAATTTTACAAAAATGTTCATTTTATAAACATGAATATATTTAATTAAATACCATTTTGAGTCTTTCTTGAAGTTCTTGAAATTTTTGTTCTTTAATTGTTAAATTGATGTTTTCTTCTCCCATCTTATGTTGTTGACATGTGACCTTGGTCTTTATCAAGTCTGAGGTTACTTTTTTAAGTTCCTTAACATAAGAAACATCAAACAGAGAATTCAGTACACATGTTTCATCAAAGCAAGGCACTTTTCTGACAGTTTTAAAGTTCATTTTAAACCTATCACTATAATTTACTATATTTCATATATTAAGATACTACTACTTGCCCATCAAGGTCCTTTTTCCCTAGTTTCCTTGCAAGATAATTAGCCAATGCTATTTGTAGTTATGGAATAGGCAAACGCAATGACACAAAGATAGAATGCATGATCTTTGTTCTTAAAAAGAATACACTAACTAAATGAACTAACCAACCAGAAGCAGGCTGTTTTCACTGATGACTTATTCAACAAAAATCCTTTAAGATAAAAACATGATATAAAAGATTATCAATTCCCAAGTTATTAGCAGCTAATAAGAAAAATTTATGTAAGAAATAATTACAACGTGATGAGTGCTATAATACAGGAAGGAATGTATAGAAGTATGAAGAATGAAACAGTTTGGTTGAGGGCATCAAGGAGGCATTACACAGGAAAGTGGTATTTGAACTGAGTCTCTGAAGATAAATTTTTGAAGAGGACAAAAAAATGAGTAGATATTCCAGGCAAAAAGATTCAGAAAGTACAGAAACATGAAAGAGCATATTTTTCAGGGAAACAGAACTAATATGATATGGTTGGAGCTAATATGTTATGGGTAAGGGGGAGGAGTAGAGTACTGGTAGTTGTGACTAGAAATTCGGCAAAATTCAAATATTGAAAGATTTGTAGGCCAAGCTAAAGAGTTTTAATTTTATCCTATAGACAATGAGGAATTAACCACTGAAGGATTTTGAATAAGAGAATGACATAACAAGATTTGCATTTTAGAAAAATAACTCTGGCATCATTGTAGAGGACAGACTTGAAGGGGATACAAAAGAAGTCTTCACTGTGAAGTTGTATATCCACTGAGTTTAACAGATACATCCAAACACATTTAAATCCCGAAACACCAACTTCTGAATGGTGTGTACTTTATTGTACTGCTGTTCTGTGTATATTAAATACTCAAGGATCTGATTTTCACATTCTTGATTAAACAGCACCTGAACCCCCTTTGAATTTTGAAGGCCCACTAGAGAAGCCGGAAATGCCAAATACTACTTTTATAAGCATGACACCAGGCTCTGATAATCAGAAGCACTTGTCTTGGATATTGGATCAGGAACTAGTAACATAAGAACAAGAACTGTTGTAAATCTTTCTGTTGGTAGATAGCAGGGGCTGTGCTAGTTACTTCAACCTTCCATGGATAACAGTGATACTGCTGTAGCAGTAGCAGTATCTACTATGGTCAACAGTGATGGTACAAGCTGCAGTGTACAACAACTTAGTAGTGGAAGTTGGTTATATACCTTCTCTTGTTTCTGACAATTTTCCAAGTCTGAGATGACCAACATCCAAATTCCTTTGCTAAAAAAAATCATCTTACAATTAAGAATCTTGATTAATATACTTCAATTTTTAAAAGGTTGTATTTAAGTACCGAAGTTGGTTAATTAGTGTGGTGAGATTACAGGAAATTTTTATTTTCTTCATTTTGCTGTTAGGTGTTTTCTCTTTTTTTCTACAATAAACACATATTTCTCATGTATCAGTTTTTAAATAGTATGTAAAGCTATGGAAACAGGTGCAGTCATTTAGTTACTAGTTAGAGGAAAGATGATGACAAATGACTGAGTCTTAAAGAACTCCAAGATTCATGGATTAAAGAAGCTGTTAATACAGAAGGCTGAGAAATACAGTCAACTGAGGCAGGAAGAAAACCAAGAGAATGTGGTATCAAGGAAGCTGAAAAAGGAACAGCAGAAAACAGGGCTGTCAATACCTCCACAGTTCTACATGTTATAACCTCAGCCACCTAGAGGGAAACTTGCCTGATTGATTACCTTTTACCCCCTAGTCCAAAATTCAGGAGAATGGATTCATTGGTCTTAGTTCACATATTCCCTTTAGATATGTGCACTACATAAAATGACTGCTAAAGTAACCTCGTGGGTTAAGAGATACGGCTTTATTTTCAGAAAAGCAGGCAGACAAAATAATGTACAAAGAGAACAATCAGCATGTGCTGAATAATGAAAGAAGTTTTAATGAAGGAGGTAGGCCTTGAAGAATGAGTAGTATACTGGATATCCTTCATTTGTCGCTCCTGATTCACCCTCTACTTTCTCTGTGGCCTGTGTGGCATCTGTGGATACAGCAAACAAGCTCCCTTCTCTCCGGCTTGTGGGGTTCAATCTCTGGGAGGCATCAGTAAATCAGTATGCTGGGAAGATAGAGAGATGGAGGTGTTTCCCCAGCTCCCTCCCTACATGACAACAAACTGGCAATAGCTCTGTACCTTTACCAAAGGTCACAGCTTCTGAACTGTAGCTTTCTTCTACAGCTTTACCTATAGCTCCCTCCAGGTTCCAATATCTGCTTCCTCCCCTTGCCACCATCAGGTCTAGCTTCTATCCCTTGCTGGTTTCCCTTAACTCTGCCTACAACTCTGTAAATAGCTCTTTCATCAAACTTTTCTCAATTTCCCATACCAATGTACCATCTGTTTCCTGCCTCAATCCTGTTTAATACAAGTAAGCTGAGAGAAGGCATTTCAAGTTGGGGCAGGGAATATGGAGGAGAGAAAAGGTAAAAAGATAGGGAAAATTAAGAATTATGATAATGGCAACAAAGATTTTGGATTAAACAGAATGGAAGATGCTTATTAGGAAGTAGTAGGAAACAATGTTGAAGATGTAAAATGGGACCAGACCATGGAAGTTCTGGAAAGCCAATTTTAAAAGTTTGGGACTAAATCAACATGTTGTACACCTTAAGCTTAAACAGTGTTATATGTCAATTATATCTCAATAAAGCTGGAAAAAAAAGTTTTGGACTTGATTTGGTAGACAAAGGAGAACTATTCAATTTATCATTTCTTCTACATATGCTAAGTATCTAGCATGTGTCAGGCACGTAGAAGCAAGAATATTAAACTAGTAACTTAGTAAAGTTAGTCTAGCAAAAAGAGTGAATCAAAACTGGAGAATAGGGCTTCCCTGGTGGCGCAGTGGTTGAGAGTCCGCCTGCCAATGCAGGGAACACGGGTTCGTGCCCCGGTCCGGGAGGATCCCACATGCCGCGGAGCGGCTGGGCCCGTGAGCCATGGCCGCTGAGCCTGCGCGTCCGGAGCCTGTGCTCCGCAATGGGAGAGGCCACAACAGTGAGAGGCCCGCATACCACCCCCCGCCCAAAAAAAAAAAAAAAAAAAACCCACAACTGGAGAATAGAACACTGGCTACGAGGCTATTTTATTAATCCAGGCATGAGATGATGAATGTCTATACCACTGAGAAATGGATAATGAAAAATATGAGACATTCTAAAGGAAGATATAATTGAATAGACAAAGGAAATGAAGGAAAAAAGATGATTTCAAAGCGTTTAGATGAAGCTAGAAGAAATAAGAGACCATGAAATGTTAAACAGAAATGCATAAAAATGGAAAGGAAACGAAAAATCTACTTTACTGATGAAATAGATGAAAAATCTATTAAAGACAAGAAATAAGAGAGGGACAATATTCTGAGATTCACTCTTAAGAAAGTCAAAAAGCCTAAGCCATAGGCTGTTACTGTTCTAAAAAAAATCATTCATTTATTATTTTTCAAATTATAAAAGGTTACATATGATGAATTCCCTCAAATGAAGTTTCAAGGTATCAGTGATGGTTCACCTTCATAGGCAGCAAGATGGTTTCCTTTGAAAGGAGAGTTGCATGATTTTTTTTTTTTTTTTTTTTGGCAGCAGGAGGAGGAAGCACGGGGAGAATAAAGAATCAATCCAATGGGTGACCCTGAAGTTACAGTAAGTCATAAAAGGCGATGACCTGCAGGCAGTTGAAAATACAGAACTGGAGATTAAAAGAAATGCGAGGCTAGAAATATAGATATGAAGTCATCTATATGAAGTGAATGATGGAATTAAGGAGGATGAGCTAATTGAAAAAAAGAATATGAAGAAAAGAAAGAGACATTATGATACAGCTTTGGAGGAATCGGAAAAAAAAAGATAATCTGGGAACCGGAGGAATTTATTTGTACCCAAAGACCCTTAAAAAGTGAACTATCATACAGATGTTCCAAATTAATACATTTTATATTTTAAACATCATTTTGTACAAGATACAATATTCTGTAATGAAAAGCATGAATTGTCAGTATAAGTTAGGATGCTTTGGTTATAACTATCAGAAAACCATAATTAAACCATTAAATAATAATGAAATATATTCTGCAGCAAGAGGTAATTTAGGTATTCCACAGCAACTGTCTCTTCCTGGAACTCTTACTAAAGAGTAAGAGAATTTTTCTTTGAACCACCTCCTGCTAGCCAGAATTAGATCACATGCTCATTCCTGAACCAAATACTGGCATAAGGAATGGAGATGATATTAATTGGCTTAGAGACCGACTGATCATATGAGGTGCACTAGATGTTGAGGAATTATCACAATAACCACTACATGAACAATTTCAACTAACATTATAAAGTTTATAGGTTGTTTAGAATATTACTGACTACAAACAGTACACAGTACAAAGTGAGGATAAATGGAGACTTTTTTACAAGATGCTTGACTCTGAATAATTCAACTAACTGTTGGATCCAGTTAACGGTTTTTAAATTGTGCTCTGAGAAGTCCTAGCGGTTCCATGGAGCCCCTCCACAGCTGCTGATAGAGAAGAAAGAGCCAACTTGCATGGCTCCAGTGTTCCTAAAACTCTCCCTTCAAGCACAAGTAGCTCTACTTTGTTTTAATACTGAGTTTCCACAACTTTAACAGAAGGTTCTACAACTCAAAGAAAGATAAAAACCAGTAGATCAGATGATCCTTATGATTCCATGAAATTTAGAGAAGATCTGAAGAAGACAAATAGTTGGGAGAGAACTAGTCATTGTAAAAACAGAATATAATTCAAGCATGAAGGGGGAAAAAGCAATTAATGAGTTGGAAGAAATTTCAGACTTTCCTATCTGATAAAAAATTTATCAGATGAGGCAATATTTTAGTTGTCTTGAAAGCCTATGCATATAACCCACCTATAGTTATGGTGCAGAAAAACTGCACCATCAAAATGTGCCTTAATTTTAACCTAATTTCACTTGCAAGTAACAATAATCCCATAAATTTCTATGCATGTTAAACTTTCTGAAGTGCTTTTCCACATATTATTTTATATTTGTTACACATATATAAAACAGGAAAGGCAGATATCATTAAATCCATATTGCAAATGAGAATATAAAGAGAAAAGCAACACTAGTGTGATCTAAGTCATGTACCTCCTTTGGATGACTATAGTTGAAAGGTTTAGTTTTAGAGAAAAAAGGTAAAGTATGAGTTAAAATAAACAGAATAAATGAGAAATATTATGCAGGGAATTATGTGTAGGCAGAAATAGGCCAATGGACTGGGTGAAGTAATGGAGACTAAAAGACTAGAGGTCAATCTAAGACCAGAGTGGGGTGTGTAAATGGTACAGGTGATAGAAAAGGATGCTCTGGTTGGAGAAGGAGAAGGGCTGAATGACAGAGCCCAAAGGAAGTGGTATTTAATGATGAGTTTCAAGGTAATGGAAATACTAGTCTAGATACGCAGAGTCAAGGTCTATGGGGACCTAGCAGTTTAGGAGGATGAATATTAGCAACTTCCCCTTTTAATAAACATATGCTTTCTAATGGTGAACGAAGCAAAGAAGAAACTTACACGGATGAATTGCTTATACTGTTACCGTTACCAGTAGAATGGTTAAGATCACAGGTTCTGGAGCCAAATTTGTTTGGGTTCCAAACCTCACTCTATTTTCCTTGTTATGTAACTTTAGGTAACTTACTTAAATGCATTCTGCCTCAAGCTCCTCATCTGTAAAATGGAGATATAATTTTTTAAAAAACTAACAAAGTGCCTGGCATGTAATAATCTATGCAACAAGTATTTGTTGAGCATCTACTATGTTCTAGGCACTGTTACCTATTACTACTAAGGTGAATTCAAGGGATTCTACGATTATTTTCTCTACTTTTAGAATAAAGTGGTCTGAAGTCCTAATGGTGTTATGAATAAGTATTCTTTATTTAAAGAATTAAGATTCATTATTCATTATTTCATAACTGATTACAATAAGAGTTTTTTTGTAGACTATGAACATCTCAAGGAAAAGAACCACATTTCATACTTATCCCATAGAACGTAATACAGTCAGGGATCTAAGAAGAACTAAAAATTTTAATGAACATAAGAAGAAAAGAGTGATGTACATGATATTTAAAAAATGTGACACCTTTGCCTAAAATAAGGTTTGATGAAATCAAAGTTGATTTATTCAGGATAAAGCAAATGGCAATAAAAATACTTGGTGACAGCAGTCAATGTCAGCCAAATAAGACTATTGTTAATGACACGATAGTTCAGTCAATTTGTAAAATTGTATAGAAAGTGGTAGACGTAGTATAGTGCTCAGTATATTGTATAGCATATAGGAAAGTACAGTGCTGGGGGTTTAATCACTGATTGAACGAGATGGCTTCCTCTGATCAAGGTAACAACCACAACCGTGTAGACCACCATGTTATAAATAGATGCTTCTCATTTAAATGTGAACAGACCACTAAAATTTTCTTACCGATAATAAAAAATAAAGCTTAGTAGGTGGTGAGTCACTAACATCATGCTAACTTTAAAAGAACAGCAAAAAATAAATAAATAAATAAAAGAACAGCATATTTTGGAGCTAGAACCTTGACTGTCTTAATCAACAACCCTAAACTTGTGAGATTAAAATGGGTTAATTCTGCATTACAAATTCAGATCCAAGAATATTCTACAAAACAACAATTACAGACATAAGACAATATAATAAAACATTCTAGTTCATAAGCCATATGGTCATTGACTCAACAAACTTCCTGAATAAAAGAATTTATTGATCTTATTATATCTACCCTGGATAAACATTCAAAAACAGGATGATAGTTAAATTGACTATGCATACTGAAGGATACAAAACTAAAGACAGTCATTTCAGCAATTAATTTAAGTTTTTAAAAATTTAAAAGAGATTAGTTCAAAGGAAAAATATCTGTCAGAGTACCTCAAAGTTTTAATCTCAACTCAGATTTTCAGGATGTTTGACTAATACTTATGTTGTTACTTGTTATTTAGTCAAACACCACCTGAGTAATAAAAAATCTTTTATGCTGAACTGATTTTTTTAAAAGACACCAATGATATTAGGTTTAAAATAATGTACATCTTTCTTTGCTTTGCACATGGTGTTCTAAAACCTTGCTTTCAAGCTGCTTTTTTGTGCACTAAAATGGTAATTTTTAAAAGAAAACTTCCAACAATTTTTCTGAATTTAAAATTTTTTTATATTGGGTTTTCCTGGAGCAAGATACACCTGCATAAAGTAAACAACTTAGAAATTAATTAGATGGCTTGTTTTAAATTAGTGTTCTGTTCTAGATTCACCCCTAAGATACAATGTCTTATTGATAAAAATATAATTAAACTGAGGTATATGGCTAAAACTTAAAGTAGCTTACAATTCTCTGAATTAAAAAAAAGGACTGGTTTTCTAAAAGTTTTTCTTCTGTCTAGGTTACAAAGTACAACAAATGTCTTATGTCTTTCTGTCAATACATTTTTCCACAACTGAAAGCATGGAGCTGTTGTAATCAGCTAAGTTTTACAGAAGATACTCTAAAATACATCAATTCCTATTACAATAACTGTTATAAAACAACAGGGAAGTGGGAAGGGAGTGGCAAGGGGCAAAAACCCAGTATGTGGCTGACAAAAGTAAAAACTAATCTTTTCTTATGTCTTTTTCTTTTATATATTAATTATGTAATCTTAATAGCATATTAAATTAAAAGCAGAGACCTTCACAAAATGATTTTCGACTGAAAGTATGTTTTTGATTTTATAGCTCTTATAGCTTTTAAATATCCTGAACTTTTAGTACATTGTCTGTTTTCTAACCATTTTATTCAAAGCTGTTAGTGCAGCAAATAAGCATGCAGCACATGCTTTGATCTCATTAAATTACAACTTATAGTTCCTAGAGTCATAAATATCAAGCCCTTTTCTCCTTTACCCCTCCTCTTCTGGTATGAGGTAGTCTGTTAAATATCACTATCTCCTTGAGTCCTCTGACGTTTACTCAGACAAATAGCAGAGGTTATGAATGCTGCTCACAGATAGTATCAGGAATTCTTCATGATTGCCATAATGGTGAACCCAGCATTCAGAACTGTAATACTTAGTTTTATCTAACAAGTAAGTTTGGTCTGTTTAACTTTGTTCCACAAAAGGAAAAAGAAAAAAAAAAAAGAATTCCATCTTATCACAAACCAGTAACTTAACTGTCCTGGACATAATCAAAGAACAGCATAAAAGAAAAATAAAAGTTATCTTTGGAAAAATTAATGATTAAAAGTGTTAACTGAGTAATGGAAAACAATGTTAGTAGGCTCCATTAGCCTCTGAAAAAGAAAATCAAAACAGAAAACACTTTTCTTAAAGTTAAAAATTAAGGCTACACTAAAAACTACAAAATTATTGTACCTAGTATGTCTGAAATATTAAAAACTATCTGTTAAAATATATTTGTAAATTCTTACCCTTTCAGCTTCTCGAACTTGGAACTCTCAAAGGTAGTGACATTCTCTCACCTTACCCTTCTCTACAATCTCTCTTCCAAGAACTATTTAGCAGCATGATTACTGACTTAATGCTTTCTATAGAGACAGAGGCCACCATCACATGACACCTCAGTACATTTAGGCAGCCCTGGCCAAGGCTGCAAGACCTGGGAAAAGGGGGCAAGTGTGCTCATGAGCAACACTATTCCACTTGTGTACAGAGACATGCTTTACTCCTTTCACAAAAATCCAGCAAGGGAAATGCTCCATGGATTTACATGAGCCTCATCTCCATCTACAGGTCAGTCTTAAACTATACATTAGAAATACAATAGTCTATTACATTACAATGCAACATTTGTTTTTATTTAATGAAAAAAACCATAATTTAATAGAGAAATTTATGAGGTATAATATTTTCATAATAATGCAAAAACTAACTGAATAAAGCACATATGACTATTTTAATATAATCATCAAATTAATGATCTAACCACTTAAGACACTGATAACAATATTAAACAAAAAATGAACCAAAGAGATATCACTGAAAACATGCTTATTCACAACTACTCAGTCAGTATTATTTATTTATATTTGCTTTCAAAGTTTATATTGATAAAAATGAATGGTCCATTTAACAATTCTGATTTGAAATGACAGACGAAATTTTCAAATTACAGGTTTTTCTCCTTATATCGTAAGAGCCATCTCTAATATTCTTAAATGTGACTGAAAAGAAATATTCTTTACATATAAACTGTCCTCTTGGGACTTCCCTGGTGGTCCACTGGTTAAGAATCCACCTTCCAATGCAGGGGACGTGGGTTCGATCCCTGGTCAGGGAACTAAGATCCCACATGCCAGGGGACAACTAAGCCCGTGCGCTCTAGAGCACGCACACCACAACTAGAGAGCCTGCACGCCAATTAGAGAGAAGCCCATGCGTCGCAACAAAGAGCCCACGCGTCACAACGAAAGATCCCACATGCCACAACAAAGATCCCACACACTGCGACTAAGACCCGATGCAGCCAAATAAATAAATATTTTTTAACAACCTATCCTTTTAGGTAGTTTGCTAGATAGAAGATTTTTAAGGGCTAGGGACATACACTTATTACCATTCTAATATTCTGTACTGGGCTACCCCTATGCTCTTACTTTCTGATCCCTCGGGTATAAGGAGAGAGTCCAAGGAATTTGAAACCAATTTATTGGCAGTTATAAGAACAAGACCTAGATATAACAGAGTTACAAATATTAATGGTCTTTGAACTCTGGCTTAGCATTTAGAAGTCACGTCAATCTTTAGCCCCTGTGGTCCTGCTTTCCTGGAAATGGTACTAAAAGATAAAGTAGTAAAATTTCCTGATTTCTTGAATTACATATTAAAGTATATGTCATTCATCTGGTAGCACAAACACTCTTCAAAGCTTAAGCCTGTGTCTCTGTAAATAATAAGTTGTCTTAATAAATTTTTAATTTTTGTAAAATTATAGTTAAATATAAAAACAGAGGGTCTTCTGGTTTCTGGTCCAGCATGTAATGAGCTTAGTTAGAAGTTTCCACTTGATCCCACCACAAGTAAAAAGCTGAACAAACTGAAAATCAACAACTCCTCTTACATCTGCTAGACAAATGAGGTCATAAAGCAAATTGCTGCCTCAAAAATTGGAGAGATGGACAGGTAAATACAGAGAAACAGAAACCTCCACAGGAACCAATGCCAGGGTAGGAAAAACTGAACTGTAATTGACTAATTCCCAGAGGCTCAGAGTGGACAATTCAGAGTTAAAAAATTCAGCAGGACACAGTCATCGGGTTCTCAAACTTTTGTGAAATTTTACCTCCAGGTCCTCTCATAGTGAATATCAGAGAAAATTCCCTCCTGCTAAAAGCAGGAGGAAAAGGAGAGAAAAAGTAACCATTTTGAAATACACCAACTCATTTTTTTCTTATCAACAAGTCCTGCCCTCAGGAGAAACTATTTGACCTGAGTCTAAACTACCTGAGGGAAGGGTAATACCCAACTCTATCCCCCTCCAACCATCCTTGTGCGTATGGGGTGGGTGGGCAGGGACTGAGAAGCACTGGTGAAATTCACAGTCCAGGGGCAACAGGCTCATCTAATCATCGGGCACCCATCCCCCTATCTTACCACTACATTACTATACGCCTATTGACTGCAGTTTCTTTCACCCAGTATATCATGTCTGCCTTCCAACAAATAAATTACAAGGCATACTAAAAGGCAAAAGACACAATTTGAAGAGACTGAACAAGCCTCAGAACCAGAGTCAGATACAGCAGGAATATTAAAACTATCAGACCCAAAATTTTTTAAAACTATGATTAATATGCTAAAAGCTTTAATGGAAAAAACAGACAAAACATGGGAGAACAGATGGATAATGTAAATGGAGAGATGGAAATTCTAAACAAGAATAAAAATGAAATGCTTCAGATCAAAAACACTGCAACAGAAACGAAGAATGACTTTGATGGTCTCAATAGTAGACTGGACAAGGCTGAGTAAATAATCTCTGAGCTTGAGAATATGACAATAGAAATTCCAAAACTGAAAACAAAGAGTAAAGACTGAAAAAGCATAAGAGACTATCCATCACCTGCGGGTCAGCTAATGTAACATATACAAATTGTAACATATACATAATGGGAGTACCAGAAGGAGATGAAAGAAAGAAAAAGAAGCAATATTTGAAGCACTGATGATTGAGACTTTCCCCAAATTAATGTCAGACACCAAACCACAATCCAAGAAGCTCAGAGAACATCAAGAAGAAAAAGTGACTAAAAAAATTAAACCCAGGGGCTTCCCTGGTGGCGCAGTGGTTGAGAGTTCGCCTGCCGATGCAGGGGACGCGAGTTTGTGCCCCGGTCCGGGAAGATCCCACGTGCCGCGGAATGGCTGGGCCCGTGAGCCATGGCCGCTGTGCCTGCGCGTCCAGAGCCTGTGCTCCGCAACGGGAGAGGCCACAGCAGTCAGAGGCCCGCGTACCGCAAAAAAAATAAAAATTGAAAAATTAAACCCAGGCATATCATATTCAAATTTTAGAAAATCAAAGATATTTAAGTGACACTCAGTAAATGTTGTTTCAAAGCATTTATTCAGTGTCAGTAAAGACAGGTACTTAATTCTCTCAGGGATAAGGAGGTGGTCCAAAGTGGTATTATTTCAGTTGGGGCTTTGAAAAGATTAGGAAAAGGAAATAAGTCATTCTCTGTAGAAAGAACAAGACTTTGCCTACTTCACCTTGCTCTCATACCGGTCTCCCCTGTTATCAGTGGGGATATTTTTAGTTGCAAATAATGGAAAATTAAGCTGGCCCTAAGGAAACTGGCTTAAATAATAATGCGGATTTACTGGCTCACATAACTGAAAAGTCTAGAGGCAGGGCAAGTGCAGGGTTGGTCCATTCAGGAACTCAAAAGTGTCATGAAGGAACAGGTTTCTTTATATCACAGCAATTTGGCATCCACATTTCAAGTTCCTCCTTTTTAGCTTCTCATGATTGTAGGATGACTGCCAGCCCCAGTAGGAGTTACCTTCTTCCTGGTTCATAACCACTGGGTAAGGTCATTTATCCACTCCTAAGCCAAAGGCTGTGGCTAGAGTAATGAAATATGTTTATGGCCTTGTGCCAATTTAGGGCTCCTCTCTAAAGCTGGAGGCATCAAAACAAAACTCTGGATAAGTTTAGAAAGGAGAAGGGGGATATTGACGCTCAGTAAGCTACCAATAAATATCCAATGCACTCCTTAACTCAAAATGCTCCAGCCATACCAGACTTTTCCTTGTTCCTCATATACATTAAACTCTTTCCTGTCTCAAGGCTTTTGCTGTTCCCTTGCCTGAAACATCATCCTCTTCCCTCCCCCACCACTTTACCCCCAATGTAATGAAGTCACCTATGATAATGTCATCACATCCTCTACTTTTTCTTCATATCACTTATAACAGTTTTAACTTATTTGATCTGTGTGATGGTTTTATATGTAACTCCTCCATTGGACTATAACTCAAAGAAGCAGGAACATGTTTCATTTTCTTCATACCTGTACCCTAAGTGCCATATAGTACCTGGCACACAGAGCCACTCAAAAGTTGAATGAATGAATGAATGGTGCTAATGAGATTAACATATAGTGAATGCTTATTGGTTATTCATATCATCATAAAAATGCATGCCACTGGTCACAAGTCAAAGAAACAATATTTTGAATGGGTTAGAACAAATTCATTCATTGCATTTATTGAAATCATAACTCAAAGTTTATAAATCTGTATTTAAAACATTTCATTTATCTTTATACAAAAAAAACCCACCCAACTTTCTGGTATTATTTCATAAAACTAGTTTTATATAATACAATAAACTATATCAATCATACCTTCTTTAAACTGTGTATTTCAGATTCTTGTTTTTTATTTAAAGCTGAAAGTCTTTTGTTTAACTGTATTGCTTCTTGTACTGTAACATGAAAGACACTTAGGAAAACATTATATTCATTGTACATTTTAAGGAAATATTACTAACATGGACAAGGAAAATAGCCTCAATGCAATATATATAATTATTACTGAATTTAATAATATTAATTAAACTGCCATTTACTATTACCAGTATCAGATAAGTTCAATTTATTCATTATAAATAAGTCCATTTAAACATTTCCTCTTAAATATGTTAAGTTTAAGTAAGATAGCACCTACCATTTTGCTCTAACTTTTCATGATTCTCTTTTACTAATCCAAATTGACCTGTTATTGTAGCATAGTATTTCTCAATTTCATTCAGTTGCTTCTGATGATCTTCTTTAGCCAGAAAATGTAACTGGACTTTTTGTTCCTATTTTGAAGAGTTATTTTAAATGTTATACATATATAACACATACATACATATATATATATACACACATATTTATTAAACATACATAACAATTTATTGTTTTTAATAACTGTTGTTATTAACATAAGTATGTCATGAAAAAGTACTCTCTGAGTACACCTTAGAGAGGAAATATTAGTTAGGTTCTAAATCTAGGTAAAGTTAAAGCATTTTTTTTTCCTGTAACAAAATAGTCACTTAAGGTTATATTTTCCTTGTTACTAATTTCTTTTTCAAAATCAATTGGTTGTTTTATTTACCGAAAAGTTGATTAGTCCAGTACAGCACTAAGCAAAGTGAGGAGAATATTATTAAAGCAATACTCCTGATAATTTAGGAAACAATTTTTTTCCTCTAAATGCTGGCATAATGTACATTATCAAAACTCAGATAAATTTTCTGAGATTAATATTAATGAATATAGCACCTTCTCACTGCATTAAAAACTGGAACAATGAGAATATCTATCAGTGGTAGGGAGACAATATAGTATAGCAGAAAGTTTACTTAAGCTAGGGGACACAGTTGGTAAAAATTAGACCCTATATATAATATAATATGGGCCTTCACTGCTTTCAGCTAAAGGAGCTTGTTTTACCATACTTAGAAAAATGACTTAAAACTTTTAGAAGAAATATTATGTTAACAGAATCAATAACACTCTTTGAAAGTTTTTATTCTGGCATTAGCAGAATCATTGATTTCACAACTTTCATTCATTTCTGCCACACACTTCAGTTTCTACTGAGAGAGGATAAACAAAGAACAGTGTAGCCCATCAATAGGCACTCAGTAATTACTTTCTGAATGAACTGTTGTCTCATAGAGTTCTGACAGTGGCAATTTGTTACATTTGCCTGGACAGCATCTATTTCCCTTACCCAAAAGTAACACATTTTCAAGTATTTCCTTGAAATACTTCTTCATTGCAATCTAGTAGACCAAATTCAGGGGTCCTATTCTCCCCTAGTCAAGTATAGGGCATATTACTCCAAATAAACCAATTGATTTCTACATTCTTGGAATTTGAATCTTGAGCAAAAAAGACTATAAAGCTAAAGAAGTTCAGTGGTGATCCTATCCAGACTGATATGAGATCTCCTCCGTCCTGGGTTCCTACATCCTGCTTCTCAAACCCCGGAATTAACCTAGTCCCTGTTCATTTTCAAAACCATTCTTGACTCTCTGATTGATTGCAAGTGTCTCCACTAAATTTCCTTTTGCATAAGTTAACCAGAGCCATTTTGCACTGCTTAACACCAAAGTACAGGCAGTATAGTAGAGTGGTCAAAAGCTATTCTGCCTATGTTTAAATCTTGCCTCTGTAATTTAGTTGCTGTGTGACCTCAGGAAAATTATCTACCCTGTCTTTAAAATAGAGATTATACCAGTATCTCCCTCATAGGGTTGTTGTGAAGATAAGACAAATTAATGCCTACAGAGCAGTAAGAACAGAGCCTATCACATACCAAGTACAATATAATGTTTTGTTATTACTATTCCTTAAATGATAAAAGTGCCTTCAATAGCCTAATTTTTATTTGGACTAAGAATAGCCCTCTCTAATATTAATAAGGAACACACATCATAATTTAAGTTGTACCTAACTATATTAACTTGGCAAATCTGGTGAAAATCTTAACTTTTTCAAAGATTTTTTTAAACAATTTTAAGCAAAGTGGTAAGTACACTGGCAATGGTTATGAAAGATGAGTTAAATTTTTCTCATGCACCTCTATGGGCTTTTCAAATTCACTACTTAGTCATTTGAATTAAGCATGCAGCAGTTATAAATTCAAACAAGTTGACAAGTGCACTTACCCCCGAGATCTTATGCTTACCTGGGTAGTCACTATTATCAATAACTAAACAATGAACAATAATGACCCATATTCTGTTCCTCTCAAATACCACTTAATTCTCTAGAGAATTATACTCCTTTCAGGAGATGTGTAGAAACCCAATACAATTTCACTAAAAATTGGTCTAAAGACATTTTTTTCAATTCAATGAATTCTTTCAGTTTTTCAAGTCAAATCAATTTTTAGATAGCCTTTATGAGAATACCATCTACTACATATTAATACACATTAATACTGTTAATGTCTGCAAAGGTTAACTAATCCTGGTAAGTAAAAATGCAGCAAAGATCAAAGTGAGTTCATAGGTGTTCTCTACATACATAGAGCTCTGTACACATTAGATTAGTTTGTAACATACTCTATCCCAACATCCTTTGCTTGAAGCCAAAGTTGAATTAAAATGCAGTTTCATTTGTTTGCATGATACAATTCTGATTTTCAAATACATTAGTCTATACAATGGCCATGATAAATGCTCTAAAGACGTTTAAATCACAATGGGTACCTACAGCTCATTAGCTCATACAGGCCTATATGCGGCTGTTCACATATAAACCTACTTGGCTGCCCTGATTTAGTTTTGATAATGAGATGAAGAGGGCAGCTTGCCACTAACTGCATGATTGTCAGCAAATAGTTTAAATTCTTTGGGAAGCAACAACAAAAAGCAGATTGGTAACACCTGCCTGAGAAAGCTAAGAACATTATAAAGAATAATACAACTAAATTGATGGTGTTATTATAACTTTAACATTACATACTATAGCATAATAAAGATTATTTTATTGCAATGACTAAGAAATGGCTAAGTATGTAGTGTTTTTGTTCTTTTTACCTCTCTGAATTGGGTCAAGTTATTTTCTCTTTCATACACTTTTACTACTAAATGCAAAGACTGTCAACAAGAAAATAATATCAGGATTGCCTGCTTTCCAAATACATACGTACCTCATTTTAAACAATTTTAATCTTTGAAAATCAAGATTAGAGAAAGACAGCACATGCATAATTACAAGTGTGTGTGGTCTAAAAGTTTACTTAAAAGCCTCTTAAGGCATTTAAAATAAGAATAATTTAAAAATAACATATACACCCAACTTTTCAGAACTATACTTACTAATAAAAGCCATAGCTGCTCATTTCCCTCATTTCTTATTTCCTTATAGAGACTGATTTGAAAACTTCTGGAGATAAAATTAATTTCCCTTAAAACAATTAGCTTGTTATAAGTAAATTGTAGAGAAAAAGATTCAAAACCCCAAAACAAACTTCATATATTCCTCATTTCTATTTTTGCAACTTACCTTTTAATTTCTTCAATATAAACCCAAAATAAATCAATGGATTATAAAACTCACTTTTTAAAAACCCATGGCATCTTTCTTAGGATATTGATACTTTCACCTTTTTAGTCACAACATTAGGTATATACTACTTAAAAAAACCAAAGTTACATATTTTATGTGTACAGATGTATATAATTATTATAATCATGAAGATTACTTCCAGACAAGTCTTTAGTCTAAAAATATTCTACTCTGAAAGAAAATATGTGGTAATTCCAAATCTCATCAAAACCTTCAATACTGAAAAATTGTTTTAATTTAATAAAGACAAAATAAATTATTCTTATAAGTCTTTTCTTTAAAGGAAAGTGATATACAAAAAAGAAACTATAACTAAGAGATGGTTGGATAAATTTTTATTTTGTTCATTAAGCTCTATTGGCAACTCAGTTACACAACATAGTCACCTATACAGTAATTATGGGAACAAAGCAGGAAAGATTTTCATCAATGACCAAATCAATTAATTTGATGTTCTATAGTTTATTTTTATCATATTTAGTTGCATTTGTTTTACTGGTAATGATCAATGTGATCATTTGTTCAAGAGAAAATTTGGGTACTTTTAGAGCTAGATGAATCTTTCCATTCATAATTGTGTTAATGTATCTAGAGACATACCACCTCTACATGAAAATCACTTTATTGAATTCCCACAAGACAGAAATTTACTAGTAGTTAAGAGCTTGCCTATAGGAAATCATGAACTTGTTTAAATACTTAATACTATTAATACTTAATAGTATTAATACTTAATACTATTTTTAAAATTATTTCTTTTGGGACACTTATCAATTGCTCCCCAAAGTCCTGCCTTGGCACAAGTGACCATCTTGTTTCATGTCTTGCACATAGTCAAATAATATCAATATAAAAGGATAATGTGCTGATTTGAATAAAATTAACTGGATTACTGAATACTGTTTAGTACTTTGAATAAAGAAAAGGTCACCTGAATTATATAAGAATAATGTAAAAAGAATAATGTAAGAATGTTTAGAAAAAGGTTTATTTTTAACTTTTAAATCCATCATCTAAAATATACATAATATTCTGCCAAAATTGGCATGTATATCTATCAATATATAAAATTATTTTAATATAAAGTGATTTATTTAATGCTTTGAACTGTCAGAAAAAATACAACTATAATTCAAATTTTAGTAGGTGCTTAAGAGTCTTAAATTCACATTAACAAAATGTTCAAAAGTGACCAAAAACTATCAAAAGTATACTGCATGTTTCCATGTTTTTTTAAGATTATAAGTATCTGTTTGATGAAATTTTAAAGTGGAATAAAATAAAACACATTTTATGTTGCCTTTGATCTTTAACTTGTAGCCTTATCTCCCAGGTCAGAGGGTACATTATTCAATTTCACTATATTTTGTGTAAAACCACTGTAGCGTTGAAGATGACTTTCAGTACAAATGTCATGGTACTTAAAGCTAAACCAGAATCTAGTTTTTCAGCTCCTTAATTAAAATCATAGTTTAAAATAGTCTGACAATATTATCTGTAGTCTTTCCAGTTGAACAGTGACAGAATTTTCACATCTTTTATTCAATCAAGCTTAGCAATCTTTCTATGGCTCTTTTATTTTCTAACACACCAAAACATTTCAAGAAGCAAAATACTTACTTTATATTTTTGTATTTAACGTCATAAGGAATGATCTCTCATTTCTTACTTCTCATAGATATAATACATAAACCTTACTCAAAAATTATTTTTACTTGCCTTACAGTCTGCTCCAAAGAAGGAAGAACGAAATAGCATAAACCCACCCAAGAAGCCCTCTGAAGATATAAGTGGATATGGGAGAATTTTGCTCAATCAAAAATACAGAGAAAGAAATTCTTCTGAATCCAACAGGGATAGAAAGATAGAATATCAAAGTAAATATTTCATAAAATGTTATGCTGTAAAAATGTAAATATTAATTTTAATATACTGCAGAAGAGGAATGCACAACAAATTAACACTTGTTGAATGATAAGGGATGAGTACCATATCCCAAGTGTAGTATTCAAATGCTACTTCATATTATTTCAAATTTTCAGGCTAAAAGTAATAACTATGTGTTTACACAAATACCTAGAAAAGATATCATTAAAGTAAGGGGTTTCAGAATTCTGTTGTTTTCACTTCTTTGTTGTTCAATGTTCATATAAGACCTCTACCAATAATTTGGGAACTGTGTTAAATTTATTTTATAACATGTAAACACTATCTGGAAATAAATTTGTGAAATAAATTCATTTAAGCTATATCTGAAATTGTAATTCAGTCCTTTAAAGGGGATATTAATATCCAGTTTCAACATTTTTTTAACAATAAATGTCACATTAATATTGACAAAAATACTGTGCACATTATGCACTAATCTGGGGTGGGTGTATATTTTGAAATTTCCTTACCATTTCACTCACTTTCTTCTGTAAAGAATATTTAGAAACCTTGAAAACAATAAGGGGAAAAAAAATCTCATGAAAACTTTTTAGTTATTTGTTATAAATTCCTTCTGATATTAAAATTGTATGTTATATAATGTGACGTGTATCTTACATGCAATTTTTTCCAGTGACACATTTTCAAAATGTTACTTACCATAACTTTATTCTCTATAACAAAAACAATACATTTATTTATTTATTCAACACATATTTATGGAGCACCTACTATATGCCAGCCATTTTCCTAGGATTCTGGGATACAACAATGAACAAAGTCCCTGCCCGTAACAAGCTTTCTGTCTAGTGGGGGTGGTGGTAGACAGACAATTAAATATAAGTAAAAAGTACAGAAGTTACAGAGTGACAACTACTATGAAGAAAAATAAAGCAAGAAGGACAGCAAGAAAACTCTAGGAGAGTCTGCTACTTAATATTAGCTCTTCGTTGAAAAAATTTTGATAAAATAGATAAGCATAGGGGAAAAACATTGTCTTAAACCATCTCACAAGCCAGAAATAACAATCATTAATACCGTGGTACTTCCAGATATTTTTCTATGTATTTATACTTTAAAAGAGAGTCAGTAGGGGGTAGAATAATAATATATGTACTATTTTGTAACCTATTTTTACTTAATATATAGCAAACACTTTTATATTACAAATTAATCTACAACACAAGTTTTTAATGGCTACACAGTATTCCACTGTTTAACTTTATACCATAGTTTATCAAATCACTCTCATTTTTGTAGATTTACCGAGTTTTCAGTTCTATGAAAGAATTCTGAAATAAACATGCTGTTACCAAGAAAACTCTGCAGTTATTCATTTTAGCAGAATAAATTCCAAGAAGCAGGACTCCTAAGATTTGTTCATTTTTATAGACTTAACAATTGTTATTACACACATAGTCCTCCAGAATGGTGGACCAAGTTAAACTCCAACTAGCCATGTATGAGTGCTTATTTACTTAAACTCACCTAATATTTGCTAAAATTGAAGCAAAAGTTCTTAAAATTACTTCACGTTTCCTGTGAAATAAATTTTTAGCATACTGCCTTGAACTAATAATTTTATTTCATTTTGGTGGAATGAGTTATATGTGATTCATTTCTTCAACAAATATTGAATGCTACTATAAGTAAAGCACTAATGTAGACATTGGGGGTATAGTATTGGACCAAAAAATCCTGTCCAGCTTAAATTCTGGGGAATGTAGATAATTAGCAATATAAATAAGTTAAAATATATAGTTCTATTAGATATTGATAAGTGCTAATGAAAAATAATAAATCAGGGAAGGGGATTACACAGGATGGCCAGGAAAGTCCTTTCTGAGAGGGCAACTTTTGAGTAAAGACTCAACAGAAAGTAAGGAAGAGTATTCCAGCAAGTGCAAAGCCCCTAAGGTGGGCAAATGTCTTGTGTGTTCAAAGAACAGCAAAGAAGCCAATGTGGCTGGAAGATTTAGTAAGCAAGGGGAAGAACAGCAAAAGATGAGTTCACAGAAGAGTAGGAGAGGAGGTAGGGCCAAATCACTGTAGGTCTGTGGTGCATAATAATGGTTTACTCTGAATGAGACAGGAAGCCACTGAAGAGACCCAAGCACAAATGTGACAGAGCCTGACTTACTCCTTGAAAGGATCACTCTGACTGTTATATTAAAACTGAAGGAGAACAGAAGTGGAAGCAGGAAGAACATTTCATATAACTACTGCAATTGAGATGAAAGAGGATGATGAAAGAGGACTAGGGTGTTAGTAGTAGATGTAGTGAGAAGTGGTCAGATTCTGTATATACTCTGAGGGAAAAGCTGAAAAAAATCTGCAACAGGAAGAAGGGAGTTGTAATTAACAAAAACAGAAAAGACAAATAAGTTAGTTAGCTTTCAGGGCGAGATTTTAGGAACTAAGTTTTGGACATGTCAAGTTTGAGATGTCTTTTAGACATCCAATAGTCAATCCAGGCTGGAGTTGGGGCTGGAGATATACATTTGGAAGCCCTCTGCATGTAGACCCCATTTTAAAGAAATGAGACTAGATGAGATCAGAGTATTTTTAAGGCATACAGACAAAAGCAAAGTAAAAAGGTAGAGGTCATCTAGAAAAATAAGAGGAAAAAAAAAAAGACTGGCCTTGGGACTCAGATTGGAAACATACCTCCAGCTTTCCAGAATCTCCAGCTTGCAGACAACAGATCACGGCACTTCTCTGTCTCCATAATTGTGTGATCGTGTGAGCCAATTCTTCATAATCAATCAATCACCCTCTTTCTTTCTTTCTCTCTCTATATATACAGGTTCTGTTTCGCTGGTGAACCTTCACTAATACAGCTACCATTAGCCAAAGATAAAACTGATAAACATAGAGCAAATTTACCAAATTCTTTCAGGTCACTGTTCTTCAAACATCAATATCTCTGCATTTTATTCTTTCTGAACCATGATTCACAGTTCTATTTTATCAACACCTCTAGAGCACTTTCCAACTTAAAAAACTACCATGTAGCTGCATTCCTATGTCAAATAAGTCAAATTTGAAAGTAACATAACTAGATTGACATGAAATCTTTTTACAGATGTTCTATATAATGATTATTCATTCTGAAATCACATAAAACTGGTTTATAATACCAGATATAGGCAGCTTTCTAATACTGGAACAAAACTATACTAACACTAATTAGGGTATTAACAACAGAAAGCAATTTGAAAGATAAAGTACAAATGTTTTCCTAGTTATAGCTATCCTTCACTTTTTGGAAAATTTTATGAAAAGTTTACTGTAAAGTACATTTGTTTAGAGCAAATATATTTTCCCATTAAATTAATGGGATTTATGTTACTTGGGAATAAAGTCCTTTAAGTACTGTGCTAAAAATATTTAACCCCTCACCTTCCTGAACAACTCAGTCCCAAGTTCATTAGGTGGGGAAGAGGTGAAGGGGTAGTGGTGGCAGCATTCCAGAACAGGGTATCAGGCCTGAATGGGGAGTCAAAAGCTGAGTAGGGTGCTTAGTAGGCAGTGCTGAAAAAGGGCAACCCAGGTATCAGAGTTGAAGCAGGGAGAAGAGGGCATCCACATTAGGAAGGAGTAGCAGAATGGAGGCCTGATCACATACAGGGTAATTTATCAAATAAGTAAATATATTAAGAATAAAGAAAGTCATATTTCTTACTGTAACAGAAAAGAAATATATAAATATGGAAGGGAAATAAATTAAAATTAACCTTATGGTTTTGGATTGGAAATGGAAGTAATGTGAATTCATGGTTTTTGACATATATAGATTGATAGAGAAACAAACATAATTATAAATGTGTGTTTATATATTTGTGTGTATATAAATACATACATAGATTCCCTAGCTCTGTCTACTAAGAAGGTCTGAGACCAGTGACACCCCAATAGCAGTGAGTGTAACAATGCCCAGATCTGGGTGTCTACATTTCATTTTCCACTAAAAGGAACCAGGGCAATGTGGAGAAATGCTGTATTCCAGGGCAAGCTTACGTAAACTACAAGGTGATCCTGGAACATTTTGTTTTTACCTGAGAGCAGGAAAATGCTGAAAAAATGATAAAGTCATGTCCAAAAGACTGAAAAATCATCCTGAATGGACTCCTACTGGCCAAACTAATGATCATGTGAGGATCAAAATAAATAATGATAGTCACATATTTTTATCCATTGAATAAAATAAGAAACTACGATTCTAAACTGATATAAATAAATGAATATATTAAATGTTTGGAGAGAAACAGAACATTTCTATTCAAAGTACCCGCCTATAAAATACTCTGATTAGAAAGGGGAAAAGAATAACTTTCCAGTGGAGAAACTTGTCAGATACCACCTAAATCAAATGTTCAAAGTGAACATCTCCAATAATAAGACAAATTGAAATCATCAGCTATCTGATAGAATTCAATTATAGGAATAAGGCCTTATTTCTGTAATATTCTTGCCAAAAATGCATAAACTATCTCTATTCATGAGGAAATATCCAAACAGAAACTGAGGGAGATTGGCACAACACTGTAAATCAACTATTTTTCAATTAAAAAAAAAAACAAAACAAATTGAGGGACATTCTACAAAATAACTAGACTGTGATCTTCAAGAGTTTCAAAGGCATTAAAATCATACAAAGACTGGGGAACTGTTCCAGACTGAAAGAGATCAAAGAGACATGACAACTAAATGCAACATAAGATTCTAAACTGGATCCTTTTGCTAGGACAACTGGTGAAACCTGAATGGGGCATGAGAATTAATTTACAATTATATATCAGTGTTAACTTCCTGATTTTATGGTTGTGTTATGGTTTTCTAGGACAATGTCCTTGATCATAGGAGAGATATTACAGTATTTGGGGTGACAGGGCATCAGATTGGCATATTACTTTTACTTTATTTTTTTTTAAATATTTATTTATTTATTTGTTTATTTGGCTGTGTTGGGTCTTAGTTGTGGCATGTGGGATATTCACCGCAACATGTGGGATCTTTTAGTTGCAGCATGTGCAGTCTTAGTTGCTGCATGTGGGATCTAGTTCCCTGACGAGGGATCAAACACGGGCCTCCTACGTTGGGAGCACAGAGTCTTAGCCACTGGACCACCAGGGAAGTACCTGGCATATTACTTTTAAATCATCCAGGAAAATAGTTCTCTGTAATGTATTTCTAACATCTCTGTAAGTTTATGATTCTCCAAACTACAAAATTTCCAAATATCTAAGAATTCCTTGTGGATAAATGCGCACAGTCAAAGCTCTAGGAATTTAGTTCCCTTTTATCACTGTGGTTAGGTAAGGCCTAATAAGATAAAGATTCAATAGTAGAAATAACACATTATGTATTAAATATGCCTTCAGTTCTGTGAGAGGAATTAATGTCTTAATTTATAAATTCAGTAAGCTTAAAATGAAGTGAAGTAGGGGCTTCCCTGGTGGCGCAGCGGTTTAGAGTCCGCCTGCCGATGCAGGGGACACGGCTTCGTGCCCGGTCCGGGAAGATCCCACATGCCCGTGGGCCACGGTCGCTGAGCTTGCGCGTCTGGAGCCTGTGCTCCGCAACGGGAGAGGCCGCAACAGTGAGAGGCCCGCGTACCGCAAAAAAAAAATTAAGTGAAGCAGAGAATATAATACGTTATTGCTTCACAAAATGGTCTTGTTTGGGAAATGCTGATGTATTTCAATTTCCTCATTTTACCTAAAGGAAAATTGAGGTTCAAGAAGACAAAGAGTTACCACAGGATCATGTATAATAGTAAGCCTTTAATAGGCAGAAATAATTTATTTAAAATCTACAGGACACTCAGCAAAATTTAACCCTTAGGCATTACTGTTTACATAAACAAAGTTTAATTTGTCAGGTAACTAAGATATAAGCAGGTTGCCCTGCTCTAACTAATTCCCTTTATTATTAGTTTTTAATATATATATATTTTTTAAATTTTATTTATTTATTATTTTTGGCTGCGTTGGGTCTTTGCTGCTGCACGCGGGCTTTCTCTAGTTGTGGTGAGGGGGGCTACTCTTCCTTGTGGTGTGCGGGCTTCTCATTGTGGTGGCTTCTCTTGTTGCAGAGCACGGGCTCTAGGCGTGCAAGCTTCAGTAGCTGTGGCTTGCAGGCTCTACAGCGCAAGCTCAGTAGTTGTGACGCACGGGCTTAGTTGCTCCACGGCATGTGGGATCTTCCCGGACCAGGGCACAAACCCGTGTCCCCTGCACTGGCAGGCAGATTCTTAACCACTGTGCCACCAGGGAAGCCCTAACTAATCCCTTTAAAATCAAGTAACAAGGTACCATTTTAAATAGAAGTTAAACACATTCAAAGAATCCATTAAAGGAAAAATAATTCAGCTTTTGGTGTGTTGTGGTTTTGTGTCTGTTTGTTTCATTTTAGAATTCAGTAGGTAGAGTGGCTTGGCTATGAGCTTTTCAAGAAAAGGCATTATCTGATTTCTTATTCCTGCACATGGTAGGCACAACCTCATGAAAGGAAAAAAGTAGCAACCTAAGTAAAGGAGGGAGGGAGGTTGCTACATGATGGTTAAGAGGCTGTGAACTTTCTTTGCCTAATGGATTTATATCAGATCCATAATTAAAGAGGAAGTTTTTTTTCTTTAACTTGGAGGGGAAACACCAGAAGTATCTTCATTGTTCTACACTGTTCATATATCATGTTCATCCAGCCATAAAGTAACATATACATCACCTGTACTATGTCACGGGCTGAACAAGGCAAAACAAATCCTTACAGCTCTTGCACAGAAGGTCAGCCATATGAAGAAATTTCTTTTGATTTGAAAATACTCATTACATTATCCAGATAATTAAACATGCATGAGTGGTATCAAATGAAATAATTTAAGAAAAAGTGCTAAAATAACAAAGCACTTATAACAAAATTGGCATATTTCTTTATTGACATTTTAGTAGAAAAAAAAGTAACACTTTTTCAAGATTTATTCAGAAATAAGAGGTAAGTTATGCCTAGTTCAAGATACTGTAAGAAAACACATTAGAGTCTTCTATAATAGCTATAATGGTAATTTCGGTATACTCAATTATAAGAACAACTTTTTAATTTAAATAATAAAAAAAAATGTTTACCTACTGGGGTCATTTTAAACTGGATATCTGAGGTATGATAAGAATCACTAAACTGTATAACTACATAAACTTTAAATAGTAGCCTTAAACCCCTATTTCTTTTCCATCAACTTTAAAGAATATTTCTGGATATCACCATGAACTTCATCTCACTGCACCTTTACTTTTTCATCAACAAGGTTAGTAACATTTAAGTTTTGTTCTGTAACCATAATTAAGTCTCCCATGCTTTGCTTATAGGTTAATTCTAAAAACTGGAAGTCAACAGTGTTTATGTTATTACAGTCAATATAGATATTGTTTAATGCAAAGCCTAACAGGGTGTTAATACCACATTTCCGTCGTATAGGTCCAATGTGCTACATGAAGGATGATTTTACTAGGGTCAGGACCTAAATATCTTCTCTTGTTTTAACCCATCAATTGCTCAAAACCATCCCAAATTTTAATTTACTTTATGCCTTAGTTATACGGTAATCTGTTTTCTCTGGAGTTTCTAATCACTTACTGCTTTGTTGCTGCTGTTGTTGAAGAAACAAGATATAAGGATTCTTTACTATATCACTAATATCTTCCAGCCTCTAATTCATCCAAATTGAGGCATGGAATCCATGCCCTTCTTTTTATTAAAAACATTCTTCTTGGAACTCATTGACATTTTGCTGTACTTAATTTTTATTCACTTTGTTACATCAAAGTAACAAATGAAATCCAAAATAAAAATTGCTTAATATCTCAAATGAGGAGAATCTAAATAGTGTTAAGACAACTGAATAACAACCTGAAAAAATATAGACTTAGATCCATATCTCATACTGTTACAAAGATAAACTTCAAATGATCAAAGATCTAATGTAAAATTTGAGTACTTAGATGTAATAAAAGAAAACATTGGCAAATCCTTTTTATAACTTTGTAGTTGTGAATGCCTTTCTAACCATGACAAACTCCAAAAGCCGTAAAAGAAAAATAAATAATTTATAGCAAATGTTAAACAAAAAGCCAAACAAACAAAATCAAAATACAAATGACAAACTGAAGAAACAATCTGAAGCCCAGAACACAAACAAAAAGGGCTTATTTCAGAGAAATATAAAGAATTCATGGGAGTGACATCAGAAAGATGGTAGACCAGGAGGTCCCAGCCTTCCCACACCCCCACATGATTTAACAAGTACCTAAAAATGAAAATAGTTCTGGAAGAGCTCTGGAGTACTATTAAGAAGCTGCAGCAACCCAGTAGAGCACAAAAAAACAAGGATGTCTGAATAGAAAAGTATAGGAAGCATTTCACCTGTGTCATTCAATCATCTAGGTTCATACAGCTTGGCACCAAAAGAAATGCCCTCAGCAACAACTCCCCCCAAATAGGAGAAAAGGAGAGCAGGAAGACACCAGCAGCCTTCACCACCAAGGACCTCAACAGCCCTCATCACTACCATGGACACCAGCAGCTTTCACCTCCAAGGACACTGACAGTCTTTGCTAATGTCTACACCTACCTGAGCTGATGGAGCTGCCTGATGGAGCCCAGGCCACTGTGCCCTTTCTTGGAACCAGAAGCATCATTGCTCCCCAACCAAGCCAGAGCTGCTAGACCCAGCACTACACCTGGCACCACCACATATGCCACCCAGCCAGCATCCTCACATCCACCAGTAGGTCAAGGTTTATACCCACCAGAGCTAGTCCAAAAACTCTGAAAGAGGTCACTGCTCCTTCAATGCACAAACACCAACAAATGGCTACAAGGAACACAAAAAAATCAAGGAAACATGACACCATCAAAGGAATACTACAAATTTCCAGTAACTGTCCCCAAAGAACTGGAGATCTGTGAACTACCTGACAAAGAATTCAAAATAACTGTTTTAAAGAAGCTCAGCAAACTACAAGACAACACAGATAGATAACTCAAAAAAATCAGGAAAATATTACATGAATAAAATGAGAAGTTCAATAAAGAGATAGAAGTCATAAGGAAAGAACCAAAAAAATTCTAGAGCTGAAGAACACAATGAATGAAATGAAAAATGTAATAGCTTCAACAGCACACTCAGTGGAACAAAAGAAATAAACCAGTGAACTCAAAGACAGATCATTTTAAATTATCCAGTGAAAAGAAAAAAGAATGAAAGAGGGTGAAGAAAGGCCATATGATTTATGGAACAACATCAAAAGATAAAGGGAGAAGAATTTTAAAAATCACTATAAAAAACATCAAATAACAAAAGAAGACAAGAGAGGAAGAGATGTACAACACAACTAAAACAGAAAACAATCAACAGAATGACAACAGTGATTCCACACCTATCAATAATTACTTAAATGTAAATGGATTAAACTCTCCAATAAAAAGGCACAGAGTGGCTAAACAAATTTTTTTTAAATCCAGTGATACATCTGTAAGAGACTCACTGTAGATTTAAGGACACATGTAGACTGAAAGTAAAAGGATGAAACAGATATACCAAAGAGTAACCAAAAGAAAGCAGGGGTGGCTAAACTTATATCAGATAAAATAGACTTTAAGTCAAAACTGTCTTTAGAGACAAAGAAGGTCATTCTATAATGCCAAAGAGTCAATTCAACAGGAAGATATAATAAGTATATATGTACCCAACATCAGAGCACTTAAATATACAAAGCAAACATCAACAGATCTGAAGAGAGAAACTGACAAAACTACAATGATAGTAGGAGACTCCAGTACCTCACTTTCCATAATGGATAGAATATCCAGACAGAAAATCAATAAAGAAACAGTTGATGTAAACATCATTATAGGTTAAATGGACCTAACAGACATATACAGAACTTTTTACTCAATAGAAGGAGAATACACATTCTTCTCAGGCACACATGGAACATTCTCCAGGATAGATCATATGTCTACCATATGGTGTATCACAGAAAAGTCACCTTCTATGTGATAGGTCGTCAAAAAAGTCTTAAATTTGAGAAGATCAAAATCATTCCAAGTATCTTTTCTGATCACAGTGGAATAAAATTAGAAATCATTAACAGTAAGAAAACAGGAAAATTCACAAATACATGGAAACTAAACAACATACTCTTGAACATTTGTTATGTTAAAAAAAAGGAGAATTTTAAAAGTATCTCAAGACAAAACAAAAACAATAACACAACATATCAATACTTATGGGATGCACCAAAAGCAATACTAACAGGAGATTTCATAATGATAAACGCCTACATTAAAAAAAAAAACCTTGAATAAACAACTTAACTTTACATCTCAAACAACTAGAAAAAGAAGAACTAGGCCAAAATCAGCAGAAGGAAGAAAATAATAGAGATTGGAACAGAAATAAATCAAATAGCAAATACAAAAACAAATGAAAAAAAACAACGAAATTAAGAGTTGGTTTTTTGGAAGAATAAGCAAAATTGACAAACTGTTAGCTAGACTAAGAAAATGACAGAAGAATCAAATAAACAAAATTAGAAATGAAAAGGAGACATTACAATGGATGCCTCAGAAATAAAAAGGATCATAAGAGACTATTATGAACAATTACATGCCAACAAATTCTCCCGTTAAAAGAAATAGAGGGCTTCCCTGGTGGCGTAGTGGTTGAGAGTCTGTCTGCCGATGCAGGGGACATGGGTTCATGCCCCAGTCCGGGAAGATCCCACATGCCCGTGGGCCATGGTCACTGAGCCTGCACGTCCGGAGCCTGTGCTCCACAACGGGAGAGGCCACAACAAGTGAGAGGCCCGCGTACCGCAAAGAAAAAAAAAAAAAAAAAAAAGAAATGGATAAATTCCTAGAAACATACAACCTACCAAAACTGAAGATTGATGAACTAGAAAAACTGAACATACCAATAGCAAATGAGGATATTGAATCAGTAATTTAAAACCTCCCAACAAAGAAAAGCCCAGGACTAGATGGCTTCATGGAAGAACTCTACCAAACATTTGAAGAAGATTTCATACAAATCCTTCTTAAATTCTCCCAAAACACGGAACAGGGAACATTTCCAAACTCATTTTATGAGACCATCATCATTCTGTCGACAAACCCAGACAAAGACACTACAAGAAAAGAAAACTACAGGCCAGTATCTATGATGAACATAGATGCAAAAATCTTCAATAAAATTCTAGCAAACAAAATTCGAAAGCATATTGAAAGGATCATACACCATTACCAAGTGAGATTTAATCCCTGGGTTAAAAGGATGGTCCAACATATGCAAATAAATCAATGTGATACACCACACTAATAGAATGAAAGAAAAAAAACCACATGTTCGTCTCAATAGATGTAGAAAAAGCATTTGACAAAATTCAACATCCATTCATGATAAAAACTCTCAACAAAATAGGTATATAAGAAATTTACCTCAGCACAATAAAGGCCATTTATAAAAAACCCACAGTGATCATCATAATCAAACCAGTATAAGGCAAGAGTGCCTATTCTCACTTCTATTCAACAGAATACTGGAAGTCCTAGCCAGAGCAATGAGAAAAGAAAAAGAAATAAAAGGCATCCAAATCACAAAGGAATAAGTAAGATTATCTCTATTTGAAGGAAACATAATCATACATATAGAAAACCTTAAAGACAACAAAAAAACTGTTAGAACTAATAAATGAATTCAGTAAAATTGAGGATACAAAATCAGCATACAAAAATCAGCCACATTTCTATACACAAACAACAAACTATTTGAAAAGAAAATTAAGAAAATAATCACAATAACAACAAAATGAATAAAATATTTAGGAACAAATTTAAGCAGAGTGGTTAAGGTCTGTACACTGAATATTATAAAACATTGATAAAAGAAATTTAAAAGGCACAGATAAATGTAAAGGCATACTGTGTTCATGGATGGAAAATTAAATATTGTTTAAATGTCTGTATTACCCAAAGTGATCTCCAGATTCAGTGCAATCCCTATCAAAATCACAATGCCAGTCTCTACAGAAATAGAAGAAACAATCCTAAAATTTATATAGAATCATGAAAGACCCTGAATGGCCAAAGCAATCTGAGCAAGATGAACAAAACTGAAGACATTATACTTCCTGATTCCAAAATATATTTCAAAGCTACAGCAATCAAAGCAGCATGGTACTGACAAGAAACAAAACGAAAGCAAAACCAAAACCAACATGAGACATATCGACCAATGGAACAGAATAGAGAGCCCAGAAATAAATCCACATATCTGTAGCCAACTGATCTTCGACAAGGACACCAAGAACACATAATGGAGAAAGGATAGTGTTCAATAAATGGTGTTGGAAAAACTGGATATCCACATGCAGAACAATGAAACTGGACCCTTACCTCATGCAATATACAAAATTTCATACCATAAACAAAAATCAACTCAAAGTGGATTAAAGACTTAAGCATAAGGCTTCCCTGGTGGCGCAGTGGTTGAGAGTCCGCCTGCTGATGCAGGGGACACGGGTTCGTGCCCCAGTCCGGGAAGATCCCACATGCTGTGGAGCGGCTGGGCCCGTGAGCCATGGCTGCTGAGCCTGTGCGTCCGGAGCCTGTGCTCTGCAACGGGAGAGGCTACAACAGTGAGAGGCCCGCGTACCACAAAAAAAAAAAAAAAAAAAAAAAATGACTTAAACATAACTCCTGAAACCATAAAACTACTAGAAGGAAATTTAGGAAAAGAGCTTCTCAACATTAGGCAATGATTTTTTAGACATGACACCAAAAGCACAGGAAACAAAACCAAAAATAGACAAGTGGGACTGCATGAAACTAAAAAGCTTCTACACAGCAAAGGAAATAAGCAACTGAGTGAAAAGGCAACCTATGTAATGGGAGAAACATTTGCAAACCATGTATCTGAGTAGGAGTTAATATCCAAAATGTAGCAGGAAGTCATATACACACTCAATAGCAGAAAACCCCAAATAACCCAATTAAAAAATGAGCTGAAGACCTAAACAGACATTTCTCAAAGAAAGACATACAAATGACGAACAGGTATATGAAAACATGCTCAACATCACTGATAATCAGGGAAATGCAAATCAACCTCACAATGAGATTACCTCACACCTATCAGAATGGCTGTGATCAAAAAAGACAAGAGATAAGAAATGCTAGTAAAGATGTGGAGAAAAGGAATCCTTGTACTACTGTAATCAGACTAAAGGAAGAAAGCTTTTCAACTGCTTAAATAAATCCACACTACAGTGTGAATTACCTGATTCAGGTAGTAACCATCAAGATCCTTCCACTGTAAAAAAATTACTTTGCTCTTTGTAATTAATATTATCTATAGGGTGATACTCTGAAATCACGTGAATATCTTTTCCCCCAACAATCTCTATTTTATTTTTTATCTCTTTTTATTGTCTTCCCCATTAGAATGTAAACTCCACAAGGGCAGAGGTTTTTGACCCTTTTACTCGCAGCTGTATTCCCAGTGCTTAGAGCAGGGTTTGGCACATAGTAGACCTTCATAAATATGTATTGAATGATTCATCATCTGTTGTATACCTCTGTATTCTGTTGTATACCTCATACCTCTGTATGAGACTGAATGATTTAAAGGCAAAGTGATGTTTCCTTCATCTTTGTATTTGTAGAAAATAAGCATAGTACTTAGCAAATAATAATAACAATAAATGCTATTTTATGTTAATTTTTAAGGACCATAGATAAATCAGTTATAATATATAGGCCTAACTTGCTTTTGTCATCTATAAAGTGCTAAAAATAACATATATCTGATTATATTACTGTGAGAAATAATGAAAGTTATGTTAATATTTCCTTTTAAAATAAAAGATAAAGCAAAAATCCTACTAATTTGAAATCCAAGGCTCTCAGGAAAAAGTACTAAATTATATATATGAATTTTTTTCAGCTTCACTTTGCTACACTAGATGTTTACAGCATTTTACTGATACAATGCTAAAATACCAAATTACTTTTCAAGCAATACTGAGTTACTTTACCTGTAATGCCTTTAATGTTTCCTTCAATCCTTCTATTTCTTTTTCTTTTATTTCTGTAGCAAGTTGATATTTTCCCTTCAAGTAAAAAACTATATTTCAGTACTTTCCAATGTAAGTGACATTATTAACAGGGAGAACAAGAGTTCAAGAACCAAAATCTCTACTTGCAACCTAATACTTCACAGAATTTAAACATGTATCTGTACTACAACTTGTATTTCTAATGACTTCAAGATATCATAAAATTACAATAAGGTCTATACAAGGTTACAAATATCATGAAATGGAAAATCTCATTACAACAATAAATCATTTTATCAGTAGAGCATTCCTGAGAACTTATGGATACTATATAATTAAGTATTTAATTCATATGGCTAGAATAAATATATTCTAATCAATAAGACACAAGTACATTTGTCTTATAAATATAAGGATATGAGAAAAATTTTTAAAGAAAGTCTTTTGCTAAAAATAACTCTAAGTTTTAATATTATAAATGACATGTCCTTTGATATAATAAAAACACGTATGAACTATTGAATAGCTAGAGAAAACATTTAATGCCACATGAATTTCTAGCATTGCTCAGAGTTGTATACTCTTTTCCTGTTGGTCTGCATGCAGATGCAAATCATCTTACTGTTTTTTAAAGAAGGTAATTTCATTGAAAAGGCACTAAAAATATACTTAATAGAAACACTGCAGTATAGTGGAAAGAGCATTAATTTAGGGGCTGAAGAAATCTAGGTTCTAGTCCCAGCTTTGCCACTTCAAAATGGGAGCTTCAGCAAGTCATTCATATCTTACTAGGCCTCAGTACTCTCCACTGTAAAATGATAAGAGCTCAAGTAACATGATTCCCTTAGGTCCTTTCTGTTTCTAAAATTTTAAGAAATTAACAGTATCCATTTGTTCATTACCAATGCTCCTTTCCATTATGGTGAACAACTGATAATTAAATGCATTTAAGCTATGTTTCAAATTATTAAAAAATTAATATATACCTTTTCTTCTTCCAAGGCACACATCTTCATTTGCAACTGATAAAGAATTTTAAAAATTAAAATACAGGTAAGTGAAATGTTACCAGGGATTTACACTGGTCAGTGAGACTACAGAAATGTTTTACATGTCTATATTGTTTGAACTTAGTACAATGTGATTATGCTACTTTTACACTGAGAAAATAAATAATAAAAGGTATAAAAGGGGGAAAAAAGATAGTCACCAAAGAAAATGAACAATTTAATCTCATGATCAGAGCACCAATCATCCTTGAAAGTTTAGTTTTTCCCTCCAGTTTTTTTTAAATGTTTCAATATTTTGCCATCTACTCATAAACAATTAACATATAACATTTTCTGAAGGCATACTTTTATAAAATTGGTATCATTTGTATTTGCACTGACAGTATTTTCTGAAATTTTTTTTAAATGCATGTGTTAGTCTAATAAATAAATAATGACATTTTAAAACAGAAAAACTAGGGTGAACTTGCCAAAGGAAACTAAATATTCCAAGCAACACAAGGATACTAGCCAAAGTTGTCAAGAAATAAAATTTTTCTTTGGAATTTCTCCATCTCATTTTCCATATTCCTCACTTACCTTCAAGAATCCTTTTTTTTAAGAGAAAGAAAAGAAGAAAAGAAATTTTTTAAAAAAGAACCCAATAGCACTTTCTCCTTTACCCTTCAATTACCTGGATATTTCTTCTTGCCCAGAGTCCCTTGTGGTAACAGAGACATAGAACTGCTCTCTCCTAAAGAATACTATGCTGTACATTTGGTTTCTGCTTCCTCACCCTTCAATTAAAACTCTTATAACTTAGGTAAAGCCAATTTCAGACTATAAGGAAGTTTATCATCTGCTTAAACAAATCCACACTACAGTGTAAATTACCAATAACCTTAACCCACTAGTGATTAGGTTATATAGGTTTATTTCTTTTTATGCATTTCTCTCTGAACACACACACTTGTATGGAGATAAAAACAAAAAAGGGGGAAGGAAAAAGGAAAAAAAAAATGGTGATGTTGGCATGGCTATAAGGAAAAGCACTTCCAGAGTACATTTTCCATAGGCACATTTCTTACACTTCTATTTTATAATTAGGAACTGAAGAGAAATGTGAGGTAGTAAAGAAGAGCTATAGAATTCAAAATAACAGAAGGAGTTGTTCTTCATTTCTTTAAAATATATTTTTTTCAATTCTTCTACTGATCTTTCTTAGTTGTTAGTAGTTGATATTTATGGAGGTGCATGATAATCACATCTCTTCATCCTTTACATCTCCCTACTTGCATTTCAGCTTTTCACCAGTGTTATAATGTTAGCTTGCGTAAAGAAGTAACGTGGAAAAGGTAAGCTCCTAAGATATGCTAATTAAAGACAGAAAAGGGAGAAGGGAGAGAAAGAGCAAGAACACACTAACATATTTTATTTAGGACCAATGAAAACACATCTCCAAGAAAATAGTATTCCTAATTTCTTTCCTTAACTAAATCATTCTACTACATTATTATCAGTTGTGATTCAGAATAATCTTATTTCCTGCTTCCAATAATAACCTTTTTGTCCTCAGTGAGTATGGAGAACAACCTGTCATAATATTCATGAGAAGTGGGAAAAGTGCAATATTTAAAACTGTAATGTTTGTCTATCCTTATGAAATTACCTGCTTTTTAAAAACTGCCATTGCTTCTTTGTGTTGCTTTGTTAATGTTTCCTTTTGATTCTGAAGAGTTTCCTATTTTAAAATCATGAAAAGTTAAAACAGATTCTAGCCACTTTCAGTTTTAAATTTTAATTGGGTTCACAAATTAAAGTTAAACATATTCATTGCACATATTATTTTATGCTCTTAAAATGTAACTTATGAAAATTTTATTTTTTTTTAACTGTCATGGACTCAGCATACAATAATTTTGCTTCCAGTTGCTTCTTCATGATAAAACATATTGCTCTCTAAAATTTTAAACTCTGAATATAGCTTACTTTAAAGTTTTCTTCAAGAAAATATCTTTCACCAAAAGTTATTAAAATTAAGTCTAATATACAAGCAGACTATAGTCTTATTACAGTTTCCAAAAAAACCAATTTTATTATCTAAGCACAAATGTTTACATGGTAACATATGATTTTTTAAATTCACTGAAATAATTTTTTACAAAACCAAAACTACCACAGGGCATTTTTGAAAAAAAATCCATGTATACAATTCCATTTCTTTCCCCTCCACCTTTTTTTGGTACAAGTTGTGTGTCCTGTCTTTTAGATTCAAGATGAATTTTTTCTTCTATCTTTATCAAATAATTCTCATAATTTAAAAACTTAGAGCTAAAACTGGCAACCACTTTCAAATGCTTCTGTTATTTTACTCCATGATTCTACAATTTAAAAAATTTATTTACTGACCTCCTATATGATAGCTTTCTTATATAACCATAATCCTACATGTCCTCCGTCTATTCTTCCAACAGAATTATAAAAATTGTGGCTTAAATCAACAGTCAGTATTTATACTCTTATAATTGCAATTTTTATTCAATGCTAAGCCATATGGTATATCATGATTACATTTCTTTTTTTTTAATTAATTAATTTATTTATTTTTGGCTGCATTGGGTCTTCGTTGCTGCGTGTGGGCTTTCTCTAGTTGCAGTGAGCGGGGGATACTCTTCCTGGACCCAGGTTTGAACCTGTGTCCCCTGCATTAGCAGGCAGATTCTTAACCACTGCATCACCAGTGAAGTCCCATGATTACATTTCTATATATACAAGTTTTATTTTTCCTGAAGTTAGCAATTACTTTAAAATATTTTAATTCCCATAACTAATTTTGAAAAATAATACTGCCAGTTCCAAGGTCTGTATCAATTGGTTCATATGCTCAGAAGCAAAAAATAAAGAAAAGGCAAAGTGAGAAGTGAGAAGTGAGAAGATCCCAAGAATGACTTAGGAAATCCCAAACTGCATAGGAAAACAGACATTTTTTTTTTTAATTTTTAAATTTTTGGCCATGCCACGCAGCTTGCAGGATCTTAGTTCCCTGACCAGGGAATGAACCCGGGCCCTGGCAGTGAAAGCACCGAGTCCTAACCACTGGACTGTCAGGGAATTCTCCGGAAACCAGACCTTTAGAAAAGCTGTAGATATTGGACGAAATTTTTCAGAGGATATTGCCCAGTTTTCTTATAAAAATATATTAGACTCTACTCCTGCAAACAAGGAAAGAATGAATTTATAGGACACTTCAGGGATAAATCCTTTGAGGAGCAGATTCTGAAGTAAATATGAACTCCAGCTCTCTCCCCGTCTTTTGTGAACAGCTGTAAATCTAGAAATAGATTTAATATGCAACAAAAACTGGAATGGGAAATAGCCCCATTACTAGATCTCCAAATTCAGATCTTCAAAAAGCCTTAGAACAAAAGAAGAATAAACTGGTACCCTTACAGATAAAACAATTTAATACTCCTACTCCTGTCATCAAGCATGAGAGGAGTGAGTCTCATGGTAAAGACACCTGTAGATACTTATTATAAGCAGAAAAGACACTGGGGAAAAAAAACATCCTGAACTAGCTAAGAAAATGAAGGGAAAAAATATCACGTGGGCAAATCAATGTCACTGCTCTGACACACACCCAACTTCCCATTTATTCCTCAAACTTGCAAAGAGCAATTTCTCTAAATATTAAAAGAAACATGGACATTTTATTCATACCATAAACTCTGGCAACATCACATAACCTTTCCCTCAGGGTCAATGAGCTACTCAAATAGGGTGTATCTCTAATAATCCAAAGATACTCGTCCCGTTTTAGCCCATAACCATTATCCTTGGATTCTCAAGTGAGGAATATTATTTTCTCCTTTATGACGCCACACCCATTAACTTAAGAGATAGGAATCTACTATGCAAATAGAATTGAAAAATTAAACTCCTGTTTTTTTGGAGGAGGAGTTGTTTTTTTTGTTTGTTTGTTTGTTTGAAGATTCCTCGGGATTCTATTCACAATCAGATCATAGCTTATTTGGATATTGACTTAGGTACCTGTGTGTACCATGGAACCAAATTAAAGATCTCCATGAAGTGGACTCTTTGTGGGCAAAATGTCTTAACTGATATTGGCAGCAGGGTTCAGACTGACCCATCTAAACCTCTACTTAACTTTATATAATACTTCTAAAACCAGAAACGAAGAAGAACTAAAGTCAATTGTCCTAAAGCCTAATAAAGAAAGGATGAATCAATCATACCTATACCAGTTTTAAAATTTTGACTTGTTCCCCAGTCAAAAACCCAATGGGTGAAGATTTAAGACCTTAAGGCCATAAATAAAATATCAATTTCCCCAATTCATTGAGCCCAGATACTATTTTATCTTTAGTGCCACCTGACTCTACATACTTGACTACTATATATTTATCTGTGTTCTGCTTTCTATGGCGCCCCTTTAGATCAAAATAGTTTTACCTGTTTGTTCTGTCCTGGGAGAGTCAACAATTTACCTGGACAGTTATGCCTCAGTGGTTTACTGAGGAACTTAGGGACCTTAAACCTCCCTGTAAACTCTACACTTACACAATATGCGGGCAAGCTTTCGTTATGTTCTAAAGATGAAGAGAGCTCTAAGACTGACTCTATTTATCTATGTACTGTTTTAGCTCAGAAAGGACATGAGAATTCCAAAAAAAAGTTTAGTATTTTGTAAGAATGAAGTGCATTATTTAGGGTATAATTTATCCCAAGGGGGTAAATCTATTATTCCTGATAAATTATGAGCCCTTCAATACTTTCCAAGGCTGGTTACTAAGAGAAAATTAAGAAGTTGTCCAGATTACACTGGCTACTGTAGACACTGGGTTCCAAACATCTCTGAAATTGACACATTTCTATATAATTTAAGTCCTCAATAATGGAACCTTTCCCTTAGGAACTTAAACACGGACAAGAATTTTGTGATTTAAAAATAACTCTCAACAGCCCCCCTTGCACCCCCGCAATTGGGGCCCTCCAAATTGTCATAAAGCTTTCTATCTATTTGTATCTGAGCAATGTAGACAAGTCCTTAATACTCTAACAGAACACCACAGGTATCATCAGGGCCCAACTGCTTACTACAATCTTCCCCTCAACCCAGTGAGGGGAAAATCCTACTCTTTAACTAAGGATAGTAATAAGCAGCAGCCAAACGAGTAGAGGCCTCTACTGACTTGGTTTAAGGATCTTGTTTAAATTTGATGGTTCTGTATGCTGTACAATCCTGGATGCTACTGAAAACACACTTCTTGGCAAGCAGGCTTACATCCTATGAACTTTTTATTATTTTCTCCCTCACACATTTCAACTCAGTGCTATACTTTAAAGATTGCTACTCTTTTCCCATTACCCAAAGAAGGGGAATTCCATGAGATCTAACCTCTGTCCAAACAATGACTATGCCTCAAATGGATTTATTAGAAACTCCTCCTAGAAAATCTAGGTTTAATATTATTTGTTGATATATCATTTTTTATAACTGAAATGGGAACTAAGGCAAGATATACTGGAACAGTCTCAACTGACCCCTAAAACATGACTCCTTACCAGAAGTAAAACCAGTCCTGATGACAGTACTTACCCTCTCAGCAGAGCTTGCCAATTGTCAAGAGATAAGACAGTTAACAAAAAACTAATATTAGGTATACCTTTCGGAGTAGTCCATGATTTTGTAATACTGTAGAAACAATGAGAGTTTCCAACCTTAATAGGAATCCCAATGTAAAATGAACAACAGTTTTAAGTACTTTTAAGTACTCTAATGCTTCCTAAGGAGGTGGCTATCATGAAGCCACACTATTAAGGGATAACAAAGGCTAAAAGAAATATCCTAGGTTTATCTTTATGACACACAGGCAGCCCTCAATCAGGTCCTGGCCCCATTATACTCTAAAAAGCTAAATCTTTCTGGAGATTAAAAAATCCTATTTTGGAATGCCCACAACTGGCTCCAAAATCTGAAAAGAATACATGGTTGTAAAGTACAAGAGAATCCCTGGCACTTTCAGGACAGACACTTGGTGGCACCAGAGAACCTTGACGAAACTCTGCAAACATATTTTACAAGGAAATACCCATCAGAGCAAGGACATATTGAAAACAATATTCAATTAGCATTGGTGGGGAAATTTTACTAAGATTTTTGAGGATGTCTCTGGTGCAAATCTCATCTGTCTCCCTCACAATCCTAGTAAAACTGTTATCTTTGTAAATCCAAGCTTCAGGACCCCACTGAACATGTCCAAATGGACTTCCTAAAATAAACCCCTACACTGGGTTCTGAATATGTTCTGATCATTGCTTGCTACTTCTCTGGATGGATTAAAACTTTTTCTTGAGAGAGAGCTATAATTATGAGAGTAGGAAAAAAATTACTTGATTTTGTGTTCCCAACATGAGGATCTCCAGTAACAGAGGCACTCATTTTACTGGACCTGTTTTTAGAGAACTCTGCAAAGCCTTGTCATTTATTTAGAAATTTCATTGCCCCAATCATCCCCAATCTTGAGGAAAAGTAGAGAGAATTAATGGCACCTTAAATCTGACATTCTTGAACTTCCATGACCAAGAAGGTTATGTCTGACTCTCAAGACTATTAAGTCCACAGTCTCTTATACTTCACTGGCTTCTACCATACACACCTATTAGAGGTTACCACATGAAACTGGCTACTTGTGCCCCAATCTTGGACATTTTCTTACTTCAGACAAACCTGGCAAAGTACTCCAAGGACTCAGGAAATATACTTCATAGTCTTATCACCATCTCACATAAGTTGCCTTTCCTCTACATGATCTAAAATGCAGATAAACATAAGTTGAGAGAGTTCATTACCATTAGACCTGCCCTGCAAGAAATAATATGATTCCTACAGGTTGAATTGAAAGGACAAGAGAGAGCAACTCAAAGCCGTATGAAGAAATAAAAATCTCAGTAAAGGTAAATACATGAGCAATTTATAAAAGCTAGTATTACTCTAACAGCAGTTTTTATTTCTTTTTAAAGAAACTAATACTTTTTTTAAAAAGACAATTATTAGGCTAAAAGCTAGTATTACTGTACCTTTGGTTTGTAACTCCATATTTGCTTTCTACATAATTCAGAGACTAATGTATTTTTAAAACTACTAGTTTACGGGCTTCCCTGGTGGCACAGTGGTTGAGAGTCCGCCTGCCGATGCAGGGGACACAGGTTCGTGCCCCAGTTCGGGAAGATCCCACGTGCCGTGAAGCAGCTGGGCCCGTGAGCCATGGCTGCTGGGCCTGTGCATCCGGAGCCTGTGCTCCGCAACGGGAGAGGCCACAGCAGTGAGAGGCCCGCGTACCGCAAAAAAAAAAAAAAAAAAAAAACCCTACTAGTTTATTCTCTTGAGCACACAATATATAAAGATGTAATTTTATAATATCAACAACTGAAAGGGGTGTAGCTGGAGTTATAAAGGAATAGAGTTCTTGTATGTTATTGACAATAAGCTGATACAAATTCAAATTAGAGTGCTATAATGATAGATGCTAACTGTAATCCTCACGGTAACCATTAAGGAAATAGCTAGAGAATATACACAAAAGGAAATGAGAAAGGAATTTAAACATCTCACTACAAAAACATCAACTAAACACAAAAGATGATGGTAATGCAGGAAATGAGGGACAAAAACTATCAGACACATCGAAAACAAATAGCAAAATGACACAAGTTAGTTGCTCCTTATCAGTAATTACTTTAAATGTATATTTTAACTCTCTCACCTAAAGACAAAAATTGGAAGAATGGATAAAAAGCATGATCCAATTTTATGCTGTCTACAAGAGACTCACTTTAGATCTAAAGACACAAACAGGTTGAAAGTAGAAAAATGGAAAAAGATATTCCAATAAAATAATAACCAAAAGAACAAAAAAAAAAAACAAAATTAAAAATGGCCTTTAAATTTTAAGAAGTTACATTAGATAAAGAAAGATATTATATATCCATAAAACGTTCAATAAGGAAGAAGATATAACAATTATAAGCATTTATGAACCAAATGACAGACCATCAGAATATATGAAGCAGGGCTTCCCTGGTGGCACAGTGGTTAAGAATCCGCCTGCCAACACAGGTTTGACCCCTGGTCTGGGAAGATCCCACATGTAATGGAGCAACTAGGCCTGTGTGCCACAACTACTGAGCCTGTGCTCTAGAGCCTGTGAGCCACAACTACTGAGCCCACATGCCACAACTATTGAAGGCCACATGCCTAGAGCCCGTGCTCCACAACAAGAGAAGACACCACAATGAGAAGCCCTCACACTGCAAGAAAGAGTAGCCCCCGCTTGCTGCAACTACAGAAAGCCCACTCACAGCAACGAAGACCCAATGCAGCCAAAAATAAATAAATTTTTAAAAAAGAAAAGAATGGGAGAGATCCCCCCTCCCTTTAACAGAACAGAAAAACAATAGAGAAAATAAGTGAAATTAAAAATTGGTTCTTTGAAAAGATAACAAAATTGATAAACCTTTACCCAGATGGACTAAGAAAAACAGAGAAGACTCAAATTACTAAAATCAGAAATGAAAGTGGGGACATTACTACTGATTCTGCAGAAATAATAAGTATGATGAGAGTACTATGAACAATTGCATGCTAACAAATTGGGTAACCTAGATGAAATGGAGAATTCCTAGAAATGCAAAACCTACGAAGACCAAATTATGAAGAAATAGAAAATTTTAAGAGACTATAGGAGACTGAATCCATAATCAAAATCTCCCAATACAGAAAAGCCCTGAACCTGATGGCTTCACTGGTGAATTCTACCAAACATTTAAAGAACTAACAGCAATCCTCCTCAAACTTTTCCAAAGAGTTGAATAGGAAGGAACACTTCCTAACTCATGCTTGATGCCAGTATTACCTTGATACCAAAGCCAGATGAAGACACATCAAGAATACTACAGACCAGTACCCCTGATGAACACTGATGCAAAAATTCTCAAAAAAATACTATCAAACTGAATTCAGAAGCATATTAAAAGGATCATACACCATGACCAAGTAAGATTTATCCCTGGGATAAGAGAGTTCAACATACAAAAAAATCAGTCAATGTAATACACCACATTAACAGAATGAAGGCAAAAAAGCACATAATCATCTCAACTTATGCAACAAAAAGAATCTGACAAAATTCAGTACCCTTTCATGGTAAAAAAAAAATCAACAAACTAGGAATAGAAGGAAACTACCTCAGCATAATAAAAGCCATATTTGAAAACCCCACAGTGAACATAATATTCAATGGTAAAAAACTGAAAGCTTTTCCTCTAAGATCAGGAACAAGGCAAGGATGCCTACTTTCACAACTTGTATTCAACATAGTACTGGAAGCACTGGTTAAAGCAATGAGGCAAGAAAAAGAAATCCAATTTGGAAAGGAAAAAAAATTATCTGTTTGCATATGATATGATCTTATATGTAGAAAACCCTAAATATTCCACAAAAAACCTGAATAAATGAATTCAGCAAAGTAGTACGATACAAAGTCACACAAAAATCAATTGCATTTCTATATGCTAACAATGAACTACCCAAAAATGAAATTAAGAAAAAAATTAGATTTACAATAGCACTAAAAAGAATAAAATACATAGAAATTAACTTAACCAAGGAGATGAAAGACTTGTACAATGAAAACTACAAAACACTGCCCAAAGAAATTAAATTAAAAATAAAAAATACACACACATCTTTTGCTCTGGGATTAGAAAACTTCATATTTGTAAGATAATACTATCCAAAGTTATCTACAGATTCAAGGTAATCTCTATCAAAATCCCAATAATATTTTTTGCAGAAATAGAAAAACCCATCCTAAAATTCATATGGAATCTCAAGGAACCCAAAATAGCCAAATAATCTTGAAAAAGAAGATCAAAGCTGGGGGACTCACACTTCCTAATTTCAAAACTTACTGTAAAGCTCCAGGAATCAAAACAGTGCTGTACTGGCATAAAGAAAGACACATGGACCAATGGAATAAAGAGCTCAGAAATAAACCCTCACACACACGGTCAAGGGTGTCAAGATCATTCAATGGGGAAAGAACAGTCTTTTCAACCAAAGGTTCTGGGAAAACTGGATATACACAAGCAAAAGAATGAAGCTGGGATCCCCTGGTGGCACAGTGGTTGAGAGTCCACCTGCCAATGCAGGGGACGTGGGTTCGTGCCCCGGTCCGGGAGGATCCCGCATGCTGTGGAGTGGCTGGGCCTGTGAGCCATGGCCGCTGAGCCTGCGCGTCTGGAGCCTGTGCTCCATGGCGGGAGAGGCCACAGCAGTGAGAGGCTCGTGTACCACAAAAAAAAAAAAAAAAAAGGAGAAAAAGAATGAAGTTGAACCCTTACCTAACACCATATACAAAAATGAACTCCATCAAAACACCACCAAACAACCTGTTAATAAAGCAAAACCATGTTTATTGGAATTCACTGCAGTAAGTGAGGACACTACCTTGACAGAGTCTTAGTAGTATCTCAAAAGGAACAAATTTGAACTGGGTTATATAGAAGGTTATGGGATTTAGGTGTTTGGGGGAACTTAAGATACTTTTAATTTACATTGCCAATAAGAAATATATGAAAGTTCTATTTTTCTACAACTTTGTAAAGTAAGGTAGGAATCTGGTTTTATTTTTCTTCAGATGGTATACCCAGTTCTAATATCATTTCTTGAATAATCTACTTTTCCCCACTGATCAGAAATGTCACCTTTATCATTCACTAAATTATCTTATGTATTTGGATCTATTTCTGGACTCCATTATAGTCTATCTGTTCATGTATACTACCAAGCTATTTTAACTATTATAGCTTTATAATATATTTAAGAATCTACTGTGACTAGATTCCTTTTCAAAACTTTCCCAGCCACTATTGTAAGTTTATTTCCATATAAACCTTAGAATCAGCTTAAGTACACCAAACACATGCTTGGTATTTTAAATTGGATTGTATTAAACTTACTGATTAACTTAAGGATTCTGATAATTTTCTACTATTGACTCTATTCAAAACAAGATATGACTTTACATTCTGACTTTACATTCTGACTTTATGTCTGCTTGGAGCTTTAGATTGTATTTGGTGTTTACCTGTTTTTTCTCTCCACAAACAGGTCTCTTTATTTGACCTGTCCCTAATATGTAACCCAACACAACCTAGTGGATCTCTCTGGCCTCAAAATTCCCATCGTTGGCCTATCCTCTGTCATTTGAATTCTATTTCTGACATGTTATCTCCAAGTTCCTGTTTCAATATTGCCAAATACTGAGAAGAAGGGTCATCTTAATTAAGCTTTCAGTTTTTAGCTGTTAAGATTACTTTGATGGGGGACTTCCCTGGTGGTCCAGTGGTTAAGACTCCACACTCCCAATACAGGGGGCCCGGGTTCAATCCCTGCTCAGGCAACTAGATCCCACATGCTGCAACTAAGAGCCCACAACTTGCAACTAAAAGATCTTGCATGTCAACAAAGATCCCACGTGCCACGACAAAGACCTGGTACAGCCAAATAAATAAATTAATAAATATTTTAAAAAAGAAAAGATTACTTTGGTGGAAAGGCAAGAGAGGCACTATCAAAAATGCCTCTATATGGATAAGGATCAAAAGACAATCAGATATGATACTATTTTTTTTAAGATTTGGTTATAGTATATAACAACAGCCTAGGAAAATACGGTACTATTCTGAAGTTTCACTTCTTAAAAAATATTTTGACTCCTCTATAACACAAAATATGTTTCTCAGATATGAAATAGTTCATAGTAGTTTTCAGAGTTATCCTTGTCTATTTTCTTATCAGAAAGCCTGGGGAAAAATGGTTATTCTCACAGAAGAAACTAACACAACATTGTAAAAAAAAAAAAGTTATTCTCAGTTTTCTGGAAGCCTAAATGTTCTTAACAGTTTTAGTTGGAATTTTCTTGAGACTCTCTAAAATGAGAGAAGAAGCACAATTCCCCAAATATGTTTAGGAAATTTAAAAATTAACTTCACAAGGAATAAAATACATAAAATAAAATGCTAATTAGAGGGGAGAAAATACTCACCTTTTGCCATTTAAGTTCTTGTGTCTCCATAATAATTTTACCAATCTGCTCTTCATACTGAGCTTCTGCTTCCTAAGTCAAAAAGAAGAAAAATAGTAGGAAAATTAGGACTTGAAAATTTCCAGTTTCAGCTCTTTCTAGAGAGATAAAAAGAGCATTCTCCCACATTTACAACAAGGAAAAGGGCTAGAAAAATTGCAAATTAAATAGCCAAATCCATCAGAGAACTGAGGTCCCAGATCGACCAAGTAATCCAAAATCTGGATAGAGAAACGGGTTACTGCAGGGAGAACAGAACCACAGCATTTGCTTACCTGGGACATAAGCCATTGAGTACTGATTTAAAAACTCAGCTAAAAGTCCTTAATAAATTTCTAAAGGCAGAACATGGGCTGGTGTAAGAACATGAATCTCCTGAGGTCCCCAGAAATAAAGAGGTTTATATCTTCTAGAAATAAGGAGGTTTATACCTTCTAAAGGTTTTTCTTCCATGAAACCCACCAGGTGGTTACAGGGAAGGATGGGAAGAATCTGAGAAAGCTTTTCTCCTGTGGTACTGGCTGGGGAGGAGAAGAGCAGTCACAAGCCTTCTTCCCTAAATCTTCTACAGACCAAAAACCTTAATCTGCAGGGGATAGGACAACAAAAACTATATCTAAGGACACTAGTGGAAATCCTCTGCAGCGGGCGGGAAAAGGGACCAGCAGACACCACTGAAAACTCTACCTAGACAGACCTGTCTTTCTTATCTCCTCTAAGGAACAAAAGCCTTAATCTACAGGGGGAAGGGCAATAAAAACTAGCCCATGAGAGCACTTATGGAAACCCACTGCAGCTGAGAGGAGAAGGCTAGAAAAATAAAACAGCTCTATCTTTGGGGAGGGGAAGGAATACATGCTAGGCCCACAATTAAATATGAAAGAGGGATCAGAATTCTTGTGGAGGCCTCACCTTGAGACTTGGGTTCACCAAAAACTGAGGCTTAATAGAAACATCAGAGAATGCTCCTATTCCCCACCTGCTGCCACCACCCAACTAACAAGTGTCAAGTAAAAAAACAGTGAGACATAGCTGGGAGAGCTGAAAGGATAGACTCTCTCTGGGAAGCAGCACAAAAGGAAGACCCAAAGTCAAGGGGGGAAGCCCAAAGCCAAGCAAGAAGCAGTTATTTAGAAAAACCCTCTGATTTCATTTAAAATATTGTAATACTCTTGAATTAGCCCACACAATAAACACAAGGTATCACTAGAGAAATCTGAAGCTTCTGTCAGAAACTTCAATAGGTAGACTTGAAAGCTGCCTGGTTGAGTGTTGAAGGCATACCCCAACACACACACACAGAGCTCTTCTACAAAGACAGAGTTTTTTTGTTTGTTTGTTTTGGTTCCAGGTATTTAAGGAAATCTATGTCAAACAAAGCACTAGCTGATCACTAAGCTAAGAGCACATGACAAAAACTGAAGACTTAACACAATTATTTCAGAAAAGTCACTACACAAACAAATAATGACAAAAACAAGAAGCAACCCTGAGAAGAGGTAGGAATCTTATTTCCAGAGTTGTCACATATTCAAAATATTCATGTCCATTTCTCAAAAAAAATTTACAAGGCATGCAAGTAAACAGAAAAGTGTGATCCAGCGCTTCCCTGGTGGCACAGTGGTTAAGAATCCGCCTGCCAATGCAGGGGACATGGGTTTGTGTCCTGGTCGGGGAAGATCCCACATGCCGCAGAGCAACTAAAGCCGTGCACCACAACTACTGAGCCTGCGCTCTAGAGCCCACATGCCACAACTACTGAAGCCCACGTGCCTAGAGCCTATGCTCCGTGACAACAGAAGCCACCGCAGTGAGAAGCCCACGCACCGCAACCAGAGAAAGCCCACGTGCAGCAACAAAGACCCAACACAGCCAAAAATAAACAAATAAAATAATTATTTTTTTAAAAAGTGTGATCCATACACAGGAAAAAAAAAACAGTTTAATAGGAACTGTCCCTGAGCAAGTGCAGACAACGGACCTAGACAAAGACTTTAATAAATCAATAATTTTAAATATGCTCAAAGTGCTAAAAGAACCATATACAAAAGTCCTAAAGCCATTAAAAAGTTAAGGGAATGCTACAAACAAGTTTATGCTCATAAATTTGACAACTTACAGAAACAGACCAATTCTTCTAAAACCACAAACTATCAGACCTCAACCAAGAAGATAAATAACAATCTTCAAAAGCCCTATAGTCATAAATTTAAAAGCTCCAAAAAAAGAAATGTACAGGCCCACATAATTTCACCATAGAATTCTGAATGATACACATTCTGAAGTATTTAGGAAGTGCACTGATGCCTGCAATTTACTCTGGAATCATCAAATATAAAGCTGAAGGAGGGTTAAGTAGATGGATAGATGTGATAAAACAAGTACAGTAAAATGTTAATGGTGTATGAGTGTTCACTGTCAAATTCTGTTAGTTTTGCTGTATGTTTAACAATTTTCATAACAAACTGGGAGAAATCGAAGAGTGGATGTTAACAGATAAAATACATTTTGTTATGAAATATTTTCCTATGACTCTCTCACATGTTCTTTGCTTTATTACATACACACATACACACACACTTATGCTATGGTATTCAGAGGCTTTCATGAAAGCTGTCTCACTGAAAATGCTTTCAGCAGCAAGTAGCAACGACAAACCCCGACTCACAATGGTTTATGGGACTTAACTGTTTCACATGACAAGTCCAAAGGCAGAGCCCTTCTAGAATTTATTTCAGTGGCTCAACAATATCATCAAGGACTATAATTCTGCCCATTTTCCATTTTGCCATTATCCAAGTGATTTTCCTTAAACTTTTCACCCCTTAGCTACTTTAATTTTAGGCATCAAGGATGGAAAGGACATTATCCTACAGTAGAAAAAGTGTAATCTCTTATTAAAAGGATAACAAAACTTTTCCCAGAAGCTTCCTAATCATATCTTCTGATATCTCATTGGCCATAACTAGGTCATATGCCCACTCCTAAACCAGTTGCTGGCTGGTGAAATGCATTGAACCTTCGTGAGAGGTTAGGACAGTCAGGATTTACCTAACTCATATTGGTGAGAGTTGGACCCTAAGACACAGTCAAGGTTCTTCCAGCATGGAATAAGGGACAGAATGTATACGAACAAGGTATGCTATGTGATAAATAAAGTGAGGAGAGAACAGAAGCTCTCAAAGTAATATGTACCTACAGTCAAAACATTGAAAAAAGAAATAAGTGTATACACATTTTTGGGGGGAGGTGTGTAGAACATATAACATGCATATCTTCCCAAAGCAGGTGGATTGAAAATGTACAAGACACAGCTTTCTTCATGTGGGCCTGGTTATACACTTCTCTTTTATTTTTTATTTTTTTTTATTTGTTTTATTTTTAGCTGCATTGGGTCTTTGATTCTGCATGTGGGCTTTCTCTAGTTGTGGCGAGTGGGGGCTACTCTTCGTTGTGGTGCGTGGGCTTCTTATCACAATGGCTTCTCTTGTTGCAGAGCACTGGCTCTAGGTGTGCGGGCTTCAGCAGTTGTGGCACGCGAGCTTCAGTGGCTGTGGCTCACAGACTCTAGAGCACAGGCTCAGTAGTTGTGGCGCACGGGCTTAATTGCTCTGCGGCACGTGGGATCTTCCGGGACCAAGGCTCGAACCCATGTCCCCTGCATTGGCAGGTGGATTCTTAACCACTGCACCATCAGGGAAGCCCTACACTTCTCTTTCAGTGGCTACAGGGGATTCTCAGATCTTACTATGATTTAGATATTGTTCTAAGCACTTTTTATATATTAATTTAACCTTACGTATAATTTTATGCGTTACTTGTATTCTTGTTACTGCCATTTTATAAATGAGGAAACTGGGTTATCAGCAAGAGGATAAGTAACTTGCCTAAAGTCATATAGCAGGTAAACAGCAGAGCAAGTATTTGAACCTAGATGATCTGTCTCCAGAGTCTCTTAAACATGCCATTATATCACCTTTAAGAAACTGTGGGTTGTGTAGGACAGTATGAATTGCTATAATATACTCCTTTCCTTCAAAAACTTCAGAATTCAATCTTCATATCCCATTAAAGTTAGAAAACCATTCAAAATCACACTACCTATTTTAAATATACAAGTACATTCTGATTATTTGGTTGAACACTTCAAAATAAGAAATATTTGTTGAAAGGAAAGGCAAAAAACTTTTAAATTGTTATGGATATTCTAATATTAATATTTTTCTATTTGAGAAGTCTTTGTAATAGGTTAAGTTGACTAACATGAAAACAGTAGTTTAAATACGAATTAGGTAAGAGATTTTTATTTAAATGTGAACTTTTAGGCTATGCCATGCATATTAGAGATATTTATCTTGGATATTTTGTAGATAATCAAACCAAGAAACTCTCGGAAAGAGAGATTAGTATTGTATTAGACAACATGAGGAACTGAATTGGGCAATTTCGTAGGAGGTGGATTATGAGTTTGAAAAGGAGAATAAAAGTACCCAGTAACAGTTTTGGCTGCTTGGACAAGTGCCTGGTTTATGTACTATGTCCCTAAATCTGTTCAGGGTCAAGAATTGAAGAGGCCTGACCAATACACAGCCCATCTTGTAAAACTACAGCCTGAAGCAAGTACTTCAAAAAAAGCATGGCACTTTCTAAAGGTTATAAAGAGTAAATAAACCATCAAATTACTCCTCTTTTATTGTTTTTATAAAAACACTTAAATCCTTGTAGTCCTAAGGCAGCTAATAAAAAATAAACACTTTTAAGGTTCTATCTTGTATACTTTATTGAAGTTACACATGGGATTTTCTTACCAAATTTAATATATATTTTCTCATTGACAATATAATAAGAATTTTTATTAATAACTTTTGAAAGCTGCTTGAAGAATGAATAAAAATGAAAAGTTCAAATAAAATGTAAATAATAATTTTTAATAAAAAGCATGAAGTTAAATCAAAATCCTAATATAGTAGAAGCCTATTATAATGTTATCTTTCAGCAATGTGGATAATACCCATTTTATCAGTTTTCTATGGAGTATAAAGATACAGATTCTACAAATCATTATAATTACAAAGGGGTATGATTTCACTCATAGCATAACTAATTTTATAGGGCATTAAAATGCTGCTTAATGTTATTTACCACATATTATACCAATAATTACCCAGTTTCCTTCACAATTTCCCTAGCAAATCATTGTGGGTTTTTTTGTTGTGTTTTGTTTTGGCTGCGTCCCGCCAAAAGGTCAAAACACCAAAAATGAAGAGAAAAAAAGAGACAATAGAAATGGATCTACAAGGGGTCCAGATATTGGCGTTTATAGACACAGACTTGAAGTAGATAAAACTAATATGCTCAAGAAATTATATGACAAAATCAATTTCAGCAGAGGAATGAAAGTTATAAAAGTAAAACCAAATGAAAATATTAGGACTGAAAATTTAAGAAGTGAAATTAAGAACTCAATAGATTGACTTAATCATCAGATTAGGTAAACTGAAGAGAAAATTCATTAACTGAAAGAACAAAAAAAAATAACCAGACTGAAACATGGACAGAAAAAGAAAAAGAAGGAAAATATAGACAAAAAATCAATAATTATATAGAAGATTTGAACAAGACTGACAAAGTTGACCAAATTCACAGTCATAGTATACTGCACCCAAGAAATTCAGAATACATATTATTTTCAAGTTCATCTATGTTGGAATATTTACCAAACTTGATTATATGCTTGGCTAGAAAGAAAAGCTCCAAAAATATTAAGTGATTGAAATTATATAGTGCTTATAATCTGACATAGTAAAATTATGCTAAAATTCAATTTTTAAAAGTTAATAAAAAGTAAAATTAAAAAAAGTAAAATAAAACTCCCAAATATTTATAAATGAAGTAGTACACGTCTAAATAACACATGGGTCAAAGAATAAATTACAATGAAAATTAGAAAGTGGGCTTCCCTGGTGGCGCAGTGGTTGAGAGTCCGCCTGCCAATGCAGGGGACACGGGTTTGTGCCCCGGTCCGGGAAGATCCCACATGCCGCGGAGAGGCTGGGCCCGTGAGCCATGGCCGCTGAGCCTGCGCGTCCGGAGCCTGTGCTCCGCAACGGGAGAGGCCACAACAGTGAGAGGCCCGTGTACCGCAAAAAAAAACAAAAACAAAATTAGAAAGTAATTTGAACTGAATGATAATGAAGATAAAATCTACATAAATTTGTAGAATCCAGCTAAAGGCATGCTAAGGGAAAAGTTTAGAGCCTTAAATACTGTATATTAGAAAAGAAAAAAAGGTTAAAATTAATCAACTAAATACCATCTTCAAAAGTTCAAGACAAAAACCCAACAAATTAAAGTAAGGAAATAATAAAGATAAGAGCAGAGAGTAATAAAACATAAAACAAATATGCAAGAGAATCATCAAAGTCAAAATTTAATTCCTTAAAAAGACTAACATAATTGATAGAAAGACTGATCCAAAATTCCTACTCATTCATATCTTTGCATGAGTTACTTCTTCCATGAAGCTTACCTCACTCCCCTTAGTAAAGTTAGGCATTTCCTTAGCCACACTCTCACAGTATATTCTGCACTCCTTTATTATTACATGGTATTATAATCTCTAAAACCTGTCACAGTAAGTGCTCAGGAAACATTAAGTGAATGACCAAATATAGTCTTGCTTACTTAATATCTCTCAAAAATAAAAAAAAGAATCACATTAATTTGTACTACAGTATTTCTTGAATTTTCACTGTTTCAAAGTTCTAATTTCTTTTTACAAACTTTTTAATTTGAAATAATTTTAGATTTACAGAAGACTTGTGTAAAGATACTAGAGTTTTTGTATACCCTTTACCCAGCTTCCCTAATGTTGAAATCTTACATAAGTAGGATATACTTATCAAGGTTAAGAAAGTAACATGGTAACAATATTATTGATTACACTGCAAAGTTTACATATTTCACTAGTTTTTCCACCAATATCTGTTCCAGAACACAATATGGGATACCATGTTACATTTAATCATGTCTCCTTAGACTCCTCCAATCTGTGAGAATTTCTCAGCCTTCCTGTTTTTCATGACCTTGATACTTTAGACAAGCATTGTTGAGGTATCTTGCAGAATATTCCATATATGGGGTTTGTCTGATATTTTCTCACGATTACACTATGTTTCGGGGAAGAATACCACAGAGGTAAAGATCCCTTCTCATCACATCATATCATGAGTACTTCATATTCACATGAATTATTGATACAATACAAATTCTTTCTGGGGATCTTAACCTTAATCACTTAGTTAAGGTGGTATCTGCCAGGTTTCTCCACAGTAAACTGTATTTTTAAAAACATACTGTGCTTTAAAAAAAACACAGTATTTTTCCCTTTATATTTTCTGTCTGTTAGAACTTAGTCCACAATCAAGGCAAGGGAAATTAAGCTCCCCTTCCTAGAGGGAGGAGTATCAAACAATATGTAAACATGTATAAAACCACCACAGTAACTTATTAAATAATTTGGGGAAGATATTGTGTGACTATGCAATTATTGTTTCTCCTTAAAGTTTCATCCACTAATTTTAGCATTCATCAGTGGATCTTCCCTGCAGGAATTATTACTGTGATGTTCTAAGGGTGGTTTCTACTTCTCTGCGTCCTCCTACATTTATTAATTGGAATTAAAGATTTTTCCCAAACAACAGCCAGCTCTACCCACCACCAGTCACTCCATTCAGGAAACTTGCACAAGCCTCTTAGATAGCCTCATCCAACAGAGGGCAGACAGCAGAAGCAAGAACTACAATCCTGCAGCCTGTGGAACAAAAACCACATTCACAGAAAGGTAGACAAGATGAAACGCAGAGGGCTATGTACCAGATGAAGGAACAAGATAAAACCCCAGAAAAACAACTAAATGAAGTGGAGATAGGCAACCTTCCAGAGAAAGAACTCAGAATAATGATAGTGAAGATGATCCAGGACCTCGGAAAAAGAATGGAAGCAAAGAACAAGAAGATGCAAGAAATGTTTAACAAAGACCTAGAAGAATTAAAGAACAAACAAACAGATGAACAATACAATAACTGAAATGAAAATTATACTAGAAGGAATCAATAGCAGAATAACTGAGGCAAAAGAATGGATAAGTGGGGACTTCCCTGGTGGTGCAGTGGTTAAGAATCTGCCTGCCAATGCAGGGGACACAGGTTCGTGCCCTGATCTGGGAAGATCCCACATGCCACGGAGCAACTGAGCCCGTGTGCCACAACTACAGAGCCCGCATGCCTAGAGCCCACACTCCACAACAAGAGAAGCCACTGCAATGAGAAGCCTGCACACTGCAACGAAGAGTAGCCCTTGCTCACTGCACCTAGAGAAAGCCCATGTGCAGCAACAAAAACCCAATGGAGCCAAAAATAAAATAAATAAACTTATTTTAAAAAAAAAGAATGGATAAGTGACCTGGGAGACAGAATGGTGGAACTCACTGCTGTGGAACAGAATAAAGAAAAAAGAATGAAAAGAAATGAAGACAGCCTAAGAGACCTCTGGAACAACGTTAAACGCAACAACATTTGCATTATAGGGGTCCCAGAAGGAGAAGAGAGAGAGAAAGGACCCGAGAAAATATTTGAAGATTATAGTTGAAAACTTCCCTAACATGGGAAAAGAAATAGCCACCCAAGTCCAGGAAGTACAGAGAGTCCCATACAGGATAAACCCAAGGAGAAACATGCTGAGACACACAGTAATCAAATTGGCAAAAATTAAAGACAAAGAAAAATTATTGAAAGCAGCAAGGGAAAAACGACAAATAAATACAAGGGAACTCCATTAGGAAAACAGCTGATTTCTCAGCAGAAACACTACAAGCCACAAGGGACTGGCATGATATACTTAAAGTGATGTAAAGGGAAGAACCTACAACCAAGATTACTCTACCCAGCAAGGATCTCATTCAGATTCAATGGAGAAATCAAAAGCTTTACAGACAAGCAAAAGCTAAGAGAATTCAGCACCACCAAACCAGCTCTACAACAAATGCTAAAGGAACTTCTCTGAGTGGGAAACACAAGAGAAGAAAAGGATCTACAAAAACAAACCCAAAAAATCAAGAAATTGGTCATAGGAACATACATATCTATAACTACATTAAATGTGAATGGATTAAATGCTCCAACCAAAAGACACAGGCTTGCTGAATGGATACAAAAACAAGACCCATATATATGCTGTCTACAGGAGACCCACTTCAGACCTAGGGACACATACAGACTGAAAGTGAGGGGATGGAAAAAGATATTCCATGCAAATGGAAATCAAAAGAAAGCTGGAGTAGCAATACTCGTATCAGATAAAATAGACTTTAAAATAAAGAGACTTACAAGAGACAAGGAAGGACATTACATAATGATCAAGGGATCAATCCAGGAAGAAAATATAACAATTATAAATATATATGCACCCAACATAGGAGCACCTCAATACATAAGGCAACTGCTAACAGCTATAAAAGAGGAAATTGACAGCAACACAATAATACTGGGAGACTTTAACACCTCGCTTACACCAATGGACAGATCATCCAAACAGAAAATTAATAAGGGAACAGAAGCTTTAAATGACATAATAGACCAGATAGATCTATTTGATATTTATAGGACATTCCAGTCAAAAACAGCAGATTACACTTTCTTCTCAAGTGCACACAGAACATTCTCCAGGATAGATCACATCTTCGGTCACAAATCAAGCCTCAGTGAATTGAAGAAAATTGAAATCATATCAAGCATCTTTTCTGACCACAACGGTATGAGATTAGAAATCAATTACAGGGAGAAAAACGTAAAAAACGCAAACACATGGAGGCTAAACAATACATTACTAAATAACCAAGAGATCACTGAAGAAATCAAAGAGGAAATCAAAAAATACCTAGAGACAAATGACAATGAAGACACGATGATCCAAAACCTATCGAATGCAGCAAAAGCAGTTCTAAGAGGGAAGTTTATAGCTATACAAGCCTACCTCAAGAAACAAGAAAAATCTCAAATAAACAATCTAAGCTCACACTTAAAGGAACTAGAGAAATAAGAACAAACAAAACCCAAAGTTAGCAGAAGGAAAGAAATCATAAAGATCATAGCAGAAATAAATGAAATAGAAACAAAGAAAACAATAGCAAAGATCAATAAAACTAAAAGCTGGTTCTTTGAGAAGATAAACAGAATTAATAAGCCATTAGCCAGACTCATCACGAAAAAGAGGGAGAGGACTCAAATCAATAAAATTAGAAATGAAAAAGGAGAAGTTACAACAGACACCGTAGAAATACAAAGCATCCTAAGAGACTACTACAAGCAACTCTATGCCAATATAATGGACAACCTAGAAGAAATGGACAAATTCTTGGAAAGGTACAACCTCCCAAGACTGAACCAGGAAGAAATAGAAAATATGAACAGACCAATTACCAGTAATGAAATTGAATCAGTAATGTAAAAACTCCCAACAAACAAAAGTCCAGAACCAGATGGCCTCACAGGCAAATTCTACCGAACATTTATACAAGAGTTAACGCCTATCCTTCTGAAACTATTCCAAAAAATTGCAGAGGAAGGAACATTTCCAAACTCATTCTATGAGGCCACCATCACCCTGATATCAAAATCAGACAAAGATACCACACAAAAAAGAAAATTACAGGCCAATATCACTGATGAACACAGATGTAAAACTCCTCAACAAAATACGACCAAATCGAAGCCAACAGTACATTAAAAGGATCATACACCATGATCAAGTGGGATTTATCCCAGGGATGCAAGGATTCTTCAATATCCACAAATCAATCAGTGTGATACACCACATTAACAAATTGAAGAACAAAAACCATATGATCATCTCAATAGATGCAGAAAAAGCTTTTGACAAAATTCAACACCCATGTATGAAAAAAACTCTCCAGAAAGTGGGCATAGAGGGAACCTACCTAAACATAATAAAGGCTATATATGACAAACCCACAGCTAACATCATACTCAATGGTGAAAAGCTGAAAGCATTTCCTCTAAGATCAGTAACAAGACAAGGATGTTCACGCTCGCCACTTTTATTCAACAGTTTTGGAAGTATTAGCCACAGCAATCAAAGAAGAAAAAGAAATAAAAGGGATCCAAATTGGAATAAAGAAGTAAAACTGCCACTGGTTGCAGATAACATGATACTATACATAGAAAATCCTAAAGACACTACCAGAAAACTACTAGAGCTCATCAATGAATTTGGTAAAGTTGCAGGGTAAAAAGTTAATAGACAGAAATCTGCTGCATTTCTATACACTAACAACAAAAAGTTAAAAAGGGAAATTGAGGAAACAATCCCATTTACCATAGCATCAAAAAGAATAAAATACAGGGACTTCCCTGGTGGTCCAGTGGTTAAGAATCCACCTTCCAATGCAGGGGATACAGGTTTGATCCCTGGTTGGTGAACTAAGATCCCACATGCTGCAGGGCAACTAAGCCTGCATGCCGCAACTACTGAGCATGTGTGTTCTAGAGCCCATGCACCACAACTAGAGAGTCCACGTGCTACAACTACTAAGCCCACATGCCACAACTACAGAGAAGACCATGCACCACAACAAAGAGCCTGTGAACCGCAACAAAAGATCCTGCATGCTGCAATGAGGATCCCACGTGCCGCAACTAAGACCCAATGCAGCCAAATAAATAAAATAAATTTTTTTAAAAATATAAAATACCTAGGAAAAAAACAACCCAAGGAGACAAAAAACCTGTACTCCGAAAACTATAAGACACTGATGAAAGAAATCAAAGATGACACAGATGGGAAGATATACCATGTTCTTTGATTGGAAGAATCAATATTGTCAAAATGACTGTATAACACAAGGCAATCTACAGATTCAATGCAATCCCTATCAAATTACCAATGGCATTTTTCACAGAACTAGAACAAAAAAATTTTTAAGTTGTATGGAAACACAAAACCCCCGAATAGCCAAAGCAATCTTGAGAAAGAAAAACAGAGCTGGAGGAACTAGGATCCCTGACTTCAGACTATACTATAAAGCTATAGTCATCAAAACAGTATGGTACTGGCACAAAACCAGAAATATAAATCAATGGAACAGGAGAGAAAGACCAGAAGTGAACCCATGCACCTATGGTAAATTTACCTACAACAAAGGAGGAAAAATATACAATGCAAAAAAGACAGTCACTTCAATAAGTGGTGCTGGGAAAACCGGACAGCTACATGTAAAAGAATGAAATTAGAACACTCCCTAACACCATACACAAAAACAAACTCAAAATCGATTAAATACCTAAACGTAAAACGAGGTACTAGAAAACTTCTAGAGGAAAACATAGGCAGGACAGTCTTTGACATAAATTTCAGTAACATCTTTTTGGATCTGTCTCCTAGAGTAAAGGAAATAAAAACAAAAATAAACAAATGGGATCTAATTAAACTTAAAAGCTTTTGCACAACAAAAAAATCCATAAACAAAACAAAAAAAAAGCTACAGAAAGGGAAGCAAATATTTGCAAATGATGCAACTGATAAGGGATTAATCTCCAAAATACATAAACAGCTCATACAGCTCAATATCAAAAACAAACAAACAACCCAGTCAAAAACTGGGTAGAAGATCTAAATAGACATTTCTCCAGAGAAGACATACAGATGGCCACAAGGCACATGAAAAGATGTTTAACATCCCTAATTATTAGAGAAATGCAAATCAAAAACTACAATGAAGTATCACCTCACACCAGTCAGAATAGCCATCATCAAAAATTCTACAAATAATAAATGCTGGAGAGGGTGTGGAGAAAAGGAAATCCTCCTACACTGTTGGTAGGACTGTAAATTGTTACAGCCACTATGGAGAACAGTATGGAGGTTACTTAAAAAACTAAAAATAGAGCTACCCTATGATTCTGCAATCCCACTCCTGGGCATATATCTGGAGAAAGCCATAATTCAAAAAGATAAATGTACCTCAGTGTTCATTGCAGCACTATTTACAATGGCCAAGACATGGAAGCAACTTAAATGTCCATCAACAGATGAATGGATAAAGAAGATGTGATATAGATATCAATATATAGATATACACACAATGGAATATTACTCAGCCATAAAAAAGAATGAAATAATGCCATTTGCAGCAACATGGATGGACCTAGAGATTATCATACTAAGCAAAGTAAGTCAGTCAGAGAAAGACAAATATCAGATGATATCAGTTACATGTGGAATCTTAAAAAAATCATACTTACAAAACAGAAACAGACTCACAGACATAGAAAACAAATTTATGGTTACCAAAGGGGAAAGGTAGTGGGGAGGGATAAATTAGGAATTTGGGAGTAAAATATACACACTACTGTATATAAAATAGATAACCAACAAGGACCTACTGTGTACCACAGGGAACTATACTCAATATTTTGTAATAACCTATGTGGGAAAAGAATCTGAAAAAGAATATACACACACACACACACACACACACACATATATATATATACTTACGCACATACATATATATATATATATACATACACACACCTATAACTGAATCACTTTGCTGTACACCTGAACCTAACACACACTGTAAATCAACTATACTTCAATAAAAAAATAAATTAAAAAAGAAACAAATCTAAAATATTCGTACTGAGCTAAAACCAAGGTGTTGGATGGGCTGTACACCTTCATGAAGTCTCTGTGGGGGAACTCCTTGCCTCTTCCAGCTTCCACCTGCACACTTTGACTTGTGGCTTCTACCCTCCATCTTCAAAGCCAGCAGTATAACATCTTCAAATCTCTTTGACCACACCCTCTACTTCTGACATCACATCTTTTGCTCTGATTCTGATTATCCTGCTTTCCTCTTATAAGAACGCTTGTGAACAAATTAGGCCCATCTGAATAATTCAGCATAATCCCTCCATTTCAAAATATATAACTTTATCACATCTGTAAAGTCCCTTTTGCCATGTTAGGTAACATATTTACAGGTTTTGAGAGTTAGAATGTGGACATCATTGGGGTGGCCATTATTCTCCCTATCTTAGTGGGTATATGGGTGTTCACTGTGAAATTCTTTCAACTATTATGCATTTTTGAAATTTTCCTATTAAAATATGGATGAAAAATAAAATCCAGCAATATGGATAAAGTGTTGCCATTATGGTAAATGTGAAAATCATAACTGTCATTTTCCAATGAAAGGAGGAATTTCCCCCCTTTTAAGAATAAAGTTCTCCTTTCAGTGGGGAATGTTATTAAAAGTAGTATACATTCGGGACTTCCCTGGTGGTCCAGTGGTTAAGAATCCACCTTCCAGTGCAGGGGACATGGGTTTGATCCGTGGTTGGGGAACTAAGATCTCACATGCCAAGGGGCAACTAAGCCCATGCACTGCAGCTACTAAGCATGTGAGCCACAACTAGAGAGCCCTGTGTGCCACAACTACAGAGCGCATGCACTCTGGAGCCCATGCACCACAACTAGGGAGAAGTCCAAGTGCCGCAATAAAGAGCCCATGCACCACAACGAAAGATCCCACATGCCACGACAAAGATCCCTCATGCTGCAACTAAGATCCGATGCAGCCAAAAATAAAAATTAAATAAATAAATAAATATTAAGAAAACGTAGTACACATTCCTGCACTTGATTACTAAAAACCACTGTTCCTACTGTTACCCTGAAATTTTTCAGAAGATTTTTTTTTTTTTTTTTTTTTTGCGGTACGCGGGCCGTGATCTCACTGTTGTGGCCTCTCCCATTACGGAGCACAGGCTCCGGACACGCAGCCTCAGCGGCCATGGCTCACGGGCCTAGCTGCTCTGCGGCATGTGGTATCTTCCCGGACTGGGGCATGAACCCGTGTCCCCTGCATCGGCAGGCGGACTCTCAACCACTGCGCCACCAGGGAAGCCCTCAGAAGATTTTTAAGGGAAGCTTATTTTTCATGGAAGAAATATAAACAGACAAAAATATAATGTTTAAAACAGAATAAAACAGAATATAAAGCTTTAAATAGTTACCTAAACTTGCTTTACTTAGAAAAGATAACATCTTAAGCTAATTTTATAACAGTAGTTATTTTCAATGCTTATCTAAGATACCTTTTTTAGCGGGATTTCTTCTTTGTTTAATAGAGTTTTGTGATACTGATAGTAAGTAGCTTTATTTTTATTTATTTATTTAAAGTAGAGGGAAGGATTATTTATTTATTTATTTATTTATTTATTTTTGGCTGTGTTGGGTCTTCGTTTTGTGTGAGGGCTTTCTCTAGTTGCGGCAAGCGGGGGCCACTCTTCATCGCAGTGTGCGGGCCTTTCTCTGTCGCGGCCTCTCTTGTTGTGGGGCACAGGCTCCAGACGTGCAGGCTCAGTAGTTGTGGCTCACAGGCCTAGTTGCTCCGCGGCATGTGGGATCTTCCCAGACCAGGGCTCGAACCCGCGTCCCCTGAATTGGCAGGCAGATTCTCAACCACTGCGCCACCAGGGAAGCCCGTAAGTAGCTTTATACATGATGAACGTTGTGGTAATTAAATTTTCTTATTATGACAACAAATCTCAATATTTTTAAATCCTAGAACAGGGTTCATATAATAAAAATGTTGCTTCAGATCTCTTTTTCTCTCACTTATACCTTATTTTCAGGAAGTTAGCAAATTCTATTGATTCTCCTTTCTGTCTCTTTTGTTCTATCTTCAGTTACACATAAGTCCTAGTGACCACATCCCTAGATCATTATTACAGTGTTTTAGAGTTTATTTTCTTCTTTTCAGAATCTTACTAACTCCAACCTATCTAATAGAGAGCTGACAACATGCTCTGCAAATTCAGACCCACAGAATCTCAGAAATGAAATGCTTTTAAGGGTTTTTGTCCAATACAGATCTCCTGCTAAAACCAAACATCTTTTACAATTTTATACTAGATATCTCCTTTCTAAAAATCTCAAGGTTATCACTTCCAAAAATAAGGATATTTTATTATTTGAACTCAGAATACTTACTACATACACTTATTCTGTCACTTAATCCTGTTACTTGTTTCATATTTAATCATTTCATTGGCACCCATTTTACAGCCGTAACAAAACTATAATCTCCTGAAAGAGCAGTTCTTTTTTTAATCAGCCACAGTATCCAACTGTAATGCTATCTATGAATTCCAAGGCACTCAGTACTAGCTGACTTACCAAATCTCTGTTTTATTTTTCACTTTAGTTTATAACTTCTTCTTTTCCATCTCCTGATGTTGACTAAATCTGACCTTTTCTCTTTTACTCTGTTATCTGGGCTGTATTTCTTCTTTCCAAATAAGAGGTTATTTCATTGCCTTTTTTTTCCCTTAAGACAAAATAAAGTTCTCTGATTTAAAAAAGCATTTTAAAAAGAAACTTACCCTTCTCATACGTAATTCTTCTAATGCTTCCAGTAAACTTGTTTTGAAATCTAATAGCTGAATAGAAAACAATGTCTCTGAAGAACTTTGAAGAGTGAAGACAGATGATGCTAACTCAGTCTTAAAATCATTCTCCATATTAACATTTATTTCCTGTAATATAAAAAGGTTTTTTTTTCTTTTGCAATTCAATTTATCTGCTGTTTTACAACTTATATTTCCAAAGGCTTTACAATGTCACATTTTCTTGTTTTTTGATACAATGCTTTAATAGTTCAATCAAGAGAGATATCATATGATGTAATATTTAGCTCTTCCTTGAAGCTGGAACTCAGCAATTTATTTCCTATGAAATAACAATGGAATACATTTCCTTAAATTGGTTGTGTAACAGATTCAAGATGTTATACAGAGAATCATTACCAATATCTTTAGTTTCCATTTTTAGGATAAAGCCAAAGGTCTTGACATTTTGCCTGAGCTTAGTTATCCGTCTTCCCTTTATGACCACTGCAGGGCAGAAATGGCCTTTAAGGAGCCATCAAGCCACAGCTCCAGGACCAGGGGTTGAGGTGAGGCAGGGTTACCCAATGCCAAGACTCTGCGTAGGGAAGCCTGTCAAGCTACTGCCCCTTAAGGGAGATGCTAAGTTTCCAGCACCCAGCTCTAAGCTGGGACACTAAGAGTGAAACTGCCAGGATCACTTACAAAATCCCATTTTAACCCACTACATACTACCATTAACAGATCGGGAGTTAAGTGTGAAAGCCAGCTTAAAAATAACATTCCACAGAATTGAAAGGCTTTGGCTCTAATCTTGTAAGGTAGGGCCTTCTTTACAAGGTATGTCTGTTACCTGGGTAGAACTCGGCTGTTTGTCATTACCCATAAGCAGTGTTAGCTTTGAAGGGCAGACCAGACACCAAGTAGGAAACCCCAAACAAATAAAGTCCAAAAAGCAAATCATAAGATGAACTGGTCACAGGATAGATACCAACCTCTAGAGCTGCTGGGTATTTCCTAAACTTTGTAACATCTGCCTCGAATCTCTGTTCCTTTGTAGGGGAACTTGGTTTTTAATCTCTCACAGTTACCTGAGGGAAGAAATGATTCATATATTAAATAATCCAAATTGCTTAAAAACCAAAAGGAAAAAATAAATCAAAAACACATCTTTTAAGAAACTGACCTGTTTTTCATGATACTATTCTATATCATTCTATAGCTCTTGGCAGCAAAAAATATCACTGGCAAAAATAATAACAGACAATTTATATAAGAGAGACTTCAGTCTGGAAATTAAAATCTTAACTGTGTAACCTGGAGTAAACTGAAGTTCCCATTATCTTCTTCACAGGACAGCTCAGTCAGACTTTTTTTTTCCAGCTGCACCGTGCAGCTTGCAGGATCTTAGTTCCCCAATCAGAGATCGAACCCGGGCCCTCGACAATGAAAGCAAGGAGTCCCAACCACTGGACCACCAGGGAATTCCCCAGACTTTCTTTCAGACATGGCCAAAGGAGAAAGTGCTAAAAACTACTAAACTACAGTATTAAGAAGGGGGAGAGGGAGTAAATTTATAACCAATGTTATTACCCAAAATAGAAAAAGATTCATACATGCTCTCATGGGAAGTGACATGGGAATTCAGAAACAGATATGACTTTGAGAAGGCTAAAGGTAAAGCTGCCGGTGTTTTAGTTTATGTATTTTACAATGTTAGACATCGTGATCTAGGGCTCACACACATCTAGAATGGTCCCATTCATTACGGAGCTTACACAGCACTTCTTTCTTATGCGTGAGGGGTCTCTAAGCACAGTGGTCCAGAACAGTCTCTCTTGCCATCTTTTATAAGCAGGGACTAAACATACCAAAGCCAAACAACTCTGCTCATATTGTTAAGTCACCGTATTTTTAAAAACCCCTTCCAAATTACTGAACATGAATCGAAGTCATGACAACAGTCCAGAGTTAAGATGTGACAGTACCCCAACTTTTAAATGGAAGTGGTAGGCAGAAATATGTCAAGTCTAAAGGTTTTGGGACTAAGACTGGAACTTATTTAAACTTCGCTGTGGCCCTTATACATCCCATTTTTCACTTAACCCGCTTTGCTTCATTCTTTGCACCCCAGAGGTAATCATTTCCCAAAGCTCTCCTTCGGGCTCTCCCTCCCTCCCCACTCCTGTCAGCTGTGGCCCACCAGTCATAGGATGGTCCAAACTCAAGCTTCAACCAGCTGTGGGAGGGCTGCTAGTCCAGTCCCTCAATCTCACCATTTTATGCCCCTCCCACCATAACCCACACAGAAAAGCAAAACAACTTCTCTTCCCAAGTTAACTCTTTTCCATGGATGTTACCATTTTTTTCTATGTACTCAAGTTCAAACTCCAGCCCTTTTTTTAAAGATTCAGTCGCGTTAGTCCTCTCACGTCTCTTTTTTTTTTTTTTGTATACATAGTTGTTAAGCAGTTTAAATTTTATTGACCTCCTGGTTTTTTAAACAAAATTTAAATTTAAGGTCACACTTCTAAGTTTGATGCACTATATACAGATCGTGCAGAGTATGACTATGAAGAGATACAAATTAGTCCACGCTGAAAAAGATTTACTAGAGTACAGAAGCATTTTCATAAATACATTTATCTATCTTATACTCCCATGTGAGTCAGGACCCTCACCACTTTGTTGAATTATTGGATTGGCCAAAAAGTTCGTTCGGGTTTTCTGTAAGATGTTACGGTACCTTTTGGCCAACCCAATACAACACTTTTTGTTGAATAAAACTGGTTTTGGGGGACTTCCTGGCGGTCCAGTGGCCAAGATTCCACCTTCCAATGCAGGGGGCCCAGGTTCATCCCTGGTCGGGGAAGCAAGATCTCACATGCCACGCAGCCAAAAAATAAAATTAAAAAACAAACAAACTGGTTTTCAGCCATATAGGTACTCTCCATCCACTCTAATTTCTCCTATAAAATACTGCTGGTTGAAATTCCTACAGCACATTTGTGTCATTTCTCTACTCAATCTGGATTAGCCCCTTATTGCCTACAGGATAAAAATCTATAAGTGAAGAGAAACACTACTACTTTACCCCATTCTCCTTGGCCTATTTCCCAAAGTCTCACAAGCCTTCCCTCTGACAGGATGGTCTTGAGAAGAATCCTGCCCTGGCTGCCCATTTGAGCTCATGCTACTGTCTCCATTCCCACTCCAAACTTGCTCCTCTTTTGTCTCCAAACCACAGAACCTAAAACTGTGTCGAAATTCTCTGCCTCCACATGGACTGCCCATTCTGTTTTAACTAAAAAAAAACTTACTTAGGTTTTTCAAGTAGAAGCACAGTTACCATAAAAATATAACAACCTGTATCCCATAACCCTCCAGGTTTAACACTGAATAACAGTTTTGTCATCATTGCTATTCTGATCTTCATACACAAAACAGCAACAATGATCCTATTCTATTTCTCTGTGGCTGAGGCTTTTTCTGTTACCTTAGTACCCTTGAGACCAAATTTTCTGTCCCTTAACACCCAAAGGCTGGGTTCCTAATGTTACAGACAAGGCTTGACCCATCACTAATCCCTTCATACCACGGCTGAGATGGATACTGTGCTTCCTAAACTTTGCTTTTATATAAAGCATTTTGTAAGGGTGGTGTGAATACTAATTAACAGCAATGCAATCCTTAAACCCAAGAAAGTTAAAAAAGAAGGACTGGGATAACTGCCTTTTACTAAAAACCAAGGCATTTCAATGTCTTTCTCAACCCAGAAAATGTATGAATCAGGCTGCAAGAAGCTCTTTTTTTTTTTATTAATTTATTTTTTATTTATTTATTTTTGGCTGCATTTGGTCTTCATTGCTAAGCGCGGGCTTTCTCTAGTTGCGGCAAGCGGGGGCTACTCTTCATTGCGGTGTGCGGGCTTCTCACTGCAGTGGCTTCTCTTGTTGTGGAGCACAGGCTCTAGGCACGCGGGCTTCAGTAGTTGTGGCTCACGGGCTCTAGAGCACAGGCTCAGTAGTTGTGGCGCACAGGCTTAGTTGCTCTGCAGCATGTGGGATCTTCCTGGACTAGGGATCGAACCCGTGTCCCCTACATTGGAAGGCGGATTCTTAACCACTGCACCACCAGGGAAGTCCCAAGAAGCTCTTCTTTTTAACTTTTCATTTTAATAATTGATTCACAGGTGGTTGCAAAGAAATGTACAAGGAGTCCTATGCACCATTCACTCAATGTTAACATCTTATATAATAAGAGTACAATATAAAACTGTGTATTTGACATTGGTACAAGTCACAGAGCTTATAATGATCCTACCAATTATACATACACTAGTTTGTGTATGTGTCTTTGTGTGTTTATAATTCTGTGCAAGTTTATTATTTGTATAGCTATACCACTACAATCAAGATACAGAACTGTACCATTAACACAGGCTCCCTCATGCAGGTTCTTTGTCTCCATACCCACTACACTGATCTTTTCTCTATCTAATTTTGTTATTTCAAGAATATTATAAATTGGAATCATATATCATGCAACCCATTGAGATTGGATTCTTTTCACTCATAATAATTACTTTGAGATTTGTCCAAGTTGTTGTGTGTATCAATAGTTCATTCCTTTCTATTGCTGAGCAACATTCCATGGTGTGGATATACTATGGTTTGTTTAACTACGCACTCATTGAAAGACATCTGAGTTGTTCTGTTTTTGGCTCTTATGAATAAAGCTGCTATGAACATTCATGTACAAGTTTCTAACATGAACACATGTTTTCATTTTTTAGTTGTAAGTGTCCAAGAGTGCAACTGCCAGGCTGAATAAATATTGAGTCAATTTTCCGTTTTAAAAGAAACTGCCTATTTTTCAGAATGGTTATACCATTTTACATTCCATTTGGTTCTGTACAAGTGATCCAGTTTCTCCAAAGCCCCATCAGCATTTGGTGGTATCACTATTTTTTTTTTAGCCATTCTGATAGGTATTATATTAGTAAGTGTTCTTCACAGAAACAGAACCAATAGAATGTGTATATATAGAAAGAGATTTATTTTAAGGAACTGGCTCATGTGATTGTGGGGTCTGGCAAGTCTAAGATCTTTTGCGCAGGCCAAAAGGCTGGAGACCCAGGAAAGAGGTAATATTGCAACTCAAGTCCAGAGGCAGTCTGGAAGCAGAATTCCTTCTTCCTTGGGAAACCTCAGTCTTTTTCTCTTACATCCTTCAACTGATTAGATGAGGTCCATCCACATTATAAAGGGTAATCTGCTTTACTCAAAGTCAACTGACTTAAATGTTGATCTCATCTAAAAATTATCTTCACAGCAATATCTAGACAGGTGTTTGACCAAGTATCTGGGTACTGTAAGATCCTGCATGCCTAAGACCCAGCGTAGCCAAAATAAATAAATAAACATTTTAAAAAGAATATATGCTTAGTATGTTTAAAGAAATAAAGTCAATAGAAAAGGAACAGTCTCTTTGTTAAATCGTGTTGGGGAAACTGGGCAGCCACATGCAAAAGAATGAAACTGGATCATTAACTCACACTGTACACAAAAATTAACTCAAAATGGATTAAAGACTTGAACAAAAGACCTGAAACCATAAAACTCCTTGAAGAAAACAGGAGTTAAGCTCCTTGACAACAGTCTTGATGATGATTTTTTGGAGTTGACACCAAAAGCAAAAATAAACACCTGAGACTACATCAAACTAAAAAGCTTCTGCACAGCAAACAAAAACAACAATAAAAAAACAAAAAAATCAATAAATGAAAAGGCAAACTACCAAATGGGAGAAAATATTTGAAAATCATATATCTGATGAGGGGCTAATATCCAAAATACATAAAGAACTCATACAATTCACTAGCAAAAAAAAGCAAACAATCCAATTTAAAAAGGCAGAAGCTCTGAATAGACATTTTTCCAAAGATGACAAACAGATGGCCAACAGGTATATGAAAATGTGCTCAACATCACTAATCATCAGGGTAAGGCAAATAGAAACCACAATGAGATATCACTCCACACCTGTTAGAATGGCTATTATCAAAAAGACAAGAAAGAACATGTGGAGAAAAGTGAACCCTTGTGTACTGTTGGTGGGAAAGTAAATTGGTACAGCCATTATGGAAAACAGTATGGAGGTTCCTCGAAAAATTAAAAATAAAACAACCATATTATCCAGCAATTGCACTTCAGGACATTTATCCAAAGAAAATGAAAACACTAACTTGAAAAGATATATGTACCACTAGGTTCACTGCAGCATTTACACTATCCAACATATGGTAACAACCTGAGTGTCCATTAATGGATGAATGGATAAAGAAGATGTGGTATATACATATGTATATAATGGAATCTTATTCAGCAGTAAAAAAAAGAAGGAAATCTTGCCATTTGCAACAACATGGATGAAACCTTGAGGGCATTATGCTAAATGAAATAAGTCAGACAGAGAAAGACAAATACTGTACAATCTCACTTATATGTGGAACCTAAAAAAAAAAACCCAAAAATTAAAAATAAAAAACCTCATAGGTACAAAGAACAGATTAGCAGTTGCCAGATATGGGGGTGGGGGTGAAATTGGATGAAGGTAATCAAAAGGTACAAACTTCCAGTTCTAAAATAAATAAGTCATGGGCATGTAATATACAGCATGGTGACTACAGTTAATAATATTGTATTGTATATTTGAAAGTTGCTAAGAGAGTAAATCTTAAAAGTTTTATCACAAGGAAAAAAGCTATGTATGGTGACAGACGTTGACTTATTGTGGTGATCATTTTGCAATACATAACAAATACTGAATCATTATGTTGTACGACTGAAACTAATATAACATTACGTGTCAGTCATACCTCAATTTTTAAAAAGAAACAAAACATTTATTTAACTCAAGATTCTGAGGATTGGCAATTTGGGCTAGGCTCATCTAGGTAGTTTCTCTGTTCTCTGCTAGGGCTATTTGTGAGTTTGTGATCAGCTGCCTGTCAGATGACTCTGCTTTAGGGGAATCACTGTCAGCTGGAGTACAAGGACAGTTGGGCCACATACCTTTCATCATTTATTAAGGTGGTCTAAGTTTGTTTTTATAGTGGCTGGACTGGGTTCCAAGAGGAAAAAAGCAGAGCATACAAGGCTTCTTGAGGCCAAGGCTCATATATCGTGTAATATTTTTTCTGTCATATTCTATTAGCCAAAGCAAAGCACAAAGCCAGCCAAGATTCAAGAGGTGAAAAAATACACTCCATTTCTTAACGTACAGTGATGCAAAGTCACATTGCAAAGGGTGTATATACAGAGAGGGTAGAAATGGTGTCCATTTATGTAATACACCAGACACCGCTATGACCTAGGAATTACTTTCTTCTGTATATATCCCTACTCCCATTTTGATCTATAAATCTTACCATACTTCAAGGCTCCACTAAAACGTCTCTTCCCCCAAGAAGTCATTTTGGTCTCATTAATTAGAGTGGTTCTCTCCTTTTGCTGAGCAGCTATAATATGTAACTATCTTAAAATACATCTTATATCTAGAGTCACAGTAACTAATTCCCAAACATCTTCTTCACCACAGAAGATTAAACTAAACCAATTACATAATCCCATTACTCCTGCCATTGATTGATTTATAAATAGCAAGCAACTCAATCTTGGCCAAAGAGTTCAGAAGGAAAGTGTATTCTGAAGGGAGGCTTCTGGGAAAGCTCTCCTTGCTCCTAGAAGTCACAGGAAGAAATGAGCCTTTTCTTATGCTGGATATTGTTTTGTCTAGTCTTAACACCTGGAATTGCTGAAGCCACATTTGACCACAAGGTAAGTCAGCTTGAGGGCAGTGAGGATGACAGAATAGTAATAAAGAAAGAAACTTGGTCCTTGACAACACTGCTCAGGTACCAACTATACCAAACCAGGAATCTACTCAACCTCTACGCTTGCATAATGTTAGATAATAAATGTTCTTGTTTAAGACAGTTTCAGTCAAATTTTATATTACCTGCTGCAAAGGAATTCTAATCTATCATGCTACTATATCATTGAGAATCTATTATAACTATGTATATCTACATATATTTACAAGTAATTATTGTTATATAAGACAACTCTTACATTAGATGACCCCTAAGGGCAGGGTCATGTCTTATTTAATTTTCTTTCTTTGCTTTGTTTTGTTATTTAATTTTAACCAAAGTAATATTTGCATTTGGTTAAAAAAAAAGAGCTGATAAGAAACACTGGAAAACAGTGATCATCTGGTCTACATTTCCCAATTCCCACTTCCCAGAGTCTGCTACTTTCAATAATTTTGGCCGTTTCTTCTGATATATACCTTTATATTTCCAAATAATGTAACTCTATTTCTTGATGTATCCATTTTACTGTACTTTTTACATCCTGTTATAGTAATTGATTTAGCTCACTTACATCACACACAATCACCACCACTTTCCCTTCTTCCATGTTCAGTTTTTGATTGGCTCAAAGGTCACCTTACATCAGTAGTTCTAAAACTGTGGGAAGGGGGGTCTGCAAGGTTAAAAATATTTTCACTATAATACTACAGTGTTATTTGCCTTCTTTATTTTTATTTTCTCATTAGTGTACTGTGGAATTTTCCATAAGCTACATACTATGATACTGCAAAAGCATGCAGAAGCAGATATGAGAATCCAGTTGCTTCCTTTTAAACCAGATATGAAAATTTGCAAATAGAAAACAATGCCATTTTTAATCACTAAATTTTTTTGCTTAAGGAAATGTTATTTTTTATAAAAATGTTATTTCATGTTACAATTTCATGATTTGTTATTTTTATTTGAATAAACATTTTAAAATTTTCTCAGTTTTAATTTCTCATCTCATACAGAAAAGAGCAAAAGATATATCCCATATAAATAAAAGCTCTTTTTAAGGTCTTTAATAATTTTTAAAAGTATAAAAAGGTCTCAAACCTTTGAAAACTACTGGTTTAAACCATTAAAACTATGTAAATATTGTTTACTGCCAAGCCAAGTAAAATATTATCATATGTCCTTTTCAGTTGTCCTCAAGTTTAATAACTGTTGAGACTTTTTTCCATTTCTTACTTTGCTTTGTACCTGCCACTTACTTTCTCCAAATGCTCCAAAAAATGTCAGTCAATAATTTTTCTACGTTTTCAAAAACATCAAATGATTCTAGTCAAGACTCTCCCACATCCTTGCATTCTGTTGCTCCAACCTAGCCTGGTTCAGATGTACAACCACTGTTTTCCAGTTTTCCACCGACATTTTCTTATGTTGGAACTGCTGATTCCTGTCTTCTATGCCTTCTTCTTTTTTTTCTTTTTTTTTTTTTTTTTTGTGGTACGCAGGCCTCTCACGGCTGTGGCCTCTCCTGTTGCGGAGCACAGGCTCTGGACGCGCAGGCTCAGTGGCCATGGCTCACGGGCCCAGCCACTCTGCAGCATGTGGGATCTTCCCCGACCGGGGCACGAACCCGTGTCCCCTGCATCGGCAGGCGGACTCTCAACCACTGCGCCACCAGGGAAGCCCTAATTTTAATTTTTTAACATCTTTATTGGAGTATAATTGCCTTACAATGTTGTGTTAGTTTCTGCTGTTTAACAAAGTGAATCAGCTATACATATACATATATCCCCATATCCCCTCCCTCTTGCGTCTCCCTCCCACCCTCCCTATCCCACCCCTCTAGGTGGTCACAAGGCACTGAGCTGATCTCCCTGTGTTAGGCAGCTGCTTCCCACTAGCTATCTGTTTTCAATTTGGTAGTATATATATGTCAATGACACTCTCTCACTTCTTCCCAGCTTACCCTTCCCCCTCCCCGTGTCCTCAAGTCCATTCTCTACATCTGCGTCTTTATTCCTGTCCTGCACCTACGTTCTTCAGAACCTTTTTTTTTTTAGATTCCATGTATATGTGTTAGCATACAGTATTTGTTTTTCGGACTTATTTCACTCTGTATGACTGACTCTAGGTCCATCCACCTCACTACAAATAACTCAATTTCGTTTCTTTTTATGGCTTAGTAATATTCCATTATATATATGTGCCACAGCTTCTTTATTCATTCATCTGTCGATGGACACTTAGGTTGCTTCCATGTCCTGGCTATTGTAAATACAGCTGCAATGAACATTGTGGTACATGACTCTTTCTAAATTACGGTTTTCTCAGGGTATATACCCAGTAGTGGGATTGCTGGGTCATATGGTAGTTCTATTTTTAGTTTTGTAAGGAATCTCCATACTGTTCTCCACAGTGGCTGTATCAATTTACATTCCCACCAACAGTGCAAGAGGGTTCCCTTTTCTCCACACCCTCTCCAGCATTTATTGTCTGTAAATTTTTTGATGATGGCCATTCTGACAGGTGTGAAGTGATACCTCATTGTAGTTTTGATTTGCATTTCTCTAATGATTAGTGATGTTGAGCATCCTTTCATGTGTTTGTTGGCAATCTGTATATCTTTTTTGCAGAAATGTCTATTTAGGTCTTCTGCCCATTTTTGGATTGGGATGTTTGCTTTTTTGATATTGAGCTGCATGAGCTCCTTATAAATTTTGGAGATTAATCCTTTGTCGGTTGCTTTGTTTGCAAATATTTTCTCCCATTCTGAGGGTTGTCTTTTTGTCTTCTTTATGATTTCCTTTGCTGTGCAAAAGCTTTTAAGTTTCATTAGGTCCTGTTTGTTTATTTTTGTTTTTATTTCCATTTCTCTAGGAGGTGGGTCAGAAAGGATATTGCTGTGATTTATGTCATAGAGTGTTCTGCCTATGTTTTCCTCTAAGAGTTTGATAGTTTCTGGCCTTAATTTAGGTCTTTAATCCATTTTGAGCTTATTTTTGTGTATGATGTTAGGGAGTGATCTAATCTCATACTTTTACATGTACCTGTCCAGTTTTCCCAGCACCACTTATTGAAGAGGCTGTCTTTTCTCCACTGTACATTCCTGCCACCTTTATCAAAGATAAGGTGTCCATATGTGCGTGGGTTTATCTCTGGGCTTTCTATCCTGTTCCATTGATCTATCTTTCTGTTTTTGTGCCAGTACCATACTGTCTTGATTACTGTAGCTTTGTAGTATAGACTGAAGTCAGGGAGCCTGATTCCTCCAGCTCCGTTTTTCTTTCTCAGGATTGCTTTGGCTATTCGGGGTCTTTTGTGTTTCCATACAAATTGTGAAATTTTTTGTTCTAGTTCTGTGAAAAATGCGGTAGTTTGATAGGGATTGCATTGAATCATGTTTTTGTTTTATAAACATAAAAACCTCTCTTATCTGCTGATTATTTATATATTGTGTATATTCTTACATACATGTTTAACAGCGACAAATTCCTCCCATTCAATATTCACACCTCTTTGCAGTATGAGCTCTCTTGCTCCTCATCCAGAAATGAAATATATTTCTTAACCCTTCTGAATCTAGGCTAGCTGTATTACATTCTTTGATCAATACAATGTGAGAGAATTGACACTGTCTGAGTACCAGAATTTAGGTTTCAAGAAGTCTTGTAGTTTCTGCCTTTGAACTCTTGGAATACTTCCCAGAGATCACCATGTTATTAAGCAATCTGGGGTGAAAAAACATACAAAGAAAGCAACCCAGGAGTTCTATCTTTTCTATCTGAACTCAGCCCCAGGCAAACCCATCAATTAAATAAACTTGTATGAAACAGCTTACATAAAGTCAACAGATAAACATCCCAGTCAATCCACAAAATTATGAGAAATAATAAATTATTGTTGTTTTAGACACTAAGTTTTGAGTAGTTTGTTATTTTCTGCAACAGGTAACTGATACAGAAATGAATATTGGAAATGAAATGATGCCATACAAAACCCTAAAATATGTAGCACTGATGCGGTGACTGCATGGTAAGCAGAGGCTAGAAGAGTGGCAAAAAGACTATGGAAACTGGAAGAGCCATGAGGAAGTGTTACTAGAGTCTGTAAAGATGGCACAAAATAACTGGCCAAAGTACTAAGGTAACTTGGAAGATAAAAAATGTACCTAATTAAAATGTGAATCTGACTAAGGAGATTACCAGGCAGAATGTTGGAAGTGTCAACTAGTCTTTTTTTTTTCTAGCTGAATATTAAAGCTATGTAAAGACAGATAAATTAAAGAAGGAATTGTTTAGGTTCATTAAGTCAAATTTTTAGGAAATATAAAGAGCCCAAGATGTACTGGGTTGGAAAATTAAAACCAGTTCACACTTCCAGTCTCTAATCAACAAAAAATTTCACAGTAAGAAAGAGCTCAAAAGAAATATCAAAGCAAGACCCTTTAATGCCTCAGAAAATGCAAGGCAATGTTACTATATAAGAATCTCAAGGGCATTATCTCAGAGCAGCCTGATATGTCCAAAGCAGACAGAGATCCATCTTGAAAACAATCATGGGTGTGGCTTTGGAGAAAAAATTCATAGGAAACTCAGAAAGTGTTATGATTTTTGTTTTGAGTTAGTTTATGGGTTTTTTGGTTTCGGTGTGTTTTTTTGTTTTTGGTTTTGGTTTTTTTGTTTGTTTGTTTAATAGTACTGGTAGGAGCACTGCCAGCTTGGACTAAAGAGGACTGAGACAGCTCAAAGTGAAGGAGCCTCTGGGCCACCAAAGTTCTACAAGTGGGAAACAAGACTGAAACAGTTACTCAGTTGCAAACAGAGACCATTTCTCATGGAAAATGAAAAGCCTTTCAAAGAACTGAGCCAAGAATCCAGAGGTAGAGCCAAGAAGAAACCAACAGACTAGAGGAACACATCCAGGGAGCAGAATGGAGGCTATAAAGAAAAACACTATTGCTTTCCTTCATACACAATACTTCACTTCTGACACTTCTGGTCACCAAATGTGTAGGGGTTTTCCACACACCAAGCATTTCTGCAACACTAGCTGGGTGTCCTACAATTTAACTCAATTCTGACACTATCTACCTAGAGATAGAGTCAGATCCCACAGGTTAAGGGCTCAGTCCTACAAGACTGCCCCCCACCACCACTTCAGATGCCAATCACAAGTCCGGGTTGTCACCTGTACCTCTGACCAACTGCCTGTAAATCATGTAAATCAGAGGTTTCCATGACCCCCCTCTGCAGGTTTGATTAATTTGCTAGAACAGCTCACAGAACTCAGGAAAAACAGTTTACTTACTAGATTATCAGTTTATTACAAAGGACATTAAAAGATGTGAATGAACAGATAAACAGGGAGAGACCCAAAAGGGTCCCAAGCACAGGAGCATCTGTCCCTATAGAGTTTGGAGTGTGTCACCCTCTTAGCACATAGATGCATCCTTGTTCATCAATCCAGAAACTCTCCAAACCCCTATAGTTCAAGGAATTTTATGGAGGCTTCATTACATAGACATGATTGATTGGCCATAGTGACCAAGTCATTCTCTAGCCCCTTTTCCCTACCACAAGGTCTAGTTGAGGGTGGGGAGGCTGAAAGTTCCAATCCTCTAATGACGTGGTTGGTTCCCCTGGCAACCAGTTCCCATCCTTTGGGGCTTTCTAAAAATCATCTCCTTATGGCCAACAGGCACATGAATAGATGCTCAACATCGCTAATTATTAGAGAAATGCAAATCAAAACTACAGTGAGTACCACCTCACACTGGTCAGAATGGCTATCATCAAAAATTCCACAAATAACAAATGCTGGAGAGGGTGTGGAGGAAAGGGAACCCTCCTACACTGTTGGTGGGAATGTAAGTTGGTACGGTCACTGTAGAAAACAGTATAGAGGTTCCATAGAAAACTAAAAATAGAATTACCATATGATCTAGCAATCCCACTCCTGGGCATATATCCAGACAAAACTATAATTCAAAAAGATATATGCACCCCTATGTTCATAGCAACACTATTCACAATAGCCAAGACATGGAAACAACCTAAATGTCCATCAACAGATGAATGGATAAAGATGTGGTACATATATGCAATGAAATAGGACTCAGCCATAAAAATGAATGAAGTAATGCCATTTGCAGCAACATGGATGCAACTAGAGATTATCGTACTAAGTGAAGTAAGTCAGAAAGAGAAAGACAAATACTGTATGATATCACTTACATGTGGAATCTAAAATATGACACAAATAAACCTATCTATGAAAAAGAAACAGAGTCACGGATACAGAAAACAGACTGGCGGCTGCCAAGGGGGAGGGGGTTGGGGAAGGGATGGAGTGGGAGGTTGGGGTTAGTAGATGTAAGCTTTTATATAGAGAATGGATAAACAACAAGGTCCTACTGTATAGCACAGAGAACTATATTCAATATCTTATGATAAACCATAATGGAAAAGAATTTTTTAAAAATATATATATATGTATAACTGAATCACTTTGCTATACAGAAGTAATTAATACAACATTGTAAATCAACTATATTTTAATAATAAATAAATAAATAAGGCTAAAAACAAAAATTACCTCCTTAACATAAACTTAGGTGTGCTTAAAAGAGGCTTGTTAAGAATAACAAAAAAAGTTTACAGTTCCTTAAAGGTTTCAACATAGTTACCACATGACCCAGCAATTCTACCTCTAGGTACTCAAGAGAACATTGTACATGAATGTTCATAAGAGCATTATTCATAATAGTCAAAAAGTGGAAACAACCCAAATGTCCACCAACTGATGAATGGATAAATAAAATGTGGCATATCCATAAAATGGAAATGTCAGTCAGCATAAAACAGAATGAAGTACTGATACATGCTACAATATGGATGAACCTTGAAAACATTATACTAAGGGAAACAAGCCAGTCACAAAGGGCCACATATTGTATGATTCCATTTATGTGAAATGTCCAGAATAGGTAAACCCACACAGACAGAAAGTAGACTGGTGGTTGCTTAGGGCTGGGGGTTGGGAAAATTAGACGGGAATAAAGAGAGAATGCTAGGACTTCCCTGATGGTGCAGTGGATAAGACTCTGCACTCCCAATGCAGGGGGCCTGGGTTCAATCCCTGGTCTGGGAACTGGATCCCACATGCATGCCGCAACTAAGAGTTCGCATGCTGCAACTAAGGAGCTGACAAGCCGCAACTAAGGAGCTGACAAGCCTCAACAAAGGAGCCTGTGAGCTGCAACTAAGGAGCCCACCTGCCTCAACTAAGACCTGGTGCAACCAAATTACTTAATTAATTCATTTTTAAAAAAAGAGAGACTGCTAATGAGCTTGGGATTTCTTTTTTAGGTGATAAAAATGTTCTAAAATTGATTGTAGTAACAGCTGCACAACTTTGTGACTATATTAAAAACCACTGAATTGTACACTTTGAATGAATGAATTGTATGGTATGTAAAATATATCTATATAAAGCTATTATTGTTTTAAATGGAATAATATACTAAAAAGCTGAATGGAAGTTCTGGGGAGGGCTTACTGACTAACAGCCTCCAATACTGGCTGATTGGGTGGCAAGACAGTCTTTTCCTTAGGGGACCACCTCCCCAACATCAATATGTAGACATCGTTTCTCTCAGGACTTTCATTTTCTCCAGAGAAAAACTCCATTCTTCTGTCTTGGAACGCAAGAGGAGAGGAAGAGGATTTTATCTGTCGGTGCACTGTGATAGAAGTGTGATAGACAGGAGGTAAGGGTTCCACAATTCAGTGGACAGATTTTTACTCAATTTTCATTTGCAGTCCTATGCCTCAACCCTGTCCTCCACTGTGTCTGGTGTACTTCTGACTAGAACTGCCATGGTTTAATTTTTTTCAGAGCATAAATTTCCCATCTCCTGTGGGGAAGGAGACTGGGAAGATTCAAGTATTCTATACCAAGATTTTCAACAAATCGTTTTTATGCCCAAGCCTTATTCCTGTCTTTAGTATTTGGTTTTTCCAAGTGCCAAGCATACTTCCAAACTTTTAAGTCAGTCACCACTCCTCTATTTGCTTTCTGAGAGACGCTACTGAATCATCTCCTGCTCTCTCTTGTCTGAGTTAATATTCCTTTTATGCATTTTAATGAGAATGAGAAAAATAAATTTTTGTGGTCAATCCATCATGTTTAACCAAAAGCCTCAAACAGGATTGCAAAACCCACAACCTATTTAATTAGAGAAACTGCTATGCATAGAACACCTTGAACAATGTTAGTCCTCAAAAAAATACATGATGAAATGCAGAGAGCAGTTGATTAAAGAAACTTTTATTAGGTTAGCATATGCAGAGCACATGCTAGTGCATGCAGAGCACTATGCAAGTTTCCCAGGATATGAGCTCACAAGCTGGTTGGAGAGACAGACATGGAAACCAACAGTGTGAAAAGCACTAAAATAGATGCATATACAAGTGTCAATGAAAATGCAAATAAGAAAGCAACTAGGGCTTCCCTGGTGGCGCAGTGGTTAAGAATCCGCCTGCCAATGCAGGGGACACGGGTTCAAGCCCTGGTCCAGGAAGATTCCACATGCCACGGAGAAACTAAGCCCGTGGGTCACAACTACTGAGCCTGTGCTCTAGAGCCCGCAAGCCACAACTACTGAGCCCATGCACCACAACTACTGAAGGCCGCGTGCCTAGAGGCCGGGCTCCTCAACAAGAGAAGCCAGCACAGTGAGAAGCCTGTGCACCACAACGAAGAGTAGCGCCGCTCGCCACAACTAAAGAAAGCCTGTACACAGCAACGAAGACCCAACACAGTAAAAAATAAATTAATATAAATAAATTAAACAAAAAAAAGAAAGCAACTAATTCTGTCCACAGGGCTTAAAGAGAGTGTTACAGGAAAAGATAATAAGTGTGCTAGGCCTTAAATATTGTTTGGCAAAGACTATGGGGGGAAAATAACATAAACAAAATGATAATTGTATGTTTATATTGTTTATCATTTACATAAAATTATCAATTTACCAATAGAAGTGTCCAACAGATAGTGCAAACCTAGATGATTTGCCACTTAGTTTGAGGAGCCAGTGTTGTTGTTCTATTCACTGCTGTATCCCCCAGAGCCTAGCATTATGTCCGGTATATAACAGAAACTGAATAAATCTTCTTTCAGTTCAAAAACATACCAAATTTACTTCAGCTTTAACCTCTACATACTTGCTGTTCCTCCTGAGATGTTCTATCTCCACCTTTACACAGAACTTCTTTAATGTTTTTCAAGTCTCCAATCAAATGTTACCTCTTCAGTATGCACCACACCTCATCACTCTTCAGTACATCATCCTGTTTTATTTTCTTCACGGCACTTTCCATTACCCAAAATTATCTGTTATGTATCTGTTTACCTGGCTTATTATGTCTCCTCCTTTAAAAAAATGAGCTTTGTGAGAGCAAAATCTCATCTCTCTTGGCCATGCTGTGTCTTCAGCACCTAGGACAGGGCCTGATATAAAGTAATATCAGAGATTAAATAAATATTTGTTAACTATTCAATGAATTTACCTCACTTTCCTACTCCTTAAAGGTATTTAGTTAGTGACCACTGCACTAGGCACATAAATAATCATTCAAAGAGCAACAGACCCAAATCAGTTGATATTAACAAATCTGTTATTAGGTAGTCATGTGATTTCAGACAAACAAGCATGCTTGACTTTTCTAAATCTACTTTCTTACTTTATCTCTAAATTTACTTCCAGTTCCAAAGTTCTATCTTGTGACTACCTTGTGAATGATTTCCAATGTATCTTCAGTTATCTCAAAAGTTCTCACTGCACTTTCTCACCCCAGATTTAACAAATCAAAATTTGCATTTCTCCCTGAAATCTTTTAAACTTTTAAAAATATGTGATATATTTTATTTAAGTCTCCAATGAACATTCATAAAATCTTTGATCCCTTTCTCTCTCCCTCTCTCTCTCTATCCTCTCAGTCTCATTTTCACTCCCCTCTATCCCCTAAATCTAACCTCTAAATGGACCTGTTTGTTCTTCCTTCTAATTGGCCCTTGGATTCATTCTGCATCACTACTCCTACTGCTATCAATCTAGTCAGACTCTCATTACCTCAGACATGAATTATAATCACATTTTCCTGTTATCCCTTTATTTAATCTTCTCCCCCACTTCAATCTATCCTGCATATTTTCTCCAGAATTATTTTTCAAAATACCACTTAAATCTCATCAATCTCCAAATTCAAGAGGGCTCCTCTTGTCTACAAATCAAGTCCAAATGCATCTGCCCAGTTTTTAAAGCTTCCCCACTCTCTAGTTTCATCCTCTGATTCAAATTTAAACTTCTTCTACACCAAATAGAGGTCCCAACAGAAGACCAAGACATCCTCTATTATAGTTTCCTTACAGTCTCCTACCTAATCCATGCTCATTACCACCTCAGTACCTAGAATAATTTTTCAACTCCCCCTCCATTTAAATTCTATCTTTTATGCCCAATTAAAGGCCTCTTTTCTCCAGGAATCCTTCCCTGACCACTCTAAACCACTCTGACCCTTCCATTTTCTAAATTTCTATTGAGTGGTTAAATTCAACACTACAAAGTATAACAATAATTTACCAGTTGTTCTATGTGTGTTCCAACTGCCTCTCCAAATTGGATGTTTCTTAAAGGCAAGAACTGTTCTACATGCTTTCATTTACTCCCCCCACAGCATTTCTAGGCACAAAGTACTCAATGAATTAACAGGCAATTAGAATAGCTTGTTTTTATACAACTTCTTACATATTACAGAGCAATTTCACCTATATTTTTCCTTTGATCCTTAAATTGCTTCTCTGAGGTTTGTAGGATATTACTTCCTGTATGGTATATTTAAAAAAAAAATCACTAAAAGTCAGAGGCCTAAACTTGAGTAAAAACTTGACTGCTCTATCAACTGTGTAACCTTGGAGGGAAAAGACTCAGTTCCCTAATCTGACAATAAATTTCAAGTTTAACCCCCAAAACACAGGCTCATATTTTAAAAGATCAGCACTGTTAAAGGCTTGAAACATATTTTTAGATGAATTAACAACTCTAACCAGTTAAATTAATAATAAATAATTGTGAAAAGAATACAGGAAAAATTGACAACTATGTCTGATTTCATTTTCTATACTATTGACACCTTTAAAAATAATACACAAAATAATGGTAATGTTTAAGTATTATTAATATTTTATCAGAAAGCTATACTTCTTTAAATAGATATTATCTATTACTTATATCCCAACATATCCCAAAAGTGATTTTACATAGTGATCACTTTAAGAAGCTTGCTACATTTTTATTTGTGATTTTTATTACTACAGAAGGCTAAATTATTTCCATCAGAATGCTCCTTCTATTTTATATGGGAAGTCAATGTCAAAATATTATTCATTTATCAGAAATACACTTTAAACTGCATTTATTGTGACCTGGTATTTGCTTCTTGCTACATACAACACTGCTTGTCCTAAATGCTCAAAGTTCAAAATCATTAGCCAAATATCTGCAAAATTTGAGAACAGTATCTTTATGTTAAGAGTAGAAAATCATATTACCTAATGGTTAACTTTAATAATCAATAGTGTTAAGCAAACAACAAAAGCAATGAAATAAATCAGTGGTTCTCAAAATGTAGTCCCTGGACCAACAATATCAGCAACACCTAAGGACTTGCTAGAAATGCAAATTCTAGGGCTTAAGTCAGATCCAATGAATCAAGAACTGAGGGCAGGGTCCAACAATCCTGTTTTAACAAGTCCACTCAAGTGTAGAAAAACACAGATACAAATTAACCTAAGCACGGGATACTTATTTGGTCATTGAATTTTATTTAAATATATAGAAAATGTAGATTTTAGATCTCATCTAGGAAAGGATTTGTTTCCTTGTTTTAGTTTACCAAATGCTGATTTAAAGGACTAAATGAAACTATGAGGACTATACTCAAGCCTCAACAATAGAAATGAGAAACTTGGTGACAACTCTATCTTTTGTATTAAGAATCAGAGAAAATTAATGCTAAGTGCCCACAAATTTGCAAATATTCCCAAAATCTAAACCAGGGCAAATGATTAGGAAGATTTAATTATTTCCCCATTTGGTACACTTTTTAAATTCATAATCAGAGTTAGAGTGTTATAGAAGGAGCAAAATAAGCAAAGGCTATGGGAATCAATCCCATGGTCTTAAGTTCATAAGTATTTTGTTCCAACCCAGAGTTTTCTAACTGGTGTGCTAAGACAGTATACTATGAATAAGTTACAGGTTTGAGACTCATTACTCCTCTCAGTCACGCAAAGGCCAGGCACAGCCTGGGAAAGCCAAACACCCAGGGCTGTTTGCAATTGGTCAGGAGTAACTTTGTCCACATGCCCCTCTGCACTGTACCAATATCATTTTTCAATTGTGCCATGATGTGAGATGTAAAAAAGTAAGAAGCACTGCTCCAACTATTACTGCTAACTCAGTGAGTGGGATACCTTCAGCTGCAAATATAGAAAACCCAACTCAAACTGGCTTAAAAAGAAAACTTATTGGCTTGTCTGATTTAAAGACTAGAATTAGATGTGGCTTCAGGCAACCAGTGTGACCAGCACCTGGATTGTTATTGTTTTAATTTTTGATTATGCTCCCTTGATGTTGGCTACATTCTCCATAGGCTATCATTTCATAATGCCAAAACGGCTGCAAGCAGCTACCAAGGCTACACACTTCCTTGTTCCTTCTTTCAGAAAGAAAAAAGAGAGCCTGTGTCCCAATGAAAGTCCTAAGGTTACCTATTTGGGGCTGCTTGGGTTGCCTTTCCATCCCTGAACTAATTACTGAGCTCAGGATTAATGGAAACACAGTTCAACAAGCTCATCCTTTGCAGCTGGAGATGAAGTCAATCCAGGTAATTCTCACAAACATCACGTGCCCGAGAAAGTGAAGAGGACTACTTAGGGAAATGTCAGGTACTGTCATCAAGAAAGACGAAGAGGGAATTCCCTGGAGGTACAGTGCTTAGGACTCCTTGCTTTCACTGCCGAGGGCCTGGGTTTGATCCCTGGTCTGGGAATTAAGATCCCACAAGCCATGTGGCGTGGCCAAAAAAAAAAAAAAGAGGAAGAATATATGTGGATCAATAAAACAACTTTCCATGATAGCTTACCACACATCTCTAAATGAGCTAAAATAGAAGATAAAACTGGCTACTTTTCTTATGAAAAGTGTTATACTAGTAATCTAAAAAATGTATGTTAAAATGACATATTTTTACCTACCAAGTTAGCAAAGTTTTTATAAAAAAATAATACTTAGTACTGGTAGAAGGACAGTAAAAAAAGCATTCAAACAGTTCTGGTAGAAATGTAAGCAGAAACAATCCTTTGGAAAACAATTAAAAATATCCCAAGAGTCATAAACTATACAGATAGACACTGACTCCACTTCTAAGAATCTACTCAAAAGAAAAAATCCTAAATGCAGGAAAAATTTCATGTTAACATATGTTTACTACTAAATATTCGTTAATAATAAAAACAAGAAAGAAAAATTGGAAACAACCTAAGTGTCCAATAATAAGAAATTAGTCAATTAAGTTATCACTACCTGATGAAATATATGCAGGCACTTAAAATGAAAAGATAATAATATTTATTGAGCACTTACTATATGCAAGATTTAACACTATATTTAGTTCTCCAAACAACTTTAAGAGATATTTACTATTAGTATTTCAGAAATGAAAAAAAAAAAAAAAAACAGGGCTAAAAGAGATTAGGTACCTTGCCCAAGGTTACACAGTAAGGGGTAGAACCATGATATGAACCCAGTAACCAGATTCTAGGCTTCACTCCTAACCACTACATTACAGTGCCTCTCAAAAATGTGTTTGTATAGTTTATAATGACAGAAAATATTTGTTATAATGTTTTGTTAAAATATCAATAACAACAACAGGACTCAGACTGTTCCAGTTAAAGATAGTGGGTTGAACACAGGCATTTAGTTTGGCCCCAATAAATGACAGTGCACGATTAAAGGCATAAACCTTTGACCAAAAGAATGAGAGATGAGACAAAACCAACAAAATTTTGGCTTTTGGCAGGCAGACAGGGGAGTAATAATATTTGCAAGACCTGAAAAAGCAAAGCCAGTAACAGGGAAAACTAAGAAGCAATTTGATTTACATCACTTGCCCCACTTCCCCACCCCCTTCCCTGGTCCCTCCTTTCCCACCCCCGCAAACAAATGGTCTGGTGATACCAAGGGCTTCTAAAGTAAAGGTGAAGGTAATGTGAAGCCAAAAACAGGACAATTGCTTGAAAGTCTATTTAAGACGAGGCTAGACCCACAGATTCCCTCTCTCTTTCTGGGTAGCCAAATGATTACTCTTCCTTTACCTGGACAAATTAGAAGTTGTTTTGAAGATGATAAAACAGGGTCTCTAAAACAGGAGATAACAGGGCTTCCCTGGTGGCGCAGTGGTTGAGAGTCCGCCTGCCGACGCAGGGCACTCGGGTTCGTGACCCGGTCCAGGAGGATCCCACATGCCGCGGAGCGGCTGGGCCCGTGAGCCATGGCCGCTGAGCCTGCGCGTCCGGAGCCTGTGCTCCGCAACGGGAGAGGCCACAACAGTCAGAGGCTCGCGTACCGCAAAAAAAAAAAACACGAGATAACAGGCACAGCTGAGAAGGGCGGGGGTGGGGCTGGGGGTAGCGGCTACTATACTGAAAAGTTTATCTACCAAATTTTGAGACACCCCTGGCCCACAAGACTTCTTCCTCTACAGGGCTCCCACACCTGCTGACAGGCAGATAGCACTCAAAGCAGGAGACTGGAAGTGTGTTTTCAAGGAGCTGACTGGCCAAGAGAAAAAACATAAGTAATATGACACTGGGAGTTTCCTGACAAATGTTCTGGGCAGATTACCCTAAAATGAAGACCGCAGTCAGTAAGCCTTATCCATATAGCTAGAGCTTCCAATCCACTTTTTTGGTGCCCCATTCTTAAATACAGAGCAGACAGCTAAAGAGCAATCGACTTTGGGGGAAAGTGTCTAATTTCAAAGACAGACAAAATCTAATAGAAAAAATTTTAAAGCAATTTAGAGGAAGCAAAGATTAAGCAGAGAAACATCATTAATATTCTTATTAAAAAAAAGAGTATACACTGCATTTATGGAAAAAAAGGAAGATTCACAGAAAGAAACAGTTCTTTTAAAAATTAAGATAGTAGCGGCTTCCCTAGTGGCACAGTGGTTGAGAGTCCGCCTGCAGGTGCAGGGGACACGGGTTCGTGCCCCGGTCCGGGAAGATCCCACATGCCACGGAGCAGCTGGGCCTGTGAGCCATGGCCACTGAGCCTGCGCATCCGGAGCCTGTGCTCCGCAACAGGAGAGGCCACAACAGTGAGAGGCCCGCGTACCACACACAAAAAAATTAAGATAGTAGAAATGAAAACTTCAACAGAAGGATTGTAAGACAAAACTGAAGAAATATTATAAAAAGAAGAGCAGAAAGTCAAAGAAATACAGAATTGAAGCGAAAAAAGGATTAGGTAATTCAGAAGGTCCAACAACTGTACCCTAGAAGTCCAAAATAAGCAAAGAGAGAAACTGGAGGAGAATAAATCAAATCACCAAAAATTTTCAAAATCAATTTTCTCAGAACTAAAAAATAGGAGTTTGCAAAGAGCTGGCACCAAGACACAACATGGTGAAATAATAAAACACTGGAGAAAATGGAAAGATCCTATAAGCTTCCAGAAAGGGAAACCATTTTTTTCCATCCAAAGGATGAAAAATTACATTAGAATTCCTCAATATCTACAATGAGGGACTTCCCTGGTGGTCCAGTGGGTAAGACTCCATACCCCCAATGCAGGGGGCCCGGGTTCGATCCCTGGTGGGGGAACTAGATCCCACATGCATGCCACAACTAAGAAGTCTGCATGCCACCACTATGAGCCTGCATGCTGCAACTAAAGATCTTGTGGGCCGCAACTAAGACCCAGCACAGACTAAATAAATATTTTTTTTAAAAAAACTACAATGAAAGCTAGAAGAAGCTAAGCCTTCAAAATTAACAGGAAATCACTACAAAACTGGAATTTCACCAGCCATGTCAAGTGTGAAAGTAAATGATATTTTCTGACATGCAGTGTCCAAAACAATTTCCTTCCATGCACCCTTTCTCAGGTAGCTACTTAAGGATTTCTCCGAGAAAGAGAAAGGTATGGGATGCAGGAAACAGGGTATCCTATACAAGAGAGAAAGAGGAAAGGAACTCCAGGGATGGTGAAGGGAAATAGCAGTATAGCTTCATTATAGAAGTTATGTATACTCTTCATAGAAAGCAGAATGAAGGGGAAAACATCACTCATACCTTGATAACTGAAAGACAACTGCAGTTAACATTTTGATGTATTCTTTTTCAATATTTTTTCCGATGGTATTTATATTAGTATTGTTTTAACTATTATATTATGTAAATTTGAATCCAAATTTTTTTTTTTTTTTTTTGCGGTATGCGGGCTTCTCACTGTTGTGGCCTCTCCCGTTGCGGAGCGCAGGCTCAGTGGCCAGGGCTCACGGGCCCAGCCGCTCCGCCGCATGTGGGATCTTCCCGGACCGGGGCACGAACCCGTGTCCCCTGCACCGGCAGGTGGACTCTCAACCACTGCGCCACCAGGGAAGCCCTGAATCCAAATTTTAAAACTTTAGGGAGATAGTAGTCATGAAGGGAGACAGTAAGCTTTGGTAGAAAGCTCCTCAATAGGATGAAATTAACAGTTTGCTAACTGTTTTTAAGTCATTAATAACAATTTTATATAACTGAGAAAAATTTGGAATTAGTGATGAATACATTAAAAATTAAGGAATGGGGAAAAAAAGACAATGGAGTTGGGAAGAATGTTGTATAAGAAAGGAAAAATAATCATAGCATACTACAATGGTTCAGCTGTGAAAAGCATTTATGCAGTCATAATAATATAACTCTAAGTACAGAAATAATCAAGATCGTGATGTAACTATATGGGGAGTATGGATAGTATGTGAAGGGGGAAGGGTTGGGGCAAAAGATGAAAGAAAGTTAAATCCTCATCTTCCATTATGGAAAGTCATTTAATAATACCTAACTGGAAAATGAAGAAATAGTAGTGATAAGTATATTATTTAGAGCTGTGGAAGTAAATGTATAAAGAATCAGCTAAAATAGTTTAAAGTAGTTGCTCTGGAGAGTTGGAAATGGCAGGGGAGATTACTGTTTTTCTGAACAAACCTTGTAAAAGTTTTTTGATTCTTTCCATTACATGCACGCATAAGTTTGATAAAAGTAAAAACTAAATCTTTTAAATTTGGATTCAAAATTACATAATATCATAGTTAAAACAATACTAATATAAATAACATCAGAAAAAACAATGAAAGAAAATACATCAAAATGTTAACTGCAGTTGTCTTTCAGTTATCAAGGTATGAGATTTCCCCTTCATTCTGCTTTCTACGAAGAGTATACATAACTTCTATAATGAAGGAAAAAACTTTACTGTGTATGTTTTAAGTTGGTACAGAATTACGTCAGTTGAGAATCCTTAGAGAGATATAAAATCAGTTTAGTTGCAAGCAGCAATTCTTATCATGAAAGAGAATAGAAAAGAACAGAATAGATTAGATTAGAATATATCAGCAATCTTCACATGTGGGAAATTTCATAAAACTTTTGTTTTAATTATATGTAAATGTAAACACATGTATGTGTACTGGATCATGATGTGAAATGTATTTTTTACTGAGAGTCCAGAAAAAGTTTTCACAATATGAATATAGCCAGCTTGATAAAGTGAGAAATGCACAGTTTTGAAGATCTGTGATAAAATGTAGATTTTTATTATGTATTTTGAAAACGACATATCCATCTTTGCAGATTCCTCTAAGAATCCCCAACAGATGTGGATGTGGGTTCAAATTCTGTCTCCTCTTACCTACTGTGTGACTCCTCTGAGTTTCAGTTTCCTCATCTATAAACAGGGATAATTATTTCACAGGATGTGAGGATTAAATGAGGTAATATATTAAAGTTCTGACATGTAGTAAGCCAATGAACAAGAAATGAGAATGCTTTTATGTACAAAAATACCTTTCTGGTCAGTTAGACACATGTAATATTTAATTTGAGATTTCATCCACATTTTACTCTTTTTTCAATTTTTTTTTTTATTGGAGTATAGTTGCTTTACTGTATTTTACTCTTTTTTTTTTTTTTTGCGGTACGCAGGCCTCTCACTGCTGTGGCCTCTCCCCATGGCTCACGGGCCCAGCCGCTCTGCGGCATGTGGGATCCTCCCAGACCCGGGCACAAACCTGCGTCCCCTGCATCGGCAGACAGACTCTCAACCACTGCGCCACCAGGGAAGCCCTACTGTATTTTACTCTTAACAGATCAAAACACTCTCACATTTCAATACTGCTTTTATTATCTAAAAATGCATATGGCTTCCCTATTTTGAACCACAATTTGAATAGCTAAACTCAAACAATGATTCCATATAGGAAAGCAGTCATTAAAAAATGCTGACTGTATCTTTATTTTTAACGTTTGGCATCAAAGTGTTACTAACAAACTCTTGTAAATAGTTCACTTATAGTAATTTATAATAATAAATATATGATTTATAATATTTATACTTATAATAAATACACTTATAAAACATAGTTATGACATTTATATTATTTATATTTCATTAACGTATATTTAAATAAAGTCAATATAATATTATAAAATGCTTAAAGCATTACCTCAGAGCATTCACCATATAATTCAGAATTTTAAAAGTATTGCAGTTTTTTTTAAAAAAGAGGTTTTTTTTCAGAAGCACATAATAAAAAATCTATATTTTACCACAATTTAAGAGCTCTACAGGCTTTTTTATCTTTGAAAGTATTTATCAAAAATTACACTTTAAATACTCTACAGAAGAAAGTACGTTAGCCTATAGTCCTGATAGGGGTCAGAGTAATAACACAAAATGGACAAATTACACTGTCATTCTACTTAAATTATTTAAGTTATTTAATTTGACCTGTAGATAGTCTCTTGTCTTCTCATCATGCCTGACTTTTAAGTGGGAGGTCTTCATTCATGATGATCCTTTAATAGAAGCAAAGCTTTCTCCATTTAACCCATGCCGTTATCAATCATGTACAGGGATAAATGAGCCTGTAAGATTTTGCCAGTATCACAAATGACACTGTGACCTGAGGCCAACATCTTTATTTGCTTCTCCAGTGATTCACTTCAGCAGATATTAACCAATTTTATAATCCATGAAAGGCAAAATTAAAGGACACCATCCATAAAACAGAATAATTCCTATCAGCAACAAAGTGATGTGTGTATTATCTTATAAATTATATGGCCACACAGTGTGGTAATGTAATGAAGTAAAGATGGTAATAATCAAATGCCTAGGGCAAACGCTAATATGCATTTAATCACACAGCATGAAGCCATTTGTCACTACAGTTGAATGAATGTGTACATAAAATACATGAGTCACGTCCTTATTGTTATACTATAACTGCATCAATTTCACACTATCATTTCACATAATAACAATTGGTAGGCTTTGACATGAGCTAAAACATTCAGATTATAAACAAAATCATCAAAAATAGTTTTACATATATAATAAAGATTTGATTTTTCAGTTACTAGAACTTCTCAAGAATTTTTCCCCAAAAACTCTTTGTTAAAGAGCTCTAAATTCCAAGTTTCCTTTTTTTTTCTTAAATAGCCCATAAGTTAGTTTTTCATATTGCTTTTTATTCTTGGAAATACTCTTATGACTTGAACTCAATGCTAAATCAGTTTTATAAGCATGTCTCCTTCATAAGTAATTATTAATATATTTGAGTGTAAAATATGGATGACATGTCACAAAAAGTGAACCCTTATGTAAAAAATTGTATTCATTAATCACACACAAGCTGGTGTATGTGTAGACTGAAAAACATTGAGAAAAAATTACCGAAGCAGGATTTAAAAATACATAATCACTATTTAATTATCTGATCTTGGATTGCTATAAGATTCATTGGAAAATCACCTTAACTCCATCAGGACTGTTTATAACAGTATGATAAACACTACAAACATTTCCTAGAGTGTATCCCCTCTAAAAGTGAAGAAGCAAAGGTTTTTTTTTTTTTTTTAATTATTAATTTATTTATTTTTGGCTGTGTTGGGTCCTCGTTGCTGCGCGCGGGCTTTCTTTAGTTGCGGCAAGCGGGGGCTACTCTTCATTGCGGCGCTTAGGCTTCTCATGGCAGTGGCTTCTCTTGCTGAGGAGCACAGGCTCTAGGCATGCGGGCTTCAGTAGTTGTGGTGCACGGGCTTAGTTGCCCCGCGGCATGTGGGATCTTTCTGGACCAGGGATCGAAGCCGTGTCCCTCATTGGCAGGAGGATTCTTTACCACTGTGCCACTAGGGAAGCCCCCAAAGGGTTTTTTTTTTTTTCCCAAAGGGTTTTTTATATTCCACGTAGCAAAGTGCCAAACGGGAACTGATTAAATTTGCATTCACATTCTATCTTGTATTAGCAATAGTTATGTGTTAGCTGTTACATTTTAGGTAGTGAGACTAGTGGCCAAGTCTCATTCTTTTTTTTTTTTTTAAGATTTAAAAGCATTTAATGACATAGCATATATTTAACAGGGCAAAAGTTGACAGGTACAGGTCATATGACTGAGCATGGGCCTGAGTGACACCTCCCCGCTCACGCCCATACTGCCTCATACAATAATTTACTAAAGTCAGGCAGTCAATTAGTTTTTGTTGCGTTGCATTGCATGTTGCACTGAAAGTGTTTCTTGTAACTGTGCTTGTATCTTAAGAGATATTAAGATGACTACATTTTATAATAAGGTATCTTAAGAAAGATTCTGTAACACTAGGAAGACCTAGGGAAGAACAATTATGTAATGAAGAAAAAATGGAAAAAGTGCCCCACATATAGATTTTTTAAATTAGACTTCTTATATATAGTAAAGAGTGATATAATTAAATATCAGTACATCTCTCTGTTCAAGAAACTGCAAGTGATACAAATGTGAGTTAATGGTCTTTACCTTCAAAGTCGAGAAATGTAAAGCATTTATTCAAATAAGTGTAATCCCAGACATGATAACACTAGGCATGATAAAAAAGACATGATAGATAAAAAAGGGTTCTCTAAGGGTTCAGAGTTCAAAGCACACAGTGACTGAGCCTCATTTGTTCACCTATAAAATAAGGATGCTAAACTAAATTTAAATTTTAATTTGATTGCTAATTTGTAAATATCCTGTCTTGTTACCCAAATAGTTATAAGTGCAATAGCAAATTGAAGCAGATGGTGTCTAGTGCTAGTTCTAGCAGTAAATTTCTGATTTAATTAACCTTCAGAGAAGAGATTTAGGCTATTGAGGAATTCAAGAAATAGTTCATGGAGGAGGATTCTGATATACCATGAGCAAGGGGAAATCAAATTTGGCTGAAGGATAGGCGGGTAGTTCTTACTGACACAAATTGATTTGGAAAGTAGGAGGTTGTTGATGAGCAGTTTTCACAAAATGATATGTTAAGTGAGATATAAGGTAGTAGTTTAAGGTCATAAGTGATCAAGGAAAAGTAGGGGACAGAAGAGAAGAAATTCAAACATTTTACATTTTATAGAAAAAAGCCAGTAAAGATCATGTGATTAAATATGAAGAGAGGGATTTGAAGAAGTGGTCTGAGAGAATGATTAGCCTTCAGAAAAAAAGGGAACAACTCTCCTTTGTTTCTTAGAAATAGAGTGAAGAATAAGATCAAGGGCCAAGATACAAAGATTTTTGAGATTCCAGAGAGGAACAGGACATTATAACATTGTAGACCTGATCTTGTTCAATAAATTTCAAAATACCAGAACTAAGGAGAATCTTAAAGCCTGAAAATATTAATGTAAATAAATAAAGGAAACAAAAAAAATTCATTCATTAAACAAACATTTGTTGAGCCCCTTCTATATTCAAAATGTAATGATTAAAAAAAAATAGAGACCTTGTCCTCAAGGAACTAACTCTGGTAGAAAGCTACAGATATATACAGATAATTATAATACAATGTGGTTAAGTGTAATGGTAGAGATCTCTCCTACAGAGTATTATGGTATCAGGAAGAAGGGGCTTCTAAAACAGAAAGGGAAGATCAAGGAAGGCTTGAGAAGGTCAGAGACTTCCTAAGGGAGGTGAGTTTTAGGTTGAAACTTAAAAATCTTTAAAGTTAAGAAATTAGCAAAGTGGAAAATGAGGTAAGGGCATTTTAGAGGGGAAAAACTGCATAAGCAAAGACAAATGGATGAAACATCATTTTCTATAAGGAACTAAAAACAGTTTAAGGATATTAGAGTCTAACATGTAAAGCTGGGAGATGATGGGATGAGGCTTGAGAAGCAGGCACATCTTGAGGATCTTTCATGTCATGTTAAGGAGCTTGAACTGATTAATACCTTCACACATTCTGCTCTCATATAGAATGCCTTCCTCTACCTTTTCTGTTTAAACATATTTAAAAATCAGATCAAATTCCATATCCTCCATGAAACTTTCTTACGAATCCATCTGACACCAACTGCTCCTTTTCTGAACTGTACTTGCTGCCCATATCATATGATTAGTACCTTATTGTGCATACTCCCTGTTCTTATTGTCTAATTCACATCATCTTGTACTTTATTACATCAACTGATAATGCTGCCATAAAAGTTATTTTTCATTAACTGTTTTAGTTTATAGGTTTCTTTATTTTTTAAGTTAATTATTTTTAAATTTTATTTATTTATTTTTTGGCTACATTGGGTCTTGCTTGTTGCACATGGGCTTTCTCTAGCTGCGGCGAGCAGGGGCTACTCTTCATTGCAGTGCGCGGGCTTCTCATTGCAGTGGCTTCTCTTGTTGAGGAGCACGGGCTCTAGGTGTGTGGGTTTCAGTAGCTGCGGCGCACGAGCTCAGTAGTTGTGGCTCGCGGGCTTAGCTGCTCCGCGGCATGTGGGATCTCCCCAGACCAAGGATCAAACCCATGTCCCCTGCATCAGCAGGCATATTCTTAACCACTGCTCCACCAGGGAAGTCCCTAGTTTATAGGTTTCTTACGCTCCAGTGGGAAATGCACTGTGGGAACACTTGATAAGTATTTCTTTAAATTTTCTATAAATTATGTGTAATTACTAAAACACTGACTTTCTCACAGAAAATGTTTTACACTATTATGAGTAAAACATTCTCTATTCACATTTGGTAAAATCTTTGGCAAATTTCTCCTCGATTTAAGAAAAGGAGTAGGGATTTCATATACAAATTTTATAAAGTTAGAAATACCTAAATTCTAAAATTGAATGGTCTGAGATGTGTGAAGGAAATGAGAGAACTGGAAATTCTCTCCCTATGGATCATTATGGAACCAAACATGAAATAAACTATTAAAGGTACCATAAATTCAACTAATCTAAAACAACACAACAGAGATCTCTGGATCAAATATATAAGCGCTGATTTTGTCCAGCTTATAAATAAAATGTAGGAAAATCCTTTAAACATTTCTTAAACACTTATAACCTTTAACTAAACTCCAAATGTTTCCAAATATGGAACACAAATTGCCAAAATGTCTTAATACGGTTGACTCTAACACACCTGGAAATTTACTGCTCATTGCATTTAAACTGAAAATAAAAGTTTTAGTTTATATGAAATTAATCAGTGCCAGAGAATTTCATAAAGACTTTTCTTATTATTAACAGAAAGTTTCCATGGGTCAGAAGAAAACTAAGAAGTTAAAAGGCTTTCTGACGTATTTCTCTGCCATGTCAATATTAGCAAATAGGATAAATGACTTATGAAAATTAGCTGAATAATTTACAAAAAAATTTTTCAATTGAATTGCATACATTACAACAAAAACATTTTTGCCCTAATTATCAATACGATCGTTTCCCAAAGTGTATTCTAACAGGCACAAGATCCACAAGATCTAAAAATAGGTTTCATGGTCAAATAAATCTGGGAAATACTGCACACTAACTCCCCATCTCAGAGATTAACAATACCATTAGCATAGGTAGAACCTGTTTAACTTTAAACCGAATTTCCCAAGTTTATCTTGACTGTGGAACACTTTTTTGATAATTCACAATGCCAACTAATATTCTGGGGAACATGTGTGCCAAAAAATGTATTTTGGAGAATTCTAACAATAAAATTGTTCCTGTGTTCTTACTTTGCTAGTGGCCTGACTTGATTATAAAGGATACTTTCCCAACAAGAAACACTGTGTTAATTCAACTATTACCAGGACTAATAAAAGAATAAATATCAACAAAGATATTTACCATTTTAAAAAAGACTGGAAAAAAATAAAATAGAAAATATAAGAGTATATTGCTCATACTAAAGGTAAGTATTGCCTCATGTGTATTTATTTTAATATTTTATTTCAGGTGTATATACATATGATTATACTGGCCTGCATATAAAATGTAATTTTTAATGTGGGATATAATCAGAAAATTTAAGAACGCTATCAGTTCCAAAAAGTTGGGTTAAACAGGTTCCTTTTCTGCAGGATTTTTGAGAGCCTTTAATGAATCTCCAAGAGCATTTCTGGTCACAGGAACCTTTTTTTATTGAAGCATCTCCCAAGACTGGTGCTCCTTGGAACACAATTTAGGAAATACTGCCTTTTGGAAACCATGCACCCCCAACTGTCTTGAGGCACATTATATAAAACCAATGTTCAGTTCTCACCTCTTTCAGAATATCCAGATTTCTCATTTTAACTGTTGGTTCTTCACTATTTGGTCAAACTTACAATAACTTTAATTTGACTAGCAAGAAGTAGCAGTTAAACACCTGTATTCCAATTCTGGCTGTACCACTTATTGGCTGTGTAGTTGATCAGCCTTGTAGTTTATCGGCCTTGCATTATTATTAAATCTCTTTCCCACAGCTTCCTCATATGATATAAGAATAATGCAAATACTTATGTCAGAGGGTTTTGGATTTGTTTTTTAGGATTAAATGAAATAATATGCATAAAGTACTTAGTCCAGTGTCTGGTACTCAGCATATGATAGGTATCTACTACAATCAGAATATCACTATTATAGCAAGAGGAAATATGAAATCCATAGTCAAAGCTAAAGAAACTGAAAATCACCATGCTGCCACCCAGTGGGCACTATGATATAAGAACTGATGCTAGTATATGTATATGTATATGTATAGGTATAGCCGGTTCACTTTGTTATAAAGCAGAAACTAAAACACCATTGTAAAGTAATTATACTCCAATAAAGATGTTAAAAATTTTCTTAATTTAAACAAATTTAAAAACTGATACTAGTTCCTGATAATATGGTATGAAGCCGTATAAAATTTAAAATATTCTCTCAAGTTACATTAGCACACTTTATAAATCAAGTGGGGAATATAATTTTTAAAAATTCACTAACTACTCCAAACTAACCCTGAAACCAGGGAAGGTTATCATAAACACTCAAATTCGCTAAAGAAATGGCTAGCGAAGAAAACTGTGAAGACCTGCAGAATAAATTCCACCTACGTAGCATTTGCTGATTTTCAGGTTGTAATATTTCAGCAAGGGTTTTTCCTTCAAGGTACAAAACAAAAACAGCCATAGACATTTATCACAACCAAGACAAAATAGCAAACAATCAAAATCAAAGGATTTCACTAATCTAAGGGGAAGATTGTTAGTGGAATATTCACATTTTCTTTCTAAATGAACTATACTGCTCTTTTTTTTTTTCTGGCCACACCAGGGGGCATGCAGGATCCTCGTTCCCCATCCAGGGATCGAACCTATGCCCCTCTACATTCTAAGCACAGAGTCTTAACCACTGGACCGCCAGGGCAGTCCCCTAAATGAACTATACTGATTATAAAGGTTCCCATAAACGCCCTGAGAGTCATCACTGACTATGTCCAAAAGCAAAGCTAAGTGGCAGATTAAGACAATAACATGAGTAATTTAAATCTACAATTCATGGAGAGGGGGAAGGGTAAACTGTGACAAAGTGAGAGAGTGGCATGGACATATATACACTACCAAACGTAAAATAGATAGCTAGTGGGAAGCAGCCGCATAGCACAGGGAGATCAGCTAGGTGGTTTGTGACCACCTAGAGGGGTGGGATAGGGAGGGTGGGAGGGAGGTAGATGCAAGAGGGAAGAGATATGGGAACATACGTATATGTATAACTGATTCACTTTGTTATAAAGCAGAAACTAACACACCATTGTAAAGCAATTATACTCCAATAAAGATGTTAAAAAAAAAAAAAAAAGGGGGCTTCCCTGGTGGCGCAGTGGTTGAGAGTCCACCTGGGTTCGTGCCCCAGTCCGGGAAGATCCCACATGCCGCGGAGCGGCTGGGCCCGTGAGCCATGGCCGCTGAGCCTGCGCATCCGGAGCCTGTGCTCCACAGCGGGAGAGGCCACAACAGTGAGAGGCCCGCGTACCGCAAAAAAAAAAAATTAAAAAAATTAAAAATCTACAATTCAGCATTATCAGGATGAGATCAGTCATTTCATAACCAGGGAGATTCCATTCCAGTTTGCTTGTGCAAGGCACTTCAGAATAAAATAACCCTAAGAATAAAGAAAAAAGAAACTTTCCTTGAGAATGTACACACTTCGGTAACTGCTCATAGCCCGAGAAGGATTTTTGCACTATACTTCAAACGTTCCGCCAAGTAACACCCACCAAAGAAAATCGAGACTCACCAGTCACAGTATGAAATGTTAGAAACTTCGAGCACCAGACTCATTCGAAATTTTTCACAAGAATGACCAACATGATTACATTTATTCAAAACGCGAATACGAGGTTTAAAAACAAAACAAGTCTAAAGCACAAGTATAGGATGGACGCGTCTGCGCTTCCCTACGACGAACAGACAAGACACACATTACTAACCCGCAGCCTTGACATCGTTTTCAGGAAAAGGCACGAGAAGCCCAAAGAGAGGGAGGTCCGAGGGTGCCGGCCTCTCCCTGATCCAGTGAGTGGAAGATTTTAGACGCCACCAACGCACAGTCAGGGGACGAGGGGGCAAGTCAGCCCCTGAGCAGCCAGAGATGCAGGTCAAACTCTTAAATGGACCCTGGATGAAAACAACCTGGACTGCTTCTAAACGGTCACCCGCAAGCTAGTGACTGCTATGAGTTACCTCAGTCAAAGGACTCCGGAGCCCCGCTCCCCTCGCGCTTCCGGTTCACCTTTCCCACCCCTAGGGCACTTCCGGTTTTCCAGCGTTTGGAACCCTAGTCGAGCGTGGGTGGGGAATCTTGAGCACCTGGGGCAATATGGTTGTGTTTTTTTGGGGTTTTGTTTGGGTTTTTTTTTTACAATAAAGCTCCTGGAAAGTTGTCTCTGGATGTTCGATGCTTTTCTCTGTTTACTTTCAGTATTGGTTTATATATCCATGTTAAAAAATAAATCCTTCGGATTCTGCAGAGTGTGTGTTTCTGAGAGTGAATGGTTCACAGCTGACAAGTATCCAACAGAACCAGCTGTACAGGAGATTGATGAGCGGCAGCCATGGCTACATGATCTCAAGTTTTCAATGAGACCTCCTAAGTAGGAAAAACAAACAAACTTTGGAAGGATAAAGAAAATAGGAGCAATAGGAACTGCAAATGGGGACAGGAGGGAGAGGGAGGCCTCACTGAATATCTTTTTGTATTTTTATGTTTGAATCGTATGAAAGTGTTATGCATGCAAAAAATTAAACGTTGATTTTTTTTAATGAAATAAGAGAAAAACTGTACATCTAATCACACTGATGATCACACCTATTACGGCACCTAACTAATATAGAATGCAATATGTCTCAGGCCTCCTACATAGTTTTTGCTCTGCTACCAAAATCTGAAAGAAATTGTCCCTGTCCTCAAAATTTTAACCATATTTGCAAGTAAAAGTCTATCTGGAACTTTCTTTTAACTCCCTCACTTCCTTCAGGTGTTTGCCCAAATGTCACCATATTATCCCTGACTACCTTAAATAAAACAGTAACACAAATATACATATTCTACTACCCTCTCCCTTGGTTTTTTATATAAACAGTGCCCCTGAGATGAAACTTCACAATAGACTGTACTAAATGGTACCTACTGCGCTTCTGCAAGGTCTTGAGTTTGTTTTGTTTTGCTGGCAGAGCCACGTGGCTGGCTTGCGGGATCTTAGTTCCCCCACCTGGAAACCCAGGCCACTGCCGTGAAAGGCGAAGTCCTAAGCGCTGGACCACCAGGGAATTCCACCCTCTCCCCCCCACACACACACTTTATTCTCTATAACACAATCACCATCTAACATGGTATATTTGTTTATTGTCTATATCCTAAAACATAAGCTCCATGTAGTCAGAGACTAGTTTTTTCACTTTCTTTTGTCTTTTTTTTTTAAACTGAAGTATAGTTGACATATGATATTATATGTTACAGGTGTACAACATAGTGATTCAAAATTTTTAAAGGTTATACTCCATTTATAGTTATTATAAAATATTGGCTATATTCCCTGTGTTTTACAATATATCCTTGTATCTTATTTATTTTATACATAATAGTTTGTACCTCTTAATCCCTTACCTCTATCTTGCTTCTCCCCACTTCCCTCTCCCCAATGGTAACCACTAATTTGTTCTCTATACCTGTGAGTCTGTTTCTTTTTGTTATATTCAGTAGTTTGTTGTATTTTTTAGATTCCATATATAAATGATATCATACAGTATTTGTCTTTCTCCGTCTGACTTATTTCACTAAGCATAACACCCTTCAAGTTCATCCATGTTGCTGCAAGTGGCAAAATTTCATTCTTTTTTATGCATGAGTAGTATTCCATTGTGTATATATACCACAACTTCTTTATCCATTCATCTATTGATGGACATTTAGGATGCTTCCATACCTTGACAATTGTAAATAACAATGCTATGAACACTGGAGTTCATGTATCTGTTCAAACTAGTGCTTCGGTTTTTCGTGGATATATACCCAGGAGTGGAATCGCTGGGTCATATGGTAGTTCTGTTTTTAGTTTTCTGTTCTGTTTTTAGTTTTCTGCAAAACCTTCATACTGTTTTCCAAAGTGGCTGCACCAATTTACACTCCAACCAACAGTGTATGAGGGTTCCCTTTTCTCCACATCCTCATCAACATTTGTTATTTGTCTTCTTTTTGATGATAGCCATTCTGACAGGTGTGAGGTGATATCTCATTGTGCTTTTGATTTGCATTTTCCTGATGATTAGCAACGTTGAGCATATTTTCATATGCCTGTTAGTCATCTACATGTCCTCTTTAGAAAAATGTCTATTCAGGTCTTCTGTCTATTTTTTTTATCAGATTGTTTGTTCTTTCAATGTTGAGTTGTACTTTGGAATGTTAACCCCTTATCAGTCATATCATTTGTAAATTTTTTCTTCCATTCAGTAAGTTGCCTTTTCATTTTGTCAATGGTTTTCTTTGCTATGTAGCTTTGTTCACTTTTACATACCAAATGCTCAAAAAATGCCTCGCACGTATGACAAATAAATGAATGGATAGAATATGACCTTTCAATATGGTATATGCTAACTATAGCAGCTATACTCTGATAATGACTAATATTTACTGATAATTTACTATGTGTCATACAAAGAGCTAAGTGTTTTACATGCATTCTCTTGTTTTAGTCTCCACAACAGCACTATTATTATATACTTTTTGCACATTTAGAAACTAAGGTGTTCAACCATACACAAAAATAAACTCAAAATGGATTAAAGACCTAAATGTAAGGCCAGACACTATAAAACTCTTAGAGGAAAACATAGGAAGAACACTCTATGACATAAATCACAGCAAGATCCTTTTTGACCCACCTCCTAGAGAAATGGAAATTAAAAACAAAAATAAACAAAGGGGACCTAATGAAACTTAAACTTTTGCACAGCAAAGGAAACTACAAACAGGACGAAAAGACAACCCTCAGAATGGGAGAAAATATTTGCAAACGAAGCAACTGACCAAGGGTTAATCTCCAAAATATACAAGCAGCTCATGCAGCTCAATATCAAAAAAACAAACAACCGGACTTCCCTGGTGGCGCAGTGGTTGAGAGTCCGCCTGCCGATGCAGGGGACACGGGTTCGTGCCCTGGTCTGGGAGGGTCCCACATGCCGCAGAGCGGCTGGGCCCGTGAGCCATGGCCGCTGGGCCTGCGCATCCGGAGCCTGTGCTCCGCAACAGGAGAGGTCACATCAGTGAGAGGCCCACGTACCGCAAAAAAAAAAAAAAAAAAACACCAACAAACAACCCAATCCAAAAATGGGCAGAAGACCTAAATAGACATTTCTCCAAAGAAGATATACAGATTGCCAACAAACACATAAAAGGATGCTCAACATCACCAATCATTAGAGAAATGCAAATCAAAACCACAATGAGGTATCACCTCACACCAGTCTGAATGGTCATCATCAAAAGATCTACAAACAATAAATGCTGGAGAGGGTGTGGAGAAAAGGGAACCCTCCTGCACTGTTGGTGGGAATGTAACTTGGTACAGCCACTATGGAGAACAGTATGGAGGTTCCTTAAAAAACTAAAAATAGAATTACCATAGGACCCAGCAATCCCACTACTGGGCATATACCCTGAGAAAACCATAATTCAAAAAGTGTCATGTACCACAATATTCACTGCAGCACTATTTACAATAGCCAGGACATGGAAGCAACCTAAGTGTCCATCGACAGACACTTTCTCCGTCTGACTTATTTCACTAAGCATAACACCCTTCAAGTTCATCCATGTTGCTGCAAGTGGCAAAATTTCATTCTTTTTTATGCATGAGTAGTATTCCATTGTGTATATATACCACAACTTCTTTATCCATTCATCTATTGATGGACATTTAGGATGCTTCCATACCTTGACAATTGTAAATAACAATGCTATGAACACTGGGGTTCATGTATCTGTTCAAACTAGTGCTTCGGTTTTTCGTGGATATATGGATATCCACGATATATGGATATGGATGAATGGATAAAGAAGATGTGGCACATTTATACAATGGAATATTATTCAGCCATAAAAAAGAAACGAAATTGATTTATTTGTAGTGAGGTGGATGCACCTAGAGTCTGTCATACAGAGTGAAGTAGGTCAGAAAGAGAAAACCAAATACTGTATGCTAACACATATATATAGAATCTAAAAGTAAAATGGTTCTGATGAACCTAGGGGCAGGACAGGAATAGAGACACAGACATAGAGGATGGTCTTGAGGACACGGGGAGGGGGAAGGGTAAGCTGGGAAGAAGTAAGAGAGTAGCATTGACATATATACACTACCAAATGTAAAATAGATAGCTAGTGGGAAGCAGCTGCATGGCACAGGGAGATCAGCTCGGTGCTTTGCGACCACCTGGAGGGGTGGGATAAGGAGAGTGGGAGGGAGATGTAAGAGGGAGGGAATATGGGGATATATGTATGCATATAGCTGATTCACTTTGCTATACAGCAGAAAATAACACAACACTGTAAAGCAATTATACTCCAATAAAGATGCTAAAAAAAAAAGAAACTAAGGTGTTCAGAGGTTAAGGAATTGAACTTAATGACCTCTGATCCCCTTATAATTCTATGCAAATGTCCCAATGGTTGGTAGATATAAAATATAACTTGTCCCTAGAAGAAATAGTTAAAGTAATTTTCAGAACTTTTTGCCACTTCTCCTTTTCTAAAATATTCATTATAGATGTCTGGTTCAATGGAAAACACCTTGGTTCCAATTGAAGTGTCTATTTTAAAACAAGAGTAGTTAATCACTTAAAAATAAACCATCATGGGCTTCCCTGGTGGCACAGTGGTAGAGAGTCCGCCTGCCGATGCAGGGGACACGGGTTCATGCCCCAGTCCGGGAAGATCCCACATGCCGCGGAGCGGCTGGGCCCGTGAGCCATGGCCGCTGAGCCTGCGCGTCCAGAGCCTGTGCTCCGCAGCGGGAGAGGCCACAACAGTGAGAGGCCCGCGTACCGCAAAAATAAAAATAAATAAAATAAATAACCCATCATTATGTTAACAACAATTAACAATTAAAATTAGGCACATCCTTTGACCCCGTAATCCCGTTCTTGAGATAACATTCCAAGGGGAATAATCAAATAGAGACAGGAGAAAGGAGAATAACAATTGTACAAAGGTGTTCATAGCAGTGCTATTTATAGTAATGAAAACTTTGAAATAATTATTCTGAAATGTTGGATATTTAGAAAATTATACAGTATGTTAATATATTCAAACCCTTCATAACCTTTAAAAAATAAGTATACTGTTTCAGTGCATAAAAATATAAGTAATCTCAAAGAACACAGCAATGGGTACACTGATTAAAACTACAAATGTATCTTTGAATTCTGAGAAGAATAAGAGAAAACTTTAGCACAGTGTAACTTGCCAAGTTTAAATGTAAACTTACGGAATTTTTTAAATTATTAAAATATTTAACAAAACCTGGTAAATTCTAACACCTTATTCTTTTAAGTTATAACTATGTAGATTTGCCTTAAGTCAAAATTGGAATTTTCTTTTACATACAGTAAGAGAACCCATGAAATGACCATCCTTGTAGTTCCTCAAAGAGTTGCAGGTCAAAATAAACTTGAGATTTATTTTACTCCTATTATATCAGCAATTTTTGTTGTTGAATTGTAACACTTGATGCCAGTGAAGTACGAGTAAATCGGTCACTCATACCTTTGGTACCTTTATAAATGGCATACCCTTTTTGGAAAGCAATATGGTAATACACAGAAAAGCTATGAAAATATTATTTTTTTCCTTTCACTCCTGGGGGTTTATACTAAGGAAATAACATGTGGGAAAAAATATGTACACAGTGTTATTTATTGCAGCATTATCTATAATGGCATGAAATTGAAAATAACCTAAATATCATATTAAAGAACGATTGAGTAAATTATAGTACACTAAAATTGAAGATTACACAAAAAATAATAGGGAAATTGTTGTGAGGGAACAAACTCCTTTCTATTATAATCATAACATTTTTATTGTATGTAACTATTTATCATATGATTACCATAATACTTAATTACATAATTATCACATGATTATTTAATGGACTCATACTAGAAACAGTGCTACCTGCCCCTCTGTATCTGTCAGAGATCTAATTCATGGTATTAGTCAGTTGTGTGGGGAAGAGGTGAAAGGAAGAGTCTAAAGACTAAAAGTGAAAAATCCTAAAGAGGGCTTTAAGATTCTTTGACCCCAGCCCCAGATTCTTTATGAAAGGGCCGGTAAAACTCAGAGGACCTAAGTGAGGACTCAAGCTAGACACCATTCCCCAGGTTGAGATTTTCTCTCTCATACCTCACAAACAGAAGCCTTAGGACTTCATTCTGTAAGTTATGTTGCCGACCTTGTTTCTTCTGTCTCTGAACACCAGACTTTTGATGCTGGTAGCCAGATGGAAACTACCTGGTCCAGATATCTATGTCAAAATATCTAAGAGGTATTTTAATACAGTGTAATAAGATGGAACTTTGTTTTTTGAAATGTCTGTGTGTACAATGAATATCACCCAGAAGTGATATCCCCAAAGTGAAAGTGATACCCTTGAAGTGAAAATAACTGTTGGGAAAGTCTTTTACTTTTTAAAGTTTTTATCAAAATTGTTACATTTTATAATGAATTCTATTTAATGGATGGCTATCTTATCTTTGAATAAATTGCTAATACAGACATGCCTTATCTGAAAGTCAATAAACATAATAAAACTGTTTAGAATTCCATACACTTCTTCCACTTGCCTGGCATATCCTTGGAGTCCTCCTTTCCAGGCTCTCCCTCCCCAGTACCTCGCCCCAACTTGAAGTTCCCTTAGCTTTTACATATGCTGCTCCTTCTACTTTCACTATTACCCTGCCTGCCTAAAAATCACCTTCTCATTCTTTAAATTCCCGCTCACAGTTTGCCTCTTTGAAATTTCATCAACCCTTTACTCCCATCTAAGCAGAATTAATCACTCCCTCCTTTGTATAATCACTGGATTCTACATATGTTTATCGTAGTGTTTAATCACACTGCAGGGCAATTATTTGCACTTTCTTTCTCCAGTAGGACTGTGAACTCCTTCAGGACAGGGACAGGGACAGGACAGGGAATCTGGTCATGTTTACTTTTAAATCCCCAAAGGCTAGCACAGTGGATGGCACATTCCTAGTGGTTAAGAGCAGATGACTTGATACAAATTCTGACTCTGTCATTTACTAGCTGATGACCTAGGGCAAGGTATTCAATCTCTTTGTGCCTCAAAATCCACATCAGTAAAATGGGAATAATGATAGTAACCACCTATAAGATATAACTATGATAGGTAAGGTGCATAAAGGGCCCAGTACTGTGCCTGGTAAGTAGTAAGCACTTCATACCTGATAACTGCAATTATTATTATTACTATTATGTATTACTATTGTTATTATGCGTGTTATTTTTAAGAACTCAATAAGTATTAAGTGAATTAATGAATGAATGAATAAGTATTAATTGATTAAGTGGCTATCAGGCATCTAAGTCCTAGCCCAGTTGATGGGAAGTTCTTCCTCTTTCTTCTGTGCTCTCTCTTTTTTCCCTTTTAGCTCTCTGTCCTCATTTCCTCCTCTCAACTAATTTGATGTAACTTTACATACATGCAAAGTAAAAGCTTTCTTCCCTACAAAGTGTGTGTTCTTTTACAAATAGATTGTGAATCTTTATTATAATGTAGAATCACTTTTACACTTGACACAGATTAAGGCTTCAGAATGTCTTAATCCAACCTTAACCATAATTGTCAGAGAATGAAAGTATGTCGTTTTTACCTGGTGTCGTAAAGGGAGTGAGCATATTTGCATGTCTCCCAAACTAGGTTCTCTATAATCACAGTTTTCACATCCTATATTAACAGGCCTGGAGCTACTTAAGGGTTCGTCATGAATAAGCACAATGACTCCCTAGGAGAATAACAGGAGATAATATGTACATCAAATAAAAATGTTATATGCACAAAGTAAATGAACAGGTTTCTATAGCTTATATCAAAATGCTATAGTGAAAACAAGTGCTTGTAACTTGTTAGTCACAGCGTTTATCACATTTCATCATAGTTATTCGTTTCCATGTTTGTGGGAAAGGATTGTATCTTATTCATCTTTGTATCTGCAGCCTCAGCACAGTGCTCAGCACATGATACACATTTAATAAATACTTATGGATATATACTTAAATTTAAAGTCAGATTTGCATATAACTTAAAGAATTTCATGTTGGTAGTGTCACAAATTATAGTCGAAATCGCTCTAAAATTTGCGGTACATATTGAGTCTTCACTCTGGCTTTTCAATTTGACATATATAACAATGTAACATGTCAATTAGCTATTGGATTTTAGGTGTCAATATCAGGACAATAGATTAATCAACTACAAAACATTTACTATATGTACTACATATACTACGGGAGAGGTTTTATTGTGAGCTTATGATCTGGTGGGGGTTTTTTTTCGAGCTTATGATTAGTTGACTTTATTTAACCTTATGTTGCATGTATACTACATAGGAGAACAAATCAAAAATTCCTTGGGAATTCCCTGGCAGTCCAGTGGTTAGGACTCTGCCCTTTCACTGCCAAGGGCCCGGGTTCAACCCCTGGCTGGAGAAACTAGGGGAACTAAGATCTCACAAGCCCCGCAGCAAAAAAAAAAAAAAAATCTTCATATAAGAAAATTTGCATTAAACATATTCTTCCTAAGACTTTTATTTTTTTTCCTAATATACTGGGTTTTTCTTTTAACTTCCAATCCAAATCTTAATGAAAAGCAATGAGACAAATCCAGCAAGTTTATAAAATTTATCTTATTTGCCCCTTCAACCAGATCCTCTTTCTCACCCCTTTACTTGTATTATGCCATTGCTGGCATTATTCTCCTAATCAAGGTAAAGACTTCAGAGTAACAGTATTCTTGTCTTTTCCTGTCTCTTATTCCTTTACTCCAAGTTTTAGGACTTACTGATGGATTTTGCCTAGGGCTTCAAATACCGAACTATTCCTCTGTTCAGTAGGCCACGTATTTTTCTAAAATAGTGTGGATGGGCTGCTCTGAGCCTTCCACACTCTTCTTTCCTCTCTTTCTTTTATACTAGATTAAAGATTTAGTCCATAACCTCAAAACAAAGATTTACTTAAGCCCTGTCTGTATAACTTTGATGAATGAAGCTGGGATATTCCTCACTGAATATTTACATTGAGATAAAAAAGAGATCCACTTAGGGCTTCCCTGGTGGCGCAGTGGTTAAGAATCCGCCTGCCAATGCAGGGGACATGGGTTCGAGCCCTGGCCTGGGAAGATCCCACATGCCTCAGAGCAGCTAAGCCTGTGTGCCACAACTACTGAGCCTGTGCTCTAGAGCCCATGAGCCACAACTACTGAAGCCCGCATGCCACAACTACTGAAGCCTGCGCAGCTAGAGCCTGTGCTCTGCAATGAGAGACAACATCGCAATGAGAAGCCCTCGCATTGCAACGAAGACCCAACACAGACAAAAAATAAATTAATTAATTAATTAAATAAATCTATTAGAAAAAAAAAAAAGAGACCCACTTATGCCAGAACGTATAATGGAATGTTCAACCTCCACCCCCTTCTTCCTCCAAACTTGTTGTAGAATATAGATAAAACACCCACCTATTTTTCCTTGACTCAAATTGTGGGATAAAGGAATGGATGCAGAGACAAATCATCTTAAGAGAACAGAAAAGAAAAAAAAAAAAATTCATCTGGAAGGAAGTGGTTCTATCCTTGCAGTCCTTGATTTACTAACTCCAACATACAGAACCTTATATCTGAAAGAAGGCACTTCAGTACTCAACCTGAGTAGTGAGCCTCTGTCCCAAACTTAAAGTGAAAAAACAAGGCAATTACCCAGATAATTAATTCAATTTCCTCTCCAATTCTCTTCAATTGCTAATACAGACATATCTTTATCTTATTTTATTCTGTTCATGTTAATGCTATTTAAACTTTTATATGTTGTTCATAAGTATGTAATATCATTTATATATATAAAGACTGCTTACAAACTTTTCAAGGACACAGACTCCCTTCATTTCAATCATTGTAAATCCCACTGACATTAACAGGAATTCCACATAAATCGGGAAAGGATGAAAGAGCTCTTAAAACTTATACTGCTATAAAATACACTGCTTGTTGGGCTCCTTTATTCACAGAGTTCAGTAAAAACCTGTATCCAAAATGTGGATCTAAGTTAAATAAAGATATAAAACACAAGGCCAACTTCAGATAATTTTCTGAAGATCAGATTTATCTAATAAATTTATATTCTGGCCAAATGTGGCTTGAAACATCCCTATTAAGTCAGTTAAAAACAACTTCACAAGACCAAGTAAGATAGATCTGGACCAGTCTTGGGAAAAACCATGGTACTACTTTTCAATTATTTTCTACATCATTCTGCCTTTCCCCTGCCTCCTAGCTGGCCCTCTGATCAACCAGGGCTCCTCTGTGGAGACTCGTTGGAGCTTAGCACTAGTACAGGCTCCAGGACTATACACAAGTATTGTTATAGTAAAGAATTTTAGAGCTGGAAGGAGATAAGAGTCTCAATTCCAACTACAATTCTGAAGCTTGAATAACCAGAGGACAGAAAATTCAAAGATTTTTCCAGAAATCACAAATAAGCTAACACTAATACCAAATCTATGGTTCATTTTTTCCTACTCAGGTCTAAGACTCATTTTGGAAAGTCCTCTTTTCTGGTTCTGAAGTAGCAAACTAATCTGACCTGAGATAATAATGGTGTTTAACTCACATTGCCCTGTGTGAATTAACATGCATATATGTGTATAATCTATACTCTGAGTAAGAAACCAGTTAAAGGAGGTTAAAAAATGCAAGTTTATTTTGGTTACTTATTATAGCTGTTTATGTCAAGCCAAAGCAGCTTAAAATAACACTTTGATTCCTATTGGTTTGTATTAACGTAGCGGAGAAACTGGAAAAAGCATGGAGAAAAAACCAGTCTTCCAAGTAGACTACGTCCAGGAAGTTAGCCTCCCCAGGTACAGATTACACAGCTGGCCATAAAAGCAGATGGTCAGAGCATCTTCTTGACAGTGGAGCCAGGGTAGTGAGAGAAAGAAGGTTGGCACAACAGAGAATTCTGATTTGGTAGGTCTAATGTGGGTCCCAGGCAGGCAAAATTTGAAAGGGTCCCCTTTTGATTCTGGTACTAACCCTTTGTTCATAATCCTTGTTGATAGGCAAATAAAGAAAAATCTCTGGAATTATGAAAATACTCTGCAATTCAAAAGTAAGATACCACCTAGGAAAATGGTCAACAAACGTCTTCTATAAAGGGCCAGATAGTAAATATCTTAGCTTCTGCAGGCCATACAGCCTGTGGCAACTAGACAGAGTGGTATTGTAGCAGGAAAGCAGCTATTGTAGCCTTTATAATGCAACAGCAGCCCTAGACACTATGTAAATAGAGGGGCGAGGCTGTATTACAATACAACTGTTTTCAAAAACAGGCACCTGAGAGTTGTAGTTTGACCACCCCATCTAGAATGATCAGAGGAAAGGATCCCTCTAAGATAAATTTAATACAAAAACAAGAAAAGTCTAGAACATTTTCTGATTCTTTTTTTCAATAAGATCGAAGAAGTGATTGTTTATGAGAACAAAATCAGCATTCATAAAAATGAAACACTTTGAGACTAGAAAAGATTGGATTTAAAATTGCATTGAAGACAGTACACAGCAAAGTTAGAAGCAGCATTAGTAAAGCAGGAGGCAAACTTAGAAATTTAACCAAAATAAAGGGATAAAGGAAAGAAAAATATGAGAATAAGGTTTAAAGAAGTGAAAGAAACAGATGTTGATTAAGAATTCCTAAAAGGGAGAGTAATGTATGCAAAAGAAGGAATAATCAATTATATGAAAAAAATCTTTCTGAGCTGATAATTTAGCATTAGTGGGAGTAAAGCATATATAGGATGAAACAAGAAAGGCCATGTGTTGGTAATTGTTGAAGCCAAATTATGACTAATTTTCTTTCTATGTTTGCAAAATGAGGTCTCGTTTTTTCTATTTTTGTAATGGTATAAAGTAACCAGATGAGGCTCAAGCTGGAGTTGCTCATGCTAAGCCCCATGTCAGCAAAACAAAACTTCACTATGTTTCTATGCTTGGCTCTCCCAAGGAAGGAAGTCCTAGGTCAACCAATCAGTACTTGCCTGCTCAGCACAAGTTACCCGACCTGCTCCAAGACGCTCTTTTGCTCCATATAAGGAAAGTAACTTTGCTTTAATCAACCAGCAAATGCCCAGTATAACTTCCTTGTTCCCCTCACTTTAGTCTATAAAAATCTCTCATCTTGTGCAGTTATTCAGAGCTCCTCTCTATCTGTTAGTTTGAATGCTGCCTGATCCATGAATCGTTGACTAAAAGCCTACTAAATCAGTAAAGAGTCTGTGGAAATGTTTCTTTTAACAGTAAATTTCCATTTTTAAAAAAACAGAAACTTAAGTTATTACGGGTTTTTCTTAATTATGAAATAATACATGTCAATTTTTTAATGTCAAAATAAAGCACAAAGAAATCAAACTTATATTCCCACTACACTTATTAGTGTTTTGGGGGGTTCTTTTTTGTTTTGGGGTCCTCGTTGCTGCGCACGGGCTTTCTCTAATTGCGGCGAGCGGGGGCTACTCTTCGCTGTGGTGTGTGGGTTTCTCATTGTGGTGGCTTCTCTTGTTTCGGAGCACGTGCTCTAGGCACGTGAGCTTCGGTAGTTGCAGCACACGGGCTCAGTAGTTGTGGCTCGCGGGCTTAGTTTCTCTGTGGCATGTGGGATCTTCCCAGACCAGGGATTGAACCCATGTCCCCTGCATTGGCAGGCAGATTCTTAACCACTGCACCACAAGGGAAGTCTGAGTGCTTTTATTCCCTATTCTTCCAGTACTTTTTTCTATTCACCAATATGTGTATAAAATTGAGAGTATTTTATACATTCTGCTTTGTATCTTGCTTTTCCTTGCTCGATATAATGGAAATATTTTCAATCTGTAATTCCATTTTAACTTTATTGATTAGGTCCAATAAAAAATATGTGGTTGACATTATCCTAAAGGCTATATACAAAGACTTATGAGTTTGCAGCTAGACTTCAACTAATATAGCAGAGAAATTTTTTAATTTAGTGCAAAACTTAAATATCCTAAGTATACAGGACAACTTAGTGATTAAAATATGATCCCTTTGGGACTTCCCTGGCGGTCCAGTGGTTAAGACTCTGCTTCCACTGCAGGTTTGACCCCTGGTCGGGGAACTAAGATCCTGCATGCCGTGCAGTGCGGCCAAAAAAAAAATCATGCCTTCAAAAGCAGTTAGATTACGGGAATCTGTGCTCTTGTGTGCAAGTAATTGAAATCAACTCTGGCTAATATAAGCAGAAGAGGAATTTATTGGTAGGGCATTGGGCAGCTCACAAAATCAATGAGAAACCTGGAGGAGGAGATTCAGAAAATGGGCAGAAGCCAAGGAGGCTTCATCATCAGGAACCAGAACCCAGATAACACCAGAGGAATCATCTGGCTAGGACGCTGGGATAGGTCACACCACAGGACACAATTGACAGCAGACACATAACACCATTGTAGATTCTGGCTATCTTTTCTAGTATGTACAAGTAATTCTTAATTGTTTCTGCATCTGTGCATTACTCCCTCAAGATTCAAGGCCCTGACCAAAAAGTACATGAAAAGATGCTCAACATTGCTAATTATTAGAGAAATGCAAATCAAAACTAAAATGAGGTATCACCCCACAACAGTCAGAATGGCCATCCTCAAAATGTCTACAAATAATAAATGCTGGAGGGGGTGTGGAGAAAAGGAAACCCTCCTACACTGTTGGTGGAACTGTAAATTGGTACAGCCACTATGGAGAATAGTAAGGAGGTTCCTTAAATAACTAAAAACAGAGCTACCCAATGATCCTGCAATCCCATTCCTGGGCATATATCCTGAGAAAACCATAATTCAAAAAGGTACAAAGGGTTTCCCTGCTGGCGCAGTGGTTGAGAGTCCGCCTGCCGTTGCAGGGGACACGGGTTCATGCCCCGGTCCGGGAAGATCCCACATGCCGCGGAGCGGCTGGGCCTGTGAGCCATGGCTGCTGAGCCTGCGCGTCCGGAGCCTGTGCTCCGCAGCAGGAGAGGCCACAACAGTGAGAGGCCCGCATACCGCAAAAAAAAAAAAAAAGGTACATGTACCCCAATGTTCACTGCAGCAATATTTACAATAGCCAGGACATGGAAGTAACCTAAATGTCCATCGATAGATGAATGGATAAGGAAGATGTGGTACATACATACGATGGAATATTACTCAGCTATAAAAAAGAATGAAATAATGCCATTTGTAGCAACATGGATGGACCTAGAGAGTATCACACTAAGTGAAATAAGTCAGACAGAGAATGACAAATCTCAGATGATATCATTTATATGTGGAATCTAAAAAAATGATACAAATGAACTTATTTACAAAGCAGAAACAGACTCACAGACTTAGAAAACAAATTTTTGGATATCAGCTTGGTGCTTTGTGACCACCTAGAGGGGTGGGATAGGGAGGGTAGGTGGGAGACACAGAGGGAGGAGATATGGAGATATATGTATACATATAGCTGATTCACTTTGTTTTACAGCAGAAACTAACACAACATTGTAAAGCAATTATACTCCAATAAAGATGCTAAAAAAAAAAAGAAAACAAATTTATGGCTACCAAAGGGGAAAGGTGGGGGTGAGGGATAATTAGGAGGTTGGGATTAACATATATACACTATTATATGTAAAATAGATAATCAACAAGAGCCTACTGTACAGCACAGAGAACTCTACTCAATATTCTGTAATAACTTATATGGGAAAAGAATCTGAAAAATATATATATATGTATAACTGAATCACTTTGCTGTACACCTGAAACTAACACAACATTGTAAATCAACTGTAATATAAAATAAAAATTAAGAAAAGATTCAAGGGGACTTCCCTGGTGGCTCAGTTGTTAAGAATCCTCCTGCCAATGCAGGGGACACGGGTTCCATCCCTGGTCCGGGAAGATCCCACATGCTGCAGAGCAACTAAGCCCATGTGCCACAACTACTAAGCCTGCTCTCTGGAGCCCACGAGCCACAACTACTGAGCCCTCATGCCACAGCTACTGCAGACTGTGTGCCTAGAGCCTGTGCTCCGCAACAAGAGAAGCCACCACAATGAGAAGCCCATGCACTGCAACAAAGAGCAGTCCCTGCTCACCGCAACTAGAGAAAGCCCGTGCACAGCAACGAAGACCCAACACAGTCAAAAATAATAATAATAATTAATTATTTTCAAAAAAGAAAAAGATTCAAGGCCCTGAACTAGAATGTCCAAATCCTATATTCTGGATAATGTGCCCTTACTCTGGCTGCCCCAAGCCAGGGAGAGGGGATATCACTGCTCTTTGGTTTCAGTAGTGGAAGGCAGATCCCTGCATCCCACTAGGGTTGTGCATGGTAGGGAATTTCCCCTAAATGGGAAGTGGGTGGGGGAGGAAAAAAAAAAAATATATATATATGTATATATATAGAGAGAGAGAGAGACAGAGATCTAATCTTAATGTTCATGACAAAAATTGCTGTATGATCATGACCTATGATCATTGACTTTTCATATTCTCCTCTAAATTATGAGAACAATACTTCTCCTACTAGCTTCACTGATATGTTATAGAGATAAATGATTTAATATCTGCTAACTACATTGAACACCTTAGGAAAATAAGACATTATAGATACAAGTTACTTTAATTAGGAAAATTATAATTAGTAAAGATCATAATATCTGCTGTGCTTCAGACACAGAAGACAATAAATGCTATAAAGTCAAAGATACTGGAAACTGTCTGCAGGTATTTTGCTCTAACTACAGTACTATATATAAACTTAAGTATAAAAAGGCATTAGTTTTTAGTTAACTATTTAAACTTTGTTTATATAAAATATAGTTCCCAGGCTTGGAATGGGAGAGGGGAAGAAAGGTGCATAGACCGTTCAGTTGGTTGAATCTGTTACATTAATTTCACAATCTGTGAAGGAGTGGATTGCCCCTTGAATGGTAATGGAAAATTAGTTTCTTTATTTCTTCATTAAGACTGTGGGAGGAAAATTAATACTCTCTTCTGCTTTTCCAAATTAATAGAATATATCTTTATTAAAATGATGAATTTTAATGAATGAAAATGATGAACATGCCTACTTTCTTTTTGGTTGAGAGGCTCTGTAACTCACAGAATGACTGAAGTTAAAGCTGAGCCTTTGGGGCTTCCCTGGTGGCGCAGTGGTTGAGAGTCTGCCTGCCGATGCAGCGGACGCGGGTTCGTGCCCCGGTCCAGGAGGATCCCACATGCCGCAGAGCGGCTAGGCTAGGCCTGTGAGCCATGGCCGCTGAACCTGCGCGTCCGGAGCCTGTGCTCCGCAACGGGAGAGGCCACAACAGTGAGAGGCCCGCGTAACTCAAAAAGAAAAAAAAAAGCTGAGCCTTAGAAATAATCTTGCTAAGGAAACTGAGATTCAGTGAGACAAAATTAGTTACCCTGGGTCACACAATTAATTAGGACAGAGCAAAACTAGAAACTTGGTTCTCTGACTCTTAATCCAGGGCTCTTTCAAATTTATCAAGCCATTTAAAGGGGAAAAGAGGAAATTCCTTTATTGTGCCTTTCACATTGTTAATGTATGTAATGTTTGCAGTTCCTATGCCCTGAGGGGTAGTCATCTCTTATGCAAAATAATTTTTAAAAACGTACATTTTCCCAATTCTTTGTGACATTAAGGTGTAAAGAAGTAGAATCCCTATCTTGGAAAAGGCCAACCTTAGGCAAAACTGTGAAGTGAAGACTTTCTTCAAAACCTCCCTTCCGCATTTTATACTCCTACACAAACCGAGGTTCCCAATTAACCCATTCCTCTCCCCACTACCTTTCTTCATGAAAACTCCTCTGAGATTTTATTATACTACTTCATACATAAACAGTATGTGTACACACACACACACACACACACACACACACACACCCCATTTTTATACCACTTTTTCTTTATCCCTTCTCGATTGCATCTTTTCTCCCATGCTCAGAAGTAAGTAACTGTCACTTCTTTTCTACTATTTCTTTGCTTTTCTTTATAGTTTTATTACATGTGAATGTTCCCCTAATCAATACACTATTTAGTTTGTGCATGCTTTCAAACTTAATATAATTGGCATAAATGTAAATATGTTCCTACAACTTTCTTTTTTCACTCATTTCATTTGTTAAAAATTTTTATATGTTGCCTTAAAGTATTTGTTTTCAGTGCTGTATTGCTTGTCATTAGATAAATACACCAAAATGTATTTATGCATTCTTTGGTTGATGGCCACCCCAATTTTTTATTTACAAACAATACTGCCAAGAATATTATTGTACCTCTATCCTGTTTCATGGACTCAAGAGTACTCCAGCAGTGGAATTGCTGAGTGGTAAGGTATGGGCATCTTCAAATTTGAGAAAATGCTAAATTACTTTCTGGAGTTATTTTTACCAATTTCACTCTACCTAGCAGTAATTATGAGTTTCCATTGATGGATATCCTTTCTAACACCTGGAAGTGTCAGATGTTTTTATTTCTTCCAGTCAGGTACTAGTTTTATTTTACATCTCTCTGATTAATAATGATATTGAACATGTTGTCATATATTCACTGGCCATTCTGATTTCTCCTTTGCACTTTTTTTTTTTTTTTTTGCAGTGTGCGGGCCTCTTACCATTGTGGCCTCTCCCGTTGCGGAGCACAGGCTCCGGACGTGCAGGCTCAGTGGCCATGGCTCACGGGCCTAGCCACTCCGCGGCCTGTGGGATCTTCTTGGACCGGAGCACGAATCCATGTCCCCTGCAACGGCAGGCGGACTCTCAACCACTGCGCCAGCAGGGAAGCCCCTCCTTTGCACATTTTTTACTGGGTTGTTTGTCTTTGTCTTATTGACTTGAAAGAGGTTTTTAAAAATATATTCTGAATACCAATTGTTTGTCAATTATGTGTTTTGAAAATATTTCCTCTTGTTTGTAAATTGTCCTTTCACATTTTTTCATTATGTCTTTTGCTGAAAATTATTTTATTTCACTTACCTATATTCTTCTCTGAGGATGTGCTTTTTTGTGTGTTTTGCTTAAGAAATCCTTTCCTTCCTTGATGTTGTATATTCTTCGATATTTGTTCTTAAATAATTTAAACTTTTGCTTTTTACATGTAGGTCTTTAAACAGCCTAAAATTTATTTTCGTATATCATATGAGGACTGAATTTTTTTGCCACATGGATAACAAGTTGTTTCAGCACCCTTTATTGAAGAGTCCTTTTATCCTTATGATTTGTAATGCCAGATTTCTTCACATAATAAGTCATGTGTTAATCTGGTAGGGCAACTCTCCCACCACCATATTCTTCTTCAGGAGTGTTTTGGTTTTTCTTGGCCTTTTGCTTTTCCAAATCAATTTTAGAATTATTTTGTCAAGTTTCCACAAAGAAGCCTGTCAGAATTTTTATCGTATTGCACTGAATTAGATTATATTAGGGAGAGTTAAATCTTTCTATCCTTGAACATATTATTTCTCTTCATTTATTTAGGTCTTCTTTGATTTCTTTCAGTAATGTTTTATAATTTTCCCCATGAAGTTTATGTACCTCCTCTATTTCTATGTGGAGTACATTATATTTTGATCTGAGAGTCAGTATTCACAATTAAGTTATGCCAAATGGCTTTAACCAGGACCTGAAAGCTCAATTATCTATGGAGACAAGTAAAAACGAACAACGTGGAAAGCGACCCAAGTGTAAGACAGTAGAAGATGATGAAGACTGGAGAGTCTCTACTCAGCTCCAGCCAATTGCTGCCCAGTATTACCAGAACTTCCAAATATTTTAGACTTTCTAGAAATGTCTTGATTTTTAACACACTGTGTAGACTGCCAATTTCAATCATCCTCAGATGATTTAAAATGAAGAATGATAAGTGAAATATCAGGTTTCAGCCAGCAAATGAGATAGGACTTCAGAGAGAGGAAAGGAAAGGAAGGCACTAGGATGGCTGTAATTAAAAAAAAACAAAACAAAAACAGAAAATGACAAGTGCTGGCAAAAAAAATGTGGAAAAATTGTAATCTGTTGTTAGGGGGAATTTAAAATGGTGGGCCACTTTGGAAAGCAGTTTGGCAGTCCCACAAAAAAGTTAAACACAGAGTTACCATATGACCCAGCAAGTCCATTTCTAAATATATACCCAAGAGAAGTGAAAACATACATCCACACAAAAACTTGTAAATAAATGTTCATTGCAACATTATTCATCATAGTCAAAAAGTGGAAACAACCCAAATGCCCATCAAGTGATAGATGGATAGATAAAATGTGGTATATTCACACGATGGAATATCATTTGACCATATAAATGGATGAAGTACTGATACATGCTACAACATGGATGGACTTTGAAAGCATGATGCTAAGTGAAAGAAGTCAGTCACAGAGGGCTACATATGGTATGATTTTGTGTACATGAGCTATCCTGAATAGGCCAATCCATAGGGACAGAAAGTAGATCAGTAATTCCCAAGGGCTATAAAGAGGGAGAATCGGGAATCAGTGCTAGTGGGTATGGGGTTTATTTTGGAGGTGATAAAAATGTTCAGGAATTAGTTGTGACAGTTTCATAACCTTGTGAAGATACTAAAAACATTGAATCATACATGTTAAAAAGGTGAATTTTATGGTATATGAATTACATCTTTATTTCAAATTTTTTAATATAAAGAAAGAAAGAGAGAGAGAGAAAAGAAAGTATGTATTGGGCCTTCCTCCAAAGTCAAAATCTGCCAATATAAAACTACTTCTGACTTTGAGATTAAACAAATTCACTCATGACTAAGAGAGAACATTTATGTTTGTATTATTTTTCCTTTTCTAATAAATGCTTTTAATAGTAACACCTTTGATATTGTACATTTAGCAAAACCTATCCTTCCAGATGGGATGGCAACAGTTTTGTAACATCTCTTTGCTTATTAAAAGACTGTGACTGGGGCTTCCCTGGTGGTGCAGTGGTTAAGAATCCACCTGCCAATGCAGGGGACACAGGTTTGAGCTCTGGTGCGGGAAGATCCCACATGTCGCAGAGCAACTAAGCCCATGTGTCACTGAGCCTACACTCTAGAGCCCGGAGCCACAACTACTGAGCCCGCGAGCCACAACTACTGAAGCCCATGTGCCTAGAGCCTATGCTCCACAGCAGGAGAGGCCACCGCAATGAGAAGCCCGCACACCGCCTTGAAGAGTAGCCCCTGCTCACTGCAACTAGAGAAAGCCTACACGCAGCAACGAAGACCCAACGCAGCCTAAAATAAATAAATAATTTAAAAAGAAAAAGAACTGTTTCTCTGTGTGCTGTCCCACTTGTTATTGTGCTATGTCTCCAATGACAAACATTGTACCTGTTTTAAAAAAAAAAAAGACTGTGACTTATGTTGCCTTGTTGTATGATTTTTTATTTTACTAGTATTTCTAAAAAGAGATGGCCTGAGTGTTTCCTCCAGGTCCCTGCTTTGGTCTTCACCCAAACCTGCTTGCTGCCTTTGCTCTGAATCCCATCCTCTCCCACTTCTGCAAGGACATCCTTTCCAGCATCTCTTTAAAACCACATGGACCTACCACACTAATGTACCTGTAGTTTCCTCAGACAATCCAGTCCTCTTAGGTCTCTGTGCCTTTACATATCATGTACTCTCTGCATGGAAACTTCTGGTTGGGCGTAGCAGTGGCTATAAAAAGAGATTGATGGCATTCTTTTGGAGGCAGTACTCAATGGACTTGCAAATAAATTGGATATGGGGTAGGAAAGAAGGAAGGACTTAAGAATCAAGATTGCCTACTAAGCTTCTAACTTCAGTAACTTTTCAGACGGCACAGCCATTTTCCAAGTTTAGGAAGACCAGGATCAGGGAGGACCAGGTTTAACACAGCAACTCTGAGCCATCTATGAGACGTCAAGTAGAGATACCAAGTATACATATGTTAGTCTGGAGTGAGATAATTTGTGTCTGGAACACAGAGGAAAGATTTGTGCTAGAGGTATACAACTGGGAGTTGTCAGCACATAAGTAATGTTTAAAACCGTGGAAATGAATACACCTAGGGAGAAAATGTTTCCAAAGAGCGATCACTCAATAGTGTTAGGTAGTAACAAGCTGTGCCATAATTTATTCAACAAATCCCTCCTATTTTTTTTAACATATGTTTCCCGATGTTTTGTGTAATCCATAAGTAATTTTTATATCCTCCATAAATATTTATGACACTTTTTTTTTCTAATAGAAACCAGCTTTTAAAAAAAGAGACCCACTTGCAATAGACTTTGATTCCCAAAATCAAGCAGAAAAAGTAATTTGGAACAGTAAAAGAGAGGAGGGGTAGCAGGGCTAAGTTCTGTGTAGGGAAGGGGCAGAGAGATGAGGATCCCTGCTCAGCACTGTGGAGGAAGCAGAAATGTCTAAGGAATATTTATCAAGTTTACTGAATTTTTTAAAAATTTATTTATCTAATTTATTTATTTTTGGCTGCATTGGGTCTTCATGGCTGCACATGGGCTTTCTCTAGTTGCGACGAGCGGGGGCTGCTCTTAGTTGCAGTGTGCGGTCTTCTCACTGCGGTGGCTCTTGTTGTGGAGCACGGGCTATAGGTACGTGGGGTTCAGTAGTTGTGGCACTCAGGCTCAGTAGCTGTGGCTCTTGGGCTCTAGAGCGCAGGCTCAGTAGTTGTGGTGCACGGGCTTAGCTGCTCCGCGGCCTGTGGGATCTTCCCGGACCAGGGATCGAACCCGTGTCCCCTGCATTGTCAGGAGGATTCTTAACCACCGTGCCACCAGGGGAGCCCCCTAATGAATGTTTTTCAATTTTTTTTAAAGACTTTTTTCCATCTCCCCTACATAATCTTCAGTAAACTCAACATTGCTAACTAAATGTTTTTCATGCAGTGTGTTCTCCACGGTGAATTAAATGCCAAGTCCTGACTCAGATGGGCTGGTGACAAGAGAAACTGCCCAACAAGTAACTGGGCTACATTTGTTTTCTAAAATGGCAATGCAACACCTTCGGAGCTACATCTCTGCATATGTTCAGAATTACTCCCTTGGCATAAATTTACAGATACTGAATTAAAAAGAATAAACCATTATTAAGTCTTTTTATACACATTGCTAAAATGTCCTCCAGAAAAGTTGAACCAATGTATCACCAGCAGAGTATTAGTGTTCATTTCCTCACACCTACATTTTAATCTTTAAGGAATTAATGGGGGAAAATAAATGGTAGTTCCCTGTTTTAACATGACTTTATCACCATCTACTAAATTTTTTAACATTACCCTAACTTGTCTCCTTCCTTCTAACCTTTCTCCATGTCAATGCATTCTGTATGCCACCAGATTAATCTTCTTATAGTAGGATTCCTGTGCCAATATTCCCCTGTTCGAAAATCTTCAATGACTCTCACTGTCTACTGAATTAAGTACAAATGCATCAGCCTGTCATCTAAAACACTGTGCAATATGGCCTCATCACATATTTCCAATCTTATTTTGGCCTCCACTTTCTTACACATACCCTATGATCCAGTCAAAATCACATAGTCATTGTTTTCCAGAACATGCCCCATAATTTCTCATCTCCATAGCGTAATAGTCCAGCGATGAAAATTCATATCACGAGGTCTTCAAATCTCCACTCCCTCACCCATGGCAGATTTTGCTAATGACTCATCATACTCTCTCCCACTGAGCTGGCATACAGGATCTCCACACAGTGCTATAGACAGTCACTACCAATGAACTGGAATTGCCACTTGATGTAAAACTAACTTGCCATCCCTGTAATAGTCCTTTCACCTAGTTGGCTTTCACCCCAGCTCCTCTTCTTGAACTTGTTCCCATAAATGAAGGTTCCCTTCAAATATTCCCTTTAGAAAGCCTTTCCTGAATCTACTCTGCACCTCTATAATCCTCTTAACACATTACATGGGACTTATACTTCTTACTTCATTTCACCTTGTTTCATTATTGTGAGCTATCTTCTGCCCATTCGAACCATATGTGTCAAGGCAATAAGTAGTAAAGAGTTCAGATTCTGTAACCAGACTGCCATAGTTCAAATCCTGGATCTGTCCCAACTAGTTGTGGGTACTTGAGCAAGTTTTTTTAACATCTCTCAGTTGCCCTCTTCTGTAAAATGGACATAATAATTGGACCAACCACAGAAAGTTGTGAGGATTCAATGAGAAAATGCAAGTCAAGTGCTAAGTGTCACACACATATTAAGTCTTCAGAAATGTTATGTATCTCTCAAAAATTTAAACGTAGAGTCACCATATGACTTAGCAATTCCAATTCTAGGTTTAAATCCAAGAGAATTTTGTTCACATATGTTCACACAAAAACATATACAGTACATGAATGTTCATAGCAGCATTATTTATGAGTAAAAAAATAGAAGCAACCTAAATGTCCATCAACTGATAAATAAATGAAATGTGGTATATACACACAATGGAGTATTATTCGGCCATAAACCTGAATGAGGTGCTGATGCATACTACAACATGCATGAACCTTGAAAACATGCTAAGTGAAAGAAGTCAGCCACAAAAGACCATTATATGAAATATTCAGAACAAGCAAATCCACAGACACAGAAGTAGATTAGTGGTTGCCAGGGGTGAGGATGAGGGGGCGTGGAGAGTGATTGATTAAGGGGTATGAGGCTTCTTTTTTGAGTGATGAAAATGTTCTAGAATTCGTTAGTGGTGATGGTTGTACAATATTGTGAATATACTAAAACTCACTGAATTGTGCATTTTAACATGGTTAAAATGATAAATTTTATGTTACGTGACTATTATCTCAATTTTTTAAAATGTTATTTATATTACTATTCATCTTTGTATCCCCTAGAGTGCCTAAAGAGACATCATTAAGGAAGTGTGGTGTTTTTTTTAAGGGAGAGAGATTTAATATGACCTTAAATGCAAAGGTGAAATGATTTGAGCAACTTCTATAAATTACAGTGATTACAATTTGCATGTAGAACAAATCATAGATAAAAGGTAATTTATTGATCTGTAGAAATTCCAAGAATCGACTGGGCCCAACTAAAACAAAACAGTTCCAACAGTCTTGGGATTACACTTGGCTAAAATACAATCCAGCAAAAAATATTAATAGGGAACTCAAAAAAAGAAGATCTATAAATATCCACTGAGTATGTTAAAAAAAAAACACAACTAATTAAAACAAAAAGGCTATTTTTAAACCATCTAAAAATCATTTTTAAAAACTTTAATATCCACTGTTAACAAGGGGAAATTATGGTCTTGCTTGTCATTTCCCACTGCATGTAGGTGGGCATATACATTTATAAGCTTTCTGGAGGTTAATTTGACAATATGTATACTACATACATATATTTATGGCTAGAAAAAGGTCTAAGAATTATGTCCTCCAAGTGGTACACTTGGAGGTGGAATAAGGCAACTTTCTCCTTTGTCCTTATCCCCTAAATTTTTCTACAATAAACATAAATATTGCTTTTGTAACAGAAAATGATAAAAGTATTTCTTAAATTTTTGAAAAGTAATGGAGGCAGGAGAAATCAGTTCACTTTGTTGAAGTCAACTTGTTAATTTTTTTAAACTGTTATGAATAAACTAGAACTTTATTGAGGTTGTTAGTGGTATACCTAGAAAATGATAAATAGGTAAAATATAGAAATAACTGAGGGGACATTAGGTCTACAATTAGATAGATGACCCATGAGATATTATCTTTACAAACCATCAGTACAAAAGTGCAATAGTTAGGCTGATGAAAATGGACAAGGCAATAATCTCTCATGATGTTTAAGAGCAGAATCTCCACATTAATTGAAGTGAATTGCTAAATTGCCTTCTAAAATGGTGATTTCAGTAGTGAACAAAGAATGTCCTTTTTACCACACCCTTCTCAGTACAGGATGTAACTAACAAAAAAGGAATCTCATTTACTTTTCATCTCTTCAATTATTAGTGAAACTGAACATTTTCTAAGGTTTATTTATTGGCTATTCATATTTCTTCTTCTGTGAGTTGCCTGCTCATGTGTATTTTTTAAGATTTTTTTTAAAGTCTTTTTTGAATTTGTTACAATACTGCTTCTGTTTTATGGTGCTTTTGTTTTGTTTTCTTTTATTTTGTTTTTTGGTTTTTTGGCCATGAGGCATGTATGTGGGATCTTAGATCCCCAACCAGGAATCGAACCAGCACCACCTGCATTGGATGGGGAAGTCTTAACCACTGGACTGACAGGGAAATCCTGTCGTCTCTGTTTTTAGGTGATCTTTTTTTAAAAATTTTATTTATTTATTTTGGCTGTGTTGGGTCTTCGTTGCTGCACGCACGCTTTCTCTAGTTGCGGCGAGCAGGGGCGACTCTTCGTTGCAGTGCGCGGGCTTCTCATTGTGGTGGCTTTCCTTGTTGCGGAGCATGGGCTCTAGGTGCACGGGCTTCAGTAGTTGCAGCACGAGGGCTCAGTAGTTGTGGCTCACGGGCTCTAGAGCGCAGGCTCAGTAGTTGTGGCGCACGGGCCTCGTTGCTCCACGGCATGTGGGATCTTCTTGGACCAGGGACCGAACCTGTGTCCCCTGCATTGGCAGGCAGATTCTTAACCATTGCACCACCAGGGAAGCCCGATCTTTTTTCTTGTTGATTTGTTACAGTACTTTAAAGGGTAAAGATCTTAACTCCTTGTCTGTCACGTATGTTTCAAATATTTTTCCCAGTTTGTCATTTGCTTTTTAACTTTAATGGTGTCTTATAATGTCTAAAAATGTTTAATTTTTATGAGGTCAAATATATCAATCTTTTCCTTTATCATTTTTCCTTTGCTTTTATTATTAGAGAGTTCTTCACTCTAGGAGAAGATATTCTCCACCTGTATTTTCTTCCAATTCTTTTATGGGGTCATTTTTTTTCATTTTATTCTTAAAGCCATCTGGAGTTTATTTTGGAATAAGATGTGAGAGAGACAACTCTTAAAAACACATTTTTAAAACATTACACATTATAAAAGAGTCTGTGCAAAGAAAATATTTGCAGTATTAAATGTGCCCAAGGAGTCATCACTTAACATAAAAAAAAAATTCCTATGACATAGCATTTAAACAGTTCTTCAGAGTTCACTAAAAAAGGATTGGGCTGTGTTGAAACCTACTTTAACAGTTTTCTTTTGGAGCAGTTGCCTTTTTACTAATTAACTTTTATATTATTTGGATGTTTTACAAAGCGTACATATTGCTTTCTTTAAAAAGAAAGAAAAAGTATGCACTTCATTGCATGAGAGGTTGATGCCACATGTCAGAGACAGATCTTGAATTTCACCTTTTCATGACTAAAAGAAAACAAAAGAAACTTTTCATGATTCATAGGGCATGAATCATAAACGAAATTACTGAATGATTAAGTAAGTCTAATGACAACGGGGTGAAGTGGAAATTCTATTGGGTAGAAACCACAAACCCTAGGTTCAATGCTCCCCCTGATTCACTTGCTAAATTTCCTTAGATAAATTTCTTAAAATATCTGCACCTGTTCGTCAGTGCATGAAAAAAGATCTTAGTTGTCAGGAAACATGGGCTTATGAGTTAATATTTTAAAGTATTAAAAGCATATTGAACTAAATATCTTCATGAACAGGGTCAGCAATTCTAGTCATCAGCAACTCAGGAAACCTAAAAATTTCCTCATTTCATGTCTCCTCTTCAAGGCTCAGCTGTTCTTTCAGTGTGCATAAATTCTCAAAGGCTCATTGAGGGTAGCAGAATATCAGAGGTGAATGTTTTGGGAATAACAGATATTTCATGTTACTGCTAATGAGGCTGAAATAGTATTTTAAGAAATCTAACCTTCCTCTCTATTTCTGCTACTTCTCTTTTAACAGATTTCAGCTTTTTGAGAGGCTAATCATATAGATGTCCACAAAAGTTCACAAAAAGACACATGCTCCAGAAATTTACGTTTACTAACATTCATGCCAATATGTATATAATAACACTGATGTGGGTAACCACATTCTTGTGCATAAGCATATCCTCAGGTTTACCTTGAGCACATTAATGAAAAGAACTAATAAGACCAGGTAATGAGCAAATCAGTAAGATTATTGATGATTAAAAATTTCTGAGTCCACAATTGGTAAAGAGTTCTCTGCTTAACGTTATCCAGGCCCTCAGAGAAACCAGTGAAAAGAATTTATTTATGAATTCATTCAACAAATATTAACTGAGCATCTGCCAAGCACTGTGCTAAGCACTGAGGAAAACTATTAGGTTGAACCACATGAAACTGCTGATAGTCAAGCATTTTTTTAACTTACAACAATGGCAATTTCATGTAGTTCAACCTAAGAAAATTACAGAAATTCCTTAGAGAGGGAAAGAAGGGCATGCGGGATCTTTCCTTGCAGCGCACAGGAAAGAAGACAGAGTTGAAAATCATGAGAAAAAACAGAATTTTCCAAAATAGCAACTTAGAAGAAATAAGAGGGAATAAAAGGAAAAAGAAAAAAACAGGATTGGGAAACGGGAACAAGGGAACATATAAACAAAAATAGAATAGAACAGGGCTTCCCTGGTGGCGCAGTGATTGAGAGTCCGCCTGCCGATGCAGGGGACACGGGTTCGTGCCCCGGTCCGGGAAGATCCCACATGCCGCGGAGCAGCTGGGCCCGTGAGCCATGGTCACACTGAGCCTGTGCGTCCGGAGCCTGTGCTCCGCAACAGGAGAGGCCACAACAGTGAGAGGCCCGCGTACAGCAAAAAAAAAAAAAAAAAATAGAATAGAACAATAAAAACATATGGAGGGCTTCCCTGGTGGCACAGTGGTTAAGAATCTGCATGGGACATGGGTTCAAGACCTGGTCCAGGGAGATCCCACATGCCACAGAGAAACTAAGCCCATGTGCCACAACTAGTGAGCCTGCGCTTTAGAGCCCACGTACCACAACTACTGAAGCCCACGTGCCTGGAGCCTATGCTCTGCAACAAGAGAAGCCACCACCATGAGAAGCCCGAGCACCACAACGAAGAGTAGCCCCTGCTCGTTGCAACTAGAGAAAGCCCACGCACAGCAACGAAGATGCAACCCAGCCAAAAATAAATAAATAAAATTTATTTTACAAAATATGGCAATAAAAACTAATAAATTATTTTTTAATTTTTTAAATTGAAATATAATTGACATACAACAATTAGTTTCAGGTATACAACATAATGATTCAATATTTGTATATACTGTTGTGAAATGATTACCATGATAAGTCTAGTTAACATCCATCGCCATACATATTTACAGAAAAATTTTTTTCCTTATGATGAAGACTTTTAAGATCTACTCAGCAATTTTCAAATTTGCAATACAGTATTATTAACTATAGTCACCATACTGTACGTTACATCCCCATGGCTTATTTATTTTAGAACTGGAAGTTTGCACCTTTTGACCCCCTTCACCCATTTCACCTACTCCCTACCCGCTACCTCTGGCAACCACCAATCTGTTCCCTGTATCTATGAGCTTAGGTTTCTGCTTGTTTGTTAATTTGTTTGTTGAAAACTAATAAATTCTTTTTCTTTCTTTCTTTCTTTATCTTTGGCTACATTGCGTCTTTGTTTCTGTGTGTGGGCTTTCTCTAGTTGTGGTGAACAGGGGCTACTCTTCGTTTTGTGGTGCGCAGGCTTCTCATTGCAGTGGCTTCTCTTATTGCAGAGCACGGGCTCTAGGCACGCGGGCTTCAATAGTTGTGGCACATGGGCTTAAGTAGTTGTGGTTTGTGGGCTCTAGAGCGCAGGCTCAGTAGTTGTGGCACACGGGCTTAGTTTCTCCGCGGCATGTGGGATCTTCCTGGCCCAGGGCTCGAACCTGTGTCCTCTGCATTGGCAGGTGGATTCTTAACCACTGCGCCACCAGGGAAGCTCAATAAATTCGAAATAATTTAATTCATCCAATGTATATTGTGTCCAACACTATACAGATAATCTCACGGTAGGCACAACGTGTATCTCAAAAGAAAGAGAAAACATTATTCTCCTTAGAGAAGAAAGACAGATCAATGTGCCCCATATTTTGAAATTCTAAATTCTGAGGATACAAGAGAAAATGAAAAAAGTATTGAGGCAGTTGGAGAGCTAAAACAGGGGAAATGGTAGTAGAAATACCAAAAAAATAGATATAAATTCAATATAAATCCAAGAAAAAGCAAAGTTGGAAAGAAATAAAATAGGAGTCCCAATAATAGGAAAACGATTCTGCAGCAATGTCTCCTGATAACACAAGAATGAAAAGTGTAAACCAAGTTATCAGAGAAGCCAATGAAAGTAAATTTTAAAATGTTTTACTATCTCTTTTGCCACATAGAAAATTATATTAACTTCCCATTTTGTACAATTAAGGGTGAACAAATAATAAAATAGGTAATTTGTGTATATAAATTCCAAATTTTATATTTTGATATAATGACTTCATTTGAAATAACATAAATTATATAAAAGCAAATAATCCAAAACTATCCAGACAGGAAAGAATAAATTAGAAAATTACTTAAATAGAGCCCTCTTTATACTTTCATGATTAAGAATGGTCAAAGACCATACAATTTTAGCATAAGAAGGAATCTTACTTTCTTTTTTTTTTTTTTTTAATATTTATTTACTTTTGGCTGCATTGCGCATGCAGGGCATGCAGGATCTTTCCTTGCAGCACACAGGCTTAGTTGCTCTGCAGCATGTGGGATCCTAGTTCCCCGACCAGGGATTGAACCCACATCCCCTGCATTGGAAGACGAACTCTTAACCACTGGACCACCAGGGAAGTCCCAAGAAGGAGTCTTAGAGTTCATTCACACCAAACCCTCAATGTCTCAGAAGAGGCAGAGAGAGTGATGAGAAGTGATTTGTTCAAAGCTAGAGAGAAGCAGACTTAGGACTAGAACTTATTCCTTCTTTCATTCACTTAGTGGTTGGGAAATCCTGCCATGTGCCCGACAAGGTACGAAAATTGGTGAACTTTGTTCCTGGCTCTCAAGTTGCTGTCAGAGTGGCAGTGTTGAGGGTGGGTAAAAGAGACCCATAAACTCTACTAAAGCCATTAGTGTACATCAGTAAAATAAACAGTGCTTTAAAACCCACATTTTATATGTCAAAACTCAGTCATTGAGAACTCTCATTTTGAGAGCTTCAAACCAGGGTGGTACATAAAATAACAAAGGAGAATCCTTCACCAAAGAAGGATAAATAGGATCCTAGGTTGTAGATTTCCTAACAGGTCTTCCATATAATGTATGTCTTTAATCAGTACCAGCAACATCAGCACTCCATTATTACCCTTCTTTGATGCAGAATAAATGAATGATTCTCTTTTTTAAAAATATTTATTTATATATTTGGCCATACTGGGTCTTGGTTGTGGCACACGGGCTCTTAGTTTCGGCGTGCAGGATCTAGTTCCCCGGCCAGGGATCGAACTCGGGCTCCCTGCATTTGGAGTGTAGAGTCTTAACCACTGGACCACCAGGGAAGTCCCTGAATGATTCTTAAACACTGTCAGCTGTGTAGCTAAAAATACATGATTTGTCTAAACTCTCTTTTCAGACATTGTGCATGAAAGTATGGTTTTGCAATTGATGCCCAATAAACTTGTGTATGAAAAACAACAACTGTTTACTTAGCACATTATTACCTGAGCTTAGGTTTACAAAAAAGAGGCCAAAAAAAAATTGTGTGGCAATCAGAGAGTAAGATTATGATGATAAAATGAGTCCAATGAGTGAAAGAACTAATCATAGCTGTAAAAATGCCAAGGTCTGAACAAAGAGTGAGAGTTTTGTGACCAGCTATGACATAGGTCCTTGTCACAGGCCCCAGAGGGCAGCTCAGAACCACACTGATTCAGGTTCCTATGTGCCCTGTAAGGACTCTGAGGATTACTATTTTTTTTAACATGACATGTAGTTCTCATTACTAACCACAGCATGACATAAAATCAGGTGACCAGGAAACCAGATAACCTCTCACACTGTTTTTTATTTTATTTTGTTATTAACAATCATTGTTCTTAAATGATAGAATTAAATGTGAGCTCTAGCCAAAAGTTCCTTTAGAGGGATTTAAGCAAATGATTAAAATAAAATATTTAACCCCTCTGCCTATTTGTTGAATCTGAAAATACTTGCATAGAGACATAGAATCAGCCTTGAACAGTAGGAGTCTTTCATTTTCCACCTACTGATTTTACGGGGATAAAGTAAAACACCAAACAACCAATGTTGAAATGTCAAGGCTAAAATGTCACAGAAACATAAGTTCAGTAAAGTAGCATCTTCTGTTCTACGTAGTCTGATGACACAGTTAACGCTGTGCCTTTAAGGATGTGGATGTGCCCTTAACATCGCTGAGCTTCATGGCTGCAACCTTAACATTTCCTGTCACAGTCTTTGAGTCAATCCTCATGCCCACACAATCGAGTGAGTTTCCATTTCATTCTTGAGTTCACACAGGTAAGTGGGTGGGTATGTGCTCAAACTCAGAGATGCATTACCATACTAACCCAAGTCCATTAATCTCATTGCTCTGATTTTTTTTTTCTTTCTTTTGAAATTAAATAATTCTTTACCTCCTGCCCTCCATGGTTTGGTAATAACTCAAAAAAGCACTGGAAAGAGTCAAGAGCTGGGCTACTACTTGACCAATGACTCTCCAAGATCCTTTACTTCTTCATGCTGCAGTATCCTTTGTAAAATGAGATTCATAATATCCGGCCCAATTCTACAGATGGCCAGAATAAAAGCATTTAAAATGTTTTGGGAGAAAAGCATACGAATACTGTGACTTTAAAAAAGCAAATGATACAATATAAGAAGATGAATACAGCAAATAAATAACAGAAGAAATTGACAATCTTGAACAATGTCGTTACTGACTAATCTCTTCTCTCTTTGCTACCTAATCTCAAAATATCTTGCAGCTCCATAGTGGCTGAAGTTTGTGTTCATACTGCCAAATGCTATAAGTCATTATAGGTGGTGGACCCCAAAGAGCTTTTACTTATGCAAATTCTGTCTAATGGTATTTATCATATTACCTGTTAAACTGAGAAGTTTTCAAAATATTATTTCAAATCAAGACAACAAAGTGTACTTAGTTTTTGTTGTCTTCCTGCCTAGGCTCAAAGAAAAGCTCAAGATTTCAGATGACTACTTGTTTGAAAAAATGATGTTATAGCTATCCTGCCAGGTATGACTAAAGATAGCGAATAACAGTACAGAAAGCACGAAGAACAAGCAAATTTTATTAATCTCTTTGAATCTCTATAAAAACGTACATATTGATACTTAAACCTACTACCATAGAAAATACTGGAAAACACAATACACATGCAGGCACCCTGTTAGCTGAGTGATGACATCATTACACGTCAAAGAGCCTCTGGAAATTTCCGCTGTATATTCATGAGAGAATGAGAGTGAAAAAGGCAAATCATGTCTTTGTACCATAAAAGAAATCATTTTGACCTCGGAGACCCCTTGAAAGGATCTTGGAGATGACCCAGACCTAGGGGACCACGATTTAAGAACCAACGTAATCGATTAATTTTTAAGGTCACTTCCCAGTTCATAGTACTTCTCCGATGAATGTTTTGCTCTCCTTCGCGGACCACCCTTTGAGACCTAAGGTCTCAAGACAGAGCCCCTAGCCTAGTGGAACCCAAAGCGAAAAGCCCCGGACGCTCCGGGGGGTGCTCTGCTTAGCTACTGGGAGTCGAACACGCTCCCCTGAGTCGGCGGAGGACGCGGGATCTAGAAACCAGTCCCAAACCTGCCCCCCGCGCGCCAAGGCGGGGCCAGAACTGGCTGTGGGCGGCCGGGCTAGCCCAGGGCTCAGGGCAGAAGTGGCGACGGCGACAGCTACAGCGAGGGACGGCTCCCCGGAGACACCGGCCAACTGCCCGCCCGCCGCAGGTGAGCCGGCCCCCGGGAGGAGGAGCGCGGCCAGGTACTCCCAAGGAGCTGCTTCCTCCTTTTCCCACAGCTCCGCGGCCTCCCGGGATCAAGGCTGGGCCTGCGCCGCGCGTCCCCGTGCCGGCCAGGGCGGCGCTCCGCGGACCCCAGGCGCTTCCTCGAGCGTGCGGGCCAGTTCGGCCCTGCGGAGAGCAAGGCGAGGGTTTGGGGGCGCCGAGACGGAGGGTCTGGCGGCCGCAGGGACTACCCAAGCACGAGGCTCCGGCCTGGGAGCTGCTGGAACATGCGCCCGGAGTTGCAGGTGCGGGGCCCGGCGGCTCGGCCCCGACGGGGAATGGGCGACTCGGAGGGGGCCACCTCGGCGGACCGGGCTCGATTCCAACGGAAAGCAGAGGGCGGCCGCGGCGATAGGTGCCCGCTCTGCCGTCTGCAGAGTCCGGAAGGTGGGGTGGGGAGGCGAGGGGTAGGGCGGAGGCGGCATTTGTCCCCGGGTACGCTCTCGGGGCTGCTTTCCGGGCGCGGGTCGGACGCCGGCGACCGAAACCGCGCGCAGGGCGCAGTCGCGCGGTGGCTTTGAGCACAACAGGTAGGTGATTCAGTTCCCACAGGAACTCAAAGTGCTGAGCCGGGGCCTTTTTTGACGTGGTTTTTGTTGGTTATTTTGTTTGTTTCGGTTTGTTTGACAGTTGCCAGACTATGTTTACACTCCTGGTGCTACTCAGCCAACTGCGCATACTTACCTTCGCGTTCCCTCACCACACAAGAAGTCCAGAGGAGTTGAGGCATGCGGGAGAAGAAGGTAAGCCTGGCTTCCGGCTCCAGGAAAACCCTCCTGGAAACCCGACTCGGATTACAGAGCTCAAACCAGAAAGTGCAGTCTTTGAAACTACATGCCCCCATCAATCATAGAAGCACTAAAATGTCCTTTAATTTGTGGTTTATTTGGTAATGTTGTGGTTTGTTATGTTAAGTGCAATTTATACACATTCATTTCTGTGAGTTACTTTTGCTAAGTATATATTTAAAACCAGGTTGGTGGTTAACTGAATGGAAAACCTATTTCAACTTCTGAAAATCAGTGAGTGCCATTTTTCTAGATGAAGCTATGTGGTAATTGTGGTAATTATAATGAGCATAATTCTTCCAGTTCTTCCTGGAAAGATGGACAGGGAGACCAGGATCTAGTCCGGATGTGTTAGGAGACTCTGGGCAAGTTACTTAACCCCTTTCAGCTTGTAAAATGATGGGGGATGGGGAATGGAATGATCGCTGAGGTCCTTTTTAACTTTTAAATGCCTGGTTATCTGGGTAAAGTCAGAAGGTATGAGAAGATTAGGTTTGGGGCTTGCTAACCTAGAATTCCATACCTTGTGGACTCCAGGTCTTAGACTGATTTCTGCCCATATTTTGAAAGCCTAACCAGAAAAAACAGAAAAGAAAAAAAAATGGCTTTCATTTCTCCCTGCGTAGTCATTATGCTTCCCTACCCAGTGCCAGTGCTTTGGATCTACCTCTCCACACATTCCTGTCCCTTATTCATTCTCATCAGATCCTACTCTTGTTTTCTTTTGGGAAGGATCTGTGACACTAATACTCCTGGATGACTTATTAATGATTAATACAGCTTAGTGTCTCAAACCTTCTAGGAGGGGGTGTGTGTGTGTGTGTGTGTTAAGATAGGGCAGTATCTTAACCTGAAGGAATCAAACACTGACAGCAGAATTCTAGGCAATTGGATAGGCTAGCCAGTGGGATGGGGGAGATTTGGAAGGAAATCCTTCTTGGTGCCTCCCAAGTTGTACCATATATGTAAGTCCACTCATACATAAGGTGGATGATCCATGCTCAGCAGGACCAGATGCTGATCTCCAGAATGCTTGGGAGTGTACTCATTCATTCACACGATACAGCATAAAAGACAGTCTCAAGGACATCACAAACTATGGAAGGAATTTAGAGATCATACTTGAGTGCAGAAGGCTGGAGATAGCTGTGGGAAATGTAAATGAAGAATCCTGTATATTTAAAAAGCTGATTTGTTCAGTAATAACCTCTTTATTAACATATACTATGTGCCGAGCTCTCTGCTAGGCACTGGAGATGTAGAAATGAAAGATTGTAATCCTGACCGGGAGGACTACTTCATCTAGTGGGAGAGGCAGGGTGTAAACTGATAATCTCCATAAACTCTATGACAGAAGTTAAAACAGAGAGTTTCAAGAGCAGAGGAAAGAGTGAGTTAGCAGTAACTCTGTCTCCGGAGAGTTGTATGGCACAGAAGCCAGTGCTCTCTATCTGCAAATGAGATATAATAAATGTAGATATGAAAAGTAATTAGGAAAATAAAGGACCTTCAGCTGCATTCTGATAAAGCCCAAAGGTGGGGTTGAAATGACCTAAAAAGAATTTATTTAGAAAGCATGGGGAGACAGGAGAGAGGAGGAAAATGGAATATCTCAGTTGGTGGACTTAAAATAGGGGAATGCACAGGCAACTTCCTAGGATGGTCTAAGACAGGAGACAGAGATGGAAAGACAATCTGAGGCAGATACAAAGGTGCAAAGGCCAGTGCATCCTCCAGCAACGGCCAGAGGGAAAATAGGAACTCTCGCTGGAAGTTCAGGATGCTCCAGGGGCAAGGAAGTTTGCCTCTTTCAATTAAAAGCAAATCCAGGGCTACTTAGAACCCAAATAACAAAGGACAGTATTTCTCCTAAGATCATAAGGGAGGCAGGAAGATGTTTGATAAGGCACTGAAAGTGTAAGGTCAACCATGGACTGAATCAGAACTTTCACACTCAGGGAAGTGGTAAACAGCAGCCCCTCCTGGAGGGCATGTTTTATACATCAGTGAAGATTTTCGTTGGCATAAATATCATTTCAGGAACAAGAAAAATATTTATGACTTGCTTTTTTATTTTCGTTTTAAATTGAAAGTCCCATTTGGAGGGCAGGGGCATTTTATAACTCAGAAAACTGACTTGAATAGGAGACCGACAATGAGAAATTTGGCACTGCTTTTCTAGCCAATAAAATGTAAAGATCTGGGCATACCTGAGAAGTAGCAATACAGAGGCAGATTCTAATTCTCCATTCTGAAATTAGATTTCATGTAGTAAGTACAATATAGCTAAGTTAGGCAGGCTCAGAGTTACTTCATTACTGGTTTAATATTTTAAACCTATGCCAAGCTGAGTAATGGACTATACCTCTGAATTGCTTCAACTGGTAGAATTTAGGTCCAAGAGTTCCTTCCCACTACAGGGAAGTCAAGTTCATCCATTTATTTTTGTAAGTAATTTTTTTGGCATCTCTATGTGTCAACATCCTTTGCTTTAATGGAACTTTCCTTCTAGCTAGGGGAACAGAGTGGTAACAAGTAAGTAAAGCATACAGAACACCAGATGGTGATAAGTGCTATGAAGAAAAACAAAATATAGTAGGAGATGGGGATTGCCAGAGGTGGGTGAGTGGGGATGGGGTTCAAGGTAACATTCAACAAAATCCTGAAGGAAGTGAGAGAGCAGAGTGAAAGAAGAAAGTTCTATTTAGAGGAAACAGCAAGTTCAAAGGCAGGAGAGAACCAGGCACATTGGAAACCAGTGTAGCTGTGGGGGACAAGGAGAGCCCTTAGAGCAGCAGTCCCCAACCTTTTTTTTTTTTTTTTTTTTTTTTGCGGTACGCAGGCCTCTTACCGTTGTGGCCTCTCCCGTTGTGGAGCATAGGCTCCGGACGTGCAGGCTCAGCGACAATGGCTCACGGGTCCATCCGCTCCGTGGCATGTGGGATCTTCCCGGACTGGGGCACGAACCCATGTCCCCTGCATTGGCAGGCAGACTCTCAACCACTGCGCCACCAGGGAAGCCCGGTCCCCAACCTTTTTGGCACCAGCGACCAGTTTCTTGGAAGACAATTTTTCCACGGATGTTGCGGTGGATGGCTCAGGCAGTAATACCAGTGATGGGGAGCGATGGAGAGCGGAGCGGCAGGTGAAGCTTCGCTCGCTGGCCCGCTGCTCACCTCCTGCTGTGCCGCCCGGATCCTGAGAGGCCTCAGACCGATAGTGGTCCATGGCCCGGGAGTTGGGGACCCCTGCCTTAGAGGGCCATTGCAAGAATCCCAATGAGAGATGATGGAGACTTGGAAAATTTTTCATTCTGTCTCCATTAGGTGGTAGTGTAAAATCTACAAGGAGACAAAGAAGAAGAAAGAACAAAAATATTTTATCACACTGGTCTACCCTTTAGAATATTTCTCAAAACATCTATCACCAATGATCCCATTTTGGCTTCCCCCTTGGTTCAAATAGCTCATATGTGTTATTTCTAACATAGAAATGAATACACTAGAATAGCACTGGCCAATAGAAATAAAATACAAACCACATAAGAAATTATCTAGAGCCATGTTTTAAAAAGTAAAAAAAAAAAAAAGGTGAAATTAATTTTAATAATGTAGTTAATTTAACCTAATATATCCAAAATATTTAACCCAGTATTTCCAAATATAAGCAATAGAAAGCATTAAGATATTTCATATTTTTTTAAACCATGTCTTTGAAGTCCCCTGTGTATTTACACTTACAGCACATCTCAATTCACACTAGCCACATTTCAAGTGGTCAATAGCCATATGTGGCTAGTGGCTACTGTATCGGACAAATCCAGCTCTGTTAAGATTCAGACCTGCTTGGAAAAGTGATTGATTAGTAAGGAAAATATCTTGGCCAAGGTGTGACTGTTCTCAAAGGCTAAGAATAAATGGCCAACCTGAGGTCACTCTCAAATTAGTATTAGTCTTCCAGACCATGCACTGTCGTCAGTCTTTTTTTTTTGGCTGCATTAGGTCTTATTTTTGGCTGCACGCGGGCTTTCTCTAGTTGTGGTGAGCAGGGGCTACTCTTCATTGTGGTGTGCAGGATTCTCATTGCAGTGGTTTCTCTTGTTGCACAGCCCGGGCTCTAGACGTGTGGGCTTCAGTAGTTGTGGTGCGTGGGCTCAGTAGTTTTGGTTCGTGGGCTCTAGAACACAGGCTCTGTAGTTGTGGCACAGGCTTAGTTGCACTGTGGCACGTGGGATCTTCCCAGACCAGGGATCAAATCCATGTCCCCTGAATTGGCGGGCGGATTCTTAACCACTGCGCCACCAGGGAAGTCCCTGTCGTCAGTCTTGATCCATCTTTCAGTTGCCCACTCTAATATATTCTTCCTTTAGTAATGGTTAGCAGTGAGAAATACCAAGACTTTTAAATTCTTTTAAGCAGTTGGGGTAGTTCTCAGAGAGTTTCTGAATTCCAGTCTCAGTAATATGATCTGGAGCAAGATCACTTCAGCTTTGTGTGACACCAGAACGAGTTTGAAGTTTTCAGGTTTTGAAAATACTGCCTTGGTAGGATATTTTGGTTTTGTGTCAACCTGTGCTTAGCTATGGTGTTTACCATTTACCTTCCCTACATGCACACGTAGACGGAGTCTTATAAAACTTTGTAGACACATGTTTAGGGGCTGAGTGGAGGGAGCTACTCCTTTGGGAGGGACTGAATGGCTTTTAATTAATCTTATAATTAACTTATGATTTTATTAGCTTAGAAGTTTAAAATTTTTTGGTATAAACCTGATAGAACAATTTTAATATAAATGTATGAATTTATAATTTTAAAACATAAAGAGATCTTAGTTATTATTTAGTTCATATTCCCATTTTCCAGATGAGGAAATGGCAACCCAGGGACTTCCCTGGAGGTCCAGTGGTTAAGACTCCATACTCCCAGTGCAGGGGGCATGGGTTCGATCCCTGGTCAGGGAATTAAGATCCTGCATGCCACACAGTGCAGCCAAAAAAAAAAAAAAAAGTGTTTCAGGAAATGGCAACCCAGAGATATAAGTGACTTATCCCAGGATGTAGCTGATAGCTAAGCCAAATCAAAAAGAAGAGTCTGTCTTCTAACTCTTAGTCCAGTACTCTGTCCATTACACCAGACTAATTTTTCTCAGTCAAGATAATAGGAAACCAACACTTTAGAAATAGAATAGTCTGGCCTGCCATTTATTGGAAAAATAATTGTCTAGAGGAAAAAGTGATACTCGAATAATTTTTATTTATGCTCATAATTTCGGACATAATCTACTCAAGTATGTTCTGGAATTTTGTTAGTATCTGTACTTCATATTTAGCAGGAATTATTTTTACTGATGATATTTCTTTTTGTCAGATTTTAAAACCACACAAGAAAGTTTGGTATAATTTAACCAGATCAAAAGAACTATATGCTTTTACCGTAATTAAAACAGGAATTTTCTGCCTTATTTTTTATCGGTGTTTGAAATCTTTCTATTTTTTTGCTAGTCTTTACATCAAAAGAAGAAGCAAACTTGTTCATATGTAGACACCTCCTATATAATAGATTTGATTTGGAGCTCTTCACTTCCAGTGACCTAGAAAGAGAATGCAGAGAAGAACTTTGTAATTATGAGGAAGCCAGAGAAATTTTTGTGGATGAAGATAAAACGGTAATTTGGTTGATATGTTAATTGGCTAGACATCTATTAAATTGTACTTAAGGAAGTGGCACTTTCACTCAGTAGAGATTATGTGCCTTAAATAGAATTCAGATTGTATACCTGTTACCTCTTTCTACTTTCTTATATTGTAATTAGCCCATTTAGACTTGGCTTTATACTTAACTGGGCTTATAGTAATTATCAAATTATCAATTATGTCGTGATTTTCTGTGTTTAACATTATGATATTCAAAGACAATAATGAAGCAGAGTGAATTAAACTTCGGGATATTATTTTAGTTAGTTCTCTGACTCAGGCTTCAGTCATTCAAGACTCAGAGCAATTTTTTCTATTAGGACTTACCATTTTTGATTACTGTATTTATATTTCAAGTACTTATTGACGACCTATTATGTGCCAAGTGCTCTGCTAGAGACTGAAGATAAGATATATAGTCCCTGCATTCAGGATTTTATTGCTTGGCAATAAACCTTTAGAAGTTCTCCCTTAAAATACAATTAAATCCTATCTGTTAATCCTGAAAAGGTACAAAACAAACAGCCAGCACTGTCCCTGTTATAATCTGGCATATTCTTTAAGAATGACAAGTGACCCAGATTTTTCACTTTTTTGTAGATTAAATAACCCCAGCTCCTTTTCCCCTTCCTCAAGAATCCCATTTTACTCTTTGGTCAATAAAAACCTCTCTAGGTATCCTTTAAATGCAGGTGTTATTGACACTTAGTTCTTTTTTCTTCCAAAATTGTGCCCAGATTCCATTCCCTGCTATTATCTGCTGCATCTACTAGAGAAGGGAAAGAAAGTCTACTCTGCGTTGTAGTTGTGCCTGTTGAAATTCTATTGTTTTTCACAAACCCGTTTTCTAATTTTATCACAGTTCCTTAAAAATGGCTTCCATTCTCTCAAGTAACACTGAACTTAAACAGTCTCAGGGATGTCTTTCCAAATCAATAAATAACTTTCAATAAAATTTCCTAGGAGACTGAAGGCTCATCTAATGTAGAAAAAAATCAGACTCCTTTTCAAACATGATAATGAGTCCCCTGCTTCAACTTCCACCTCTGCTACTTTCATCGACTCTCTAATGCGATAGTGTCCCCTGATGCCTGAGTGAGGGCTCTGGGCAGGTGAAGGGAGACTATCAGCGCACAGTAGTAGAGAGCTAGCACTGGCAATAATCCCCTGACCAATTCCAGAGTTGGAAGAAACAGTGGTGGATGGCAGTACTTTATTAGAGTGAGTCACGCCCTCCAGCATGAATGAACTAGTATCCTACCTGTGGCACATGCCAAGCGTTTACCACCCCTAGTCTAGGTCATTGAGACCAAATGAAATGACAATAAAGAAATTAAACAAACTTGGAAATTTTACCTTTCTCTTAGATGGCATTTTGGCAAGAATATTCAGTTAAAGGACCAACCACAGAATCAGGTAAGGCAAGAATTGATCAATTTTCATGTTTTTTCCCACCCTCTATCATAGTACATTTTTAGTTTCATTGTTTGAGTTTGGTTGTTGCACAACATACATACTTTGTAAAGCCAAGGAAGATTTCTCAGTTATACACTGGGCTATCTAAGACAGAGAAGGCCACATTCATCTATTTACACACTGAAAATCAAGTTTGGTGAGATAGTAGGGAAATGAGATAATAGGCTTAATGCTATTTTAAACAGTCCAGCTAAGTCAAGACTTGCACAGAATAAAAGTAGGACTCTATTAGTTTCAAATAGTAAACTATTTTAATTTTTTTTTCTTTTTTACCATTACAAGTAAATGGAATACTTACGCTACTAGGTAAATTAGGATTGTTAGGTAGAATTAAGTAACTCCTAGAGAGGGGAGATCCTTTATTTTATCTACATTTATCATCTCTAGCTGCTTTTTAGTCAGGTTTGTTTTGTTTTGTTTTGTTTGTGTTTGACAGCTCTTTTTTCATTCCCCCTAGGTAGGGCCCCAGCTATAGGGAGACTATTACATAGCTACACCAGAATTGCTTACTACATTTATCTTAGTAGTTAATACCAAAATGTGTATAGTTGAACAAAGAACATGTTTATCCCACTTAGTGTTGACTTTCATCCATTTAATATAACATTTAAAATAAATGAAGCTAAGGACTTCCCTGGCGGTCCGGTGGTTAAGACTCCACGCTTCCAGTGCAGATGACGCATGTTTGATCCCTGGTTGGGGATCCTGCGTGCCGCACAGTGTGGTCAAAAACTTAAAAAAATTAAAAATAAATGAAGTCAGAGCTAGGGCTTTTAGGAAGTGTATCTAAATTTTTTCTGGTCATGTTTCTAGCACAGACTTTTAAAAGTAATCAGTATTAATTATTAGATGCCTAATAGCATGCTTACACCCAGCGTTGAATTTATTGAAATCATAGGTGGTGCTTTTCAGTTGTTATATTCATGTTATTTTAATGATTTATCTTAAGATGCTAACAGAGAAAAAATCGATGTTATGGGCCTTCTGACTGGACTAATTGCTGCTGGAATATTTTTGGTTATTTTTGGATTACTTGGTTACTATCTTTGTATCACTAAGTGTAACAGGCAACGACATCCAGGGTAAGTACCAAATAAAAATATTTAATTTACTATTATATGTTCTATACTGTCATTTTTAAATGGCTAAAAAAAATGGCTGCCTTTTTTTTAAAATACACTTTTGATTTTGGAATAATTTTAGATACACAGGGAAGTTACAAAGATAGCACAGAGAGTTCCTTTATGTCCTTCACGCAGCTCCCTCGTTGTTAACATCTTATGTTACCATAGTACATTTGTAAAACTAACAAACCAACATTGGTACATTACTATTAACTGAGTTCCAGCACATTAGTAAAGCTTCATAAAGGCCATAATTGTTTGCATAATAGAATCTCAACATCCTTATTAGAATAAAAAGTTATTATCTTATCTGTAAGTAGAGATGAGAAAGTGAAGAACTAACCTTATTCAACAAAAAGTACCACATGCGAAATAGGCTATCGAAATTAATGCTTATATATCCCTATTTACACTTTCAAATTCTATGAAGAAGCTAATGATGGTAACCAGGTGATAAAATGATTATGGAAATAGTGGTGATGGTTGTACAACATTGTGAATATAATTAATACCATTGAATTGTACACTTGAAAATGGTTATAACGACAAATTTTATGTTACACGTATTTTACCATAAGAAAAACAACTTCTTTATTGTTAAGGTAAGAGTTTAGGGCAACAGATATGGAATTAAGATAAATCCATTGGAGGATAAAAGCTGAAGCCATGAGAGTAGGCAAGTTCTCTGAGTGTGATGAAAGGACAGAAGGCAAGTGACGGAGTCTTAAAGGATGCCTACAGTAAGGGTGCAGAGGAGGACATGCCAGCAAAGCGGGCAGAGGACAGGAGCAAAGTATAGTGTAATTCTATCCCCAAGCTGGAATTCCTGAACAACTCCCTGAGGCATTGATGTGATCATGGGCAGGGACTAAGAAGATTGTCTGAGACTTCTGTAAATCCTATAAAATTTTGAAAAGTGAGAGAAGATAAGGAAAATTTTGTGCAATTTTTCTTAAGCCACTATGTTTTGAGCTGAGAGGTTTCCCTTACTTAATAGACAGGAAATGAGCAAGTTCTTCCTGTTTTCTAGGGCTTTTGACTAAGATTTTATTCAATATGTCCTTCTCCACAAGCTGCAGCATACCTGGAAACTCACAGGTTAATGAAGAAATCGGAAAATATGTCTTTAAAGACTCTCCTTGCCTTTTATCTTTCCTTCTTTTCCACCCCATTTATAGTATTTTCCCCAAAAAGTCTCTGTATGCCCTCACATTTAGTAATTTCCCTCAAAGTCTGTGAGCACAGCCATTGTTCAGTGTCCTCATGCTCGACATTGTCTTCTCTCCTCTTTCCGGTTTTTCTTCATTTTTCTACTTTTCTGCACCACTACACCTTCTTACCTTATGCCGTTTTTCTCTGAAACCTTCTAGCTTCTTTCCTGCATGAGGTTAGAAGCAGAATTCAAAGACACGAGGAATAAAGAGGTGCATTATTATGCATATTTTCTATGTATGTTGTTATAAAATTTTGAAAACCTGGATATCTCTTATTTTAAAAGTTTAGTTATACTTAATGTTAGTACAGTATAATGCTGTACTGTTTACAGGTCATTTTTACATCTACTGTCTCTCTTTGATTCTCACAGAAACCCTTTATAGGGGACATTTCAAACTAGGTTAACCAGACATTCACTTGTGTTAAGGTTAACTTTTAAATACTTAGTAAAGTACCGTTCATCAATTGTCCCAAGAAATTCTTGCAGCAGAGTTATGTGTTCTCTTTCTACATTTTGCAAGTCTGGAAGTGGGGGAAGGGTGAGGAATATTTGAAAAAGAAAAAAGTAAAAAATAAGATCATTGTTAGAATAGTTTGTCTCATTCCTCTGTAAAAACATGCCAAGAAATGGGAAACAAGATCTTTTCATTTCTTAGTCCCTATATTTTATGGAGGAAAACAGGCATAATATAATGCTGTCAGCTTATTTGAGATGTTCCTGGTGCATACTTTCTGATTTGAATCTTGTAAGAAATCACTGTGGAGACACTTAATGACTTTAATATAATTATATTGTTCCTGTAACTTAAATTTTGAAGGTCAACGTGGAAAAATTCATTTCTTCAAATAAAACATCTGTCTCTCCTGTTTCCTATAAACAAACAAGTAGAACTTTTCGTCACAAGCTAATGAATGTGGCAAGTGACAAGCCTACCATGAATATATTCCAGGTTTCTGACAGAGGAGGAATTGTGTTGACTCCTCTAAGTAAACTTCGGAGGCTATCAGTCACCTCTCAACTATTGAAGGGCTGATTATCCAGTTCCTAGATTTACACAGATTTTTTTCTTTTCTTCTCTCTGCAATTTTCCTCTCTCCTTCCGTCCAGTTCCAGATCTCATTATAACCTCCAAAGGAAAAGGCATTCTAAGGGGCAAATTGATTGATTCAGTTTGCAAAAGTTTGCAGTATTTTGGGTCTGCTAAGCTGTCTCTTATTGGGAAGAATACTGTAAATATTGACTAGAGGTTGGGGATTACCTATACATTTTAATTATCTTATTAGTCATAACTATAAGAGGTTAATTTAGGCATAGATGCTTCATAGGCAGCCAACTTCACAGTCTAAACAGATCAATTTACTAATATCTAAATTTTAATTTGTAATTCACAAGTGAGAAGGGAAAATGTAGTTTCAAAACACCAGACCTGTGTTGCATTTCAAATTTCATTGGCTGGTGGTATAGGTGACAGAGTTTTGTGAAAACAGTGGCCATATTGAACTAGGCCTTTTTTTTTTTTAATTAAAAAAATTTTTTTTGTAATTGTTGGACTTAAATCAATGGAGATCAATGGGGAAAAGATAATAATCTGAGAAAGGGAACAATGCAGGTGAAACCACAGAGATAGACCATAGAATTCATTGCACATACAGAGGAGAGTAAAGAGGCTACCTTGGCAAGAGCAGAGAGCTATAAAATAAAGTGAGGCCAGAATAAGGGAGGCTTTGAAAAGGAGGCACAGGAGTTAGAACTTGATTCAGTAGAAAGTAGGCTGCAGGTTAGACTTTTGCGGAGAAGAATGATATGATAGAAGTCCTGTTTAGGAGGGTTGGCCCAGGCAGCAGGGATTCAGTGGGGAACAGAGGAGAGAGAGACGGGCATCGCTGTTGTGATTATCTCTGTGGCATCAATTTCCTAGGCTTGGAGTTATGCTGCCTTTCAACAAAGCCTGGATTTGGTTTCACACCATACTTTGAGAAAATTTTAATTCAGGAGCAGGAGAAAGAGGGAATTCACGTGTTTTGAGTCCTTGTTACAGCGTTCCAGACATTGCTTAGATGCTTTACGTAAGACATCTTTCTCAATCCACACAAAACATCTCTGTTGAGGTAGCTATTGTTATCCCCATTTTATAGAGGAGGAAAGCTGAGTTAGGTTACCTTGCCTCTGGTCACACAGCTATGAAATGACAAGATCCTGTTTCTTACCCATGACTGACTTCAAAGTTCTTGATCTTTCCATTATATCAAGATTCTTTCAGAGTTTATGGGTAAAATAAAACTGTTGTTGTATTAATAAGTCAGGTTCAGGGACTTTCCTGGTGGTCTGGTGGTTAGGATTCAGTGCTTTCACTACCATGGACTGGGTTCAGTTCCTGGTTGGGGAACTGAGATCCCACAAGCCACACAGCACGGCCAAAAAATTAAAACAATAAAAATAAATTGGGTTCACCTGTATCAAAATGTTGGATTTTTTAATATTGCCATCTTAACCTAAAAATGCTGCCTTTCCTAGACCTCAATGCTGTCTCTGTTTAGTTCTTCAGCCACCTACGCAAGAAGGGGCAGACACACTCCCTCCATCGTTTTCAGAAGACCTGAGGAGGCTGTCTTGCCTCCATTGCCACCTTCAGTGGAGGACACAGGATTACCTTCTTATGAACAGGCAATGGCACTGACCAGAAAACAGAATGTTTCGCCACCACCACCATATCCTGGGCCAGCAAAAGGGTTTAGGGTATTTAAAAAATCTATGTCACTCCCATCTCGCTAAGCCCACCTTGTTGTCTTGGTGATATAGGACATTCACATTATTTAAATGGTTTGTTTTCCCTGAACCAAAAAGACATGTCGATTCAGCCCTTTATGACAAACTGCAGAGAGTAAAGGAGGAACAAGCACGTGTACTATGCCACTGGAGATCTGTTAGCATCCTGGACCTAAACTTGATCATAATCAGCTGGATAAGGAACTTTGTATCTTTGCAGTTAAGAAGAGAGCACTTTTTTGTTCCTTTTAATGGTTCAAAAAATCTGTTATGGGTGTCACAGCTACAACTGGGGAACTATCTGTATCCTCTGTACAGAAGAAGTTTGTAGATTTCTTGTATTGAATACTAAAAAGGTAAGAATTTCTAACTATTAGGTTATCCCAAGTCATAATATTTGACCTACTCTTTTTTTAGGATTTCTTTTTGGTTGGAAATACTTCACAGAATTTGGCATTTAAATATAAATTGGTGGCCTTTATATAATCACTTGTTTTTTTATTTTAAATTATTGCATAGCATTCACCATATTTTGCACGTTCTTATTGTGAACTCTTGCTATCAGTCATATTATGGGGAGTGGGGTCAATAGTTTTCTTTAAAAAAAACCAAACAAATACTTGATAGAGAGTTAGTTCTTCAGAGGGAACAGGGTTGCAATGTTACAGATTTGAAAGGGTTGTTACACCACCAAATAAAGGTACAGGCCTCAAATCTAGGAGTGACAGCTTGATAAGTTGTGCATATTAATGATGAGTAGACACACCCATTTTCATTGCTATGTTGTCTGTATTGACTATAACTATTAATCTGGAAAATTTGTTGAATTTTATAAATAATAGTTGGAGAACCTGGAAGAAGTAATTTACTTTTCTGCTATCAAAATAATATTGATTAAAGTTACCAGCAACCCCCTGTATCTCTTAATGTCTAGACACAGAACACCATAGGTAATCATTTTGACCTATATTTTGTATTTTCTTCTAATTGTATGTATGACCAGTCTCCCCTTAAGAACATAGTAGAGTATAAGCTATAAATTTCTGGAACGAATGTTTGTGCACAAATTTATTTGAGTGGGTGTGTATGTATATGTGAATTTGTTTCCTCTTTGCAGGAGCTCAAAAAAAAAACATACTCCTGAGAAATAGAAAATTCTGTTATGTTTTTTGCCAGGCATTGCTTTTTTCCTATTTAAGACCATTTATAAAATTGTATTTTGTTTTATATTTTCACACAGGTGAGATTAAGACTCACATGCATTTGATAATTCCTTCCAAATTAAATGTTTAGAAAATATAAATCATATTATACTGTGTGTTTGAGTGTATGTCTCTCTTTTAAGACAGCATGATCTTAATGCAGATAAAAGAAAGATCTTAATCATTATAGACTGCTAAAGACTTTATTTACCTTTTATATTTTCAGTCTCTTTGGTTGCGTGTTACAAAGAAATCATCTGGCAACATTTAGATATAATTAGGAAGAAGTCTTTTTAAAGCCACCTACGTTACCTATAAAAATTTTACTATTTGTCATACCTTGGCTTACATAAGCACTTTTCCTCATGTAACTTTGCACTTTGCCCTTATTTTAATCCTCTTTAAAAGGTCAGAGGCAAACTACTCACTTTAGCAATCACACTGAGGCATAGAAGGATAGCTTGACCAAAATCTAACATGTTGGTGAGAGCTAGGTTTAGAATGAACAAGCACACTATTCTAGGCCCATCTCATATCTATAGAATTACACTGTCTCAAATTATGAAATTATAAAATAGAAACAACTAAGTTTTATGAGAAATGTATAAACATTTGTCATATATACATAAATGTATATAGGTGCATATATTACATATCTGTATATGTGTTCTCACACGTGTGTTTCTTAGGATGAATAAAAATATAAGATACGGGGGCTTCCCTGGTGGCACAGTGGTTGAGAGTCCGCCTGCCGATGCAGGGGACATGGGTTCGTGCCCCGGTCCGGGAAGATCCCACATGCCGCGGAGCGGCTGGGCCCGTGAGCCATGCCCGCTGAGCCTGCGCGGTCGGAGCCTGTGCTCCGCAACAGGAGAGGCCACAACAGTGAGAGGCCCGCGTACTGCAAAAAAACCCCAATATATATATAAGATACGATATATCTTTTATTGAATCACAATTTGAAATATTCCATGAACTTGTTTACTCCCATTGACTCACAAGAATCTAACTGCAAATCTAGCTTCAGAGCCTGTGACAACCCCTGTCACCCCAGCAGTAGCCTAGATTTGTCATGTGCCATCATTAAGTGTGAAACTGTTGCTCTGACTTGAACAAATCTAGAATTTATCATTAAGGTTATGAAATACCTGGTATTTGTAGAGCATCCAATGTTGAGCTCATAATACTTTAAATATAAAAAAGAAAATGTGATAGAACCATAATCAAATACTTATAATAATTAAAAGGAAAATATCAATATAAAATTATTGACACATATTTCTGTCCCATTCACGCTTTTCTATTCCTTGTATACTTTTGGTGGTGGGTTTTCTAGTTTGATTAATTTGTTTTGTTTGTGCTTCTTCCCTGGGTAACATATTAGTGTTAACCATTAAATCTATTTTTGACACAAAGCTTTCTAATTAGGTATATCAGTTTTCTCCTCTATCACAATCAGGAAATGAATGTAATATGGGTATGAAAAGGGAATAAGCCTAGAAAAAGACAAGTACACATTAATAGGGTTATGCCTTCAGTAGGCTAGATAATTCTACACAGAATATTCTCTTTTCAAGATGAAAAAAATCAAAGAGAGCACAAATTATGACTGTGTCAAAGTTTTGCATCTGTTAATATTGTGCCCTCTGAGTGATTATACAGAGCTGGGTGATAATTCTCAGAACAATTAAAAACTAGAGCAACAGCATCCTCTGTGTCTGGTTTCCCGTTTGCCTGTAAAATTCTAATCATTTTTTCCTATTTCTCAGATAAGTTATGTATGTGTGTACTTTTCCTATATGTGCAAGAGAATTTTTTAGTGAGAAAAAGTTTGTTAGTGCTGTTTAAAAGCTTAATTTCATATTATTCATTTTGCTTTTGTTCTAACTGAATGTGAAATAAATTAGTTACTAGTTTGATTTGAAATGTATGTGACATTTATACTACTAGAAGAGTGTCTAGAATTTCTGTAATTTTTTAAAAAACTAGATTCTTTTGTAGATCCTGCCTGTGTAGCATTTTGGAACACATATGATATATAATGATGCCTTCAATCTTCTGTATTGTGTGTTTCCTTCAACATTTTTTGTCGTTTACAAATGTCTCCCTAACAGTTTAAGAGTTTAAGGCAATTCAGTACAAATTTGTCAGCATTTTCATTATCTGGAAAAAGCAACCCATTTTTGAATGCATATTTTTCCTACAGGTTTGATTATATTTTGGTTTTAACGGATTTGTTATCACAGACACTTTTTATACATGTGAATAAACTTTATGCTAAGTAAATATTTGTTGCTTGTTTCAATTAAACATTCTTCATATAGTGGCATATAATTATATGAGTTAAATGTGAACAACATGTTGCATGTTTTCAAAACAATGTTTACAGCATGGTATTGCTGTATGTATCTTTCACCCAGTGGTGCTAGCTTTCTAAACAGTTTAGTTGCAGTTGTGAAAGTGCAATATTCCTTAACACTGTTTTAATATTTAATATATTGTTTGAAGCAAATTTATAATATATTACTCCTTAAAACTGAATTTACTTCTGTGACCTATATCTATACATAAATTAAAAATCAAAAAAATATAGTAATGTTACACTAAATTATAGGAGTAATAGTACCTCCAACATAAGAGAAACACAAGTAATACTATGTATCATACACATAAATAAACTGATTTTTTTTTTCTTTTTTTTTTTTGCGGTACGCGGGCCTCTCACTGTTGTGGCCTCTCCCTCCCATTGCGGAGCACAGGCTCCAGATGCGCAGGCTCAGCGGCCGTGGTTCACGGGCCCAGCCGCTCCGCGGCATGTGGGATCTTCCCGGACCAGGGCACGAACCCGTGTCCCCTGCATCGGCAGGCAGACTCTCAACCACTGCGCCACCAGGGAAGCCCTAAACTGATTATTATTAAACATAACTTCATGTTCAACATTTAGACCACCTTAAATTTTTTTATCCAATTGAATAATCCATAAATGTTAATACTTATACTCCTTAAAATTACTTTAATCAAGGAAATGAGAAGACAAGGTAGTGACTAGGAGAAAACATTTGCAAAAGACACATCTGATAAAGGACTGTTATCCAAATTATACAAAGAAGTCTCAAAATTCAACAGTAAGAAAACCAACAACCCGATTTAAAAATGGGCAGAAGACTTGAACAAATACCTCACCAAAAAAGATATTTAGGGGCTTCCCTGGTGGCGCAGTGGTTGGGAGTCCGCCTGCCGATGCAGGGGACACGGGTACGTGCCCCGGTCCGGGAGGATCCCACATGCTGCGGAGCGGCTAGGCCCGTGAGCCATGGCTGCTGAGCCTGCGCGTCCAGAACCTGTGCTCCGCGGCGGGAGAGGCCACGGCGGTGAGAGGCCCGCGTACCGCAAAAAAAAAAAAAAAAGATATTTTGGTGACAAGTAAGCATATGAAAACATGTCCAACAGCGTGTCATTGGAGAATTGCAAATCAAAACAACAAAGAGATACACACCTATTAAAATGGCCAAAATCCAGAACTGACAACATTAAATGTTGGTGAGGATGTGGAGCAAAACGAACTCTCATTCACTGCTGGTTGGAATGCAAAATGGTGCAGCCACTTTGGAAGACAGTTTGGCAATTTCTTATAAAACTAAACATACTTTTACCATTTGATCCAGCAATGATGCTCCCTGGTACTGACCCAGATGGGTTGAAAACTTATGTCCACACAGAAACCTGCATATGGATGTTTATAACAGCCTTACTTATAATTGCCAGAACTTGAAAGCAACCAAGTTGTCCTTCAGTAGGTGAATAAACTGTGGTACATTCAGATAATGGAATATTATTCATTGCTAAAAAGAAATGGGCTATCAAGACATGAAAAGACTATAGTGGAAACTTAGATGAATGTTACTGAGAGAAAAAAGCCAATCTCAAAAGGCGACAAACTATGATTCCAACTATATGACATTCTAGAATTGGCAAAACTACAGAGGTGTAAAAAGATCAGTGCTTGTCAGGGATTGGGTGAGGGGGTGGGTGTGGAGGATGAATTTTTAGGGCAGTGAAACTACTCTGTATGATACTGTAATGGTGGATGCATGTCATTATACATTTGTCCAAACCCATAGAATGTACAGCATGAAGAATGAACCATAATGGGCTTTAGCTGATAATGATGTGTCAATGTAGGTTTATCAATTATAATGAATGTACCACTCTGATGTGGGATATTGATAGTGGGAGAGGCTGCTCATGTGTGGGGATGGGGTATATGTGAACTCTATACTTCCCACTCAATTTTGCTCTGAACTGCTCTAAAAAGTAAAGTATTAATTTAAAAAAATTACTTTTATGACAAAAAGTTTTCTTAGGACCAATTGAAAGTTTTTTTTTTAAATACTTCCTTATATTCTGTTGAAGAGTAGGAAAAAAGAGTGTATTGTTTTCGTTATGTGTTTTATGTAATATTTAACTAGGTGAAGTCTATAAGTAAAATTTCAAGAAATTCAAAAATATATCCTCGGACTTCCCTGGTGGCACAGTGGTTAAGAATCCACCTGCCAATGCAGGGGTTCTGGGTTCAAGCCCTGTTTGGGGAAGATCCCACATGCCGCGGAGCAAGTAAGCCCATGCGCCACAACTACTGAGCCTGTGCTCTAGAGCCCATGAACCACAACTACTGAGCCTGCGAGCCACAACTACTGAAGCCCACGTGCCTAGAGCCCATGCTCCACAACAAGAGAAACCACCGCAATGAGAAGCCCGCACACCGCAACAAAGAGTAGCCCCCGCTCGCCGCATAGAGAAAACCTGCACACAGTAACAAAGACCAATGCAGCCAAAAATAAATAAATTAATTAATTAAAAAAAAAGAATCCGCCTGCCAATGCAGGGGACATGGGTTTGAGCCCTGGTCTGGGAAGATCCCACATGCCGTGGAGCAACTAAGCCCATATGCCACAACTGCTGAGCCTGTGCTCTAGAGCCCACAAGCCACAACTACGGAGCCTGTGTGCCACAACTACTGAAGCCCACGCACCTAGAGCCCGTGTTCCACAGCAAAGAGAAGCCACCACAGTGAAGAGTCTGCGCACCACAACAAAGAGTAGACCTGGCTTGCCGCAACTAGAGAAAGCCCGCACGCAGCAATGAAGACCCAACACAGCCAAAAAACAAAAACAAAATATATGAATCTCTAAAAAAATGTTATAATATATATGTATATATCTCCTAGATTTTGATTGCTGTGACAAGATAATGAAACACAGACACAAACTCTAAAAAACTAGGTGGAGTAGCCACATTTCATCTAAAGATAGAACCTGTCCTAACAGCTTATTAAATATGCTTAAGAAGGACAACTCTGAGGGCTAAAACCAGAGAGATTTGGAAGGTGAGGATGATTAGAAATGTCCTTACAAAGTTAATGCAGGATTGTCAAGTCCATTGCTGACTCAGCGTATTTTTCTCACTCAGGGACCAGAAGAAATGATGTCAGGGTCACTGGTAAATAGATTAGGAGGCAGAGTCTAAAAGACGCTATATAAGTTGGAACTCTAGTTGAAAGTCACAAAAACTTAATTCAAACTGGTCTACAAAACTGGGAAGTCTGCAGTTGGAACTGTCCTCAGGGACTTAATATCTCAAGTTCTAAAATCTGCTTCTTTGTGTTAACACTGTCCTGCTGCCCACAGGCTTCCTCCATTCTCAGGGGAAGGCACCTCCACAGGCTTACATTATACCTGCTTAGTGACTGCAGAGAAGCAATTTCTCCCATCCAAAGCCCACAGGTTACCATCAAGATTCTAACTGGCCATGCTTGGGTCACATGACCTTAGCTGGGCCAATGAGTGGGCAGGCCTGGTTCATGTACCCACCCTGTATCCAGAGGATAGCATACCATGATTGGAAGTTGGAGAGAGACAGTTCCCTAAAAGAAGATGATGCTGTTACTAAATCAGGGGCAAGCGGATATTGGGCAGAAAAACTAGCAGCTCTCTACTTCAGACATCAAGAATCATCCCAAGGCGGGCGGCAAGATCAATCAGAATCTCCTGTCACAAACCAGATGACGTGGGGCAGGGGTTAAACAATGCAGAACCAAGAGGATGGTCAGAAAGAAGGCGATTAGACAGTAGACGTAACCTCATTTACATTTCAAATCAATTAACATTTGTTGAGCACTGTAGTAGTTTTCTTTCGCTGCATAACAAATTACCACAAATCTGACGACTTCAAACAAACACACATTTATTATCCCACAGTTTCTATGAGTCAAGAGTCCAGGCACCACTTAGCAAGTCCTCTTCTCAGGGTCTGACAAGGCTGCACTCAAGGTGTTGGCCAGGCTGTGTTCTCATCTGCAGCCTGTGTCGTGGAAGAATCCACTTTCAGGCTCAGTCAGGTTGTTAGCAGAATTCATCTCCTTGCATCTGTAGAACTGAAGGCCTTTATGGACTGGAGGCTAGAGGCCAACCTTAGCTCCAGAAACCACTTGCAGTTCCTAGAAGCCACCAGCAGTTCCCGGCCACATGGGATTCCTCTATACCGCTGCTTATTTCATCAAGCCAAGAGAGAGATCGCTAGAGTGTGTCCGCTAGCAAAGTAAAGCCTTATGTAATGTAACATAATCACAAGGGAGACATCACATTATCTTTGCTATACTCTGTTGGTTAGAACAAAGTTGCAGTTTCCACCTGCACTTAAGGAAGGAGATTCTACAAAGATTTGAATACCAGAGGTGAGAGATCATTGGGGATCACCTTAGGGTGTGTCCACCATAAGGATCTATCATGTGTCAGTCTCTAGGCCAAACGCTTACTTTACAGCAGGGGTCCCCAACCCCTGGGCGGCGGACCAGAACGCGAACCTGTTAGGAACGGGCTGCTCAGCAGAAGGTGAGCGGCCGGCGAGTGATTGAAGTTTCATCTACTGCTCCCCGTCGCTCCCCATCGCTTGCTTTACTGCCTGAACCATCCCCTGCCCCCACCATCCGAGGAAGAATTGTCTTCCAGGAAGCCACCGGTCCCTGGTGCCAAAAAGGTTGGGGACCACTGCTCTACAGGATCTTTCATTTCTTCTGACCATGTTAAAAGTCTTTCAATTGCAAAGTTTTATGTAAACGTGAGTTAACACCTAATAGTAGTAGTATTACAGCTTTTGAAAACTTTGTAATGTTTCATTATTTACCATTTTCATTTCATTTTATTCTTGTTCATTTTCCAACAATTCCTAGCATTAAGTAGCTTTAAACAGATTAAAGTACTTATATCAGAGATTATAATATTGAGAACAATTTGAGAAATTGGTCCTATTCCTTAGCCGGCTAAGGCACGCCCAAAGGAAAAGTAGTTGAAAAGAGCGGATCAAATCCCTCATTCTTGCATGAACTTGAATGTTTTCTGTACTCTCAAATTTGATTTATAATTTAGCTAAGTGTAGTGTTCTAGGTTAAAAAATCATTTTACTTGGCATAATGTGGATATTGCTCTAACATCTTCTAGCATCTAATCACCATTAAGAATTCTAACAGTGTTCTGATTCCATTTCTTGACATATTTATTTCCCTCGGGAAACCTTTTTTTTTTTTTTTCTTAAACGATGGAAATTTATTTTCTTACAATTCTGGAGGCTAGAAGTCTGAGATTAAAGTTTTGGCAGGGTTGATTTCTTCTGAGGCCTCTCTAGCTGGCTTGTGGATTAGCCATCTTCTCTCTGTTTTTGCACGGTCTTCTCTCTCTGCGTCTGTCTTAATCTCCTCTTCTTGTAAGGATACCAGTCATATTGGATTAGGGCCCATCCTAAAGACTTCATTTTAACTTAATTACCTCTTTAAAGACCCTATTTCCAAATTCAGTCACATTCTGAGATACTAAGGGTTAGGATTTCAAATCCAAAATTTTAGGAGGACACAATTCACTCATAACACTGGTCTCCCTGTTTTTGTTCTTGTCTCCTGAGGTCTAGTTTTCATCCTCTGGTAACTTGCAAATTTTCTTATCCCTGGTGATCTCAAATTCACAATTCTGGGCCTTGGTTTTCATTTATTGTTCATGGCAACAAGTGCCTCCTTTTAATGTGAAGTTCTGTGCCCCGTAATTCTAGAAAACTTTCTTGTATAATTTTTTGCCACTTTCTTCTCCTCAGTTTTCTCTACTTTTTGTATGATTCCTAATGGTTGAATATTGGACTTTCTGGATTGATCCACTATTTCCAATTTCTTCCTCCAGCCATTCTTCTTTCTGCATAAGTTCTTATACTTTAACTTCTAACTCTATTAAATTAAACATTTTTAGATTGTCATGTTTTTAATTTCCAAGAGCACTTTTGTATTCTCTGATTTTTTTTTACACATATAACAACTTCACTGGTGTATAATTTACATGCCATACAATGGAGCCATCTTCACCGAGCAGTTCCATGAGTTTTAACAAATGTAGACACCCAAGTAGCAATCATCCCAACTGAAGAAATTTCCCATCTGCCCCTTTCCTATCAATTCCCTGACTCTCCAGCCTCAGGCTACCACCAACCTATTTTCTGTCACTATAGATTAATTTTGCCTATACTAGAATTTTATATACTAAATCAAATAATATGACATGTATTCTTTAGTGTCTGGTTTCTTTTACTCAGCAGAATATTGTTGCATATACCAGTAGTTTATTCCTATTTATTGCTGAATAGTATTTCATTGTATTGGTATATCACAATTTGTTTATTCACCTGTTGATAGTATTTGTGAATAAAGCTACTATGAACATTCTTCTACAAGTCTTTGTGTGGACATATAATTTCAGTTCTTTTGGGTAAGTACCTCAGAGTAGTACTGCTGGTAATAGATGGGCGTATGTTTAACTTTATAAGAAGCTACCAAATTATTTTTCAAAGTGGTTGAACCATTTCACATTCCCAACAGGAACGTATGAAGTTTCCAGTGGCTCCCACATCCTTGCCAACACTGGCTGTTACAGTCTTTTAATTTTATCCACTCTGGTGGAATGTAGTGGTATCTCATTGTGGTTTTAATTTGCATTTCCCTGATGACTGATGATATTGAGTATCTTTTTTTTTTTTTTTTTCCGGTACGCGGGCCTCTTACTGTTGTGGCCTCTCCCGTTGCGGAGCACAGGCTCCGGATGCGCAGGCTCAGTGGCCATGGCTCACGGGCCCAGCCGCTCCACGGCATGTGGGATCTTCCCGGACCGGGGCACGAACCCGTGTTCCCTGCATCGGCAGGCGGACTCTCAACCACTGCACCACCAGGGAAGCCCTTGAGTATCTTTTTAAAAAATTTTTTATTTTTGTATCTTTTTATATGCTTATTATCTATTTGCATATCTTCTTTTTATCAAGTGCTCATTCAAATCTGTGGACATTTTTTTTTTTTTTTTTTGTGGTACGCGGGCCTCTCACTGTTGTGGCCTCTCCCGTTGCCGAGCACAGGCTCCAGATGTGCAGGCTCGGCAGCCATGGCTCACGGGCCCAGCCGCTCCACGGCATGTGGGATCCTCCCGGACCGGGGCACGAACCCGTGTCCCCTGCATCGGCAGGCGGACTCTCAACCACTGCGCAACCAGGGAAGCCCTGTGGACATTTTTTAATTGGTTAGTTTCTCTTCTTACTTTTGAGCTACAAGTGTTCTTTGTATAGTCTTGATACAAGCCCTTTGTCAGATATGTGTCTGGCAAATATTTTCTCCTAGTCATAGCTTGCCTTTTCATTTTCTTAGCAGTGTCTTTCAAAATGCAGAAGTTTTAAATTTTGATGGAGTCCAATGTATCTGCTTTTCTTTTATGTTCATTGTTTTGTGTGCCCTGTCAAGAAATCATTGCCCCAAGATTGTAAAGATTTCCCTCTGTTTTCTTCTAGACATTTGACAGTTTCAGCTTTAACATGTAAGTCTAATTTTTGTGTATATATGAAGTTAGGATTGAGATTCATTTTCCTCCATTCAACTATGCAATTGTTTTAGCAAGATTTGTTTAAAAGCCTATCCTTTCCCCACCTAATTATCTGAATTATCTTGGAATCTTTGTTGAAAATCAATTGATGATATACCTGGGGCCCTCTTTTATGTTTCATTCATCTCTGTCTATCGTTATGCCAATGCTGTACTGTTTTGCTCACTGAAGCTTTGTAGTAAGTCTTGAAAAGAAGTAGTGTAAGTCCTACAACTTTATTCTTTCCCAAAATTATTTTGGCTATTCAAAGCACTTTGCATTTCTATGTATATTTTAGAATTAGCTTGTCAACTTCTAAATCAGAATACTTTGGGGAATTTAGAATTGCATTAAATTTATAGAAAAATTTGAAGAGAATCACCCTCAACAATTATGAGTCCTCCAATCCATAATATATTTTTCAAGATATTGAAAATATTTCTCAGCAATGTTCATAGATTTATGTATACAAGGATTGCATATATTTTGTTAAATTCATCCTTAAGCAGTTTGTGTCTTTTTATGCTATTCAAAATGCTATTTTTAAAATTTAATTTTCTAACTCTTAGGTATACCCAACAGAATTAAAAACACATATTCATGTAAAAACTTGTATACAAATATTCATAGTAGCATTATTCATAATAGCCAAAAAGTGGAAAACCCAAATGTCTACCAACCTATGAATGAATACACAAAATGTGGTATATCCATATAATGGAATATTATTCAGCTGTAAAAAGGAATGAAGTACTGATAGATGCTACAACATGGATGAAACTTGGAAACATTATGCTAAGTGAAAGAAGTCAGACACAAAAGTCCACACATACTGTATGATTCCATTTATATGAAAAGTCCAGAATAGGCAAGTCCATAAAGAAAGTAGATTAATGGTTGTCAAAGGCTAGGGGGAGGAGGGAATGAGAAGTGTTTGCTATTAGAAATGAGGTTTCTTTCTGAGGTGTTATAAATGTTCTAGAATTAGATAGTGGTGATGGTTGTACAACCTTATGAATATACTAAAAGCCACTTGATTGAATACTTTGAAATTAAGAGTTTGTGAATATTTTTAGAAATATTTTTCTCAATTTTTAGAAATTGTATTTTCCAATTGTTTATTGTTACTATGTAGAAATACAATTGTTTTTTTACTTATTGACCTTGTATCCTGTGATCTTGCTAAATTCAATTATTAGTTCTACTTTTTAAAATAGATTCCTTAGGATTTCCTATGACATAAACAGGACATTCACAAATAAACATGACATTCACAAATAAACATAGTTTTATTTTTTTCTTTCTGTTTTCCTCACCTTATTGCTCTGGCCGAACCTCCAGTATGATGTTGAGAAGAATGGTGTGCCTGAGAGTTTGAAAGCAAATGTAGTAAATGTTAGCATTTATGAAATGTTAATGAATGATACAGGATATGCTTTGTATTATTCTTTATTCTACTCCATGTCCAAATAAAAAGTTAAAAAATAATTGAAAACTATGTGCCAAGCACTGTTCCAAGCACATACTGTTATTTAATTCTCTTAATACCTCTATGAGGCAGGTATTATTACTAAGTAATAATTTTACAGGCAGGTATTATACAGAAAAGGAGACTGAGGCACAGAGAAGGTAAGTAGTCTACCCAACTTCACACAGTAAGCAGCAGAAGCAGTATTTGAGTGAATGTAGCCTGGCTCCAGAGTCTATGCTCTTAAGCATTATGCTATTCTGTCTCTCCAAAGAGTATATCTTTAGTTTTTATTTGGGGGGTAGGGGTGGGCATATAAGCTTTTGTTAGGAAGGACTACAGTTTTGTTTTGTTTTGTTTTGTTTTTTTAAAGACCCCAGCCCACTTGTTTCACCCTTGTATCATAACTTCTTTGGAAATGTCCAAGTTCTGACCTCTTGAACATGTTTTCAAGATGTGGCTTCTAGCACTTTTAGCAACATTCTTTCCTTCACTCTGCCTTGTCCCCTTAGCCAATCCATAGCTGATAGGAGAAGATTCAATAACTAAGACTTGAGACAGCTCATACCTACAAATTTAAATCACAACACTAAAATTAAGTAGTTATATCAAACAATAATATAAGACATGTTCCCTCAAAAGCAGAACAATTTGGGCGCAGGTAGTTTAATTGGGAGGGAGCAAGAATGACAGTGAAGGGAGAAAGGCAGGACAGGAGAACAAACCAAAGGGCATATTATCAAAGTTGCTGTTGTCGGCAGCAGGGGCTCACTTCTATAAGGACCACTCTCTGAGAAGGATGAAAAATGCCTCCCATAACAGCCCACCTGGAAGCTGGGAGGCTGGACATCCATTCTCCATTGATTGAGGATTTCTCCTGATGGGGAAATACAAACTCCCCTGCATTCTGGGGAGCTCCAGTGATGCCCAAGAAAGCAGAATGCAGAAAGATGCATGGCAGGGTCTTGGGGTAGGCTGCTATGCACACAAGGTAAGTCAGCACTGTCTCAGAGGTGAGCCAAGGGATGTGATGTGGGCACCAGAGGAGTCTGCTACAACATGTCATGACCAATGCTCCCTCTGAGTTTTTAATGTTGTGAGCAAGCAGCCACGTTACATGAGTAGCAAAAAAGATGAGTATGCATAAAAATAATAAAACTAGGATAATGACTAGTCTGGGCTTACTTTGTTACTTTCAAAGATGTTCTCTATGAGAGTGTGTGTGTGTGTGTGTGTGTGTGTGTGTAACTCTATAAAGAGAATGAATTTCAATTTCTCCCTTGAACAGAGAAACAACTCATGGAAGCAGAAGAAACTTGAAGACATGTTGAGCAAGAGACTATAAGTTTCCCTAGACTTTGCAGAAAATTGTTAGAGGGTTTTGGACTTCCACATGATGTTTGAGCCTACTGTATCTGGATCTTAAGTAACGGAGAAATCCCATTTGACAAAATTGAATCTGATACCAGGTAATGATGCGCTTAGTAGTTAATATACATATACTAACTTTAACATGCACGACAATTAGGTGAAGTCTAGATCTCTCCCAACAAGCTTCCTTTACCACCACCATATCTGGGGCTTTGTGATAAAGGGAACAGAGAAGCAACAAGAGAAGGGAGAGGATATAAACCAGCTATGCAGGGGGATTTCTGCTCAGAGTGAGCTTTAGTGCCCTACTCTTAGGCCATAGATGAGAAACTGGAGGCTTGAGAACACATGCTCTACCACCCTTGGTTTGGGGTTCAATCCTCCAGCAGCAAAACCTCTGGAAGATATTTGCCTCAAGTTGTGTTTGCAAACAACCAGAACAGGAGTATAAGTAGTGGAATATTGTTTTCTTTTCTTTTTTTTGTTGTTGTTGTTGGTGGTGGTGGTGTGTATGTGTGTAAACCTATGAAGGAACTGTACTTCTCATGTTGATACACTGATGTTCCATCCAGGCTGAAGATGTGGAATGGGGTGGGACTTTAGGAAGGGCAAGGGAATGTTTTCCATAGCTTTGATCATTTACTCCCTGTTTAAGAGGTTCACATGGCTCCTTATTGTGAGGAATTATACTAAAGTAATTAAATGTTTGGGTATTGGGCCAAATATGGCACTATTTGAACATCAAAATAAATAAATATGGTAACAGATTATAATCCTGTGTTCAAGGACTCCCAAGACCACCCTGTATTCAATGATTTGCTATAAGAACTCACAAGGCAGTCAAGTTGTTATACTGATGGTTACAGTTTGTTGCAATGAAAGGATACAGATTAAAATCAATAATGGAAGAAGGCATAGAGTCTAAGGGAGACCAGGTGCAGCTTGAAGTTGTGTTCTCCCAGTGGAGTGCTGTGGACATTCATCACATGATGTGTTGCCAACCAGGGAAGCTCACCTGAGCCTTGGTGTCCAGGGTTTTTGTTTTTTTTGGGGGGAGGTTGATCACATAGGCATAGCTGACTCCCTGGTGGCTGACCTTAATTCTCTAACCCCTCTAGTGGTCAAGCTGATACTGTGTGGTCCAAAGCCCCTACCATAAATCACATTGTTAGCATAGCTATCTAGTGTGGTCCAAGGCCTTAGGTAAACAAAACCACTCTTAACAGACAGGATATTCCAAGCGCTTAGAAGTTATGGCCCTGGAGCCTGGCAAGGGCCAAACCTTTCTTTGGAATACACAGGGTTTGGACAACCTGAACCTGCTAAGTTATTTCTATACTGCACAACTCCATTGAATAAAAAAATTCATGAATCTATACTGAAATAAATAGGTAGATAAATAGGAGATAAAGAAAAGTTCCTTCTTGTAGAAGAATGATAACTAATTATTATAGAAGAAAGGATGGAGTTACAAAAATTACAGTTTGGTAACCATAATAATAATTGATTTCATCAAGAATCATCAGTGGATATGCTGTAGTGAGCTGATTTGTGGTTCCCCAAAAGCCGTGTCCATCTTCTAATCCACAGAACATGTGAATGAGACCTTATTTGGAAAAAGGGTCTTTGCAGATGTCATTAAGTTAAGGATCTTGAGATGAGATCAGCCTGGATTACCCGGGGGGGACTCTAAATCCAGTGACAAGTGTTCTTATAAAGGACAGATGAAAAAGACATCCAGAGGAGAAGGCAATGTGAAGACAGAGGCAGAAACTGGAGTGAGGTAGCCGATTCAAGGAATGCCACCAAAAGCTGGAAGAGGCAAGGAAGAATTCTCCCCTAGAGCCTCCAGAGGGAGCACACAGGCAGACATCTTGATTTAGGGCTTCTGTCCTCCAGAATTTTGAGACAATAAATTTCTATGGTTTTAAGCCACCTAGTTTGTGATAATTTGTTGCTGCAGCCACAGGAAACTAATACAGATACTAAAACCAGTGGTGAAGGAATGATGCTTCAGGAGTTTACAGTCTTAAAGTACCCACAAAACATTCATTAATTATAAAAGAAAACATAGCAACTCTTTAGTGGAGATACCTGGCAGTAGCACTTTAACCAAGCCTATTGGGTTCTGGAGTCAAACATAGCTGGTTTGAAGCTCCACTTGCACTCTTATCAATTTATATTAGTTTATATGATTTGGGCAGTTGATGTCATTAAGTCTCAATTTCCTATAAAATGGAAATAATAGTGACCCACATTGTAAGGATATTTTGAAGATTAAATGAGATAAACCATGCAAAGCCCATAGCACAGGACCTAGCACATATGTATTCGATACATATTGGTTATTCTTGCCCACTCACCTGCCCCAGCAAAAGCAGCTGGACTTTATTGCAGGGAAGCTACAGAGGAGCAGGGCAAGTGAAGGTCTCTGCAGGAACTCCCATCACTGAGCAGGATTGCCAGGTCTTAGATTTGTCTGGAAGGCAGGAGAGGATCAGAGTTGTGTCTACGTTGGTCCATCCTGCAGGCTGGAGGCCCAGGCCCTCACTACTTGGAGCCAGGGTAGGAAACGGCCTTTCCTGTTTTCCCCAGGGTCTACAGCAGAGTGTGTACGCTGTGCTCAGAGTTGATGCAGACCTTCTTGTTGGGCAGGTCAATGTCAAACTGAACAAGCTAATAAACAAGGCTGCCTCAGTGGAGATAGAGTTCCATTACTCCCTCCCCCAAGTGATTGCCTCTATCACCTTAAAACAAGCTGAATCCTGGGCTTCAGTTTCATCAGCAACAGAATGAGGGTGATGAACTACTCCAAGTTTCCTACCAGTTGAAATACTCAGTGATTTTTTAATGGGATGGAAGGAAGGTTGGGAAATGTGGGGAGAGTGTTCATGGACATTTTCTAAGGCATCACTAACTTCTAGTCAATAAACTCAGAAGGAAGTGAAGATGGGAGTGGGGGAGGAGGAAGGGCTCTTTTAAGTGGAGGGTCTCAATTCATCTTGCAACCAAATTGTCTTTGTTTGTTTGTTTCTAGAAAGGAGTATGTAAATGATTAAATGGAATTTCTGAATGGGTATTTTAAAAATACTATTTGTATTTATTCATTCAATAAATATGTATTTAGAGCCTAATATAATGTCAGGAGTAGTGGTAAGTACTGAGGATACAAGGATGAATTAAACACAACTCCTGCCTTTAAGGAACTCATGATCTGTGAGGGAAAGGGGCAAATACACAACGAATTGCAATGCAACAAGATGGTGTTAAATATAATAAATATAATAAGCACCATAGAGCAATGAAAAGGAAGCAATTGGTTTTGCCTTGGAAAGTTGGGGAAATGTCATGGAAGACATAACAGTTGACCTGGATAAGTTCCGTAGGCAAAGACTGGAATGAACATTTTTACTTAAAACAAGAACAACAAGGCTCATTGTAGACTTTTGAGGCAGTCTAGATCAGACTTAAACAGCGTGGTTGGGGATTATTTGAAAGAGAACATGAAAAGTTTGCAGTGTTGGGAGTATATTTTCAGTAGGGTAGAAGACATTCTTCAGATAATGCCATCAATTTTACCAAAAAGATTTTATGATGTTATTTTGTAGACATGTTGTAACATTGGAAATATACTTGCATTGACTTAGGATAAACTAGGGAAATTTCACTTAATGGGCAAAGGAACATCATATATGGTGACAGAGTAATATTATTTTTCAAATACTACTTCGCTGTATAGTAGAAACTAACTCAACATTGTAAAACTATACTCCAATAAAAAATAAAAATAAAATAAAATTTACTGTTAAATAAATAAAATACTAAAATTTCCGTTTAATATCTTTTCTCTGATTTATGTGACATAAACAAACTACATAATGGTGTGAGGGACTATAAAGGTTTTATTGCCACTTGTTTGGTATTGCCTGCATAACTCATTCTGAGTACCAGTTGTGGGTATCAAACTAAGTGCCATAAAACATATCATGCCACTCCACTTCCTACACCTTCCATACAGCCAAAACTTTAGTGCTCACAAAAATACTTATAAATGAATAGTTAGTAGTGAAAAAAATTTTTTTTGTTTTATTTAGATTACAGATCTCCAGTCTGCAATAAGAAAAGTAAATGTTGTAAGGAAGATTTATGTTACTTCTCTGCAGGATCTCATATTATCTGGCAAATTCCTTCCCCAAAGAAAACCACTTTTCAAAGATATCCTCAGTAAATGCATACTTGGATTAACATAAAATTGGCAAAGTCACTTGTGTCCACACATTTGAATTCATTTGTAAATAACGACTACTCACTTCCTTGCTTCCCCACCCCGGACCAGACTCCAAGCATCACAGGTGCCGAAAGACTTACAAAAAGGAATGAATAGGAACAAAAGGATGTAGGCGCCAGGAGGAAAACAGAATCTCCCAGAACAAAATTAATCTCAGAAGGAATAGCAGATCCAATACCACGTATTACCGAAGTTTAAACTGCTTTTTAAATGGTGAGATAATGTATCAAATTTATTACTTCTACTATGCCTGTCTGATTTGCTTAACCTTTATGTCAGGCTTATCTTGAGGAATAGATTTCTCTGCTAAGCACATAAATAGGTGTTAAACCTGTATTGATTTTTTAAGGGTGGTGGTCAATAAACTTTACGGTTTCTTTAAACTTTTACTTTATGCCTTAAGGACCAAATGATGATTTCTATGATCCCGAAGTTTCACTACTCGTGAGTTACTAAAGAAACACAGCTCTGACATACACTAGAAGAACCGCAAATAATCTTTAATTTACACCCCACCAAACAGCTTGGAGGTCTGACCGGAAATGTCTGGGTAGAGTCCTGCTGAAGTTCCAAGTCTCAAACAGAAAGTCCAACACAACGTGTGCACAGTGAGTTTAAATTTATGGTAATTAAAGTCATCCAGATGGTAGCTGCATTAATCAATGAAGAGGCAGTATTTATCTTGGGACAGACGATTCTGAAACCCAGAATGAGAAAAATCGCCAAGGAGGGGGTGGGGACAGTTAATAAGAGCCCCTGGGAAAAGTCCTTCAACTAGGATTGGAAAATAATACGTTTGAATTGGAATCTTTTTGAATGTAAATCTCCCCTAACAGCAGGAAAAGGGTCCTCTAGCCCACCAAGCTTTGGGCAGGAAGGGAGTAAACGGAACTGTAAAACAGCCCGCTCAGCTGTTTCTGGTTTGGGACGAGGAGCAGAGAAAGGAATCGCGATGTGGGAACTGAGTATTTGTGTCGCTCAAAATAACTCGAAGGGTCAAATAACGAACTCCAGGCAAAGCGCTGACAAGCCTCCCCCTCTGCAGCACCCTGCGCTGGGTTTCCGTTCAACTTCCCCTCCCTCGCGAGGACTAACGGCAGGCGCGGCCCCTTCCCACGCGGGGCGCGGCGAGCGCGGACAGCTCCCCTTGGAGCAGACGAGGGCGGGAAGTCCGCGGCCCGTTGGGCTAGGGCTGGCGGGCGCCCCTCCGCGTTCCCGGAGCCGGCTGGGCCAGACAGGCCTCAAGCCTTCTCCGCCCCGGCTGGCCTTCCAGAGGCGGCGGTGGCGGCGGAGGCCTCACGGGCCGCCCGCCTGGCCCGCGAGCCGCGGGCGCGGGGCGCCGAGGGGAGGCGGGGCGAGGCCGCGGGGCGGAGGGGGGCGGGAGGTGCATCCTGGGAAATCCACCAACATGGGGCGCAGCGACCGCCGCCGCTGCCGTCAGTCCCGGCCGCGGATGCCGCCGCTTTTCTGACGCCCAGCTGGGGCCTCGCCGCCCACCGCGGCTCGGGTTCCCCCGACACAAACCGGCCAGCGCGCCCTTCGCCCGTCCGCCCGCCGGGGCCATGTGAGGGGGCCAGCTCCCTCCGCCGCCGCCGCCGCCGCCTCCTCCTCCTCCTCTTCCTCCCCCCGCCCCCTCCCTCCCCTCCCGCCCCCCTCTCGCTGCGCCCTAGAGGAGCCCCCGCTGCTGCCCGCCCTCCCTACGCAACCCCCACGATGGACAGGAACTACGCGACCTCCGGCTTCGCCGACCCGCCGCCGCCGCCCGCACCCCCCGCCGCCCCCGCCAACGCCACCGCACAACCCCCCGCCCCCGCCTGGGCCTACGAACCCCGAGCCGCGGCGGTCGCCGCCGCCTCCAGCAGCAGCTGCAGCAGCGGCAGCAGCCCCAGCCTCAAGGCCAGGTAGGGAGGGTGGGCGGCGGGGTCGTGGTGAGCCAGGAAAGGCCAGGGATGCGTTTGGGGCCTTCGCCCCTGTGCAGCCCCGCCCAGGGGTCCGGGCCGGCTGGGAGCCCTCCGCTCGTCTCTTCGCCCTAGCCCTGGCCGGGAGAGACGGCTGAGGACTTCTGTGGGGTGGTCTTGGGGTGGGTGCGGGCGCCCAGTGCGGGACTCGCAGCCAGGGCTGGTCGGGGACCGTGGGTAAAAGGGAGGGTTGGGCGGGAGTCGTGGGTCCCCGTCACCTCCGGGGTCCGGGCTCTCACATGGTGAAGTTTGGGTTCGTGGCTGAACTCGGCGATCAGGGAGACTCGGGACTGGTTCCGGGGGTACGAGGGGGGCGCTGAGGGGTTCGGGGCAGTGACATTCCATTGTATTGGAACCGACAATGTGGTCTTGGGGGCCCCGGCGGTGAGTGTGAGGGTGGGGGAGGCGGGAGAGGAAGAGGCGCGGAGCTGCGTCCCTGACATTGGGGGACCCGGGAGGGCTGTGCTGCGGGAGAACCCCGGGGGCGTGGGCCCTAGGAGGGGGCCCGTTGGGGCGCGAACGCTGCGCCGTGGCTGGGTGACATATGTTTGCAGTGGTGGCCAAGATGAAGCTATTTCTCGTATACAGGTTCAAAGTTACTCTTGGGTGTCCTCCTCTTTTAACAACAGCAGGAAGTATGGAATCTCTCTTTGCCTTGGGGTGACTAAAGTTGGGAAGAAATTGGAGGTGAGGGGCGGTCGGTGAAGGCCATAAAGGTTGAAGAACAGAAGCATGCTTCTCCATCTCGGTTTCTGAAGCCCCGGTTCATTATGTAGCGTGGGGTTCAAGAGTATATCTTTGCTCCAGCATGACCAAGGGAATCTAAAATGTTGACTCTTACTAGATATTTAAGCTCGCGGGAAATGTGTAGTAGTGCCACACTGTGAAACGTGAAACGGTCCATTTGAATGATAACTGGAAGGCGTGGTTTGGTTTGGACCATTCGGGAGCGGGGTGTTTTAAAGACACCTCTGCCGAACAATGAAGAATCTGGTAGGTGCAGCTTCTGATTACAAGGACCAGGGAATCTTGGGTTGCTAATGACTTCATCCTCAGCTACCAACAGGAAGCTTCGTGGTTTTATGATCTCATCAGATTTCTTTATTATTGTCACGACAGAAGTGAACTTTTTTTTTTTTTACTTTATATATTACAGTATTCTAGGTTATCTTCTTTGTTTTTATAAAAGTTCCACGTTCATGATTTGGAAAATATGTGCGAAGAGTAGCTGGTCTTTGTCTTAGATAGTACCTTGGGGTGATTGTGAGAGAATGAGAAAAAATTTGTTCAAGAAAAGGGAAGTACGCTTTCTTAGAAAATTTTAGGTCCTTTGTTTAAAAGAGATGGGGTTAAAAAAATAATGTGATGTGCCAATTTGGAGCTAAATAGTTAAATGCTGAGACTTTTCAGAAATAGTCATAACTTTGTATTATATACAGTTAAGACATTTTAAGGAGTTTTATGAAAAATGTATGGCACTTTTCCTTTTTTTTGTTTTTTTGGGGGTTTTTTTGGTGGTAATTTGACTATCATTTTTTAAGTAGCTTTTGCATCAAATACCATAATTTACAAATTAAAATTACTTTCTCTTCAGGGAACAGCAGTGATAGGTAATTGTGCAGCATATTTTATGTTTTAAATGACAACTGTTTTATTAGGTACATGAAACAAATGCTATCTAGTTATTTCTGTTATTTCTTTTAGCAGAATACTTCTGAGTCAAGAAACTAAAATCTACTTGTCATATTTTCCAAATGTTATTTATCAAAGTAACAAAGAATGACTTCCCAAACACATTTGAAAACAGTAAGTAGATTTATTTGGAACACATAATCTAAAAGGGATTTATTTTCTGTTTATTGGAAATTACTGATTCTTAAATGCTAAGCCCCTCCCCTCTTAAAATATATTTTGGGGGTGGAGTTAGCTAAATTATAGCATAGAAAATGCAGGCTTTCCCCCTCCCCCATCAACTTGCTTTGTTAACATCTTGTGTTAGGATCAGGCCATCTGTACAGGGCTACACACACTTCTTAATTGTACTTCATTTTATTCCTCAAACTGTGATGTCCTCGCTCATTTCAGTTCTATAAAAAATACTGAATCTGAAATATGCCCTTTAAGTATTCTGTGCTTTCAGGAGCCTACTCATATTTTTGTAACATTTTAAAAAACTGTTTCATAATTTGTGTATCAGTTGAATATTTTTGTTCCCCCTTTTGGCAGTTTTTCTTGAAGGTGGAAATGAATACTAGTTGTGATGACGCAGTATGGATACTTATCCATAAGGAGTTAGCCTCTCACCTTGTTTCCAGTAACCTATTCAGAAGCTAACAGATGGTAATGACATTCAGTTGTTACTGACATGGAATCTTACATCCTACCTTATGTCTTTACTTGGTCCTGAAATGAAACATTTTCATCAGTTGATAGGAAACAGCATAGTAAACAATTTTTTGGTATAACAGCTCCATAAGGTATTAGGTATTTCCATTGTCTTAACAATTGAAAAATAAAGTGCTAATGGGAAAACTCAAGCATTTTATTGATACCTTAAATAGAGTGTATAGAGAGATTTCTGAATGTTTCTATAATAGTGCTTGGTATGTATATGCAAGTTCAGAGATGGGACCTGGTCATATATTGATAAATCTCCATTTATTCGGGATCTTCTCAGTTTCAGGGACCAAATGAGCATATCTTTGCCTATCACCATGTGGTTGGAAATACTCTTTATGGGGCTAGTTTAAATACTATAAATACCTCTCCATGCTTTTGGAAATAAGATGATCATCAGAAAGCTACGGACCTGCACCTTTTCTCTCCCTGACATTTATATCTTGTACAGAACAGGAAGAGACAGACTGTTTCATCATGGTGATGATACATGTTGTGTTTAGTCACACCAGAAAGTGACTAAATGGAAATATTTTGTTTTAAAATAGAATTATATTTGTTTTTTGCCTTTTTGACTTGAAACAGCTTTTTTTTTTTTGCCACCAGTTTTTAGAATTTCCTGATACATAAGTTCTTTCTGATTATAGTATGAATGTGCAGTGAGTGTGAGAGGTACCCTTCCGTAAAAGAAAACAATGATTAGCTTCTCTAAAAATGGTCAGCTACTATATTGAGGACTTTTTGAGTAAGTTTTAAATCTAACGTTTCCCTCAAGGCTTTTGTAATGAGACCTGTAAGATCACAATTTATAAGGAGTAGAGACAATCCCAAATTAGTGAAAGATTATAAACTTCTGTTGTTCAGAAAGTATTTTCCCATAAAAACAGTGTTGTAATAGTAGCTATCATTTACTGACAACTAATTTGTGCTAGCTACTGTTTTAAGTGACAAACACCCACACTAATTTATCTAATCCTCACAGTAGTCTTTTGAGGTAGGTATTATTTTTACCTTCTCTTTTAAGAATTGGAAACTGAGGCATTGTGACATTAATAAACTTAGACCCACATAGCAAGTAAGTAGTGGAGCTGGGATTTAAACCTGGGCATTGTGGATCTAAAGCCTGCATGTTTCATTACTGTACTGCACTACATCATGGTAAGATAGTCTAATGCTGTAATCTACCTATGTAATGGATTAATGACCTTTTGTAACTGGCCTGGAAACCTAGCCGTCATTAATATCCTTATTTCAGTGTTCTTTATCTCCACTGTCCGTTTGTTTTCCTAATTGAAACATGCTTCCTTTCACTTCCATAGCACTGTCTATTGTGGTTTTCCTCCTTTCTGGCCCACTGCTTTTTCCTCTTCTTCACTAGTTCTTACTCTTCTATCTCCACATGTTGTTTCCTTGGGGCTTGGGATTGATAGGCTTTCTTGTCCATTCTGTGCTTTCTCCTGAGGATATCACATCCATGCCCGTTACTTTAAATACCATCTCTGGAGATGCCCATATATGTGTCTAAAGCCCAGACCTCTTCTGCGCACCTAATCGCGTATCCATCTACCTCTTTGAGCTTTTACTTGGGTGTATAGCGAGAATCATTAGTGATGAACTCATACTTTCCCCATCCACCCCACCTCTGCTTGTCTAGTGAATCCTTTCTAGTAAGTCGCACCTCTGTCCACCTAGCTTCTCAGGCCACAACCTGAGAGTTGTGTGTGCTCAGTCACCAAGCCTTGCTATTTTTTTTTAATCTCTTAAATATATCTTGAAATTGTCTACTGTCTTTCTACTGCTCCACCCTGATCCAAGCCATTATTTTTCACTTGGATAACTAAGTAATCTTAAACCTTTTCTTTCCTTCCTTCAATTCATTGTTTTATTTATTTATTTATTTATTTTATTGAAGTCGAGTTGATTTACAAAGTTGTGGCAATCTCTGCTGTACAGCAAGGTGACTCAGTTCTACACACATATATATATATTCTTTTTTAAAGTATGAATTGGATATAGTTCCCCGTGCTTTACAGTAGGACCTTATTGTTATCCATTCTAAATGTAATATTTTTTTTTTCTAAATGTAATATTTTTCATCTACCAACCCCAAATTCCCAGTCCCTCTCTCTTCCTCCCCCCCTTCAATTCACTCTCTTCATAGCATTCAGAGTGAGTTTTAAAAGCACAGATCTACCAGTTTGCTCGTGTTGCTCCTTTGCTTGAAACCTTTCCATTGCTACTCCTACACCTTAAGGTCAAGTTTTTAAAAATCTGGAATGTGCTGTGTATGGCCCTGCATTTACTGGCCAATCTAAAATTCCTTGGATCATCCTAAATTCCTTTCTACCTTAAAACCCTGATACATGCTGTTACCTCCACCTAACTAATTCTCACCCCTTCCCTACCTCCCAGCCTGACTTCTTAAGGTATTTCCTGTTAGAAACCTCCTGCCTTTCACCCTTGGCCCCCTGTTACTTTGAGCAATGGCATATGTTTACTGTGCTTCCACAAAATTCTTAGAAATATAACTACCTTGTGAAGGTACCTTATGTAATAGGTACCTTCCTCTTTAGAATGGAAGTTCTTTGAAGGACACTATCTGTTTTGCCTACTGCTGTATACCTGATACTTAACTCTAGTGTCTGGCACACAATAGGTGCTTAATACATATTTATGACATGAAAGCCAGATCTCTGCTTTAGTGTGAGAATTGAAAGCCCTTCTTTTCCTTGCTGCAGTCTCTAGTACCGTTCCCCATCTTCCCCCGCTACCCTGTAGGAGGGACCAGGATGTAGGGTTTGGGGCATTTGTGATTGTCCTTGGTTGGAAGTATGGTGATGTAGGCTGCTGCTTGCTTGCTGCCTTTCCTTGCCATGCTCTCTGGGACAATTTGAGTACTAAAATGTGTATAGCAAAACACAGTCCAGGATTTTTCTTTCATTCATTAAACAAATACTTGAGTGTCCACTATATGCAAGGCACTGTTGCCTTTATCAAGTATTATATTTCTTCAGTGAAAGCTTGAGAAATCAAATGGCAAACATTCATTCACTCATCAGAATGTACTGAGCATCTCTGAGTTTCTGTTACTAAGCTAAGTTCTACAGGGTACCATAAAGATGAAAGAGACACTGTCCTGCCTCTGAAAGAACTTGTGATCCAATAGATGGAGTGTAACCTTTAAAAATTGTGAAACAGTATATTGTACACCTGTAACATATAGGTGTAATATAATATTGTACATCAACTGTACTTCAATTAAAAAAAAAACAACAAAACTTGTAATCCAGAAGGGTGACAGGATGATATACTTGCTGCCTCTCTACTTGGCTTCTAAATGTTGGAGTGCCCTTCAACAAGTGACACTTGGAGCTCCATCCTTTTTCTTCTCTTTCAACTCACCCTCGGTGAAGTTGCCATATATATTAAAAGATTTTCAAATTTATATCTCTAGATTCATATCTAGGTATCTTCCTGTCATCTCCATTTGGATATTGAATAAGTATTTAAAACATAATATGTCCAAAACATGATTATCACCCTAACCCCCCAACCAGGTCCTCCTTTCATCTTCCCTACCTCGGTAAATAATACTACCGTTTACTTTGTAGCTCATGCCTAAGAGTTTGGAGCCATCTATGACTCATTTCTCTCCTCCCATATCCAGTCCCTCAGTAAATCCTGTTGGTTTGATCTCCATATATATAATTTCCCACATGAACAATTGCAGTTGCCTCCTTGTTTCTTGCTTTCCTTGTTTCTACTTTAGCCTTTCTAGAGTTTATTAAACGTGCATCAGCCAGAGTTAACATTTCAAAATATAAATCAAATAATGTCATTACCCTCCTTAAAACCTCCTAGTGTTACTCAGAGGAAAATGCAAAGTCCTTATCGTGGCCTACAAGGCCTTGGCTAATTCTCCAACCTCATCATTCCGCTCCCACCACCATCCTTTAGCCACATGGGCCTTATTTCTGTTCCTGAAACATGCTAAGATATTTGTGTCTTAGGAATTTTGCACTAGTTGTTCTTTTTATCTGAACTTCCTTTACAGGTCTTTGCTTTGCTGCTTCTTCTGGACATTTAGGTCTTCTCCCACATGTTAGCTCCTCAGCAAGGCCTTCTCTGGCTGCCCTATCTAGAGTAACTTCTCGTCACTGTATTACAGCACAGAGTTTTATTTTCTTCATAGCATTATCACTCTCTGAAGTAATTTTATAGATTTATATGTATAATTTATCACTACCCTTTCCCCATACCACTAACCACTACTAATAGAATGCATATTCCATGAGAACAGGAAGCTGTCTTGTTCACATCTGTAGAAGGCAGTTTAGAGAAATGGTTGATGGCATAAGCTCTGAAGTCAGAATTTGGGGGGGTTATATTTTGACTCCAACACTTGCAGTATGATCTTAAACAAGTTTCTTAATTTCCCTGTGCCTGAAGTTCCCTGTGTGAAAGGAGGAAGCTTTTTTGAAGATTAAATGAGAACACAGAAAAGTGTTTAGAATGGTGTCTAGCATATAGAATAGCGTATAGACTATTAGCAATATTGGGACTTCCCTGGTGGCGCAGTGGTTAAGAATCCACCTGCCAGTGCAGGGGACATGGGTTCGAGCCCTGGTCCCGGAAGATCCACATGCCGCGGAGCAGCTGAGCCCTCGCGCCACAACTACCGAACCTGCGCTCTAGAGCCCACGAGCCACAACTGCTGAGCCTGCGTGCGACAACTACTGAAGCCTGTGCACCTAGCGCCCGTGCTCCGCAACAAGAGAAGCCACTGCAGTGAGAAGCCCACGCACCGCAACGAATAGTAGCCCTTGCTCGTTGCAAGTAGAGAAAGCCGGCGTGCAGCAATGAAGACCCAATGCACCCAAAAATTTAAATTAATTAATTAAAAAAATAGAATATTAGCAATATTGTCAGCACTTAGAACAATATCTGGCACGTTGTAAGTGCCTGTTAAGCATTCGGTGAATAAATGAAATAACTATAGTACTAGGCAGAAGATTTGTTTCTTTTTAAGAAGTATGAAAATGTTTGGGGGCTCGAAGGAAAAACTGTAATCGAGTTCAAGGGTATCAAGGAAGCATTTTTCAGGTGTATTGCATACAAACTGATCTGAATTATTGTTAACGTTGAGTAAATGGAATAAAGTATTAGCAGAAAGAGGGAGCTTCCAAGAGCAGGTGTTCCAAAGAGGGAGGAAGTGGAATCTGCTGGACTGGTTAGGGCTGGTGCTTGAACTGGCACAGCATCACTTCTGTCGCAGTCTGCTGGTCAAAGCAGTCCTGGGCCTGGTGAAGAGTTATGGGAGGGAGACTACACAAAGGTGTGTTTCATTGGGGAGGTCACCAGAGTAATACTCTTGCACAGCGTATCAGTACTAGATTTTGGAGGACTTTTGATGACAGGCCATGGAGTTCAGTCTCTACAGCTCAGTAGGGAGCTTTGAAATTCAGGTTTTTGAGAAGAATGGTGGTGATGACAAAGATGATGACGTTAGCAAGAAAAGTGTTTTAATAAGATTAATTTGGCAGTCAAGTACAGAATGGATTAAAATTGGCAGAGGTAGAAAACAGGACACCAAATGAGAGGCAGTTCATCAGGCCAGACAGGAGGGAGGTGGTATGAGGGTTCTCCAGAGAAGCACAGCCAATAGGGGATATATAATAAAAATGTGTCTGCTCTCTGCAGCCTTGAAACCAGGGAAGCCTGTGGTGTAATTCAGTCTGAGTTCTAAAGACTTGAGAACCAGGGGAGCTCATGATGTAAACCCTAGTCCAGGGGCAGGAGAAAATGAGATGAGGTGTCTCAGCTCAAACTGTGAGACAGGCAAAAGAGGACAGATTCCTCCAGCCTCTCCATGGATTGGATGATGCTGGCCCACACTGGGGAGGGCAGTCTGTTTTACTGACTTCACTGATGCAAATGCTAACTCATCCAGAAACGCTCTCACAGACACACCCGGAAACAGTGGTTAATCTGGGCTTCCCATGGCCAATGAAGGTGACACGTAAAATTAATCATCACAGAGGGGTTAGGAGACTGGTGGTGATACTGGTATAGAAAGGAAGGAATGGATGTGAGAGACATTAAAGATCAAATTGCCTGAGATTGTTGACAAGGGTACAAGTTAAAAAGTAAGAACAAGGGAAATATTGTTGACCTTTTTCTGGTGACTGGAGAATGATGCAGTGAAGAAAAATACCTGAAATGTTCACTCATTTTGGTCAGCAGATATTCCATGTACCTCCTCTAGGCATTGGGGATTCGATGGTAATTAAGATAGACAACATCTGTTGTTGTGGAGTTTACTTTCTTGTGGGGAGTGGGAGTCAGAAAGTAGACAAGCGAGAAAATTTCCTGCTTGAAGAAGTAGCATTTCCCTGAAAAGTGAGGAAAGAGCACGTGCAGATGTCCTAAGGCTAAAACAAGTCTGGTAATTCCCTTCTCTGACACAATCTAACGCTAGATCAGTGGTTGTCAAATTTAAGAGTTCTTCAGAATCACCCAGAAGGCTTGTTGAAACACAGGTTGCTGGGTCTAACTCCAGAGTTTCTGAATTAGTAGGTCTGAGGCAGAGCCCAATAATTTGCATTTCTAACTAGTTCTTAGGTGATGCTGATGCTGTTTGTCATCTTATCACCCTCTTTTTGCCCTTTTTATCTGCTTAAAAATCATCTTTTCATAAAGGTCTTCCCTTACTGCCAAATCTACGTAGCCCCACCAAGTTTTCTTTTATAACACTTGTATATTCTTTAAAGTATTTGTCCTCAGCCGACAAGACCAGAAAGGCGAATTTAGGGAGTCTGAATAGACATTTGTATAGAGACAACGGTGGAATCTCAGAGGTTAAGGTTTCTGGGAAGGAAGGGTAGAGGGCTGAGACCTGAGCCTTAGCTGTTAGTGATAACTAGCAGATCCTGAATGCCTACCAAGTGCCACGCACTGGTCTAATATTACATGCGTTATCTCATTTAATTCTCACAACTCTGTGAGATGGGTAGTGTTAGCCAGTTCACAGACAAGTAAACTGAAACCGAGAGCCGTTACATGTGCAAGGTCACTGCTAGTCAGTGGCAGAGGCAGGATTTGAACCCATGAAGTGTGACTTCAGAGACTGTCAGTCAGTGTCCTGGCTCTCGGGGAAAACTTTTGGCTGTGGGGATTTAGAATGAAGTAGAATCGGCAGATGAAAAAAGTCAAAGGCATTCGTGATGGGAGACTCCCCCCCCCACCCCCTGGTACGCGGGCCTCTCACCGCTGTGGCCTCTCCTGCCACGGAGCACAGGCTCCAGGCGCGCAGGCCCAGCGGCCACGGCCCACAGGCCCAGCCGCTCCGTGGCATATGAGATCCTCCCGGACCGGGCACAAACCCGCGTCCCCCGCATCGGCAGGCGGACTCCCAGCCACTGCGCCACCAGGGAAGCCCCGTGATGGGAGACTTTTAAGAAGGGTGTTGGGGGGAAAAAAGATGTTGGGTCTCTTGGGTGTTTGTGCTGGAAAGTTGTACTTTCTCAATTACTTTAAAAATTAGAATTATTTTCCCAGAGCATACTTTGACTAAAGGTTTTTGGAGAAAACTGGGGAACATGGGCTTACACCAGTTTGAATGGTTGCCATAAGGTATGGGAGTTTTAGAGATGTTTCCTGAGCACCTCTCATATATTAAACAGTGCTTTGGGAGCTTGGAATACATCAGCGAACAAAACCAAGATCCCTGCCCTGGTGGAATTTAAACTGGGTATGTGGAGTGAGACAGATGATAAATAATAAACATAACTTTGTGAATTATCTAGTATGTTGGTAGGTGACATGAGAAAACACAGGCTTACGAAGAATGGAAGGTGGATGGGGGAGGCATTGTAGATTTAAATAGCAGGCTAATTGAAATAGTGATATTTGAACAAAGGTTTGATGGTGGTAATCTTCAATAAGAGAATTTTTTTTTCCAGTGATTCAAATGAGACTGCAGGTTTTGTTTAAAAACATATTGCCTGCTCTTTTGCTAAACTTGCTTACAAAAAATCTTATTTCTTTGTTAACTGTATGCTTTGTTGCTGCTAGTGCGGTTTTAAATTTTAGGAACATGCTAGATAACTTGTTACCAGGCTGCTACCAACACACAGTTTCTGAATTTTCACTAGGCGTTTTCCAGCCTGGGCCTTTTTGCAATCAGTTTTTCTTTTTCTTTTTCTTTTTGCTCAGTAGTAAGTATTTGTTAATCATCGTGCCAGCTGTGTTACAAAATGTGTGAGGATATTATGTGAAGAGGTAAAGGGGAGGACATGGATCTGGTTTTAGCATATCCACTCATTTTTCTTTCATTTTTTTCTAGAATCATGACCACAGATTCTCCCTTGCCCTCTGTCTCTTTTATCTCTGAGTGAAACATGCCATTTTTCCATTGTTTCTTGAACAGCAGCGGGAATGCTCTTATCTCCAGGTCTTTGAGTGATTTCCTCTACTAGGACCACTCTTCTACATGGCTTTCTCCCTCACTGCGTTCAGTTCAAAGTGTCACATTGTTAGAGAGGCCTCTCCTTAGTACCCCTGCCCCCATCAATACCCTGCTTTATCATTGTGTTGCCTAGTACCCTGCTTTAAGTTTCTTCATAGCACTTATCAGTCCTTGATATTAAATATTTCTTTACTCTTGTTTATTGTTGGTCCCTGTCCATTAACCCTTGGGTGTTTCTTAACAATTCAACTTGAGCTGCTTAGTCCTCCCCTCCCACCTTCCTCCTCCCCAATATATCTGTCACATAATAGTCTTCAATGGATACTGATTTTAATAAAGAATATATTTAATACTAGAGTATATTATGCTTTGACTTAGTATCTAATATTTCAGACTTTAAATTTGCCCTCTATAAGTTTAAGGTTCTTTAGGGATCCTGACCATGTAGACTAACCTTTGTTGGTAAGCCTGTAGGCATTTATGGGATATAACAACATAAAATAAGGAAATTTTCATATGATTTAAGGCCATCATTCTCATTACTGTGTGATCACTGATCTTATTTAAATAACTTGAGACCAGATTTGTCTGACCCAATGAAGCTTGGCAAACACAAAAATGTGGATAAGCTAAAGTACTTTTGCTTGGATCTGCTTAAATTAGATGGCTTAACATTTTAAAACATACCTCATATTGAGCAGACTGCAAAACTGAATATTGATCTGCTAAAAACAGCTGATACTATCCCCACTTAAACAGACAGTAAACTATTGAAGTCAGAGTTTGATTTGGCCAGAGCCAGAAAAGGTCTAGTGGTATAGTGCCAAAATAAAAGTGAACCATTTGGAAGGATGGGATTAAAGTAGAACTGTGGCTGTACAAAAAACTACAGATGGTCTTTTGCTGTTAGTTAATATCTTTGTATTACTTTTTTCATTTTTAACAAGAGCAAGTTTGGGCTGAACATGATCCTCTTTAACTTCCCGGATTTTAATATGGCATAGAAGATGATGGTTCCAAACTTGCCATTAACAGCTAACGTAGTATCAGCTAATTAACATTTATGTATTGTGCACCTTTTTATGGACATTTTAGCATCCTCCTCCTAAAATATACTTTGGAATGAGTATGTCTGTTATTCACGCTTAACGGACATGTTTATTAAGAAATTTTAAGGTACTTCAGCTTGTAAATTATGGCACTTGAATAACATTTTATGAAATCTTCTTTAACGGTTGTTTCAAAATATATACCTTTTCTCTAATGTTCATTATAATTTCTTCCTCTGCATTAACCTTTGTTGTGGACCAACAACAAATCTAGAACACAAATTAGCCACTTAGAAGTTGATTTTCTCTACTACAAACAACAGCAACATTTTTATTATGGAAAATTTCAAAGCAAACACATTTAGAGAGACTGGTGTAATGAATCCCTATGTATCCATTAGCCAGCTTTGACAGTTTCAGCACATGGTCAGTCTTGTTTCATATATGTTCCTACCAGCTTTGTCTCCCTACTTTATATTTGCTTTGTTTTATTTCAAAGCAAATTTCATGCCATGTATGTGCCTCTTTCAACCATAGTATGTCTCTGAAAGATAAAGGCTTTAAATTTTTTTTTTTTTTTTTTTTTGCGGTACGCGGGCCTCTCACTGTTGTGGCCTCTCCCGTTGCAGAGTACAGGCTCCGGACGTGCAGGCTCAGCGGCCATGGCCCACGGGCCTAGCCGCTCTGCGGCATGTGGGATCTTCCCGGACCAGGGCCTGAACCCGTGTCCCCTGCGTCGGCAGGTGGACTCTCAACCACTGCGCCACCAGGGAAGCCCCAACGTGTAGGATATTTTAAGGCAATCTATAAATATTCTACCTGCTTTGGTATCTGAAGTCAATCTTTTTAAAAAAATATATATATATATAATTTTTTAAAATAAATTTCTTTATTTTTTGCCTGTGTTGGGTTTTTGTTGCTGGGCGCGGGCTTTCTCTAGTTGCGGCGAGCGGGAGCTACTCTTTACGGTGTACAGGCTTCTCATTGCAGTGGCTTCTCTTGTTGCAGAGCACTGGCTCTAGAGCACAGGCTCAGTAGTTGTGGCGCACGGGCTTAGTTGCTCAGCGGCATGTGGGATCTTCCTGGACCAGGGTTCAAACCCGTGTTCCCTGTGTTGGTAGGCGGATTCTTAACCACTGTGCCACCAGGGAAGTCCCTGAAGTCAATCTTAAAATAGTATAAATAATATAATACAATTACAATTGTATAAAATACTAGTGGTTTTATTATAAGTCTGTGGTTAATGGGCTTATGGATTTCTGGAAATTTCCTTAGGAAAGCCTTTTGAGCATCTGGAAAATTTCTGATTAATTTTTATTAAAATTTATAGGGAACACCTGAAACTAACACAGCATTGTAAATCAACTATACTCCAACAAAAAAATTTTTTTTAAAGTTTATAGGGATATATAATGGAGTATTACTCAGCCATAAAAAGGAATGAAATTGGGTCATTTGTAGAGACGTGGATGGACCTAGAGAATGTCATACAGAGTGAAGTAAGTCAGAAAGAGAAAAGCAAATATCATATACTAACGCATATTATGTGGAATCTAGAAAAATGGTATAGATGATCTTATTTGCAAAGCAGAAATAGAGACACAGATGTAGAGAACAAATGTATGGATACCAAGGAGGAAAAGGGTGGAGTGGGAGGAATTGGGAGACTGGGATTGACACATACACATTATTGATATTATGTATAAAATGGACAACTGATGGGGAACATGCTGTATAGCACAGGGAACTCACCTAGTGCACTGTGGTAACATAAAAGGGAGGGGATATCTATATGTGTATGGCTGATTCATTTTGTTGTGCAGTGGAGGCTAATACAACATTGTAAAGCTAACACAACATTGTAAAGCAACCATACTCCAATAAAAATTAATTTTAAAAAATTTATAGGGAAAGAAGAAAAAGTACAATGAGTATCAAAATGAATATTAAGCTTTGGATTTTGATTCTCCTGAAAATCTTCTTCCTTCCTCTAAAATGTTATTTATTAAGTTCTTATATTAAACCAAAGATGTATAAATGTTTGTCTACAAAACTATTCAGTGTGAATTATTGTGTTAAGTGTATATCTTTAGAAAGACTTCCTTACTTAATGCCAGAAATCCTAGGCCATGTTAATATTAGTGAAGAAAATTGTGATGACTAAAAATTCAGCTCTACTGGTTTCTCAAACAAGGAAGAAATTTAATTTGGTAAGGGAAAGACTAAGCCACAACAAGATGCATTGAAGAAACTAAACTAAAATACTTCATAGCATCTATACATTTGAATCATGGAAATATGGACTCTATTGTGTATTGTAAGAAGTAACCAGCTATGTATTAATTCATTTTCAATAATCCCTTCATAGCCTGAAATGAGAGAGAATTATCCAGGGCCCATGTGACCATTTTTGTCTACCTCTTAAATGAATGTTAATGTCTGGACATTACAGATAGTTAATACATTACTGCAGCAGTTCAAATCACAAAATAATTTGCTTTGACAGACGTATTTCTTTTAAAAGAAAAGTGTTCTAGAAAAATATTGGGGTTGGGAAAAATGGGACCTGAAATGTTTTCTTTGTTCAATGGAAAGGTCAGTAATACAGGTGATGACAGAAATAAAAAAGGAAGATGAGATGGAACTTTGGAATTGTGTCCAATCCAGGTCTTGGAGACTCTTGTTATCATGCATATAGCCAAGCATATGCCACATCACCAACACATTTCATTTATTTTCCGACAGAACAACAGACGGAAACTCTGAGTAGCCTTGACTTTGGCATTGTCTTTCTTGGGCATCTGTTACAAATGCCAAAATCTCTCTCTCTTTGTTGTGGATAATGTTTGGAACTGGTAGATTGGTTTTTGAATATGTTCTACTGCTCCACTAGGCAGGAAATACCATACTACTCATTTCACCTTGTTAGTGAAAACAAAAACACCTTCTTTTTAATAAACTTAAATGTATCGTTTACACAAAATGAAGTAGGATTTTTTTATAAAGATCATTAATGATGTATATAAAATTAAAATACATTTACTTATCTCAAGAAATCATACTTGATTTAACAGTAACTTGTTGGTACAAAATACCAGTTGTACCTCCTTTATACGATTATCAGTTGAGGGCCTGCATGAAACGTAATTTCTCTTAGATGATTCATTTGCAGTTACTTTGGTGAAGGGCTCAGTATTATGGTTGGGAGCAGAGTTAAGGGAACCAAAAAGGGATATTGAGACACTGAGTGAGTAGCAGCAGTGTGAAGCCACTTCTGGGCCTGTGAAGGGCCACTTCTGGGCACCAGTTATTGGAGCCCAGAAGGAACTGTAGTTGTGTAGAGATGCAGCATGGCTGGAACCGTGGTTGTGACAGGGAGGGAATGGACAGATAATACTCAGACTCCTCTCTTCTGCCTTCTGATCTCCTGCAGAACCTACCCCTAATGGCCTCTGAAGCGCCAAGGTGATGCAGTATATAGAAGTTACCTGTGCTGTGAGGTAGTCTTCAACAAAAGAAAAATGAAGGTCCAAAGAAGCTGTAAGTTGCTGAGGTCCCATTAGAGATAGTGATTCCAGGCCATTTGACTCCTCCAGCACTTTTTAAAAATTAACAGCTTCGGGCTTCCCTGGTGGCGCAGTGGTTGGGAGTCTGCCTGCGGGTGCGGGGGACACAGGTTCGGGCCCTGGCCTGAGGGGAATCCCACATGCCACGGAGCAGCTGGCCCCATGAGCCACAATTACTGAGCCTGCGCGTCTGGAGCCTGTGCTCCGCAACGGGAGAGGCCGCGATAGTGAGAGGCCCACGCACCGCGATGAGGAGTGGCCCCCGCTTGCCGCAGCTAGAGAAGGCCCTCGCACAGAAACGAAGACCCAACACAGTCAAAAAAAAAAAAAAAAAATTAACAGCTTTATTGAGATTTAATTTACATACCATAAAATTCTCCTGTATTAAGTGTACAGTTCAATAATTTTTAGTATGTTTATGTCACCACAGTGTCACCACAGTCTAATCTTCAAACATTTTCATTCCCCCCAAAAGAAACCTCACTCCCCATTCTCCCTAGGCAACCATTAATCCATTTCTGTCTCTATAGATTTGCCTTTCCTGGACATTTAATATAAATGGAATCAAAAAATGTGTTTGGCTTCTTTGCCTAAGCATAACGTTTTTGAGATTTATCCATGTTGCAGCATGTATCAGTACTTAAAAATACTTATAATGGAATAATATTCCATTGTTTAGATATAGCTCATTTGTTTTTCTGTTCACTGGTTGATGGACATTTGGGTTGTTTTCACTGTTTGGCTCTTGTGAATAATGCTGCTGTGAACATTTTCATAAAAGTATTTAAATGAAAACATGTTTCACTTTTCTTGCACACGTACCTAAGAGTAGAATTGTTGGGTCATATGATAATGGTGTTTAACATTTTGAGGAACTGCCAGACTTTTCTAAAGTGACTGTATCATTTTATTTTACATTCCCACCAGCAGTGTATGAGGATTCTAGTTTCTCCACATCCTTGTCAACACTTGTGATTATAGCCTTTTTTTTTTTTTTTAATATAGCCATTAATCTCCTGAAAGGTTCACTATTTTTAACACAGAGTTGTCTCTTCTCACATGATATTCTGCAGTCAGTTTCAAGAGAAGGGAGGTATCTTTTACCATCGACAACTTTATTATTTTCACTGTTTTTTAAACTACAGGACATCACAGTGGAATTACTCAGCAGTTGGTAGCCAAGTTCATTAAGCTCTACATCCCTTAACACTTGCTTTTAAAGCAATTTTTAGTAAAACTTGGAGACTTACATAGTAATACTTGTATGAAAGGGCTGTTATGATAATGAAAGGCTTATTTGAGTTTAAGATTCTCTTTGCTTTCAATTTTAGTTTGGGAACTGAGGGTAAGTTTTGTAGCACATAGCAGCTAGAGTCACCTTTTAAAAATGTATTTAGTCACTCCCTTGGTTAAAAATCCTTCAGTTGTTTTCCATTGCGCATGGAATAGAATCCAGACTCCTTACTGTACCCCCATAAGGTTTTTCATGTTTGCCCCTTGCCTACTACTTTACAGGTGAATGGGTCTCCTGGGTCTCCTGCCACCCTCCCCTTCCCTCAATACACTTGAAGCATGTTAGTCTTCTTTCAGCTGCTCTATATAGCAAGCTTTCCAACCTCAGGCCATGCATAACTCTTTCCTCTCCTCTTCCTGTGGTTTGGCACAGGGTTGGCTTAATATCCCCTTTCCGTGGAGACTTTCGCTGATTGCTGTGTCTTCCAAAAGTAATGTCTCAATCGCTTCTGCCCTCAGCCCCATTTCTCAGGGAGGACACTCTTTTGGCAATTTCATCCATTTCATGACTTCACAAATAACCCAACTGGTAATGATACCCAATTTTTAATTTCCAGCTCTAAGTGGTAATGTTCACTAGCCCTCTTTTGAGTATTTCCCACTTTATCTCTTATGAACACCTTTTAAGAGTTCTCAAATGTCTATAACTATTGCCACTGTTTGGTCCTTATAATTTTTTACCTGGATTTCTGCAGTAGGATCTTGGCCTTCCAACTTTTAGGCTTGCTCTTCTTCACAGTGCTTATCAGATTATCCTTCTAAGAGTCATTCTCTCCTCTTGGTATATGGCAGAATTGCTTTAAGAGCTTTTTCAAAGTGACTTACAGGGTCCCATCTTAGAATTACTAATAAAGAACTTCTGAAAGTGAGAACTGGGAGTGTATAGTTTGAAAAACCCCGCCAGATGATGCTGATGAGCACCTCTGGTTAAAAACCATTCTTTTAAAATACAAATTTAATCATTTAACACTGATTAAAATTCTTTAGAGGCTTTTGATTCCCTTGAAGATAAATGTGATTTTGTCATATAATTTTCTATAATCTGGGTCCTGTCTGACTCATAGCCCCATCCCTAGTACACCCATGCAGAATTACTGAAAGGTCTACTAATGTACCATCTTATTTACATTTCTAGGTCTTTACATATGGTATTATCTCTTCCTGAAATAATCTTCTTTTTCTTCCCTTGAATACTTTCTCCTCTTTCTTTCAGTACTCAGCTGCATTTCCTAGAGGTAAGCCTCTTATACTATGTAATGTCTGTTTATTTACTTATGCCTTTTTACTTCTGTGCCTTCTAGTGCCTAGCATAATGCTTGGCAGTCAGTAAATGTCAGTTGTATAAATTCAGACCTCACCTTTAGGTGCAGTAATAATAGCATTGATTGAACATTATGTGCCAAACATAGTACTGCACTAAATGCTATATACATATATATATATATATATGCCTTATTGTTTACTCTCACAACTTTATGAATGTGCATGTTACTATTCACCATATTTTACAGTTGAGGAAACTGAGACATAGAGAGACTATGTGGTTAGCCTCAAGTTGCAGAATTTGTAAAGTACAGAGTTGGGTTTGAATCCTGTGGTTTATTTGCAAAGCTTGTGTGTGTGTGTGTGTGTGTTTTTTACAGCTGTTACATAGTTGTTTCATGGTTCATTAGTTTATTTTTTCAAACTCACAATTCCTTAATAAGGGCTGATTCTTCTTATGCTTCAGGGGTTTTTTTTTGTTTTTAATCCTCAGACTACAATACATGCAAAGTTACATACATGCAAAGTTAATTCAGTGAACTTGGTGTTATCACTGTACTCATTTTGAAGACAGATTTTATACTGAAGAATGCTGTGTGATAGATGAAGTAAAAATATTTAGCTTAACTCAGAATATTAGAAATATGCAGAACATTAGGCTTCATAAAGAGAAAAACTAGGACTCCCTGTGCTTTGCTGAAAGTCTTGAAGTATGTAATTTGCAGAATCAGGACTGGAATCTGGGCCTCCTAACTTCCAATCCAGGGTTATCTTTCTCAACTCTGAAAGGTTGATAATACCCTAAGACTAAAACATTATTTTCCAAATTTAAAGAAAATTCTGTTTTTATTATATTAGAATATATATATTTTCAGTGACCAAGTTCTTTAACAGAGAAGAAAACAATATGACTACTTAAGGCAAAATCATTCAGTCTTGGGTAACTTATTACTTGTGTGCAAGTACTGGCTTGTTTACCTGGGATTTAACATATTTCATGGAATTTTTGCTGATTGATTTTAAAACTTGGAATGTGTTTTATTTCTTAAGTATTACGGACATAAGAGTATGCTACCCAAGGAGAAGATCTGTACATGTTATTAATATCTGGATATAAACCGTAAGACAGCTTATTCTCAGTAATACACTCAAAGCATTTTTTCTTATGATCATATGCCATCTTCACTGCACAAATTTGCCATTTTAGATAAGATTTTTGTCACAGCTTTCTCATCTGCCTTAAAACTTAATTTTCTTTGTTAAACAAATTAGATTAACATTAGGAAAGAGGCTTACGGAAAGTATGTCATACTTATAGTAAACAAGGTAGAGAGTGGTAAAGAATAATCTCTTTTGGTTTGTTTTAATTTTGAATTTAAGTAACAGGAACTGAAGGAAAGTGTTACTTCCCCCTGCAAAATTCTGACCGTTCTTATCCTCAAGATTAAGTCTGTACCCGACTTTGAAAGTATGGGGAGGGGATGGAAAATGGAAGTTTTGTGCTTGGTTGGGAATCTGAAGATTGACACAACTGTCACTGTTAGCCCTTGGTTCCTTCCTCTTTCCTAGACCTTAGCTCCTGTAGTGCTTGGAGTATGTAGGGGTAGTAAAAGTCCTCTTTCTCACCCTACCACCCATCCAGGCCTTGGAGGCTAGAAAGGGCTATACTACGGTAGGTACTATTATATTAAATAAATGTACATTTATTCAAAGGAGCTTATATTTAGGTATAGGAATTAGAAACAAAGACCATGTTTTGAGGCCTTTTTTTTTTTTTTCCAGGATAAATTTTATTTTCTTAGGCTGGCTTTTGTTTGAAAAAAATAAACAACTTCAGCAAGCCAGTGACCATCAGATTATTTTGAAACTTATTTTAAAACCATAAAAAAATATATATTTTTGAAACTTGTTTTAAAACCTTAAAAATATTATGTACAGATTAACAAAAAAAAAATCCTTATTATATGGTATATGGAGATGGGCCAACCACAGGAGGGAGACTGAATACATGCATGACAGCAAGCCTATCTATAACCACCTTCTTGTTTGTTGATGTTGCACACTTCATGAAAAATTACCCATAATCACTAAGTTTGGATGATCGTAACTTTTATTGAGCTATAGTTCACAAATCATATAATTCACTATTTTATTTTATTTTTATTTTTTAAAATTATGTTGTTTGCTAATAAAGACTGTTTTGTTTTCGGCTGTGCCGCATGGCTTATGGAACTTTAGTTCCCCGACCAGGGATCGAACCTGGGCCCTCGGCAGTGAGAACACGGAGTCCTAACCACTGGACCACCAGGGAATTCCCATAATTCACTATTTTGAAATGTACAGTTCAAGGGCTTCCCTGGTGGCGCAGTGGTTGGGAGTCCGCCTGCCGACGCAGGGGACGCGGGTTCGTGCCCCGGTCCGGGAAGATCCCACATGCCGCGGAGCGGCTGGGCCCGTGAGCCATGGCCGCTGAGCCTGTGCGTCCGGAGCCTGTGCTCCACAACGGGAGAGGCCACAACAGTGAGAGGCCCGCATACCGCAAAAAAAAAAAAAAAAAAAAAAAAAATGTACAGTTCAGTAGTAGTTACATGAGACTGTGTAACCATCACCACTATCTAGTTCTAGAACATTTTCCATCACCCCTGAAGGAAACACATGCTCATAAGAAGTCTCTTCCTATTCTCCCCTCTCCCTAAACCCTGGCAACCACAGTATCTACTTTGTGTCTCCAGGGATTTGATCATTTAGTACATTTCATAGAAATGGAATCATACTGTATGTGGACTTTTGTATTTGGCTTCTTTCACTTAGCATAGTGTTTTCAAGGTTCATCCATGTTGTAGCATGTATTAGTATTTCGTTTCTTTTTATGGCTGAGTAATATTCCATTGTATGGCTGTATCACATTTTACTTATCCATTTATTGTTGGACATTTGGATTGTTTCTGCCTTTTGACTGTCATGAATAATGCTGCTGTGAACATTTATATACGAGTTTTTGTGTGAACATATGTATTTCCAGTTCTCTTGAGTATATATACCTAGAAATGGGACTGCTAGGGCATATGGTGACTATGTTTAATTTTTTGAGGGGAGCATGGAATTTTTTTTTCTTCTTCTGGTCTTCCCAATGAGTTTTATTTGGGCAGACCTGGGGATGGGGAGGGCCTGCATTTAAAAGAAGGTGTTGGGCCTCTTGGTGGTGAAGTGTGGCTTGTGCTGGTGACAGAGGACCTGGTGGGGCAGTGGGAACTTGATCTTGGAGTCGTGGAACTGCTTGGCTGCTGCTCGGCGGCACTTGCTGGCTGCGATCTCCTCTACCTCCATGATCTGGATCCAGTGGGCCCGGGCAAGGCGCCGGGTGCCCGTGTCTCGGTAGCATTGGGTGATGGTGCCGGCTGCGGTCAGGTCCCGGTACTGCCGGTACATGTTGTGGGGGCCTCTGCGGGAGTCATAGTGCAACCAGTTGCAGAAGTTCTTCAGCCTTGGGAGATTTCTTGAACACCTGTCCACAGCAGACAGTTTCCCCTGAAGACTTCTTCATCTTCTTCAGCTGAGACACAAAGTACCAGAAGCGGGACTTGGCAGCATGATTAGGTGCAAAGATCTGCATGCGCCAGAGGGGCGGTGTGGGCCATTTGGCGGGCAGCGCCCCACCACTTTGTACTCTCGAAGTGTGCCCAAGGCCTCCATGGCGCTCCATCTGCGCTCGCCGCCACCCTCGAAAAGGCGGGAAGCATGGAATTTTAACTGGTTTTTAAAAATTCATTGAACTACTGTTTCACTCAAAGCTAATTTTTATATCACGTATAATCTTTATCCCATTGTGCTTTATACATGTTGTTTTTTTAAAAAAAAATCCAGTTTATTTTATATAATTATTGAGAGGGTAAAATTATCTGTATTGCTCCCTCTATGACGTATGGTGTAGAACGTTCTTAATTTGGGCTTCAATAATTAAATCCATTGAATAGTGGCCCAGTTAGATCTCTGCTTTATATTGAAAACTCTCATACAATGCTTAAAATTGATAGAAGTCTCCAGGTATTCAGTTTTCTAGAAAGGGCTGACCTACTAGCTTGATCCTTCATTTTTTTTGTTGTTGTTGTTGGTACGTGGGCCTCTCACCGTTGTGGCCTCTCCCATTGCAGAGCACAGGCTCCGGACGCACAGGCTCAGCGGCCATGGCTCACGGGCCCAGCCGCTCCGCGGCATGTGGGATCTTCCCGGACCAGGGCACGAACCCGTGTCCCCTGCATCGGCAGGCGGACTCTCAACCACTGCGCCACCAGGGAAGCCCAATCCTTCATTTTTTTATTTCCCAATTCTTATCAGGATATCTGGCAATCAGGTTAGGTACTCAGTACGTATTTGCTTGAGAGGTGATTGAGTTGTAACTTAAAGGTGATTTCTCTTCTGAAACTGAACATAGATTGTAATTATTTATGAGTATCTACAATGTGCCATATACTATTGGGTTGCCCAAAAAGTTCGTTTGGTGTTCTCTGTTAGACGGCTCTAGTAGCGCTTAGTTGTCTTCAACTTCATTTGAAACAATTTTGTTCGATTGTATTGTGACAGCTGTCATGTCAGCGTGCATTTAAAGAAAAAACTTATAAAAATTGGTGAATTTTTGTGTAGCCATTTTAATATTGAAGATGGAATAAAAAAGGCAACATTTTCAGCACATTATGCTTTATTATTTCAAGAAAGGTAAAAACGCAACTGAAACGCAAAAAAAGATTTGTGCAGTGTATGGAGAAGGTGCTGTGACTGATTGAATGTGTCAAAAGTGGTTTGTGATGTTTCATGCTGGAGATTTCTCACTGGACAATGCTTCACGGTCAGGTAGACCAGTTGAAGTTGATAGCCATCAAATAGGGACATTAATTGAGAACAATCAACGTTATACCACGAGGGAGGTAGCCGAGATACTCAAAATATCCAAATCAAGCATTGAAAATCATTTGCACCAGCTTGGTTACGTTAATCACTTTGATGTTTGGGTTCCACACAGGTTAAGCGAAAAAAACCTTCTTGACCATATTTCCACATGCGATTCTCTACTTAAATGTAATGAAAACATTCTGCTTTTAAAACAAATTGTGATGGGCAATGAAAAGTGGATACTGTACAATAAAGTGGAACAGAAGAGATCGTGGGGCAAGCAAAATACACCACCAACAACCACACCAAAGGCCGGTCTTCATTCAAAGAAGGTGATGTTGTGTACATGGTGGGATTGGAAGGAAGTCCTCTGTTTTGAGCTCCTTCCAGGAAACAAAACGATTAATTCCAACAAGAACTTCTTCCAGTTGACCAACTGAAAGCAACACTGGAGGAAAAGCGTCCGGGATTAGTCAACAGAAAACGCATAATCTTCCATGACGATAACACAAGACTGCATGTTTCGTTGATGACCAGGCAAAAACTGTTACAGCTTGGCTGGGAAGTTCTGATTCATCAGCCATATTCACCAGACATTGCACCTTTGGATTTCCATTTATTTCGGTCTTTACAAAATTCTCTTAATGGAAAAAATTTCAATTCTCTGGAAGACTGTAAAAGGCACTTGGAACAGTTCTTGCTCAAAAATATAAAAAGTTTTGAGAAGATGGAATTAATGAAGTTGCCTGAAAAATGGCAGAAGGTAGTGGAACAAAACAGTGAATATGTTATTCAATAAAGTTCTTGGTGAAAATGGAAAATGTGCCTCTTTTTTTTTTAACTTAAAAACCGAAGGAACTTTTTTGCCAACCCAATATTTTGGGTGTTGGGGTTATAGCAGTGATGAAAGCAAAGACCCTGTCCTAATGGAGTTTTCATTTCAGTCGCTAAGAGGCAAACTAGTAAATAATGTTGAATGTTTATTAGTGCTATGGAGAAAAATAACGCAAGAAAAGAGGGTTAGGCAATGTTTAGAGAGGATAGAGGAAGGATGTTGTTTTGTATCAGGTGGTCAGGGAAGCCTTCAGGGAAGTTTGAGCAGAGACCTGAGGGGAAATGAGGTGAACCAACTTAGTATATTTGAGGAAAGAGCCAGGAGACCTGTGTGGCTGGAGTGGAAAATAGATAAAATTGGAGGTTTAAGGGGGCAGCAGTTAGGTTACTTAGCATATTGAGGATTATTGTAAGAACTTTGGCTTTTACTAGGGTGAGATGGGAAGCCATTGGAAGGATTTGAGCAGAAGAGTTTCATGATTTGGCTTTACTTTATTTTTTTTTTTAAACATAATTGACCTTACAACACTATGTTAGTTCCAGGTGCACAACATAGTGATTCAGTATTTCTGTACATTACGAAATAGTTACCATCTGTCACCATACAAAATTATTACAACATTACTGATTATATTCCTCATGCTGTACATTTCATCCCTATGACTCATTTATTTTGTAACTGGGAGTCTGTACTTCTTAATCTCCCTCACCTATTGTGCTCATCCCCCCCACCTACCACCTGTTTATTCTCTGTATCTATGAGTCTGTTTTTGTTTTGTTATGTTTGTTCATTTATTTGGTCTTTTAGATTCCACATATTTGTCTCTCTGACTTATTTCACTTAGCATAGTACCCTCTACGTCTGTCCATGTCGCCTCAAATGGCAAGATTTCATATTTTTTATGGCTGAGTAATATTCCATTTTATTTATATATTTGTATGTGATACACACATTATATGTGTGATATATACACACACCCCACATGTTTATCAATTCATCTGTCAATGGACATTCAGGTTGCTTCCGTATCTTGGCTACTGTAAATAATGCTGCAGTGAACATGGGGGGGGGTGCATAGATCTTTTCGAATTAGTGTTTTGAATTTTCAGAAAAATACCCAGAAGTGGAATTGCCAGTTAGTATGGTAGTTCAATTTTTTAAATTTAATTTTTTTTTTTTTTTTTGCGGTACGCGGGCCTCTCACTGTTGTGGCCTCTCCCGTTGCTGAGCACAGGCTCCGGACGCGCAGGCTCAGCGGCCATGGCTCACGGGCCCAGCCGCTCCGCAGCATGTGGGATCTTCCCGGACCGGGGCACGAACCCGTGTCCCCTGCATCGGCAGGCGGACTCTCAACCACTGCGCCACCAGGGAAGCCCTAATTTAATTTTTAATTTTAATTCTATTGATAAGGGGTTAAAATCCAAAATATACAGAGAACTCATATAGCTCAATGTTTTTTAAAAAATCAACCGGTTTTTTAAAAATGGACAGAGGACCTGAATACACATTTTTCCAAAGAAGACATAAAGATGGCCAACAGACACATGAAAAGATGTTCAGTAACACTCATCAATGAAATGCAAATCAAAAGCACAATAAGATATCACCTCACACCTGTCAGAATGGCCATTATCAAAAAGACAACAAATAACAAGTGTTGAAGAGGGTATGGAGGAAAGGAAGCCCTTGTACTCTGTTGGTGGGAGTGTAAATTGGTGCAGCTACTATGGAAAACAGTATGGAGATTCCTCAAAATACTAAAAATTGAACTATCGTATGACTTCATTTTTAAGGGAGTGACTCAGGCTGAGAATAGGGCGTGGGAGGGGTTAGGGCAGAAGCAGAGAGACCAATTAGGAGGTTATAATTATTCCTTGCCTGTTAAAGAAGTGGAGTTAGCATGGATTTCTAAGAAGCAAGACAAGACAAAAAACCACCCCTAGAACCTCCTGATATTTACAGGTTATCTTGATCATTATTCTTACTCTTAAAGAGGTTTCAAGATTTGACATGGCTTACACATTTTTCTTAGTGTAGATTGTATTTTTGAGAGCCTCTTTTGTTTTTTGTGGGGTTTTGGGGTTTTTTTTTACCATGCCACGTGGCTTGTGGGATCTTAGTTCCCCAGCCAGGGATTGAACCCCAGCCCTCAGCAGCGAAAGCATGGAGTCTTAACCACTGGACTACCAGGGAATTCCCTGAGAGCTGTTTTAGATTTACAGATAGTTACAGGGTTCCCATATACACCCTCACCCACTTTCCCCTATTATTAACTTCTTATATTCTTATGGTACATTTGTTACTAGTAATTAACTGATACATTGTAGTCAACTGAAATCCATAGTTTATTCAAATTTCCTTAGTTTTTACTTAATGTCTTTTTTTGGTCTCTCCAGGGATACCCCTTTACATTTGTTTATCTTGTCTCAGTAGATTCCTCTTTGCCATCACAATTTCTCAGACTTTTCTTGTTTCTGATGACCTTTATATTTTTGAGCAGTGCTAGTCAAGTATTTTGTAGAATGCCCTTCTCTTGGAATTTGCCTGATGTTTTTTTTCTCGTAATCAAACTGGAGTTATGGGTTCTCTAGAGGGAGATCATAGAGGTAAAGTGTTACTTTCGTTACATCATATTAAGGGTATATCTTATCAATGTGATTTATCACTGTTGATGTTGTTTTTACCACCTGGCTGAGATAGTGTTTGTCAGGTTTCTGCACAGTAAAGTTATTTTTTTTGTTTTTTTCCTCCTTTCAATACTATCCTCTTTGGAAGAAAGTTGCTATGTGCAGCCCATTAAGGAGTGGGGAGTTATGGCCCACCTCCCTCAATGTAGAGTTGCTACGTAAATTATTTAGAATTCTTCAAGGGAGATTTGTGTTTCCTCCTCCACTTATTTACTAATCATTTAATTTTATCAGTATGGACTCACAGATATATACTACTAAATTTTTTTTGCTCAAAATGTTCCAGTTTTGGTCATTGGGAGCTCTTTCAGTTTGCCTCTTTGTCCCTTTGACATATCCCCGTAAGTGTAAGGTTTTTTCCCCTCTCTCTGTTTGGTCAGGAAGAAAATGCAAAGATGCTCAACATCATTAGGTAAATGAAAATCAAAACCACAATGAGATACCACTTCACACCTAATAGGATGGGTATTATAATAAAGGTAAAGACACAGGCAATAACAAGTATTGGCAAAGATGTTGAGAAATTGTAACCCATTAAACGTTGTTGCTGGGAATGTAAAATGGTACAGCCAGTTTGGTTGGCCATTCCTCAAAATGTGAAACATGGAGTTATCATAAGACCCAGCAATTCCACTCCTAGGTATATACCCAAGAGTATTAAAAATATACATCCACACAAAAACTTGTATGTGCATGTTCATCACAACATAATTCATAATAGCCAAAAAGTGGAAACAACCCAATGTCCATCAGGTGATGAATGGCTAAACAAAATGTGGTATATCTATACAATGGAATGTTATTCAGCCATGAAATGAAGTACTGATATATCCATGTTTGTAACATGGATGACCCTTGAAAACATTATGTTAAGTGAAAGAAGCCAGTCACAAAAGCCTGCATATAATATAATATGATTCCATTTATATGAAATGTTGCGAGTGGGCAAATGCATAGAGACAGAAAAATTAGTGATTGCCAGGGACTGGGTAGAGGAGGATATATAGGGTGTGATGCTAATGGGTACAGGTTTATTTTTGAGGCAGTGAAGTGTTCTAAAATTAGATTATGGTGATGGTTGCACAACCCTGAGTATTCTAAAAGAGCTCTGATTTGTACACTTTAAAAGGGTGACCTTTATGATATGTGAATTATATATCAATAAAGCTGTCATTTAAAAACATTTAGAACAAAAGAAAAATGAGAAATCTAGGGATTTATACTTGTATGAATCATACATTAAACACTACAAAAGATTGCTGACAGGAATTAAAGACCCAAATAAATAGATATACTCATGGATTAGAAGACCCAATACTCTTAAGATGGTAGTTTGCCCCAGTTGATGTATAGAGTCATTGCAGTGTTTTTGTAGAAATTGATAGGCTGACTCTAAAATTTATATGGGAATACCTGGCATAGACAAAGTCATTTTGAAAAAGAACAAAATTAGAAAATCTGTACAACCTGAATCATTTATCAGACTGTGTGTTATTGGCCTAAGAACAGACATGGATCAATGTAACACAGTAGTTAAGAACAGAACCGCAAATATATGGCTAGTTGACTTTTTTGGACATAGGTTCAGATAGGTTCAATAGGTAAAGATTCAGTAGATAAAGAATAATCTTTTTGATAAGTAGTACTGGGATAATTGCATATCCAAATTAAAAAAAAAATGAATCCCAAGCCTTACATCACAACATGTACAAAAAATGAATTCCAAATGAATCACAGACCTAAGTGGAAATATTAATACTATAAAACTTCTAGAAGAAAACATAAGAAGAAATCTCTGAGATGTTGGATTAGGCAAAGATTTCTTAGCTACAACATCAAAAGTACAATTCATAAAATAAAAAATTATTTTGCTCTTCTAAATACATTGTTAGGAGAATGAAAGCCACAGATTGGGAGAAAATGTTTACAAAATATGTATCTGTCCAAGGATTTGGTTCCAGAGTATATAGGCAACTCCTAAAACTCATTAATAAGAAAACAAACAACCCAATAAAATATGGCAAAAGATTTGAGTGGATACTTTACCAAAGAATATTTCTGCATGGTAGATAAACAAATGATGCCCAACATTGTTAGTTATTAAGGAAATGCTAATTAAAACCACAGTGAGATACCACTGCACACCAATTAGAATAGCTCAAATTTTTTTAAAGAAAAGGAAAAGAAACAACTTACAAACTTAAAATACTTGGTGCCAGTGAGGATGCAGAGTAACTAGACCAGATGTACATTATTGATGGGAATGCAAAGAGGTATAGCTACTTTGGAAAACAAGTAGTTTCTCTAAAGTTAACATATTACTGTATAACTCAGCCATTCCCCTCCTAAGTTATTTACTCAAGTGAAATGAAAACTTATGTTCAGACTAAACGTTAGGCATGTGTTTATAGCAGCTTTATTCATAGTTGCCAAAACAGGAAAAAACCCAAAGTTCCTTCGACTGATGAACGGATTTAAAACAACCATCAACCTTTGGTACATCTATATAATGGAGTGCTACTCCACAATAAAAAATAATGAATTACTGGAAGTGGGCACGCTCCACGCCTTGAGGGCATTGGTCTTTTCCCACCTGCCTTGCGCCACTGTGGGAGATTCTGAGAGTCAAGAGGAAGTCATCTGGGACATCGCCAGGCAGCTCATCCAAGTAGCAGACAGGATGAAGTGCGGCATCCGGCCAGGGCTGGTGGGCAACCTGGCCGCGCAGTTTACGAATGGGAGCCTGTCAGAGGAGGACAGGCGTGTCTATTTGTTCAACAGATACAAAGGTTTGGTTAATGCAAGATGAGTAAGCTCTTCATCGTTCATGAACAGATCTGCGGTACAACATGGTGCACATAGTTAACAATACTGTATTATATACTTTAAGCGGGTGGATCTCATGTTAAGTGCTCTTACCACAATTAAATTAATTGGTTAGAACTTCGGCCTGGAAGAAAACATTCACAATACATGTATCTGACCAAAAAAAATGTGGATCCAGACTGTATTTATTTATTTATTTATTTTAAAACATTTGATTATTTTTTTAAAAAATTTTTATTTATTTTTTGGCTGCATTGGGTCTTCGTTACTGTGCACGGGCTTTAGTTGCGGCGAGCGGGGGCTACTCTTCGTTCTGGTGTGAGGGCCTCTCACTGTGGTGGCTTCTCTTGTTGCAGAGCACGGGCTCTAGGTGCGCGGGCTTCAGTAGTTGTGGCGCACGGACTCTAGAGCACAGGCTTAGTAGTCGTGGCGCATGGCCTTAGTTGCTCCGCGGCATGTGGGATATTCCCGGACCAGGGATTGAACCCATGTCCCCTGCATTAACAGGAGGATTCTTAACCAGTGCCCCACCAGGGAAGTCCCAGACTGTATTTTAAAAACTTTTTACAACCCAGTAAGATGGCTAACAACCCAATTTTTTTTAAAGGGCAAAATCTTTGAACAAACTTCACAAAAGAAGTTACAAGAATAGTCTATAAGCATATACGAAGATGCTCCTTGTCATTGGTTATTAGGGAAATGCAAATTAAACCACAGTGAGATACCACTTAACCTACCTAGAATAGCTAAAATTAAGAAGACTGAAAAGATCGTGTGGTGACGAGGATGTAAAGCAAAAACGGAATGTTGATTAATTACTGATGCTGATGTAAAATGGTACGTGCACCTACCTTATCACCCAGTAATTCATTCCTAGATATTTAACTTAGAGAAATGAAAGTATATGTCCACAGAAGACTCATATACAAAATGTTCGTAGTACATTTATTCATAGTAGCCTCTAACTACAAACAATCCAAATGTTCATCAGTAAGTGAATGGATAAACATAATTGTGATAAATTCATATAATTCAATGAAAAGGAATGACCTACTTATGTATGCAACAGTATGGTTGTATCTCAGAAACATTATGCTGAAACGAAAAAAAGCCAGACACAAAAGAGTACAGACTGTATGATTCCATTTATATGAAATTCTAGGACAAGCAAGCCTAAATTTTCATAACATTAGGTTTCTCAGTGGTTGTCTGGGGCCAGGGGTGATATGAAAAAGATATTGACTGCAAAGGGGCATGAGAAGCCTTCTGTTGTGATGGAAATGTTCTGCAAGTTGGTTGGGATTATGGTTATACTGGTGTGTACATTTATGGAAAAATGTGTACACATTGAACTGTACACTTAAAATGGGTGCACTTTACTGTATGTAACTTACACCTTAATAAGGTGATTTATAAAGTTTAAAATAGATTTAAAATTAATCCTAAAATTGAATCTTCAAACTAAAACAATCATTTACTTTCGAATCAGTATTCTAACTGTATATACTTAATGGGACATGATCTTGAGACAGAAAGTACTGTGAAGAAATACTTTACTTGGTGGTTTTGTTTTTGAAAGAGGTTGTGTTACAGTATTTTCAGATAGAACTAATGAGTAAATATGTTGATGTATCAATAGTTGTGAACTGGGATTCTGACTGTAGGAAAAGGGAAATACATGTGAAATGGAGGAAGGTGAGGAATACTACATTAGATTTGAGTTAGAGTTGTCATTATGAACTCACGTTTTTAAAAAGACATGTATTTCCTAGCTTTGTCCACTTAAAGGGCCTAGAAGCAGTGACACCTCAGGCATTAAATACACCTGACACCCAGATCTTGGTTTCAAAATGCCACTGCCCACTAAAAAACCCCTAGTGGAAATGGTTGATTTCAGGTGTGGTACAGGGTTAAAAAAACAAGGTGAACCTGAAGCATCTTGTGCTAGGAGGTAAGAATGTGTCTGAGCACCAAGGAGGATATGTCAAAAGGAAACAAGATTGAAGGGACACTATAAATTAAATATGAAGAGTCTACGATGATATTTTTTTAAGCACAACGTATATACATTAAAAAACATTAGTATATATTTTATATATTATATTTAAGTACGTATATAGATAAGAGAGAGAGAAAAGGGGAAAAAAGCTAATTTTTATTTTATAGGAGAATGCTAACTTTTAAATATGGAAGGTAGTGTAATTAGAACACTACTGTTTCTAATCTTCAGTGCAATAATTGAAATGAAGATCATGAATGCAGGGTGTTTGAAACCATTAGCTCTTGGGACAAGATACTGACACTGTCTTAAGTAACACCTCACAATTGCATACTTATTTCAAAGAGAAGAAATAACTACATTGAGAGATCTGACAGTACCTTAACCACTTCAAGTTTAGCATCACCAGTGAGACAGACTGACATTATGTGTGTCCTCATGAGTGCAATAAGAATTACACAGCATCATTATGTATTTCTCATGAAGTAGCAATCAGACAAATCCAGAATTTGGGATAGCGTACATTCAACTGACTTCAACTGACATTCAACTGACTCCTCAAAATAAAAAGTCCATGTCCATGGAGTCAAGGCAAAAGGGGTTTGGCATTAGAGGCAGAGTGGAGGCACTGTTCTAAATGTAAAGAGACATAACCAAATGTAATTGTTGAATTTTGATTGAATCCTGCAGAAAGCTTTAAAATATCAAACATTTTGACAACAATTGAGGAAAATTGGAATGTGACCTCTGTATTACATGTTATAGTGACAGTGTTGAATTTCTTCAAGTCTAATAATTATACTTGGTTATACAGCTGAATGTCCTATTCCTAGGAGATGCAACTGAATTATTTAAGGATATAGTTTCATGATGTCCACAAGTTATTTTCAAGTAGATTAAAAGAAAGGAGTATATATGTCTGTGTATAAAGATAAAACAAATATAACAAAATGTTAACAGTTGTTGAAACTTAAGTGATGGGTATACAGGTTATTCATTGTACTGTTTCAGTTTTTCTGTGGGTTTAAAATATTCAGAATAAAAATCAAGGGGAGAAAAATATCTTGTTCTGAATTACTCTCAAGATGTATAAGCTTGAAATTTTCTAGGAGAGTTATTGGGAAATAGTGTTAATTTTCAATTCATTTGAACTGTCTACTATATTCCAGAGACTTAGAATTAGAGGGACTTTAGAGATTATCCTGTCTGGGTCCCTTATTCATACAGGTGAGGAAATAAGTCCAACAGTAATAGAGTCACTTATTGAAATCACATGGTAAGCCAGTAGTAGCACTTGGACAGTGAATTCAGCTCTCCTGTTTTCCAGGATATTGCTCTTCCCAATGTACCATGCTACCTCTTCCAGTAAAAGGACTTTGTTGTAGGTAAAGTTGAACTAAGAAAAATACTGTGTATTATTTTTCTTCCCAGTGTATCTTCAATATGTTCCCCCGCATTTTGACAGTATTGTCAGACTGTGTTTGATCTCTTGATCTGTAGGTCAGGAATTTAGTCAAAGACTTATGCTACTTTTGATAATTGCTCTCCTAGAAATTTTTTGATCATCTGGTTTGAGCTCTGTGTTTTTTGTCATTTATTTTTATCATCCTCTAGTTTAAGCTATGAAGAAGGACATCCTTCTCACTCTGAAACAGATCTCCTTCAGAGACAGACTTTTGCAGCCTCTCATCAGCTTCCTGGATATGCTGCCACACCTCACCCAACCGGTAAAAATTCTCTTATGAAATATACCACAAATCTGGGTACATTTAGTGAATAAGAAGAAAAATCAATTTTCACATGTTGGGTTATGAAAGTATATGGAACATAACAGTCTCATGGGAAGTGTTAAAATGAAAATGAGATTAAAAGCTTTGTCTTTTACTGCTAGGGAATATCTGTATAATTAGTAGGGAGATCTCTTTTTCATGCATCTCTGTAGATTTTAAATTATAATTATGCTTGAGCAAATTAATGTTTGTTGCTATTCATAATAAAACAGTTTAGGGTTGTAGAACTTCTGGCCTCAAATGTCAGAGATTCCTTTTTAAAATAGCATCCGGAATATCATTTTATATTAACATATATTTTTACTTTGGGATACATTTTATCTTCAAATGTAGGTCTTTCTGGAATATTTGATACTAGTGTGAACAATGCCAGCACTAACACTAAAGAATCTTCAGTGATGAATTTTCTCTCTGCTGTTGAATCCCGAACTGCTCAGGCTGCTTCTTCAGGAACTACTCTTGTACCACAATTCAGGGCCCCATCCTGGCAGACAGGTGATACTTTGTTTTCAGAATTTTTAAGTCCTTTAAAAATATGGATAAAATTTCACTTTTGATAATCTTGTCATTATAGTAGTGTGGCTGAGAGTGATGTTAATTATTGATTTTCCAGTGAACTTTAAAACCTGGAATTTTTCACTATTTTAAGGTGGACAAAATTCAAGAAATTGTTACTAGCAGAAATTCGGTTTTAGCACTCTGATGAAAACTAGCAAGTTGAAGAAGGTAGGTAATTGTTAAAGATAAATCCTAGATATCAAGTTTTTATCTAGCAATTTAAGTAGTTACTTGTTTACTTGAGAGGAGGAAAGATTAAATTTTTTTTTCCTATTTCACCTTTATAGAGGTGTAATTGACATATAAAACTGTAAGATGTTTAAGGTATACATTGTGGTGATTTGATATACATTTACATTGTGAAAGAATCCCCACATCTGGTTAATTAACACAGCTATCACTTCACATATTTATCTTTTGTGGGGGGCGGTTGGTGAAAGATTAAATTTCATTTCTTTTAGTGACTTTGGGCTGGATAGGTGTGGTATAGTAAAAAAAACAATCTTGGAACTGATTTCATCATTAGAGTTAGGTAAAGTTATCCTTAACTGAACAGAATAAGTCAATCTTTAATAAAAGCCATTCCAAGTTGATATATTATGTACTTTTCTTTTTAAAATTTATTTATTTACTTTTATTTTTGGCTGCGTTGGGTCTTCGTTACTGTGCACGGGCTTTTTCTCTAGTTGGAGTGAGCAGGGGCTACTCTTTGTTGCAGTGCGCGGGCTTCTCATTGCGGTGGCTTCTCTTGTTGCGGAGCATGGGCTCCAGGTGTGTGGGCTTCAGTAGTTGCGGCGCACAGGCTTAGTTGCTCTGCGGCATGTGGTATCTTCCCCAGACCAGGGCTCGAACCTATGTCCCTTACACTGGCAGGCGGATTCTCAACCACTGCACCACCAGGGAAGTCCTATTATGTAGTTTTCTGTTTTATTTTTCTTATTTCATTTTTCAACTGTTTCCCCGCCCCAAAAGTGTTTGTATATACTTTTATTTTTTGCCGGATGACAGAAAGGTTAGTTTTTTTTTTAAGGTTTCATTTTAAAGAATATAGTTTTAAGTAATAGCTATAAGAAATAATATTTTACATTCTGATATAAACTCCATTAATAGAGCTTCTCAGTATGTCTTAGAAACATTTTTTCTGCTTCCAAAGAAACAATGTTTTACTGTGAAATAAAACAGTATTAAAAAACACAATAGGGGACTTCCCTGGTGGTCCAGTGGTTAAGAATCCGCCTTCCAACACAGGGGATGCAGGTTCAATCCCTGGTTGGGCAACTAAGCCCACACGCCGCAACTAGAGAGCCCACGGGCCACAACTAGAGAGAAGCCCATGCGCCACAACAAAAGATCCCATGTGCTGCAACGAAGATCCCGCGTGCTACAACTAAGACCTAATGCAGCCAAATAAATAAATATTAAAAAAATAAAACTACACAATAGCTTCGTTGTTTGCTTCCTGGAATAATTTTACATTACATGTATTGAGTTAGACTTTCTATCTCAGTTTCTATAATTACATTATTTTAAACATTAATTCTAAGCGCTGTTTTTTCCTTCAAGAGTAGCTAGATATTTTCTGTCCTTGTAATGGTAATCCTTTTTCTGTCTGCATTGCGAGGCTTGTGGGATCTCAGTTTCCTGACCAGGGATTGAACCTGGGCCCCAGCAGTGAAAGCGCCGAGTCCTAACCACTGGACCGCCAGGGAATTCCCACTTTTTTGATATTTAATGGAAAGAGTTGAAAGAAGAATATTTTTGAAAAGGGCAAGAGAATCTTTTTTCCCCAATTTTTCCAAAATGAAAAAGAATTTTTTTTAAAGGAAATTCACTAAAAAATATGTAAACAGACTTAGAGAACGAACTTATGGTTACCAGGGAGGAAGAGTAGAGGGGAGGGATAGACTTGGGAGTTTGGGATTGACATGTACACACTGGTATATTTAAAATAGATAACCAACAAGGACCTACTGTACAGCAAAGGGAACGCTGCTCAGTGTTCTGTAATAACCTAAATAGGAATAGAATTTGAAAAAGAATAGCTACATGTATATGTATAACTGAATCATTTTGTTGTACACCTGAAACTAACAGAACATTGTTAATCAATGGTGCTCCAATATAAGATAAAATTTTTTTACTGTAAACAATAAAAAGGTGTATAAAATGGAAAGTGATAGTTCCTAATTACAGTCCCCCTTTTTAGAGAAGAGTTAACAGTTTGGTATTTACTCTTCTTTAATATCTTTGTACATCAAAACTTTTTTTGTATATCCACCTAAGCAATGTTTATAGCATCAGTATTATTAGGATATGCCATAATTATTTTACCAGTCTCCTCTTGATGGATATTTAGGTTGTTTCTACCTGTTATTCACAATAACTATAATGAATATCTTGTTTGAATCTTTGTGTCCACTTATTTCCATAGGGTAAATTTCTAGAAATGGAACTTTTGGATTGCATGGGTTTAACATGTTTTTACTTTTGCCGTATGTGGCAAGAATGCTGTCCTGAAATGTTAATACTCTCTTCTTGACAGTGCTTTATTAATTTCTGATCAGCTTCTTTTGATAAGCATGCATCTATTGTTATGAGAAGTTGTTCATAGGAAGTCAAAACTTGAAATGCAAGGAATTTTAAAAATGCATTTATTTTGATAAAAGAAGCTGCACTATTAATCTCACTATTATTTTCAGATTTATTATGTTAAATGTAGGCAGTTCAGTTTCAATTTTAATGTTATGAACATTTTAGTTTGTCCATTGGTATTTTGCATTGGGATTTCAAGGGAAATTAATCATTAGAGATTATGTACATTTTCACTGTTTTCTTAATTATCAAATGACCTTATCTGACTATATATATGTATAATCTCATATTTGTAACAATCATACATATGAATTGCTGATACCTTTGTAATTTTGTTCCTGCCTTATGAAAGCTAGCTGTTTTGAAATGTATTTTTGAAAATTCATGTGCAGAACTAATTTGTCAGGCTTTTCAGTTTTAAAGAGATTTTGATGGATTGAAGGTTATGTAAGTTTTATTAAGTCTGTATTATGAAAGCAGATACAAGTGTTTGTGCTGTAACTGCATGAGCATATTTGTTTTCTTTTCATAGGTATGCCTTCCTCAGCAGCAACTGAGCTGTTTGTTACTGGACCTTTGCCAACCACTGGAGCACTTCCACCCTCTGCCCTCCCTGCTTATCAGCATCCCACCACCTTCAGCAATAGAAACTTTGCCACCACCTCACCTTTGGTGCTTCAGGATTCAACTTTTAACACTACATCCAATGGAATTTTAAATCCTCATGATCCTTTGCTGCAAATCAAGACTTCCCAGGGAACTGTTCCAACCGCTTTGGCATTTGAGCGCCTGGGCAGTTCTGCGATAAGTAACAGCATACCACCTCAGTCTTCAACATACCGCTCAGCTCAAGAGTCTGCACCCCATCTTTTACAACCTCAATTTAGTTTGTTGCCTTCAGCACTTGGAGGAGCCCAGCAAACTCCTCAAGCCTACGGTTCAACTCTCTTTACTAGTTCTACTGCTTCCATTGAAAGAGCTCTTCTTCGAGAATGTAGTGTTATTAAACACCATCAGCGGCCTTCAGGTACTCAGTCTATTCAGGCACAACTCACTGGTTCACAGCATTCCTTACACAGTTATCTATCAAATGCAAGTGTGGTTAATTTTCAGGAAACAAGCAGGCAGTCATCTTTATCCTGTAACCCAATTGGAGATTCTACTCAGGTGAGCAATGGAGGATTGCAACAGAAGACATCCCAGGTCTCAGTGGAACTTGCTCAGTCCTATTCATCTGCAATTCCATCATCAGGGTATCCTCCTTCTACTACAAAAGTAAAAAGCTGTTCTACAAAACAACCACTAACATCAGCCAAGTCCCCCAAACCTCAAAGTATAATTCCTCCTGTGCAAACACTAAGCTATTCCAAACCTTTACATAACCAGAGTTCTGTAATATCAGGCCAAGCACAAATTTATTCTACAGCGCAGCTACCAAGCCTTTTATCAGTTAGTCAGTCTCAAAATTATGGTTTAGTACAGCCACATAATGTGCCATCTATTGTTCATTCACATGTTTATAGGTCCAGCAAAGTTGAGAAGTTGCCATCTTTATATAAAACATTGACTTTTTCTGGGTCATCTCAGACTATAACTTCTGAAAATCCAACACTTAATTATTCTTCTGATCAGCAAGAGGTATTATCTTCAGTTACAAATGAGAATTACCCTGCTCAAACAAGAGATCTATCTTCAGTTAGCCAGTCTCAGAGTTACTCATCTGGTCACTCTCAGGGTTTATCACCAGTTAGTCAGACACAGGTTAGTTATTCATCTCAGTCACAAGTTTTGTCAGTTGTTAGTCCTTCAGAAAGCTATGCTTCAGGGCAGTCCCTAACATTAACAGCCCCTTCTCTTTCTTATTCTTCTGCCTCTCGGGCTCAGAATATGCCAGATTCTAGCCCAACTCAGAATTATATTTCTATGCATTCTTCCCAAAATGCTCAGACTCAAGGGTCATCATCGCCCCAGTCCCAAAAGTTTTTGCCTGTTGTCCAGTCATCATCTTTTGCGTCCTCTACTCATTGTCAGACATTACAGAATAACATACCTTCCCCTGATCCAAAGTCTTACGCTGAAAGAAAACTTGACTCAAATGTGTATACATCTTCAAAGCAAGAGGATGATTTTCCAATGCAAGAGTTACAGGTATTACAGCCGCAAGTATCTCTTGAGTCATCAACCCAAAGGCTATCTGATGGGGAAATTAATGTTCCAGAGTCAGCTTATAAGGTGTCAAAGACAGATGACAGATATTCCCAGAGCATAATCAGAAGTAATTCCCATCTTGAAGATCAAGTTGTTGGGATTGTTCTACAGGAGTCAAAAAAAGAAGAAAACATAGTTGGTTCAGTGGCACAGCTTAACCAACAAGTTGGCCAAGTCAATAATGCAGCAACCCTTGATATAAAGAAGACAACTAATTTAATGCAAACTCCACAAATAAGGTTGAATACTAAAGACCTAAACCAGCAGCATTCTCTTATACAGAAGGTACATGAAGCCAAGGTCCAGGAGCAGCATGATCAAATAATTAATGCCTCATCTCAGATTCAAATTCCAAATAATGCTTTAGGGCATGGCCATCAGGCATCTCTTCCTAATACACAGGTCCTTTTAGATTCTGCCTGTGATTTACAAATTCTTCAGCAGTCAATACTACAGGCCGGTTTAGGACAAGTAAAGGCATCTCTACAAGTACAGCGTGTTCAAAGTCCTCAACAAATAGTACATCCTTTCCTTCAAATAGATGGTCATATTATTCAGAGCAATGGCGATCATTCTCAGCAGCAACTCCATCCTCAAAATTCTGAAATTATGAAAATGGACCTCTCTGAGTCTTCAAAACCATTACAACAACATCTAACAACAAAGGGCCATTTTAGTGAAACAAATCAACATGATTCAAAGAATCATTTTGTTTCTCTTGGATCAATATGTTTCCCAGAGGCAATGCTCCTCAGTGATGAAAGAAATATTTTATCAAATGTAGATGATATCTTAGCAGCTACAGCAGCAGCTTGTGGGGTCACACCTTCTGATTTTTCCAAGTCAACTTCAAATGAAACCATTCCTGCTGTTGAAGATGGTGATTCTAAATCTCATTTTCAGCAATCATTAGATGTCGGGCATGTGACGTCAGATTTTAACTCCATAGCAGCTACAGTAGGAAAGCCACCGAATATAAATGATATTTCCTTAAATGGAAATCAAGTTACTGTAAACCTTTCACCAGTACCTACTCTTCAGTCAAAGATGACTCTTGATCAACAGCACATTGAAACACCTGGTCAAAATAAAGCTTCTAAAGTAACTTCACCAGTGGTTGGGCCGGGTCATGAAGTCCAGGAGCAAAGTTCTGGCCCATTCAAGAAACAGTCTGCTACCAATCATGAACCTGAAGAAGATAGCGAAGTACCTGTTGATAGTACATTAAATAATAACAGAAATCAAGAGTTTGTTTCTAGTAGTAGAAGTATAAGTGGAGAGAGTGCTACATCGGAGAGTGAATTCACTTTAGGGGGTGATGACGGTGTGTCAATGAACCCGACTAGGAGTACACTTGCACTGTTGGCCATGGCCCAACCTGGGGAGCCAATCAGCGTCAAGATTGAAGAGGAAAACCAAGATTTAATGCATTTTAACCTTCAGAAGAAGAAAACTAAAGGAAAAGGGCAAACTAAAGAGGAAGACAACAGTAATCAAAAACAGCTGAAAAGACCTGCCCAAGGCAAACGCCAGAATCCAAGGGGAACAGATATATATTTGCCGTATACTCCCCCTTCCTCGGAAAGCTGCCATGATGGTTATCAGCATCAAGAAAAAATGAGACAGAAGATCAAAGAAGTAGAGGAAAAACAGCCAGAAGTCAAAACCGGATTCATTGCCTCTTTCTTAGATTTTCTGAAATCTGGGCCCAAGCAGCAGTTTTCCACTCTTGCTGTACGAATGCCTAACAGGACTAGACGACCAGGAACCCAGACTGTTCGTACATTTTGTCCCCCACCACTTCCAAAAACTGCATGTGCAACACCCACACCTTTAGTGTCTGAAACTGGGGGTAATAGTCCGTCAGAAAAAGCTGATAACGAACTTAAAAACTCGGAACATTTATCTTCACTTTCTTCTGATGAAGATGATCCTGGAGTATGCAGTCGCGATATTTATAAAAGCACCTCTACTACCTTAAATACTTCGGATGCCACTTCTGATAAAAAGAAGAAAACAGGTAAAGTTTTAAAATTTAGATTCATAATTATGGCTTTCCACTTTAATTTTTCTGGCTCTATACCAAGTTTTATGCTTTCTTAGCTTGAAGCAGGTCTGCATTTTTCAGGACAAAATGCATAGGTAGGTATCTCCTTATTAAATAAGGAGACTTATTTTTTTAAATGTTCCTTGCCTATAGGAAAGTTCTGGGTTTTAGGCTGAGTAGTTCTGGTTTTTCTCAGCTTTTTACCACATGCAACATAATTTACATAGTGCACTATCCAGACTTTTCTAACCTGAGACATCTTGAAGTGGCTCATGGATATGAGGCATTGTATTGAGGGCCGTGTTGTTATATAAACTGGCATATTTTCTTGGTATGCTAATTTTACCTAAAGATTAACATTTTACTATTAAATATGGTTATTTTGTGTGCAGCATGCAGATTAATATAATTAAGTTAAAACTTTAAAAATTTTGTGCTGGGGCTTCCCTGGTGGCGCAGTGGTTGAGAGTCCGCCTGCCGATGCAGGGGACATGGGTTCGTGCCCCGGTCCGGGAAGATCCCACATGCCGCGGAGCGGCTGGGCCCGTGAGCCATGGCCGCTGAGCCTACGCGTCCGGAGCCTGTGCTCCGCAACGGGAGCGGCCACAACAGTGAGAGGCCTGCGTACCGCAAAAAAAAAAAAAAATTGTGCTGGTTCCAAAGTATATGCCCAAATCCTTGGGTGTGTGTTTCACTTTATTCTGTAGTTAAGGGAACATTTCAAGGAACTGTTTTGAGAAGCACTGCCTTATGTAAATGATTGACAAGTAGTATAAAAGTTACTATTTTAAAGAGCATGCTGAGCTTCCCTGTGGTGCAGTGGTTAGGAATCCGCCTGCCAATGCAGGAGACACGAGTTCGGGCCCTGGTCCGGGAGGACCCCACGTGCCGCAGAGTAACTGGGCCCGTGTGCTACAACTACTGAGCCTGCGCTCTAGAGTACACGAGCCACAACTACTGAGCCTGCGAGCAACAACTACTGAAGCCCGTGCACCTAGAGCCCGTGCTTCACAACAAGAGAAGCCACCACAATGAAAAGCCTGCACACTGCAATGCAGAGTAGCCCCCAGTCGCCACAACTAGAGAAAGCCCGCGCACAGCAACAAAGACCCAACAGCCAAAAATAAATACAAATAAAATAAATAAATTTGAAAAAAAAATCATGCTAAGGAAAAACATACTTATAACAATAAAATAACTACCACCTCTGTGCCAGGAACTATTAGCAATGCTATAAGATGTGCTTTGTTATCTCCAATATACAGATGATATAACAGACTAAATGAATTTTCCAGGTCCATACAGTCAGTAAACGGAAGAGCTGAAATCCAGACTCAGGTTTATCTGGTTCTAGAATCTGTATTCCTGCCTACCTCCTTTTTTTTTTTTTTAATAATTAATTTTTTGGCTACATTGGGTCTTCATTGCTGCGCACGGGCTTTTCTCTAGTTGCGGTGAGAGGGGGCTACCCTTCGTTGCGCTGCACGGGCTTCTCATTGCAGTGGCTTGTCTTTGTTGCGGAGCACACCTGTGCAGGCTTCAGTAGTTGTGGCACGTGGCCTCAGTAGCTGTGGCTCGCGGGCTCTAGAGCGCAGGTTTAGTAGTTCTGGCGCACGGGCTTAGTCGCTCCATGGCATGTGGGATCTTCCCAGACCAGGACTTGAACCCGTGTTCCCTGCATTGGCAGGAGGATTCTTAACCACTGCACCACCAGGGAAGCCCCTGCCTACCTCTTTTGTATGAATAGAGTGGTGCTTTATGAGTAAAACCTTGTTTTGTGATGTACTTTTCAGCTTCTCTCCAGATTTGAGACTACCTTTTTAACTACTAGAGTAATATGAAACAGCTGGTATCCCAAATACTCTATCAGCATAAATTTCTGCTAAAACATTTGTAAAGAATTCTCATTTTGTTATACAAGGAAATTAGCATAATGGAAAATCATTGTTAGAGTCAAAACATTAGAGATGTGGCTAATCCTAGTAAGGTTTTACACTCTATTCCCCCAATTCAGAGTTCTTTGCAATTACTGTTATATTCCCTCCTATGTTCCTAGAGCAAACATTTTATAATCTCTGTTATAAAACATGAATCTAGAACTAGTTTCTTCCAGATAACAGTTACTATCTCATTTTTAGTTAAAAATCACCACCATCAACCTGATCCTTACTAATAGGTCTTTGAAGTTCTCCCTTTACCATCCCCATTGCCTCCTCATCTGTGAGAACTCATCATCTCTTGCTTGGACTATTGCAACAGACTTCTCATTAGAATCCTTCCCATCAGTCTCTACACCAGTCCGTCCTCCGCATTGTCATCACACTTTATAAAAAAGGAAAACCAATTGTTACTTCTCTGCTTTGAAATGCTTCTTGTTGCTCCATGGGAAAAAATTATAATGTGTAAAAATTCTCCCTTTCCATGTTTCACTCTTGCTCCACCCTTTCCACTTCGCCTCTTCCGTGACAACTGAATTTCTCATTGTTCCTTGGACCTGTGAGCCCCTGTCACAATTGTGCTCTTTTGGGCAGGTTTTTTTCTACCTAGGCCTTTCTCTTGATTTTTTAGCCCAGCAGACACTTAGTTATCTTTGAAGACCATCTTCAAAGTCACTTTATGGAAGTTACTCCTGGCAGAATTAGTGCTCATATCCTCTAAATTCCCACAGCCCTTAAATATTTCTGAAGGGCAGAAGTTTTAAATTGCAGCAAGGTCTAGTTTATCCAATTTTCCTTTTATGATTTGCGCTTTTTGTATCCTAAGAAATCTTCGCCTAGCCCATAGTCACAAAAATTTTCTCCTGTTTTCTTCTAGGAATTTTAGAATTTTGCATTTTACATTTAAGTCTAGGGTCCCTTTTGATTTTTTTTTTTTTTTTTTGGTATAAGATATGTGGTATGGGTTGAAGTTAATTTTTTTGCACATAGAAGTCCAGCTTTTCCAACACATTTGTTGAAAAGACAGTCCTTTCTCCATTGAGTGCTTTTTGCACCTTTGTCAAAAATTAATTGTATGAATTCATATTTGTGTGAATCTATTTCTGGACTCTCAATTCTGTAACATTGATCTATGTGTTTATGCTTTCACCAGTACCACACTGTCTTAATTCCTATAGCTTTACAGTAAATCTTGAATGAAATAAGGCAGTGTGAGTCTTCCAAATTTGTTCTTTTTCAAAATTGTTTTGCCTATTCTATTCCTTTCCATTTCCATTTAAATGTTCAAGTCAGCTGTTGGTATCTACAAAAAAATCCTTCTGGGATTTTGATTTCCTTGAATCTGTGGCAATTTGAGGAACACTAAACTGTTAACAATATATTGAGCCTTAATTCATGCACACATTTGATTTCTCTCACTAGTCTTGTGTAGTTTTTGGCATATAGATCCTGCTTTATTAGATTTATTCCTAAGTTTTTTGGGGTGCTATTTATTGTAAGTGACACTTTCTAAAATTTTCAGATTCCAATTATGCATTAGTAGATTATAAAAATAGTTATTTTTTATACGTTGATCTTAAATCCGCACAACTGATTTATTTTAAGACTTTTTAAATGGGAATTCCCTGGCGGTCTAGTGGTTGGGACTCCACAATTCCACTGCAGGGGGCACAGGTTCGATCCCTGGTTGGGAAACTAGGATTCCGTAAGCCATGTGGCACGGCCAAAAAAAAAAATGGTTTTTAAAAATTAGATTCCGTAGGATTTTCTATGTAGAAAATGATGTCATCTGCAAATAAGGATAGTTTTATTTCTTCTTTTCCAGTCTAATGCCTTTTTCATTCCTGTCTTAATATACAGGACTTCCTATACAATGTTTAATAAGAGTGCTGAGTGTGGACATCCTGAACATGTTCTTGATCTTTGGGAGAAAGAAATCAGTCTTTCACCATTAACTATGATGTTCACTGTAGGTTTTTGTAGATGCCTTTTTTTATTGCATTAAAGAAGTTCCTTATATTTTATAGTTTGCCAACAGTTTTTATAATGAATGGAGGTTGAATTTTGTCAAATGCTTTTTCTTCATCTATTTAAATGATCATGTAGTTTTCTTCTGTAGTCTGTCAGTATGGTGAATTACATTGATTGATTGTTAAATATATCTGTGGCCTTGCATTCTCAGGATAAACTCCACTGACTGATATATTATCTCATTTATACATTGATGGATTCAGTTTTCTAATTTTTTTGTATCTGTGTTCACAATGAATATTAGTCTGTAGTATTCTTTTTGTAATGCCTTTGTCTGGTTTTGGTATCTGGTTATTGCTGACCTCATAAGTGAGTTGGGGAGTATTCCCTTCTTCTCTGTTTTCTGCAAGCGATTGGGTAGTATTGTTTCTTCCCCAAATGTTTGGTTGAATTTGCTAGTGAAACCATCTGGACCTGGAGTTTTCTATGAATTAAATTTCTCTGACAGAACTATTCAACTAGTCTGTTTCTTCTTGACTGTGTTTTGTATCTTTGAAGGAATTGGTCCATTTCATTAAGTTGTCAAATTTATGAATATAGAGTTGTTAGTAGCATTTCCTCATTATCTTTTTAATTTCTGTAGGTCTTGTAGTGATTCCCACTCTTACAGTCTTTTTTTTTAAAATAAAATATGGCCTTTTTTTAAAAAAAATTATTTATTTATTTTTGGCTGCACTGGGTCTTTGTTGGTGCACGTGGGCTTTCTCTAGTTGCAGCGAGTTGGGGGCTACTCTTCACTGCAGTGTGTGGGCTTCTCATTGCAGTGGCTTCTTGTGTTGCGGAGCATGGGCTCTAGGTATGCGGGCTTCGGTAGTTGTGGCACGCAGGCTCAGTAGTTGTAGCACATGGGTCCCACTCTTACAGTCTTGATGTTGGTCATTTGTATCTTCTCTCTTCACCTTCGTTAGTCTGGATAGAAGTTTATTAATTTTATTGATCTCTTCAAAAGACCAGCTTTTAGTTTCATCGATTTTTCTCCTTTGTTGACAGTTTCACTGATTTCTGCTATTTTCATTAATTCCTTTTTCTGTTTGATTTTGGTTTATTATGTGCTAGTATTTTTTTTTCTAGTTTCATATGGTAGAAGCCTAAATTGCTGATTTCAGACCTCTATTCTTTTCTGCTTTAAGCATTTAATGTTACAAACTTCTCTCTAAGCCCTGCTTTAGCTATATCCCACAGATTTTATTTTTATTATTTGTTTTTATTTTCTTTTGTTCTAAAAGTTTTAAAAATTCCACTTGGTGCTTTCTTTTTGATCTATGAGTTATTTAGAATCATATTTTAAGATATTCAGATATTTGGGAATTTTCCAGACATCTGTCCTTTATTGATTTCTACTTTGTGTAATTTCAATTCTTTAAAAATTTTAAGGTTAGCTTTATAGCCCAGAATATGGTTGATCTTGATAAATGTTCCAGTGCACTTTAAAAGGATGTGTATTCTGCTGTTGTGTGGATTGTTGTATAAATGTCAATTAGATAAAGTTGGTTGTTAGTGCTGTTCAGATTCTTCTCCTTGCTGGTTATCTGTTTACTTGTTCTGTCAATTACTGCGAGAGGATTTCCAAAGCTTCCAAGTATGCTTGTAGATTTGTCTGTTTTGCTTTTCATTTCTATCTGTTATTGCTTTGTGTATTTTGACCTCTGTTTTTAGATATGTACACAGTTAGGATTGTTAAGTCTTAGCGAATTGACCCTTTTATCAGTATATAATATCCTTCTTTTTCCTTGGTAATAATCTTTATTCTGAAGTCTACTTTGTCTGTTATCAATGTAGCCACTCCAGGTTTCTTTTGATGAATTGCATGTATATCTTTTTCCATCCTTTACCTTTAACCTATCTGTGACGTTATATTTAATGTGGGTATTTTGTAGACAGTATATAGTTCAGTTTTGTCTTTTTTTAAAAAGCTCTAATCTCATAATCTCTCTTTCAGCTAGAATGTTTAGACCATTTACATTTAATGTAATTATTGATATAGTTCAATCTTCCATTTTATCGTTTTCTGTTTCCCCCCTTTTTTGTTCCTGTCTCCTCTTTCCTGTCTTTAAAAAAAAAATTATTTGAACTTTTTTACTATTTTATTTTAAAATGTATCTCTCTTTTTTTTTGGCTGTATCCTTTTGTATTATGTTTTTAGTGGTTGACATAGTGATTACAATCCACTTAGTTAATATTTTTGCTACTTAAAATGTAAAAACCTAAAAACCATAGAGATCTCTTTACCCTTGCCCTTATGTTATATATATTTCTCCTATATATTACCTCTACATATATTGAAAACCCTGATAGAGAAGTAATTTTTGCTTTCAACAGTCATATATATTCTAAATAACTTAACAGGAGCAGAATAGTCTATTGTATTTACCCAGATATTTATAATTGCTGTTGCACTTCCTTTATTCCTGATGTTTCAGGTTTCCCTCTGGTATCATTTCCTTTCAACACAACGAAGTTTTCCATTTTTAAGACTTTTTCTTTGATTTTCAGGATTGTAATTATTTGTCTGGATAAGGTTTATCCTGTTTGGAGTTCATTGAGCTTTTTGAATCTATAAAATGTATCTCTTTTTCCAAATTAGAGAAGTTTGGGGACGTTATTTTTTTCTGCACCAATCTCTCTCCTATGGGACTCCAATGACATAAATGTAAAATATTTTTATATTGTTACTCAGGTTCCTGAGGTTCTGTTTATTTCTTTTTCAATCTTTTTTCCCCCTCTGTTCTTCAGATTGTATAATTTCTATTGGTCTGTCTTCAAGTTCATTGACTTTTTTGCCTTCTCAATTCTGCTACTGAGCCTATCCAGTGAATTTTTTATTTCAGATATTTTTTTCAATTCTAAAATTTATTTTTGGTTCTTTTTTCTAGTTCCAATGTCTCTGCTGAGAACTTAACATATTTCCATTCATTTCAAAAGTATGTTCACCTTACCCCAGGGAGCCATGGTTATGATAGCTGCCTTCAAGTCTTTGATAATTTTAACATCTGAGTCACCTTAGAGTGGCATCTGCCAATTATCTTTTCCCTTTGAAATTTGGTCACATTTTTCTGGTTCTTAATATATTGAGCAGTCTTGGATTATATCCTGGACATTTTGAGTACAATACTGTAAGACTCTGGGTTCTATTAAAATCCTCTGCAGAATGTTGATTTGTTTTGTTTTAGCAGGCAGTCAGACCATAAGTTCTGTCTCATCTTTGAGTGATGGTCTGAAGTTAGTTCAGTTTTCAAAGCCTTTGCTCTGGTGCTTTGGATCTGTCGGAGCAGTTAGTCTGGAACTTGGGTGGATGGTAGACTGTTATAGTTTAGATCTCAAAGACTTTGCTATACTAGTTTGGGTATATTCTGCATATGTGCAGTTTAGGCATGAAACTAAGATTTGTGTAGGTTCATGTACAGAACTAGAGGATACCACTCTCCAGTTCTCTCTTCCCTGGGAATTTCCCTACATGCCCAGCTCTCAGGGTTCCCTTTCCCAGACATTTGGCTAGAAATCTGGAATTTTCCTTGGATTTTTTTTAGCTGCTTATGCTTTAACACAATTCTGTACAACTAGGACTGCCCTTGGGGCAGCACACTGAGAGAAGAGAAAAAAGGACAGGGAATCCTCCTACATGTTTTTCCCCAACTTTATTGAGATATAATTGACATACAGCATTTTCTACTCTCTTCATGCCATAGGAGCCCATGCCCCATCCAGGTGCCTCTGGTACACCAAAAAGACAGGTCTTCTGTTCGGGTTTAAGATGTCAGGTTTACTGCCTTTGCGTTGCAGCTCTGTGACTTGGGTTGCCCTTGGGGCAGGGCTGGGAGAGAGAAAGAGAAGAAAAAAGAAATGACAGTGGCCCCCCACATTCTTACTTCGCATGGGGCTCCTTTCCCCACTCCTCTATCCAGAAAGACAGATTTTCTTGGAGTTTTTGTTGTCTGTGTCCTGTGTAGTTCTGCATAAGGGCCACCCTCTAGTCAATGCTAGGTGATAAGAGAGGAAGGAAAGTGAGGAAACACCTCTATATAAAGATTATTTCAGTTTGGGCTTCCCTCCCCAGTCTGCCTGCAGTTACTAACTTTGCAGAGTCTTCAGGTAGTTGCATTTTATGTTTTGTCCAGAGTTTTTATTTGTAATAAGTAGGTCTAGTGGACTTAACTTCACCTTGGTTGGCACCAGAAGCCTTTCATGAATTTTTAAAAATTTGTCTTACAGGTTACAGTCGTTATTTCTGATGCTCAAACTGTCCTGTAATGGGCCGGTAGGAGCCCCTTCAGTGTTTTGAGATTTTGATTGTGATTACATTGAATTCATAAATTAATTTTAAGGGAGAATTGTTAATCTTTACAATATTGTCTTCTCATCCACTTATGGAATGTAGTGTTTTTCTACTTATTCAGATCTTATTTTATGTCTTTTAATATCTTATCATTTTTTCCACATAGATATTCTATATTATAGTATCTAAAAAATACTAGTTTTACTAGTATTTTAAATATTATTTTCCCCATAGTGTTCTCTCATTGGTTACTGATAATATATGGCAATGATTGATTTCTGTGTCTCCATCATGTGTTTGGCATTTTTGTTGCACTTCTATTTTAACAGTTTTTCCACCTGATTCTCTTGCCCTCTTAAGTAGATGATTATATCTTCTAAAAATAATGGTAATTTATGTTTCTTTTTTTTTTTTTTTTTTTTTTGGTAACTTATCTTACTGGCTCAGGCCTCTGTTGTTTAATAGTTGCAATGATAGCAAGCATCCTGGCCTCCTTCTTGATATTTAGTAAAATATGTAGTGTTTGACTATGAAATATATTTGTCAGTTTCTAGTATACCATACTCTTTAAGAAGATATCCTTATGTTTTGAAGTTCTTAAGATTATTTTAAAATTAACAATGAGCATTGAATTTTTTTTTTTTTAACATCTTTATTGGGGTATAATTGCTTTACAATGGTGTGTTAGTGAGCATTGAATTTTGTCAGATGCCTTTTTGAGCTGGTTCTGGTAAATCTGCTTTCTTTTACCCCCACATTCATCTATTACTTGATTTCTTAATGCTAAACCTCTTTTTAAAAATTTCTACCATGAACTCTGCTTGGTCATGATGAATTGCTTTAGTCCACTGTAAGATTTAAGTTGCTAGTATTTTATTTGGGATTTTTAGACCTAGATTCATAAATGAAGTGAATGTATCGTATTTTTTGTCTTAATCTTGTTCATTTTTGTATTCAGGAATATGCTGACCTTACAAATTGAATTAGGAAAGTTTTTATATTTGTTTAAATTTTAAAAAGCTTATTATATATAATTGGGATTTCTAAGAATATATCTAGAACTCTCTAGTTTTTTCCTGATAGTTTGATCTATCTGGGCCAATTTGAGAATGGCATATTTTCTAGAAAATCATCTCTTTCATTTAGATTTTAAAATTTGTTGTTATAAAGTTGTATATACTATTACCTCATAAGTTTGTAGTCTCCTCTGTTTCTGTAGGTATGTTCTTTCTTGTTCCAGCTGATTATTTGAATCTTTTTCCTTATCAATCTATGGAAGATTTGCCTATTTAATGGTTCCTTTCAAAGAACCAATGTACTTTTCTTTTTTTTTTTCCTCTTATCATTTTTTACTCACTTTTTCTTAATTTCTGCTTTTATCAGTTCTTTTTCCCTATCTTCCCTGGGTTGAATATTCTCTTTCTGGCTAGTTTGTTATTTGTTTGCTGTCTAATGAATGGCATTAAAGTTGTATGTTTCCTTTTTTTTTTTCACTACACTCTGGCTGTATTCCTCTGGTTTCAATTTTTAATGCTCTCACTGTCCTTTCTAAATGGTTTGTCGTTTCATTTGATTTCCTTTTAACCCAAGAGTTATTAAGAATAGTGGGGTCTTGCCTGCTTCCCAGTAGATTTTTGGTTTTTTGGTTGTTTTTGGTATTCCTTTAATACTAACTTATGGCCCTGTTGTATAGTGGTCAAAGGAATATGGCTTAAGTAATGTCTACATTATGAAATTTGTGGAAATTTTGTTACTAGCTTGGTAAATGGTCAATTTTTATAAATATCCCATGAGTACCAAGTGCTAATAGATTTTATTTGTAATATTGTTCAAGTCCTTTATATCTTTTTATTTTTTGTGTAATGTAATAAATGATATTAGGTTATTTAACAAAATGTATATGTACATGTTGCAAGTAAATGATAGGTCTGGAATTTGCCTTAAACTATCCCAGCAAATATAAAAGAGGTGACAGAAAGATAAATTTATCAAAATGTTTGTGGTTGTTACAGTTGGGTTATGGTATCTGAGGGTTTGTATAGTCTTATGTATGTTTTAAATCTTTAATAAAAAGGTTTTTTAAAATCCTCCCTATCCTTATTTGTTTTTAGATTGCTTCATCTGTTGATTACTGAAAAGGGTGTGTTAAAGTATCCAACTATGTTTTATTGTTTTTCTAATACTGTGTAGTTGTTTTGAATCCGTGTAATTGGGTGTTTGAAATTTTACTACAGTTAAATTTCCTTTTATCATAATAAAATCTCTTTTTCACATTTAATTTCCCATTTTGGTTTTTAATATTGCCATACTAATCTTATTGTTAGCATTTTTAGTATATTTTCCATATTTCTTCTTTCAGAACATTTTTTTCTTGTGAGATATAACTCACATATGGAAATATGATACACATAAGAAAAACACACAGAAAATTCCCATAAATTTGAAAATGCAGATATTAGTTAAGACATATTCCCTGACCACAATGTAGTAATTTCATAAAAAAATAGCAGAAAGGAAAAAAGAGATAAATAAAAGTAAGTTTTTCTTTCTAAAACTTCTAAATAACTTCTGCTAACTTCTAAATAACTCATGGCTTTAAAAGGAAACCAAAGCTGAAATGACAACTCACTTAGGACAGTGGAGCATCATATTTTGGAACCAAGGGGATGTGCCAGGAATGTGTGGGGCAAAGAAGAAAATTTATGGTGTTAAATGCTACTCGTTAGAAAGCAAGAAAGTTCAAAAATAAATTGAGTGTTAAAGTAAATCCAGCTCATAATCTGTAGAACTAACCACTGTCTGAGTTGGATGGTAATCACCTCCTTGCTTTTCTTCTATAAATTTTACCACCTGTGTATGTACCCCTGTACTTTTGTTTGGCCCATTTTAAAACTTCTCATAAAGAGCATCATACAGTATTGATAAGTTTTTCCTTCCGCTAATTTGGAAGCTATTCTTTTTATAAAATATTTCCTTAACTTTTTATTATGGAAATTTCAAACATAAAGTTACAAAGGTTGGTATAATTAAACCTATCTATGAATCACTCAGTTTCAGTAATCATCAATACATGGTCAGTCTTATTTCATTCTTATCTTTACCTACCCTCTCACCCCCCCCCCCCCCCCGCCCGATGATTTTGATGAAATATTTCTGTTCTTTACCTGGAGATAATAGGGATTACAATATGCATTTTCACTTTCTCAAAATCCATTAGTATCTTACTCTCCTCCCGAATAACATAAAGACTCTGAGCACTAAAACTCCATTTTATCCCCTCCTAACTTTAATGTTACCGTGTATTTTAATATTTGCGTTTTTTTCTTTCTGGCCACGCCACGTGGCTTGTGGAATCTTAGTTCCCCAACCAGGAATCAAACCCTGTCTCCCGGCAGTAGAGGTGCGGAGTCATAACCACTGGACCACCAGGGAATTCCCCCACGTATTTTAATTCTATCCTATTAATACTCAACAAGAAATAGTGTATTAAATAGTCAGTGTTTGCTTAGGTTTATTTATATATTTACCATATTGCCCTCCATTCTTTCTTGCACCTCACATCTCCTTGGGATGACAAGCTTATGACTAAAGCATGTCCCTTGCAGTTTCTTTTTCTGAGGGTCTGCTGGTGGCCGTATCTCTGTTTTTGTTCATAGATAGCTATGTGATTTGTTTTGCCATGTAACTTAGAGTGTATTTTCAAAATTCAGTGACATTGCTATAATAAAATCCCTTTTATTTCTTCATTCATCCATTATTTAGAAGAACAATGTTTCCCAGTTCCTTTATCAATAAAAATGAAGGACAGAAATAAAATTGGTTGTAAAACCTATCTCAATAAGTAATATTCGCCCATGAGTCCATAAACGAGTAAGTTTTAAATGCCACATCTACTCAAAAGAAGCATTCTTTTTACATTTACATTTGTTTTACATTAAATTTGAAAAAATATTAATTTAGATCTACAGTATTATAATGTGTTATAAGTATTATAATGTTAGAAGTGTTTAATATATAGAGCTTTCTGGTCACAAGACATAAAAAATTGATTTCCATTTATATACATTTTTGAGGCAGAAAGTATGATGTATAGTTATAGTAGCATAAAAATATATTACATTAGGATAAAATTCTGTAATCTAATCTTGAATGATTAGATTATTTTCCCATTGTTATTGAGATATGATTGATGTACAAACTGTATTAAGTTCAAGATATACAGCACAGTGACTTGATAATTAGATTATTCATTTGTATTTCCTCAACAGGCCTCTCCCTTTGGGAGGAGTCATATAAATGTATGAGGATAGTTTTAATTTGGGATACAGATCAGGTAGGCTGGCTGGTGACAGCTATTAGACCACCCCCCCCAGCCCCTCTTGCCCCCTAATTAGCTAGAATAAGGGAGAGATGTACTCTAGTTGCCAAGCACTGTAGTTCATTCATTTCCCTTGCCTATCTGCTTTTCCATTTTCTTTTGTGTTTCATAGGTCTGGATTTGTGTTGGGCTCTGCTTCGATTCCCTCTCAACCCCTCCTGTAGGCAGGTAGAGTTCACTTTCTTCAGGGAACAGTTTTTACATTTTGGCCTGTGATCAAGCCACCCCTGCTGCCTACAGCTCAGCATAAGCAAGGGGATCACTGCCCTTCCTGTTTTATTTACTTATTATTGTATATGTCATTATTTTAGTTCATCAGCACTACTCAAAATTACTGCTGCAGTGCTACATGTTCTTTATATTTGTTTCTCAGCCTGGAGCTTCTCTATCAGCTCTAGGCTTCAAAGTCCTTTTTTAACAGCTTTGTTAAATTATAATTCACATATCATAACATCCACCCATTTAAAGTGTACAATTCAGTGGGTTTGTAGAGTTGTATAACCGTGACCACAATCTAATTTTAGAATATTTTCATTATCCAAAAAGAAACCCATTATTAGTCAGTCTCCACACCCAATGATAGGCAACCACTAATCTATCTTCGCTATAGATTTGCCCTTTTTTGGACATTTCATGTAAAAGAAATCATATAATATTTGACCTTTTGTGACTAGCTTCTTTCATTTAATGTAATGTTTTCAGTGTTTATTCATGTTGTAGAATATATCAGTACTTCATTCCTTTTTATTCCCTAATAATGTGGATATACCACATTTTGTGTATCCATTCATCAGCTGATGGACATTTGGGTGTTTTCCATTTTTTGGCCATTAGGAATAATGCTGCTGTCAACATTGATATACAGGTATTTGTGTAGATTTATTAGAAAGTGGAGTTTAGAAGTGGAATTCCTTGGTTATATGCTTAACATTTTGAGGAATGGCCGAACTATTTTCCATAGTGGCTGTACCATTTTACATTCTCTCCAGCAAGGTACAAGGGTTCTAGTTTCTCCTCACGCCTGCTAGCATGTTATTGCCTGTATTTTTTGTAGCCATCCTAATAGCTGTGAGATTGCAATTATCTACTGAATTTGCATTGAGCTAATGACTTATAGTGTTGAACAGCCTTTCATGTGCTTATTGACAATTTTTATATCTTCTGTGGACAAATAGGTCCCTTGCTCACTTTTTTTTTTTTAAATAAATTTTATTTATTTATTTAGGCTGTGTTGGGTCTTCGTTGCTGCACGCAGGCTATCTCTAGTTGCGGTGAGTGGGAGCTACTCTTCGTTGCGGTGCATGGGCTTCTCATTGCGGTGGCTTCTCGTTGTGGAGCACGGGCTCTAGGCCCACGGGCTTCAGTAGCTGTGGCACGTGGGCTCAGTAGTTTTGGCACATGGGCCCTAGAGCACAGGCTCAGTAGCTGTGGCGCACGGGCTTAGTTGCTCCGCAGCATGTGGGATCTTCCCGGACCAGGGTTCAAACTCGTGTCCCCTGCATTGGCAGGTGGGTTCTTAACCACTGCGCCACCAGGGAAGCCCTTGCTCACATTTTAAATTGGGTTGTCTTTTTTATTATTGAGGTGTAAGAGTTCTTTATATATCCTGGATACAAATCTCTAGCAAGTACATGATTTGTAAGCAGTGTTTCCCATTCTGTAGGGTATCTTTCCACTTTTGTGATGGCATCAATTGCAGCACAAGTTTTAAATTTTGATGAAGTCCAGCTTATTTTTTTCTTTTGTTACATGTAGGGTCATGAAAATTTATACCTATTTTTCTTCTAAGAGTTTCATGATTTTAACTTTCACATTTATGTCTATGATCCACTTTCAGTTAATTTTTGTATATGGTGTGAGGTAGACATCCAACTTTATTCTTCATTCCTATCTGGTTGTCCCAGCACCATTTGTTAAAAAACTTTTTCATTTTTCCCCCATTGAATGGTTTTGGCACCCTTGTTGAAAATCATTTCATCATAAATACAGAGTTTATTTCTGGACTTTAATTCTACTCTTTTGATCTATATGTCAATCCTTACGCCACCATCACACTGTCTTAATTACTAAAGCTTTGTGGTAAAGTTTTGAAATTTCTGAAATGTGAGTCTTCCAACTTTATTCTTTGCAGGATTTCTTTTGCCTATTCTGGCTCTCTTGCATTTCCATATGAATTTTAGGAATAGTTTGTCAGCTTCTGCCAAAAATGCAGCTAGGATTTTTATAGGGATTATGCCGATTCTTTTTTTTTTTTTTGGCTGCACCACACAGCATATAGAATCTTAGTTCCCTGGCCAGGGATCAAACCCACACCCCCTACAGTGGGGGTGGAAGCGTGGAGTCTTAACCACTGGACCAACAGGGTAGTCCTTGATTCTTTTAATCAATTTGGGAGTTTGCCATCTTTACAACGTTGACGTTTCCTATCCATGAGCACAGGATGTTTCTCCACTTATTTAGACCTTTAATTCTTTCAACAATGTTTATAGGTCTCAGAATATAAACTTTGTACTTCTTTCATTAAATTTATTCCTAAATAGTTTCTTCTTTTTGATGATATTATAAATGGAATTTTGTTCTAATTTGTTTTTGGATGGCTCATTGCAAGCATTTCGAAATACAATTGATTTTTATATATTTATCTTATGCCCTGCAAACTTGCTAAATTTATTTATTCTAATAGTTTTTTAGTGGATTCCTTAGGATTTTCTGTATACAAGATCATTTCATCTGCAGATACAGTTTTATTTCTTCAGACATCCTTCTTAGGGGGAAGCATCTCATTTTTTACCGTTAAGTATGATGTTAACTGTGGGTTTTTTGTAGATGGCCTTTATCAGGTTGAAGAAGTTCCCTTCTATTTTTAGGTTCTTGAGTGTTTTTATCATGAAAATGTTTAAATTCATGATACTGAATTTTGCCAAATGCTTTTTCTGTACCTATTCTGATGATCCTGTGGTTTTGTCCTTTATTATATTAATATGGTGATTGATTGATTTTCAGCTGTTAAAACCAAGCATGCATTCCTAGGATAAAAGCCATTTGGTTATGATGTATAATTCTTTTCAGTGTTGGTATATTTGCTCATATTTTGCTGAAGGTTTTTGTGTTTGTATTCATAAGGGATACTGGTCTGTAGTTTTTTCATGATATTTTTGTCTGGTTTAGGTATTGGAATAATACTGGCCTTGAATGAGTTGGGAAGTGTTTCCTCTTATTTCTTAGAGTTTATAATGGATTGGTATTAATTCTTACTTAACTGTTGATAGAACCCATGTGTACCCATTTGGGTCTGTGCTTATCTTTGTGGGATGTTCTTAATTTCTTTTATTCCCTTGTTATTGGTCTCTTCAGATGTTCTCTTTCTCCTTGAGTTCTTTTGGTAGTTTGTGTCTTTCTAGGAATTTGTCCATTTCATCTAAGTTATTTGTTAGCATACAGTTTTTCATAACATTACTTTATAATCCTTTTTATTTCGGTAGCTTCTACTGCTATTTCAAAGTATTTGGGAGGTGCTGTTTTTGTTTTCCACGTCCAATCAGCTTTTCTTCTAGGAATTCACAGTTTCAGTTGGCTGACCCTTCCTTGTCTTGCATCACTTTTTTGTCTCTATTCTTTTAAAAATATTTTTATGCTAAATACTTAAGTGGAAGTAGGGAGTTCAGGTCGATGGAGGTTCTGTCTAATTGTCATCCAGATGTAATTCTGACCACTTTGGTTCTTGGAAGTTAACAACCATTCTTTAATTTCATTGTTTCAAACAATTTGATGGCAAAAATAATAAGGTCTTTCTTTGTAAACTGTTCAGATTTTACTCAAAGCAAGTAAATGTTTAATAATTTGTATTACTAATTTGCATTTGCTTGATCTAGTTTCAGAAGCCCTACAGGTGGCAACTACTAGTCCAACTGCCAATACTACTGGTACTGCTACTACTTCCTCCACCACTGTGGGTGCAGTTAAGCAAGAACCTCTCTACTCTACTTCATCTGCAGTAAATATCCTGGAAAATATAAACTCTGCAGAACCCCCAAAGTCCATCGAACATGATGGTCTTCCTTCAGACCAGTTTGCAAAAGGACAGGACACTGTTGCCATAGAAGGTTTTACAGATGAGGAGAACACAGAAAGTGGAGGAGAAGGCCAATACAGAGAGCGTGATGAATTTGTGGTAAAGATAGAAGACATAGAGACTTTTAAGGTGATGTGAATGTTCACAGGTATAAAGGTCATAGCTTAGTGGGCGTGCCCTATGGTAGCCTTCATGATGACTTTTAATACCATGCATCTAGCCTGAATTGTGAAAAGTTATATTTTTATAATTCTGTTGTCATAATTGTTAAATAATGAAATCAAACTAGAGATGTGAGGTATTTTGAAAAGGAAAATAGCTTAAAATAATTTTAACTCATCTCTGAGTCTTGTGTATTTCTGACTGGTCAGTATATTGCATTTAGCTACTAGTAATTAGAGCAGTTTTGAAATGTTAATTTTTTTCAAAGCTTCCAAGTCATTTGTATTATTAGAAGTTTGGAGAAAATGGTTATTTATCTAACTTAAAAGTTTAAAGAAAATTACAGGAATACAATGTAAAAGTAGAATTAGACTTTTTTCAAATTGCAGAATGTTATAATTTCATACAAGAAATTTTTAGCAGTGTTTAAGAAAACTTATTTTGGGGTTTTTGTTTGCTTGCTTTTGATTTTATTTTTTAATTGGGGTGGAGAGAAATGGTATTAAAAATACAATGAAGAACATAATATTTAAATTATCCATATTCCTTCCATTCACAATTAACTATTGTTAATATTTTAGCATATTTGTTTCTGGTCTTTTTGCATATATACATACTGTTATAACATTGCATAAATAATGTATGACAATATCATTAGTGGAAAACTTTCCAATAGCTATACAAAAGGGTAATGGGTTACTTTGCATGTTTTTGCTCCCTGTTTCTGGAAGAATTTAAGCAGAGATTGAATAGCCCACTTAAAAGAATTACTGCAAAAGTTCAGCTAGGTAAAAGATAAAAGGTTGAGCTAGGTAGGTCTTTAAGATTCCTTTCAGCTCTAAGATTCTATAAATCTAGAATATGTTGCTAGTTTCTATAAATGTTGTTAATACTTCTTATTACAGGAGGCTTTAAAAGCAGGAAAAGAACCCCCAGCTATTTGGAAAGTACAAAAAGCTTTATTACAGAAGTTTGTTCCTGAAATTCGAGATGGGCAAAGAGAATTTGCTGCTACAAATAGTGTAAGTAAAATGCTTGTTTACATTAACCTTCCTATTTTTTGACAGTGATCCTGGGTAAAATACAGAATGATGTAAATTTAAATGTATTGTTTAATGTATGTATATTGAGCATTTCTGAGATAAAATATTAAAATTGAACTACAGAGTATATGATACTGATTTTAAAATAAAATTAATGTCTAAATACCAGCTACTTAAATTGCTTAACTTTTTATTTTTTAAATAAAGGAAAGGAATTAGTGTTAGTCTGTGAAGAATTCAGATGGACTCAGAGACTCTTATATTGATTGTTCTGCCAGAGTCAGATATCCTGATTTACCAAGAAGACTTACAGAATTATTTTCTACCTAAGTAGTTGTTTCATAGCCCTGAGTAAGTGAGCATCTGATGATCAGCCAAATAAGACTGCATCTATATATGGGCTTGCAGTTAAGAGTGAGGCTGGAATCAGTTTTACTGAGGGTACAATTAGCCTGACCAGAGCTGCATTTTGAAAAACTTGAAGGATGGCTCTGTGACAGTCTATCAAGACAACAAAGTAATATTTTATGTACAGAATGTACAATTATGTAATTCAAAGTGTTTCTTTCCTTAGTACCTTGGATATTTTGGAGATGCAAAGAGTAAATACAAAAGGATATATGTGAAGTTCATTGAAAACACTAACAAAAAGGAGTATGTCAGAGTGTGTTCCAAAAAGCCACGAAATAAGCCTTCACAAACTATCAGGTATTTATTATTTTATGTAATATGTTTGTAGTAATTATTGGAAGGCTTATTATTGGCAATGTCTTATATAAAGAATTACATAAATTAAAGAGGCTGATTTTTTTTTCCATTATGTACAAGTCTGAAAATTCAGTGCCCGATGTAATAAGTGATTCTTTTTGAAGTAATGAGACAGGAACTGTAAAGCCCATGGCTATCATGGTGGGATGGGTACCCTTTTCTTCCGAGTCCTTTTGGTGTCACCCTAGTATAGTGAAAAAAATTGGATTTACAGTCTAAAGGTTTGAATCCATCTTTTTGTGACCTAGATTAAGATAACCTTTCTAGGGACTTCCCTGGTGGGCCAGTGGTTAAGACTTCATGCTTCCACTGCAGAGGGCCCAGGTTCGATCCCTGGTCGGGGAACTAAGATCCCACGTACAGTGTGGCCAAAAACAAAGAAGAAAGAAAAAAAAGATAACCTTTCTAAGCCCTCTTTTTTATCCATAAATAAAGTGAAAATAACAACAGAATGTCAAATTTAAAATGAAAAAACATTGAGCCTGCACATTACAAGTGCAGTAGAATTGTCGTCATGGATCAGTGCGACTCTGGGTTGTGTGGAGCGTGAATTTGGAAAACAGATGACCCAGCCACGTTCCCTTTGATCTCTGTGGGAAAGGGGGTGTGAACCTTGATACTCTCAATCTAGTGCTAAGAAGATCTCGTTTAATGAAGATTCCAACGTATTGGACCCAGCCCACCTCATTTTTATGATGCAATTTTATCCACTCCCTCAAATCTCCAGAACTAGTATATAGCACATCTTATTGAGGGGCTCTAGAACAGGTGCAGTTGGGATTCCACATCAAAACCTGGCACCACCAGAGCCTGTGAGAGTTTCTGATGGGACTATAAGTCCATTGATCATCTGCCGTGTACAGCCTCATAGTCAGGAAAATGAATTTACAAAGGGAAAGGAAGAGTGGAGGGAGAGAGAGAAATAGGGATGGAATTAATATAGTCCCTTATTAACTGAATATTGAATGTCAGTGGTTAAAGAGTATATTACAAGAGACTTTTGGAGGAATCACCATTGGAGATGTGTAGGACTTAGACTTTATTTTGGAGATACTGGTGAGGTAAATAAACTTTTCTTCACCAGTGTTTCTCGGGTTTTTGTCTATTTTATTTTATTTATTTTTGGCTGCATCACACGGCATGTGGGATCTTAGTTCTCTGACCAGGGATCAAACCCACACCCCCACCTACAGTGGAAGCGCAGAGTCTTAACCACTGGACCGCCAGGGAAATCCCTCGTCTAATTTATTTTAATTTGACAAGATTTCAGTGCATTAATGAAGTCTGTTTGTAACATTGCAGAACTGTTCAGGCTAAGCCAAGTAGTAGCAGTAAAACTTCTGATGCTCCAACACCAAAAACTACAATGACAAAAGCCCCTTCCATGAAACCCAAAGTTAAACAGCTAAAAGTAAAGGCTGAGCCACCACCAAAGAAAAGGAAGAAATGGAAAGAAGAATTTTCATCATCCCAATCTGACTCATCTCCCGAGATCCACTCTAGTAGTAGTGATGATGAGGGTGAGTTCTCCCTGAAACGAATACCTTGATAACTTTAGATTACGTACATTAATGGGGAGGAGCAGTGATGCTGACAATTCAAAATGTATTTACTTTTACTTAATTAGGGAATTCAGCTACCTAATTAAGTTCTGCTTAGGCATATATTTGCCCATGACTGAGCTAGATAACTGTGCCTTAGTTTCTCTTTTATAAAGTGAAAAGGTTGAAATAGATAGCAGTTATCATACTTTTTGACCTTAGAACCCTTCTACGCTGTTAAAAACTGTTGAAGACACCAAAGAGCATTTATGTAGGCTATATATATTGAAATTTACTTCATTACAACTTAAACCTGAGATAGCTGTAAAACACAGAATATACCAGGAAACATTCCATCAAACTTGTTGTGTAATATATGCAAGAAATTTCTAGCAGTTCAGTAGTCTAGAGCAGAAGTAGGCAAACTACTGCTAGTGGGCCAAATCTGATCTGCAGCCTATTCTTGTAAATAAAGTTTTATTGGAACACTGGGATTCATTTACATATTTTCATACAGTTACTTTCCCATTACAGTGACAGATGTGAGTAGTTACTACAGAGAGTATATGATCACTAAAGCCCCAAATATTTACCATCTGGCCCTTTACAGAAAACGTTTGCTGACCCTTCTTCTAGAGCATACATTTGAAGGTAGTCAGGAAAAGATGAAAGGATGATGGAAGGCTGCATATGCCATGCTAAAGCTAAAAAGCTTGGGATCCTGTAAGCAAAGGGGAGTCCTTGGAGGGATTTAAGTAAGGGAGCAACATGGTAAAATCTGAATTTGAATTACGTGACATCACAGTTCAGGTATGAACTGAAAGTCTGAACCTAAGTTTTGGCAGCAGGGATGGAGGAGAGAGGACACATTTGAGAAATTCAGGATGTAATCTTGGCAGAACTTGAATGATGAATCGGGTGTTGGGGGAACTGTTGAGGTTGATGTCCAGGATGGTTTCTGACATTTTAAGTATCACTGCTAGGGAGCTGATCTTAGAGATTACTTGGATAGAAACAGAATTATAATAAAAACTCTTCAGTACAGAAGTTTACTTTAAATGTATTGTTTTTAAAAGCTACTTTTGAACTGTTGTTTAGAAGTAGGCACGTTGGAATTTATAAAGAAATTTAGTGCTTTGAGTATGTGTGGAAGGCATTATACGTAATTTCGCAGTTAGCATTTCTGCCTACTGTTTAGAGAAGTTTGGGTTCTGAATTTGCACTCAGTTATCTATACAGCTTCCTCAAATGACAATTAAGGTGAAAATTTTCTTTCATTGGTAACTTGAGTTACCACTAGGTGTCACTAACAGGCAAGCATTTTTAGTGCTTCTTAAAAAGAAGGCAAATATTGATAATAAACATAGATTTATAGGCTGGTGATTTTCAAGCTATTTGTTTCAAGACTTCTTTATAATCTTCAAATTTACTGAGGATTCCAAAACACTTTTTGTGTGTGTGTGTGGCCTGTATCTTTGTATATCACCAAGTATCAGTTAAAACAGACAATTTTAAGATATTTTAAATAAAAATTACATATTACATATTCATATAAGTTTTTTTAGACAATTGTATTTAGTTAGAAGAATAGCATTTTCATATCTGCTTCTGTATTCAGTTTGTATATATATTATTTTGGTTAAAGTATATGAAGAATACCCAGCCTCACATTAGCTATGTAGTTGGGAAAGAGAGGAGTATTTTGATTACCTTTTCAGATAATTATGTATATTTTTCTTTGATACTCAAAGGATTTTATTTGATAAACTTGACAAGTGGTAGCTTCTTCAACTTTTCATGCTTGTTACATTAACATCTATTGGTTGTTTTGCCCTTTGAGGTATCTTTCATCCATGAATGATTTTATAACATTTTTTGGTAATGTGAAAATATCTGTTAGCTCATTGATGTACATAGTCTATTTCATGTTTTTTCCACATTTTAAAATGTGGTAAAATATATATAACATAAAACTTGCCACTTTTAACCATTTTTAAGTGAACGATTCAGCAGCATTAATTATATTCACACTGTTGCTCAACTGTTACAGCTATTTCCAAAACTTCCTGATCATCCCAAACAGAAACTTTGTAACCATTAGGCAATAACTCCTCATTCTCCCTTTCCCCCAGCTGCTGGGAATCTCTACTCTATTTTGTCTCCATGAATTTGCCTACTCTACATATCTCATATAAGCGTGGCTTATTTCACTTAGCATAATATTTTTAAGGTTCATCCATGTTACATAGCATATATTAGAACTTACTAGTTTTTATGACTGAATACAATTCCATTGTAAGTTTATCCATTGTATGTTCTTGTTTATCTTTTTATCTATTGATGGACACTTGGGTTGCTTCCACATTTTGGCTGTTGTAAATAATGCTGCAGTGAACATTGGCATATAAATATCTGTTTGTGTCCTTGTTTTCAATTATTTATATACCTAAGAGTGGAATTGCTGAGTCATATAATTATATGTTTAGCTTTTTGAGGAACTGCCAAACTTTTCCCACAGTGGTTGCACCATTTTACATTCCCACTAGCAATGCATAGGGTTCCAATTTCTTCACATCCTCACCAATACTTGTTATATTTTGTTTTTTGATTATAGCTATTCTCGTAGGTGTGAAGTGGTATGTCATTGTGGTTTTGATTTGTATTTCCCTAATGACTAATGATGTTGAACATCTTTTCAGTTGCTTACTAGCTATTTGCTTATCTTCTTTGGAGAAATGTCTATTCAAATCCTTTGCCCAGTTCATGTCTCCTTTTGTTCTTGAGTTGTAGGAGTTCTTTATATATTATAGATATTAAACCCTTATTAGACATATGATTTGAAAACATTTTCTCCCATTCTGTAGATATTTCAGGTTTTTTGTTTGTTTGTTTGTTTTGCGGTACGCGGGCCTCTCACTGTTGAGGCCTCTCCCGTTGTGGAGCACAGGCTCCGGACGTGCAGGCTTAGCGGCCATGGCTCACGGGCCCAGCCGCTCCGCGGCATGTGGGATCTTCCCGGACTGGGGCACAAACCCACATCCCCTGCATTGGCAGGCAGACTCTCAACCACTGCGCCACCAGGGAAGCCCTTTTTTTTTTTTTTTTTTTTTTTTTTTTAGTATATGTGCTGCTGAAGTGAGCACAGTGTTTCATTTTCTTGATAATGTCCTTTGATGCACAAAAGTCTGAAATTCTGATGAAGCCAAATTTATCTATTTTTTTTTCATTGCTCATGTTTTTGGTATCATACTTAGAATCCATTGCAAATCCAAGGTCATGAAGATTTATCCTTGTATTTTCTTCTAAGAGTCTTACAGTTTTAGTTCTTACATTTACATCATACATTTTTGCAGTATCAAAGAAATGACATTTTTAATATCAACACTGATTTCATCTATGAAGTCCTTAAGTATTGGAATGTTGTCAGGCTCACAGTGGTGGAAACAAGTTTTCCGGAATTCTGATTTTCACTTGAAACCTCAGATTTTATCATTGGCAACAAATAGTGTCAGTTGTTTTCCTTGCAGTGACAGGTTCACTTCGTTAAGAAAATGTCTGCCAAATACCCAAGTCTGAATAGGCATAGTATATCTGTCAGTCATTTTTTTCAGATAAAATTGGTATCCCAATGGGGGAAAAGGTGGCTGGTTCATCTTGTAATTCAAACAATTACATGGATGCTTTCCCTGGAGAAAACTGTCATACTTCGTAGCAGAAATGCTTTATATGTACCTCTCATTTCATCCCACAGAATTTTAAGACATTTACTCAAGAGTAGAGATTTAATACAATTAATAATTATTACTGCTTCATCAAGGATTATTCTTAAGGGAAATTGTCTTTTTTTTTCCTTCAAATTCATGGCAGTTAGATGACAGTCATGGCAAAGTATATGGCTACTAGTACAGTTTGGTGTCACTGCCTCAATTCAGGCTAGGTAAGGCCCCAGCAGTTTTACCCAACATTCCTTTTACAAATGTCAACAGAGTGAAAAAGGTATATAACATCTTAATATTATTAGGAAAACAATTTGACATCAGAGACCGCTGAAATGGTTATGGGGGGAGACCCCGAGGGGTCCGTGGACCAAAGTCTAAGAACCCCTGTTAAAGGCCGTGATAATAGTTCTGTACTTGAATGAAAAGAGTCAAAATTCAGACACACCTCTAATCTTGCAGTTCTTGCCATTGAATTTGAGTGAAATTTTCTTTATGCACAGGCTATGTTTACATTAAAAAATTTTTTTAGTATGTGTTGACTCTAGACCAGAATTCTATAGAAATTTTATAGAAACCATCAGTTTTGAAGTAGCACGACCTGGCAGCAGATGTCTGGTAGGGCCAGGGGAGGAGAAACAGGTTCCTATGGGGCAGATGTTTCCAAATGCTGGGCTGGTGTTGGGCTTCAGAGGCACCTGGGAACTTTTTAAAAAGTATAACATTTAAGCTTCATCACCACTACCACCATTACCACCCCAGATTCTGTTTTAATAAGTCCAGCAATCTTTTTTTTGTTTTGTTTTAAAAGCTCTCCAGTGATTGTGATGTGCAAAACCACCTTTGAGAATCTCTCACCCACGGTGTTTTTAAAGGCAGAGTGGGAGAACCTTGAATTTGAAGAAATTTTATCTACAACCTTTTATCTGCTTATAGACACTTGCTATAGAGCAGAGTGTTTTTAAAGTTGTCAGGAAGGAGTATTTAATATTTCATCTTTTCTCCCTCCCAGAATTTAATCCTCCAGCTCCCTTTGTCACTCGTTTTTTGAACACAAGAGCAATGAAGGAAACCTTTAAGAGTTACATGGAATTGCTTGTTAGCATTGCTTTGGATCCTGACACAATGCAAGCCTTAGAGAAGAGCAACGGTACAGTCTGCTAAGTAGTACTTTCTTGGTAGTACTTTCTGGATCTTTTTTATTCTTCTCTGTTAGTTACATATTTAATATGTGGTTTTTGTATATGTTGTCAGTTAACAAACTTGATATACTGATTCTATAAAATGGGGTCATAGCTTTTCATGAATTGTTTGAATATATGAACAATTTTATATTGAACATATTTTTATTGATTTCTACTCATGAGAATATTATGTAACTACCCACTAGTTTCTTTCAATTCTAGAATCTTTATCATCCTCATAACATTTCACCAATTGTCTGAGTTGCATGGAAGGTCCAGATGTCAATATATTCTGTTTTCTAATAATTCGAAAGATAATAATGGTGTAAAGATTAAAATTGTATATTCGTGTCCAGTAAAAGATACATCACAGAGTAATTATTTTCTAATCAATTAGTAGTAAAACAATAAACGCCATGGGTTATATTTATTAATATTATTCCTTTTTTACTCTTCCTTTAGTAACTTTTTCTTATGGTAGAGTAGGGATGAAATTGACATAAGAAATAAACTGGTAATTTATATATCTAATGTTGCTCACTAACATTTACCCTTCAGCTACTATAGCATTCACCAGGGACAACTAGAAGAGAGAATAAAAGGATTAACGAGTCAGTTTCCATTATCCTTCTATCAAAATGAGTTGAACAAGTGTAAGATCAAAAAGATAGTAACAGTGAATAATCAGTAACAATATACTTCAACAGCAATGCCTAATAATGTATATTGTTTTATTATTTCCACATACTTTGACATACATTATTCTATATTAATCCCAGAACAACTTAGACAGCCATTTCTTGGGTGAAGACAATGATGCTGAGCCTTTTTTGTAAAAGGTTAAATGAAAAAAAGAAATAAGGTTAAGTGACTTGCTTAAGAGCCCACAACTTGCAAGTAGCAGAGAAAGGATTAAATCCAACGTCTTCTAATTTCTAGTCTTGCTTTTTTGACTATATAATCAGAGGCAGTAATTCATACATCAACTATTGTAGAGCTGGAAGAGACGTTAGAGAAGATATTAAATGTGGTTCCTAAAGTTACAGAACAAGTTAGTGGTAGAAGAGCCACAATCAAAACCCAAAATTAATTCCCTAGGTCAGCATTTTGCCAGTAAACATTTTCTCTCTCAATCAAAACTCCTTGCATCATAAAATATGCATTTCTTAGTAGTGATCATTTCTGGGTGGTTGTATTTTAAATGATTTTTTTTCTATTGCTTATCTTTTTTTTTAATTTTCTCCATTTAAAATGAGGGATGAAAAATTTAATGGTTATATTTAAAAATAATCCACAAATGTTTAAAACTTATTTGTGTGAAATGTAAATTTTTATAATACTTGAATAGATTTAATCACTGCTAGAAAGATAAAAAGAAAGCTATCAGGTGTGTTGTGGTGATCTTGGAAAGCATTCCTCATTGAGGACTTTTTCTTCAATTTGAGGAAAGTGTTCTTTTTCTGGTCCCTGTGCTTGTGTTTGTTCTCCAATTATAAAGAGTCATTTTGTTTAGCTATGAAATTAGTAACCAGATTCTGAGGGTTATATATACATTTTCAGAAGGGTCATTAAAGCTAATTAGTATTATAAAATGTTGTTATGCTGATAAATTAAGAAATAGTTTAGTAACCTAAAATATTTAATACAGCACTAAAAGTAATTAACTTATACTCTGAAAGTGTTTCTCTTAAAAGAGCTTAAATTTTCAGAAGGGTAAAAAAGAAATCATAATCTTTGGGTAAGAAACCTTCATCATACTTTTACTCTACCCTTTTCTCAAATAACTATTTTGACTCTTTCCTTGTGTATTTGAAACTGGATTTTGACTATTTTTCTTGCCCTACTTTTTCTTTGCCCCAAACTATAGTGAATTAAGAATATCATACTCAGGGGCTTCCCTGGTGGCGCAGTAGTTGAGAGTCCGCCTGCTGATGCAGCGGACATGGGTTCATGCCCCGGTCCGGGAAGATCCCACATGTCGCGGAGCGGCTGGGCCTGTGAGCCATGGCCGCTGAGCCTGCGCGTCTGGAGCCTGTGCTCCGCAACGGGAGCGGCCACAACAGTGACAGACCCGCGTACCTCAAAAAAAAAAAGAATATCATACTCAGAATTTTATAAAAAATTTTAATGTTATATTTATGTTTTGGAATACTGTTATCATTCACATGGTAAATGAGGTCTGAAGAGATTAGGCAGTTTGCCCACTGGTTGATCAATTCCGGTGGCATAGATGGGGTTAAAACCCAGGATTTTTGATTCTGTCATCACACTATGCTACTTCTTTCTCACTTAGCTATTGTAAACCTATTTTTTCAAGGTAACTTTTGTTCAAAAAGCTTCATGTGCAATATTTTTAAATCAATACTTAATGAATTTAATGTCAGTCTATTAATGTTTTAAAGAAAAGCTGTATTTCTAACAAGTTTTTTTGTTGATAGTTTATCCTGTCACAATAAATTTTTATCTTGTTTTAGATGAGCTACTTTTGCCTCATATGAAAAAAATAGATAGCATGCTGAATGATAACCGAAAGAGACTCCTTTTGAATCTTCATTTGGATCAGTCATTCAAGGTATTTCCGTCAGGTGGTTTATTAGCAAACTCAGTGGCAATCATAGTCTTAGATATAATAGGAAAGAAAATTTTGGGAAGTCATTCTCAGTTTTATAAGATTTTTCCACCCAACAAAAATTTGATTTTTATTCATTATGAGTCTTGTCTGAGCTTGTCTTTTTATTTTATTAAGTATATTCTTAGTGTTAATCATTTGCTTTTCTCTGCTTAAATTCATTTTTCAGGTTTTTATATTCATCTCGTATTCCTTATATATAATAATTTCCAAATGTTTTTAAAAATACTTCCTTTAAACTACTGTATTCCAATCTTGTTTTTCTTTTAAACCTCTTTAAAATTTTCACATTTCATATATACTTAAAATTGGCCTTAGCACAGTTATCAAAATTCCCTTTACTTGCCTGCATTACTCAGTATCTGAGGAAAAATTGATCCTCACCTAATGGTAGGAGGTATATACGTCTGTTAACGTATCTTGGCACTATACATTGGTTTTTGGTGTTACCAGAAAGAGAGAACAAAAAGCTAATCTAAACTCAGAAAATATATCATAGAAGCTACTTAGTAGTCAAAACTTTCCCGCCTTTTCTTATTCAAAGTATAACATATGGGCTTCCCTGGTGGCACAGTGGTAGAGAGTCCGCCTGCCGATGCAGGGGACACGGGTTCGTGCCCCGGTCCGGGAAGATCCCACATGCCGCGGAGCGGCTGGGCCCGTGAGCCATGGCCGCTGAGCCTGCGCGTCTGGAGCCTGTGCTCCACAACGGGAGAGGCCACAACAGTGAGAGGTCCGCATACCGCAAAAAAAAAAAAAAAAAGTATAACATGTAACACCTAGAATCACTTGATTATATCTCTCTCAAGAGAAGTTTTTAGCTTTTTAAAAAACAGACTATATTTTGGAGCAGTTTTAGGTTCACAGCCAAATTGAGCAGGAAGTACAGAGTTTCCATGTGCCCCCTGCCGCCACACCTGAATAACCTCCCATTACCAGCGTCTCCCACCAGAATGTCACGCTGATGAACCTGCACTGACACATCATTACAACCCAAAGTCCATAGGTTACGTGACAGTTCACTCTTGTACATTCCATCGATTTGGACAGACATAACCACTATCATAGTATCGTACAGAGTAGTTTCACTGCCCCCCAAATGCTCTGTGCTCTGTCAGTTCATCCCTTTCTCTCCCCCAGCCTCTGATCTTTTTACTTTTACTCCATAATTTTACCTTTTGCAGAATGTCATATAGTTGAAACCATACACTATGTAGCTTTGGCTACAGATTGGCTTCTTTCACTTACTAATATGCATTTAAGGTTCTGCCGTGTCTTTTCACGGCAATAGTGAAATAGTTTCTTTCTTTTTAGCCTGAATAATAATCCACTGTCTGAATGTACCACAGTTTATCCATTCACCTACTGAAGGACTGGTTGCTTCCTAGTCCTGGCAATTACTGCTGGACAACTCTGTGTGAACTTATGTGTGGACATAAGTTGTCAACTCCTTTGGGCAATTTGTATAGCTTTTTCACATCCCTATTTTATCTGAACTCCACATAAAAGTGAAAATCGACTTCATTTTAGCTAGGTGAAAATTAAGGCTCTGAGATTGATTTAGAGGTTATGTGACACCAAACTCTGACTAGTAGTCCTGTATTCTTCACTGACATGTATTGATACTTGCAGAGGGGAAAGAAAAAGTTCAGAAGCTAGTAAGACACCCCGTGCTAAGAATTTGTTCTCACTCCTAGTCCAGTATTTTCTGTTTAACTGCTGTCTTCAAATGAAATATTTTGGGGAGAAATACCATGTTTCCTACAGACAATGGAATGTTGTTATCTGAATATTTAATAATTTTAAAAATGACCGGTTTTGGCTAACCATTTTAGAGATGTCAAACCAGTTCTCTAACAACTTGTATTAAAATAAAGCCACCGGGACTTCCCCGATGGTCCAGTGGTAGAGAATCCACCTTAGAATGCAGGGGAGCCAGGTTTAATCCCTGGTCAGGGAACTGACCCTGACCCACGTGCTGCGGGGCAACTGAGCCCCTGCACCACAACTGCTAAGCTCACGCACCTCAACTAGAGAGCCTGTGTGCCGCAAACTGCAGAGTCCACGCCCTGGAGCCTGCACGCCACAACTAGAGAGAGAAGCCTGCACACCTCAGCGGAGATCCCGCGTGCCGCAACTAAGACCCGACATAGCCAAAAATAAATAAATAAATAATAAATAAATAAATATTTAAAAAAAAGAAAAATAAAGCCACCACTTGGAATTTAATAGACTCAGTAGAATTTTTTTTTTTTGCGGTACGTGGGCCTCTCACTGTTGCAGCCTCTCCCATTGCGGAGCACAGGCTCCGGACGCGCAGGCTCAGCGGCCATGGCTCACGGGCCCAGCTGCTCCGCGGCACGTGGGATCTTCCTGGACTGGGGCACGAACCCGTGTCCCCTGCATCGGCAGGCGGACTCTCAACCACTGCGCCACCAGGGAAGCCCTCAGTAGATATTTAAATCTTATGCAATAGTTTATGGTGAATAACTGAAATATTCATTTCCATATTCTTGTTTTCACAGGAAAAAACACAAAATTTCTAATTTTGAAATTATAGTTATTTAATATAACTATAAATGATAATAGTGATGTCGATGATAGATAGTTTTCATTTATAGCAATTTGCATTTCAAAGCCAAAATATGCATACAGTATTAAAAGTTAGAATGAAGCTAGAAACAAATAGCTCACTATGGTAGGAAATGCCAAAAATTCCATTATTTCTATTAATGAAACAGTTCACTCCTACACTTTTATTTAGAAAATTAAGTGTTTTAAAATGCACTGTTTGAGGGGTCACAATACCAGGTGCTTGAGAATCTATATAGAGTTTGGGAAAGAGTGACCTTGAAGGTTGAAACTGTTTATAAACAGTTGAAGCTTACAAATGTCCTTCTTTCCCCTGCCTTGAAGCCAGAGAGGCATTACTAGTCTTACTCATGCGGGAGTCCCCATAGTGTCACATGCTGTTGCTTAAATCAGGTCATAAGTTTGGCCCAGATCCAGGGGATGGGGAAGTTGTTTCCACATCTTGATGGGAGGAGCTACAGAGAATTTGTGGCCATGTTTAACACCCCACATATGTTTGTGTATGTATGTATAGATTGTATATATTTACCGCACCCCATCAGTACCCCCCCACATATATTTTTTGAGTACATGTACATGTATGAATATATTTCTATATTTTTTAAAAATAAGTTTTGAATAGCTGGAAGTAGTTGAGATCACTTTTCTGATGTCAGTTATTTTTGCTTTATTTTATTGTAAAGAATGCCTTGGAAAGTTTTCCTGAACTAACAATAATTACTCGAGACTCTAAAACAAAAAGTGGGGGATCTGCTATTTCTAAAATCAAAATGAATGGCAAAGCTTATAATAAAAAAACTCTAAGAACTTCTAAAACAACTACTAAATCTGCACAAGTAAGTATATATTGATTGATGTAATTATACCTTCTAGTTGTCAATATAAATCCTACTTCAAACATTGAAACAAGCAAATATTTTACTCTGTTGTTAAATGTGAAATGGTTTCAGGTAGGAATGAGCAGCTCTGGCCTATAGAATAGGGACTCGTTCTTACTCTTTGTTTTTCTCCATTGCCTAGCACAGTATCTGGTATATGGTGAGTGCTCACAAATTTTCTAAATAAGACTAATAATCATCCCATGCTTATAATTATATTTTTAATATTTTTGTGTGTCACTAGGTACAAATGCATACAGATAAGTGGATGTGCACACATTCCATAAGATGCAATATTCCATATCTGTAAAATTATTAAAATTGGAATTCATTTATTTTCAAACATAGTCTAAATTATTGCCTTTTCAGAAAGCAGTTTAGCAACATATCAGTTCCCCATCAAAAATGTGTTTTGTAGAATCATTCACAAATGCATAGAACCGTATGCCTTTGCTCATTGTAGAATTAGTTGTAAGAACAATTCCAGTTATGTATCACCAGCGTGCGACTAAATAAATAAAGAGCCACCCAGATAATGTAATATTATGTACTTTTTAAAAAGAAGAGATTCATTCATTCTTTCAATTAAAAAAATTGGTACCTATAGTATACCAAATATAGTTTTGAGTACTAGGAATACAACAGCGAAAAATGGTCCAAAATCCTGCCCTCATATAATTTCTCTTGGGAGGGTGGTGCTTAATAAATAGAAAGATGGATATCCAAGTTTTACTTTGGTTAAAGAAAAAGAATTATAAAAAATAAAATTGCAAAACAATATATATAGTATGATTCCCTTCCCATTACAAAATTAGTGTTATTGATATATGTTATACATATGGAAGCATGCACATGGAAGAATATGTGACATACTGTTAACCTTGTTTACCTCTGAAGCAAGAATTATAGAATTCTTTACCTTGTAAGTCATCTTCTATGTTTACTGTTTAAATTTTTTGTAATGTTTAACTTTTTTGAAATAGTGTATATTTATATTCAGGAAAAAGAATAAAGATTTTAAAATACAATTTAAAATCTTATTTTGAATAAGTTTCTTGTCCATATTAATACATATTAATATCTAGCCATATAAGTCATTTTTAAGATTTCCATTGAGACTTTTGGTCTAGTATTTTCATAAAAGTATTCTTAGTTCAGATGCTCCATGAAATAAATGTGTCTATAAACTCTTTTCTTTTTATAGGAGTTTGCTGTTGATCCAGAGAAAATACAGTTGTATTCTTTGTATCATTCACTCCATCATTATAAATATCATGTTTATCTCATATGTAAAGATGAGGTAATTACTTTTTCGTTTACTTAGAAAAGAAATGTATGTTTTTCTGAACTTTAAGAAGACTGTAGCTGTAGCATTTATATATATAATTTTTAAAGATTACACTGCAGTTACAGTTATTACAAAATATTGGCTATATTCCCTGTGTTGTACAATATATCCCTGTAGCCTGTCTTACACCCAACAGTTTGTACCTCTCACTCCCCAGCCCCTATATTGCCCCTCCTGCCTCCCACTGGTAACCACTAGTTTGTTCTCCATATCTGTGAGTCTGCTTCTTTTTTGTTATATGCACTAGTTAGCTACAGTATTTTTTAATGTTTTAAAGAGAATTGTTAAAAATTGTTTTTTAAACAATGTGTCTATACTCTAAGCGTTGTGCTCAGATTAATCTGAGGCTCACCATCGCATAGGAGCTGTAAGTGGTAATGTTTTTAAGCTGTTATACTCGCTTTACGTTGCCATAATAAATGGCACTTTATTGCATTCTCTTCTCTCATACGTATAATGATCCTGCTTTAATTAATTCTTGTTAGTCACTGCTTTGAATATCTTGCTGTCCTCCTTATCTGTAGAATGGCCTTATCCCAGTTAATTGCAGAGAAAATGGGAGTTTTGTCCCTTGGCATGAAGAAATGATAGTCAAAATTTAATTGTAACTTTTAAGTATCAATTTAAGTTGCTCAGAAATTATGTATGACCATAATAACACTTGGTGGATAGGATGTAAGGATTAATCTCAGAGGTTAAATGGTTGTAGACAGTAAGCTTTTTTGACAAGCATTATCAGTTTTTTAATTAAAAAGGGTTAAGTTGGCTCAAGGCTGTACAATCATGTGTTTGATAATGGTCTGGTGTGGAAAGACGTTCATAAATCTAACCTCTGTCTAGCAAAGGAGAAAGTAAAGATGGTTATGTAAAGTATGTTGGCTATTTTTACAATGCCCTGAAACGCAGAACTTACCCCAAAATTTGTCATTCGGCTTTTAACACAAATGGAAGTAATTGAGAAAGTTTGAACCACTTTTCCTAGCCTTCCTCCCTGCCCCCATGTAGTCAAAAATGATAGGATCAGACCACCCAAATTTATATGAAATAGTCATTCTCCGTGGATGGAATTTTTTTAAAAAATCTGTACTTGTAGGTGAATTTATAAATCCTCTTTTCATTCAGGATATAGAAACAGTAAGCCCTCATGAAGAGCTTATAAAGTGATAAGTATAAACCAATTTGGTATTTCTTTTTATTTTAGATTTCTTCTGTGCAGAAAAAAAATGAAGATTTAGGACAGGAAGAAATTGTCCAACTTTGTATGAAAAATGTAAAATGGGTGGAAGACCTATTTGAAAAATTTGGAGAACTTCTAAATCATGTACAGCAGAAATGTTCCTAACATTTTCACAAAAATTCCATCTATTTTCTAGCACTAATAAGACGGCAGAGGCGGGTGGTCAAAGGGGGTCTAGGGGCCTCAGATAATTGAATGTCAAGCAGTGGTCTCCTGCAAGCACGCCTGCTTTGATCATGAACTTGCATCCTGGTCTCTGCTAAAGGACAGTGGTGCTGCCAAGGAAGTCAGTCCTTTGGAAATGGACCTAAAATCCCACCACGTTTTTATCCTAATGAACGATTTTTCTACTTTGTAAACCATTGGGTAACTGAGTTTTATTTTCAGAAATGTTTTTTGACAAATGATGAAGCATGCACTAAATATAATTTTTCTTTATTGCTAGAGAGATAACACTTAAGTAACATGATTATTTTTTCCTGACTCCGACTAAACACCAGAATGAAAGAGAGATGGCAGAAAACATGTTAATATTCATGTCTGACCACAAAATGGAAAGTATTGTACATTATGTAAACATATCTGGTGTGATGTGACATTCTGTATGAGAACATCATCAGTTTAAAATGTAAAATTCAGAAACTGCATTCTGGTTTATGAACTCCTTTTACTCTTAACATGTTCAGGAAACTGGATGTGGAATTGGTGCAATTCTATGACTGCTTTTTGTGTCAAATTATATGGTGATGAAAAAACAATGACATACTATTTTCCCTATCTCAAAGAAAAGTATTTTCCTTTATACTGTTTTTCCTTTGGAAAAATTTTCAATTGTACATTTTATTTCACTAATAGTTGTATTTTTCACAAGGAAAGTGTTGTGGTTATAATTATGTTTGATGTATCTGTACTACACTTTTCATTATTTTCAGTAAATCTTATTTAGTTATATATTGAATTTCTATTGTGAATTCTATCTTGAGGTAACCATTTTTGTTTATACAGATTTGCTTCAGTGTTATCCAGAATATGCATTCAGTACTAGAATTAGTTTAGCTTTATAAATGGGGTTGTGTTAGACACTGCAGGAATTTTCTAATTCATGAAAATAAATTTCTTAGTAAACTAGCACTTGGTTAACTGATCTGTCGAAGTAAAAATTAACCACATTATACATTTTGAAGAATAAAATTTATAATTAGACTACATGCAGTGTTAAACACAGCTTACCCAACTCTTAGAACTGGAAGTGGTAGAGCCCTCCTTTTGGTGCCTTTCCAACCTTTATATATGCTATGGTAGCTCTCTTTAGTTTGATAGCTAGTGTTTCTTCAAGTAGTTTAGCTGAGACCATGAATGTATTAGGTTCAACATGACCTTGTGTTTTATTTGTGTTTGCCAACAGGATGCCTTATTTGTTTGAGAAGAAGATTTACTAGTGTCCTTCTAAATGATCTCCTTTTTTACGATTCTAAACAAGTTGTTAATCATCATACTTTTGTTTATTTTACCACCATTTAGTGCCTTAAGTAAGTCCTATCAAGAAAGCAGTGTTACTGCTCAATGCCCAAATAAGACGTGCTTATGTGGATATTGCTATTGTCTTGATTTTGAGTTAACAGGCCAACTTCTTACACTTAAAACCTTGGTAAACTGGCAAAGAATTAAAAGTAACACGTGACTTGATTTGAGAATAAACATTGTAGCATTGGGTGAAAAATGAGTATTTGAGTTAAGCTTACATATTTATTTCTGATGGTTATCTTATTGAAAGCAATAATCCTTAATCCAACAATCCTTGTACCTGCCATTAGACAAGATAATCATGGAAATTTCTCTCAAGGATTAAATGTTCCATTTCTGAAAGTCTTTTGAAAACCTGTTTAGGCAGCTTATTTTGAAAACAAAAGTAACCTATTAGATTCATTTTGCCTAACTAACTCAAATGAGAGAATATCAGCAGTGAGAGCATCATAAAATTAATTTTGCTAAGTGGAGAAGAGTAGGAAGCAGCCATATTTCTTTCTGATATTGACTCTGGACAGAATTGGTTTCTTTCATTTCCAAAGTGCAGAAGTAGATAACTACATCTCCTAACGTAGTGTTGTAAGTATACACCTTTATGTTATTTCCCCCAGCTTACTTCCCTGAAGCATTGATGGTTTAAACATTTTTAAAAGCCATCCTGCACTTAGGTTAACTCTTGATGTACACGTTTGAAATCACTAGCCACATTTCCTTCATGATAAGACCCATGGAAAACAGAGACCTTTCCTTGTTTCCTGTAGAAAATAACCCATTTCCTTTTCAACTGCAGTTGCCCTTCCAGCTGTTTGCAGTTGTATTCATATTAGTCAAATCAGAGGCCAAGTGTGTGATACTGCCTGGAGGAGAGCCAGTTGCTTTGCACCATCTTCTGTCATTTGATCCATATAGCATAGGTGAAGACATCAAATTCAGGCCTTAGTGAAGTGGGACTATTAGTATGACATCCACACATGAGTCCTTTCTTTGTATGAAGTTGAATAAATACCTAGCTGGTTAGCATTCACATTCCTTGCCAGGGAGTTTGAAATGTATAATATAGGAATAACCTTAGGTTGTAGATGGAGTTCAAGAGATAAAGCACGTGTTGCTACCACCCAGGAAAACCTGTTTAAGAAAGATTGGATTTTCCTACCTACAGAAACCTAGAAACGATTTACTCCTTAAACAAATCACTTTGTATTGGTAATTACTTCTAGTTCAGATTAGTGGTTAGAGAAAAGGGGCCTCCTTATTCCCATTTCATGATGACCCAGTTTCTACTTAATTGATCTTCTAATGAAGTCATAAATTTATAATGATTTATGAATTATAGTAAACAATAGAAACTGCCCATTTTTCTATTATACTATCAGAAAACATGGATGAGATGGAAAAATCTAAACTTAAAATGGCCTAGAAAATATTCAGATTACCTTTAAATTTCTAAATTTCTTTTAATTTCTAAAATAGTGAAAATTATTGATGGCTCACATCATTACTATTTTCAAAGTCTCACTTTCCTTTTAATATACATATTATTTTTGTTAAAGCAGCTATTTTCCAACCTGTGATTTTGGAGATATACCCATAAAGCTAATATGGCAGCAGGGTTATTGAATCAGCTTTGGGTCCCAGAAGTTGCTTCAGATGTGCACGTTGTGAATTTTATTGTATCTATAGAATACAATTTTGTTTTAAACTGTAGTTCCATCTGTTTCTCAGAAATACTTTTCAGAGAGTGAAATATCCCAGGATAACTGCTTCTGTGTCAATTACACTTGACACATAACTGCACAAATGAACAATGTACACTATTGGTTGTACATTAACTTACACATACGACTTTTGGCACCTGTGTTCACAAATGCATGTTTTGGCAAATCACTGTTATTTATAAGTGACAATAATTGAAGTTAAGGATACAAAGAAACCTGCATTTGTAGTCCAGAGTTTTAAGTGGTCCATAATACAATGTATGGAAATGTGAAAGACAATTTTGTATATTTGTTTGTTACTAACTCAGATCATTAAAATGAAAACAATTTTTTAAACAACAAGATCAGAATGTTTTGGGGTTTGGTTTTTTTATTTTTAAGAATTGAAACTGAGGTATTATCCATGCATCATCATGTTACAGATTCAACGTACATTATACAGTCCTAAGTAAAGTTATTAGGTACAAATGGTAAAGGGCCCACCCATCATTTTCTCAAATGATTAAGTCAATATTTGATGAATTATTCGGCTTCAGCTGACAATATCAGAAAGTATTTAGGAGTTTCTCTGTTAAGATACAACTCTTTTAGCCCTTTTCCTCCTATAAAGAAGTATAAGTTCTATAATTTCTAATTTTTATTTGAAAATAATGCATAGCTAGAAGTAATTGCTGATATCCAGATACTTTTTATTATCTATATAAACTGTTGAATAAGTAAAAAGGATTTTGTCTTGACTGATCCTTTAATTTTCAGAATAAGATTCTGCCTTTACTTTCATGTAATATTTTAAAATATTAAGTATTTCAAGTAAAAATATTGTCAGCATATTTGCTAGGTTTTAGTTTTGATTATAAAAGCACTTTTCACTCCTTGATTTTTTTTTTACACAGTACAAAAATAAATCTTTAATCAATGACCTCTAGCAGAAATTTTTAAAATTCTGTAACATCTCTGTTTTATTCTCCACTGGCTGCTGAAATTGCTGTTCATTTTAGAAAATGGTCATCGTTCATATATTTTAGAAAATAGTCATTATTCAGATTATAAATATGGCAAACCTAAATAACAGTACTTATACTACACTGCTTTGTTAATGTCTTGTTACTATATGGTTCTTTTTATTAGCATTTTAAAAAATATATACTTTGTATCTCAGAGAAGCTCTCTAAACTCAATTATTTAACGTGACCTTCTCAAGGAAGATGTGAAAGAGGATACTTCTGCTCTTTGCTTTCCATGTGGAAATGTTTTTATTACCAGAAAAATAATAAAGCTACTCATTCCTGTACAAAAAAAGTCAAAGAATACAAAAAATATATTTTAAAAAGATATAAATCACTCTCTACTAAGTCTTGACATCAGCCTAGAACAAACATACTGTTAGTTCCCAGTATGGGATGGGTCACAAGATTTAAGCCTGTAAGGATTGGCCCATTTCTGTGGTATGGCTTTAAGTAAAGTCCTAAATTTCAGAGACACCCATGTTCAAATGAAAATTGAAAAGCACATTCCTAAGTGAAATAGAAATTATCTGGATCATTGATCATTTCAGGTTACGTATGTATCTGTTCTTCAGTTAGCCTGAATAATTTAGAACTGACTGGTTTCAAATAAAAGGAAGATACAATTACCTATTAGTCTATTGTTAAGCCTTATCTATTTTGTGATGTTAATCAGGAGTCAAGAAATTGCTTTGTAAGAATAGCTTATGTTTTATGTAATTTACCTATGATGTATATAGTTTATTGTTTTCTCTCAAATCAAATACAGATTTTCTTTTAATTTAGCTCCTTACAGTATTTAGAATAAGGCAACAATGAAAATCATTTTAGACATAGAGTTAAAAATAATGGACATGGTAGAAATTTTTCTTAAATTGCAGCCAAAATTATCTTTCTCCTGTCCTTCCCCTCTTCACAACCTTTCCATGGCTTTTCATTGCCTTTACCCCAGACTCTGTCACAGTGTACAAAGTCCTCTAAGGAATGGTTCTTCTTTCCCCATTGTGGCCCAGCCTGAAGGAACGTGTATGTTTTTTCTTGCCTTCAGGTTCCCTCTGCTGAACTATTCTTCATCTTTTAATCTTCAGATTTCACTTTAACATCACTTCTGTTTAATCAGACTAGGTGTTTTTTTTTTTTTGAAGTATAATTGATTTACACTGTTGTTAATTTCTGCTGTACAGTAAAGTGCCTCAGTTATAGATACATATACATTCTTTTTTATATTCTTTTTCATTATGGTTTATCCCAGGACATTGACTATAGTTCCCTGTGCTATACAGTAGGACCTTGTCCATCCATTCAGCATGTAATAGTTTGTATCTCCTAACCCCAAACTCCTAGTCTACCCCTCCCCCACTTCCCTCCCCCTTGGCAACCACAAGTCTGTTCTCTATGTCTGTGAGTCTGTTTCTGCTTTGTAGATAGGTTCATTTGTGTCGTACTCTAGATTCCACATATAAGTGATATCATATGGTATTTGTCTTTGTCTTTCTGACTTACTTAGTGTGATAATCTCTAATTGCATCCATGTTGATGCAAATGGCATTATTTCATTCTTTTTTATGGCTGAGTAGTGTTCTATTGTACATATGTACCACATCTTCTTTATCCATTCATCTGCTGATGGACATTTAGGTTGCTTTCATGTCCTGGCTATTTTGAACATTGGGGTACATGTATCTTTTTGAATTATGGTTTTCTCCGGATACCTGCCCAGGAGTGGGATTGCTGGATCATAAGATAGCTCTATTTTTAGTTTTTTAAGGAACCTCCATACTGTTCTCCATAGTGGCTGTACCAATTTACATTCCGACTAACAGTGTAGGAGGGTTCCCTTTTCTCCACACCCTCTCCACAGCATTTATTGTTTGTAGATTTTTTGATGATGGCCATTCTGACCCGTGTGAGGTGATACCTCATTGTAGTTTTATTTGCATTTCTCTAATAACAAGAGAGGTTGAGCGTCTTTTCATGTGCCTTTTGGCCATCTGTATGTCTTCTTTAGAGAAAAGTAATCAGACTAGGTTCTAACCCTCTGGACCAGATCATATGCCCTGTGATTCCTCTAATGTAGGATTTACCACACTGTTGTGGCTGCTTGGTCCTGTCGTCTGATGACAGGACCATGTGTGTTTTCCTCACCATTGTATTCCCAGCATCTAGTGCAGTATCTGTTCTCATTAAATATTTGATGAATAAATGGATATATGAAAGGAAACTTACAGGGAACATTAAAAAGGTAAAAACAGAAAAGTATACAATGAATTTTGCAATAAAGGTGTTCATGATCTTAGTGAGCAATAGTAATTGTGACATCAGAAAAAAATGACAATATCAAGAGTTTGTATAATAGGAAAGTTGCTGGTATTTTATGAAAAAGTGAATGTAGTGGCCATGATTTTCTCCATTTTACCCTCATGCAGAGAGAGCCCAGGGACGAGGACTTCACATTCCTCTGTCTTTGGGGCTTGAGACTCTCTAGACAGAATAACTAGGGAACAAAGTCCTGGTAAAAATAAATGAATGTTTCTGTTAGAGGTTCTCACTGTGAGCAAAATACTCTTGGGAGGAGGGTTCATTTCTTGGGGAGGGTCAGGGAAGGCTTCATGGAAGCAGTAATGATCGAGTGGAGCCTCAGAGTTTGGGAGGACTTCTAAACAGGGCTGGATGAAGAAGGCATAATACTTAGTTTGTATTCAGGAGAATGGTTTTGTCTCAGTTCTGTCACTAAATTAGCTCTATCCTCAGGCATGTCATGTGAAGCCTAATCTGGATGTTTTCTCATCCAGAAAGTAAGGTAAGAAAGTCTTCTAAAGCTGTTAATCTTCTCTGAATCTGGATAGAGAGGCTGGAATGTTGGGAGAAATGCAAGGCGGGTCAGTTTGGCAGCACCAAAAGAGAGGGACAGCAGAATGGTAAGAATGGCTTTACTCCATTATTTACAGTCTTTTACTAACTTGCAAGACTGTATCAGAGTCATTAAGTAGGTATCTTATACGCGCACACACCCTAGCAGCGCTTAGTTCATCCGTGACACTAGCATAAGATTAAGTAGAATCATGTCTGATGTCACCAGTCAGTTGTGAAGTACTTAAGGTCAGTATCCACATAGTCTTCATCTTGATATCTCCAATAGCATGGAGACTTCTACACAACGGGCACTTAATAGGTATGTGTTGAGTAGATGGGTGAATGGATAAATGGGGGTTTTTTTGGAATCAGTTCAAAGTGTTTTCAGGTTGACCTCTAAGTAATTCAGAATATAATAGTCAGTGGCCCATTCCCTGCTTTCTCTATTTTTAGAGGAAAACATCTGTTATAGAATGCATCCTTTGCATGTCACTCTGAGTTCTCACTCTGTGCTTACTTCTCAACAGACCAGAGTCCATTCTCTTAATTCTTATATTTAACTTCCGTTTAGTCAATGGAAGTGAATGGGCTATCATCAGACAGCAGCTGTCTTTAAGCAGTGAAGCAGAGAAATTCAAAACGCTAGCAACAAGCCTAACAGAAAGAACCTGGCTTCAGAATGAATTTTTTTAATTATCCTTGTTTACATAGACTATTTATCAATGACTTAAAAACTGTTAATGGGCAAATGAGCAGAAGGTCTTTCCAATGCCAGTCCTTCATTGAGTTTATTATAAGATAATGTTATTTGACTAAAGTAGAAGTCAGGAAGTTAAGGTTTTTCACAGCCAACACTAATGCAGATACATTAACATTACCACAGGAGTCTGCAAACAATTCACTATCAAAAGGATTATGTATTAAAGCACCATTCACGAAGCACTGCAAAGCAAAAATTTGCCTTTTTGGGCTTGCCTGGCGGCGCAGTGGTAGAGAGTCCGCCTGCCGATGCAGGGGACATGGGTTCGTGCCCCGGTCCGGGAAGATCCCACAGGCCGCAGAGCGGCTGGGCCCGTGAGCCATGGCCGCTGAGCCTGCGCGTCCGGAGCCTGTGCTCCGCAACGGGAGAGGCCACAACAGTGAGAGGCCCGCGTACCGCAAAAAAAAAAAAAAAATTTGCCTTTTTAAGGTATACCCCGTACTACTCATTAACAAACACATGGCCATCCAAATGAGAACAGTGAGAAGTCGTCACTGACTGGAGTCTGAACACCACTGCATTAGTCTTCTCAGGCTGCTATCACAAAATACCATAGACTATGTGGCTTAAACCACAGAAACTTATTTTCTCCCAGTTCTGGAGGCTAGAACTCCCAGACCAAGGTCCAGCAGAGTCAGTTGCTAGTGAGGGCTCCCTTCCCTGGCTTACAAATGGCTGCCTTCTCGCTGTGTCCTCAAATGGCAGTGAGAGCAGGCTTTGTGGTGTCTTTTATACAGGCACTGATCCCTGCATGAGTGCCCCTCACTTCATGACCTCACTTAACTCTAATTACCTCTCAAAGGCTCCATCTCCAAATCCTACCACACTGAGGGTTAGGGCTTCAACATATGAATTTGGAGGGACAAGTAACATTCAGTCCATAACAACCACTAACTTATCAATTGACTATGGCATAGAAAAGGTGAAAATCATCACTGATTTTCTTGAAATTATCTCTGGTCTACCAGGAAGCAAGAACACAGTTTATATACACTGCTGTCATCTGCTATGAGATTTTCAGAGGTTCACAGTGAGACTCCCTCATCATAGAGATCAAAGACTTTCATCACTGGGCTTCCCTGGTGGCGCAGTGGTTGAGAGTCCGCCTGCCGATGCAGGGGACACGGGTTCGTGCCCCGGTCCGGGAAGATCCCACATGCCGCAGAGCGGCTAGGCCCGTGAGCCATGGCCGCTGAGCCTGTGCGTCCGGAGCCTCTGCTCCGCAACGGGAGAGGCCACAATAGTGAGAGGCCCGCGTACCACAAAAAAAAAAAAAAAAAAGACTTTCATCACTGAGACGTATTCTTTGAAATTCACACAGGCAATAACATCCTGTCAGTTCCTAACTAAACCTCACCTTTCCCTAGTTCTCTTCTTCCACTGTCATTTTACTGGTCCTAACCACCATCAACTGTAGTAATGGCCTACTATAGTAATCTATGAATTGCTGTTTTCCCCACTTCCCATCTTGCTTTCCTTCCATCCATTCTCTACAGAGCAGTCGGTGATTTTAAACACCACTGGCAGCTCCACTTCAGTGCCGTCTGTTGCTCTTAGGATAAAGGCCAAAACTTTACTGGCAACCTCCACTTTCAGCCATGATGGAGTAACAGGGACCAGATGTAACTCTGCCTTATAAAGGAGGCCAAAATTATGAAAATGGTTTTCAAACATTTAAACAATAGGCAGCGCAGGATGGTAATCTGAGAGAAGGGAAACAAATGACTTGAGCCCTCCAGCTGTCACAGCTTACTCTCTGGAAAGTTTCTAGGACACAGCACAGGAACAGTGAACCCAGAGCATGTAGGTCTTGCTAAATTGAGACAAACTTCAGGTTCTGGGGAGGCCTAGGCACCTAGAATTTGAAGCGCAGAGTACCGGAGAGGAGAAAGCTGCACAAAAACTGAGTTCTGCAGATCTGCAGAGGGTTCCCCTCAAGAATCCAACTATGTACTGACTGACCAGCTTACATGTGGCAGGACACTACCAAGGTCAAGTAAAGGACCGCCAGAAAGAGTCAGAACAATCTCCCGAGCTCACACAGGAACTAGCAGCGTTCATGTTCCCACTAGGCAGATTGAAAAGACTTCCTAACACTGGGCATTAGTAGAATCCTCAGGAGATTTTTGTCTCACTAGTGCAACAAAATTGGGCCTGGAATAAAGGCTGTTCTGGACTCATCTAACAGAGCTTAACAGCAATCCTGAAAAAAATTCAATTGTTTTTAAGTCACTTAATTGCATCCCAGAACAAAGTCCCAAAATATATAAAGAAATACAAAAAAATTTCCAATACCCAACAATGTAAAATTAACTTTGTCATCAAATAAAAAATTACCAGGAATGCAAAGAACAAGAAAATACATCTCATTTGAGAAGAAAAATCAATCCATAGCAACAGAAGCAGAAAAGATCCAAATGATAAAATTAGTCAACAAGGATAATAAAACAGCTATTCTAAATATATATGCTCAAGAAGGTAGAGACAGGGGACTTCCCTCGTGGTGCAGTTGTTAAGAATCTGCCTGCCAATGCAGGGGGCACAGGTTCAATCCCTGGCCCAGGAAGATCCCACATGCTGCAGAGCAACTAAGCCTGTGCACCACAACTACTGAAGCCCGTGTGCTGCAACTACTGAAGCCTGTGCACTCCAGGGCCCGCGTGCCACAACTACTGAGGCTGAGCACTGCAACTACTGAAGCTGCGTGCCTAGAGCTCGTGCTCCACAGCAAGAGAAACCACCGCAATGAGAAGCCCATGCACCACAAAAAAGAGTAGCCCCTTCTCACTGCAACTAGAGAAAGCCCACATGCAGCAATGAAGACCAACGCAGCCAAAAATAAAAAAGAAATGAAGGAAACAATAGCAAAGATCAATCCAACTAAAAGCTGGTTCTTTGAAAAGATAAACAAAATTGATAAACCTTTAGCCAGCCTCATCAAGAAAAAAAAGGAGAGGACTCAAATCCATAAAATTAGAAATGAAAAAGGAGAAGTTACAACTGACACCACAGAAATACAAAGGATCATAAGAGACTACCATAAGCAACTATATGCCAATAAAATGGACAACCTGGAAGAAATGGACAAATTCTTAGAAAAGTACAACCTTCCAAGACTGAACCAGGAAGAAATAGAAAACATGAACAGACCAGTCACAAGCACTGAAATTGAAACTGTGATTTAAAAAATCCCAACAAACAAAAGTCCAGGACCTAGTGGCTTCACAGGCAAATTCTACCAAACATTTAGAGAAGAGCTAACACCTATCCTTCTGAAACTGTTCCAAAAAATTGCAGAGGAAGGAACACTCCCAAACTCATTCTATGAGACTACCATCACCCTGATACCAAAACCAGACAAAGATACCACAAAAAAAAATTACAGGCCAATAACACTGATGAACATTGACGCAAAAATTGTCAACAAAATACTAGCAATCCAAATCCAGCAATACATTAAAAGGATCATACACCATGATCAAGTGGGATTTATCTCAGGGATACAAGGATTTTTCAGTATCCACAAATCAATCAGTGTGATACACCACATCAACATATTGAAGAATAATAACCACATGATCATCTCAATAGATGCAGAAAAAGCTTTTGACAAAATTCAACATCCATTTAAGATTAAAAACTCCAGAAAGTGGGCATAGAGGGAACCTACCTAAACATAATAAAAGCTATATATGACAAACCCACAGCTAACATCATACTCAATGGTCAAAAGCTGAAAGCATTTCCTCTAAGATCAGTAACAAGACAAGGATGTTCACTCTTGCCACTTTTATTCAACACAGTTTTGGAAGTACTAGCCACAGCAATCGAAGAAGAAAAAGAAAGGAATCCAAATTGGAAAATAAGAAGTAAAACTGTCACTATTTGCAGATGACATGATACTACACATAAAAAATCCTAAAGACGCTACCAGAAAACTACTAGAGCTCATCAGTGAATTTGGTAAAGTTCAGGTTACAAAATGAATACACAGAAATCTGTTGCATTTCTATACACTGACAACAAGAGATCAGAAAGAGAAATTCAAGAAACAATCCCAGGACTTCTCTGGTGGTCCAGTGGTTAAGACTCTGTGTTCCCAAAGCAGGGGGGGTCCAGGTTCAACCCCTGGTCAGGGAACTAGAACCTGCATACCACAACTAAGAGCTCACATGCCACAACTAAAGGTCCCACATGCCACAACTAAAGGTCCCACATGCCACAACTAAAGGTCCCGCATGCTGCAACTAAAGATGCTGCATGCCACAATGAAGATCCCACACATGGCAATGAAGATCCCGTGTGCTGCGACTAAGACCCAGTGGAGCCAAATAAATAAATTAATTAAAAAATAAGAAACAATCCCACTTACCATCACATCAAAAAGAATAAAACACCTAGGAGAAAACCTACCTAAGGAGACAAATGACCTATACTCTGAAAACTATAAGAGCACTGATGAAAGAAATTGAAGATGACACAAACAGATGGAAAGACATACCATGTTCTTGGATTGGAATTATCAATATTGCCAAAATGACTCTACTACCCAAGGCAATCTACAGATTCAATTCAATCCCTATCAAATTACCAATGGCATTTTTCCACAAAACTAGAACAAAAAATCTTAAAATCTGTATGGAGACACAAAATACCCCGAATAGCGAAAGCAATCTTGGGAAAGAAAAACGGAGCTGGAGGAATCAAGCTCCCTGACTTCAGATTATACTACAAAGCTATAGTCATAAAAACAGTATGGTACTGGCTCAAAAACAGAAATATAGATCAATGGAACAGGATAGAAAGCCCAGAAATAAACCCACACACCTATGGTCAATTAATCTACGACAAAAGAGCCAAGATTATACAATGGTGGAATGACAGTCTCTTCAATAAATGTTGCTGGGAAAACTGGACAGCTACATGTAAAACAATGAAATTAGATGCAGCATATGGGCTCCTTAGTTGTGGCAGGTGAGCTTAGTTGTGGCATGCAAACTCTTAGTCGCAGCATGCATGTGGGATCTAGCCCCCTGACCAGGGATCAAACCCAGGCCCCCTGCATTGGGAGTGTGGAGTCTTATCCACTGTGCAACCAGGGAAGTCCCACCCCCACATATTTTAATTCTATCCTGTTTTCTAATACTCAACAAGCAATAGTGTTTTAAATAGTCAGTGTTTGCTTAGGTTTATTTATATATTTACCATATTGCCCTCCATTCTTTCTTGCACCTTACATCTTCTCTTTGGGATGACAAGCTTATGACTAAACCATGTCCCTTACAGTTTTCTTTTCTGAGGGTCTGCTGGAGGCTGTATCTCTGTTTTTGTTCATAGATAGCTATGTGATTTGTTTTGCCATGTAACTTAGAAAGAGTGTATTTTCAAAATTCAGTGACATTGCATAAAAGGGAATAAAATACCTTTTATTCCTTCATTCATCCATTATTTATAAGAACAACGTTTCCTAGTTCTTATATCAGAAAAAATGAAGGACAGAAATAAAATTGGTTGTAAAACCTATCTCAATAAGTAATACTGGGGGACTTCCCTGGTGGTCCAGTGGTAAATAATCTGCCTTCCAATGCAGGGGATATGGGCTTGATCCCTGGTTGGGGAATTAAGATCCCACATGGCGTGGGGCAACTAAGCCCGCACACCACAACTGCTGAGCTTGCGCGCCTCAACAAGAGAGCCTACATGCCGCATACTATGGAGCCCACGTGCTCTGCACCCCACACGCCACAACTACAGAGCCTACGCACCCTGGAACCCACGCGCCACAACTAGAGAGAGAAAACGCGCACACCACAACTAGAGAGAAGCTCGGTGCCACAACAAAGAGTCCACGCACTGCAATGAAAAGTCCCACACGCCTCAACGAAGACCCCACATGCCTCAACGAAGACCCCATGTGCTGCAACTAAGACCTGACACAGCCAAAAAAAACAAAAAACAAAATAAATAAATATTAAAAAGAAAAATAATACTGGGACTTTCCTGGTGGCACAGTGGTTAAGACTCCGCACTCCCAATGCAGTGGGCCTGGGTTTGATCCCTGGTCAGGAAACTAGATCCCACATGTGGGCTGCAACTAAGAGTTTGCATGCCACTACTAAGGAGCCTGCAAGCTGCAACTAAGGAGCCCACCTGCTGCAACTAACACTTGGTGCAACCAAATAAATATTTTTTTTAAATGAAATTAGAACATTTTTTAACCCCAAACACAAAAATAAGCTCAAAATAGACTAAAGATCTAAATGTGAGACGAGACACTCTAAAACTCTTAGAGGAAAACATAGGCAGAACACTCTCTGACATAAATCACAGCAGTATTTTTTTCCATCCATCTCCCAGAGTAATGGAAATAAAAACAAAAATAAACAAATGGGACCTAATTAAACTCAAAAGCTTTTGCACAGCAAAAGAAACCATAGACAAGATGAAAAGACAACCCACTGATTCAGAGAAAATATTTTCAAATTATCTGACTAACAAGGGATTAGTCTCCAAAATTTACAAACAGCTCATGCAGCTTAATATCATCAAAGCAAACAACCCAAAAAAAAAAATGGGCAGAAGACCTAAATAGACATTTCTCCAAATAAGACATACAGATGGCCAATAGGCACATGAAAAGATGTTCAACATCACTAATTATTATAGAAATGCAAATCAAAACTACAATGAGGTATCACCTCACACCAGTCAAAATTGCTGTCATCAAAAAATCCACAAACAATAAATGCTGGAGAGGGTGTGGTGAGAAGGGAACCCTTCTACACTGTTGATGGGAATGTAAATTGGTACAGCCACTGGGGAGAGCAGTATGGAGGTTCCTTTAAAAACTAAAAATAGAGCTACCATATGATCTTGCAATCCCACTCCTGGGCATATATCCAGAGAAAAACATGGTCCAAAAGGATACATGCACCCCAGTGTTCATTGCAGCACTATTTACACTAGCCAAGACATGGAAGCAACGTAAATGTCCATTGACAGGAATGGATAAAGAAGACGTGGCACATATATACAATGGAATATTACTCAGCCATTAAAAAGAATGAAATAATGCCATTTGCAGCAACATGGATGGACCTAGAGATTGTCATACTAAGGGAAGTAAGTCGGGCAGAGAAAGGGAGATATATGATATCGTTTATATGCAGAATCTAAAAAGAAACGATACAGATGAACTTATTTACAAAACAGAAACAGATTCACAGACTCAGAGAATGAACTTACGGTTACTGGGGGGAGGGTTGGGTGGAAGGGATAGTTAGGGAGTTTGGGATTGACATGTACACACTGCTATATTTAAAATGGACAACCAACAAGGACCTACTGTATAGCACAGGGATTATGCTCCATATTATATAACAACCTAAATGGGAAAAGAATTTGAAAAAGAATAAATACATATATAAAAAATAAAAATAAGAAAGGCAAAAAAGAAACAAAAAAAATTTGACAAGTTAGATAAAGTGGACAAATTCCTTGAATAGAAAGTATCAGAGGTCACTGAAGAAAAAATAGATAACTTGAACTTTTGTTTTTTTGTATATTTGGTTTTTATCCTGTAACCTTGGTGAACATTCTAATCATTTTTTAATGGGTTCCTTGAGATCTTCTATATAAAAGATCATATCATTCACAAATAGGGAAAGTTTCACTTCTTCCTTTACAGTGTTGCTCCAGTTAGGACACCTAATACAATGTTGAAAAGCAGACTTCTTGTCTTCTTTCTGACTTTAGGAGGAAGCATCCAGTCTTTCACCTTTTAGTATTCCCTCAGCTGTGGGGTTGCCCCTCAGCGAAGTGGTATGCCCACAGTCACGCCGAGATGACAGTGGTTTTGGTAGAGTTGTCTTCCTGTCTTTCCTTGAACACACCTGGGGTTAAACTTCACTAATTTCCAGCCGATTGCTCTCTTGTTTTTAATTTATGCCTGGGCATAAATTTCTGTTCAGATTACTCCAATCAAGGCTCACTTGAAGGGATAGTTTCTGAGGTCAGTGTTCGATATTTGTTCTGACTCCAGGGGGGTTTCTCCTGCTGCCTTATTTCTGGTTCTCTTTCGAAAATTAACCAGCCTACAGTTTAGCATGTATCTTGAATCTCCTTCCAAATGTTTTTCACCAAAACATGCACTGTCCTTGTGAATCCTCTTAGGCTTGGTCTTCTCCATGCTCTGCTGTAAATGAAGTCAGTTCCTTCTGAAAGAGATTAGTAGTTATCTTTTTGTCCGGCTCAGCGGCCATGGCTCACGGGCCCAGCCACTCCGCGGCACGTGGGATCCTCCCGGACCGGGGCACGAACCCGTGTCCCCTGCATCGGCAGGCAGACTCTCAACCACTGCGCCACCAGGGAAGCCCTGTTGGAAGATTTTTAATCACAGTTTAAATTTCATTACTTGTGATTGGTCTGTTCATATTTTCTATTTATTCCTGGTTCAGTCTTGGAAGGTTATACCTTTCTAAGAGTTTGTCCATTTCTTCCAGGTTGTCCATTTTATTGGCTTGTAGTAGTCTCTTATGATGCTTTGTATTTCTGCGGTGTCCGCTGTAACTTCTCCTTTTTCATTTCTAATTTTATTGATTTGAGTCCTCTCCCTCTTTTTCTTGATGAGACTGGCTAATGGTTTATCAATTTTGTTTAACTTCTCAAAGAAGCAGCTTTTAGTTTGATTGATCTTTGCTATTGTTTTCTTTGTTTCTATTTCATTTATTTCTGCTCTGATCTTTATGATTTCTTTCCTTCTACTAACTTTAGGTTTTGTTTGTTCTTCTTTCTCTCGTTCCTTTAGGTGTAAGTTTAGATTGTTTATTTGAGGTTTTTCTTGTTTCTTGAGGTAAGCTTGTATTGCTATAAACTTCCCTCTTAGAACTGCTTTTGCTGCATCCCATAGGTTTTGGATCGTAATGTTTTTGTTGTAATTTGTCTCTAGGTTTTGATTTTTTAATTTCCTCTTTGATTTCTTCAGTGATCTCTTGGTTATTTAGTAACATATTGTTTAGCCTCCATGTGTTTGTGTTTTTTACGTTTTTTTCCCTGTAATTCATTTCTAATCTCATAGTATTGTGGTCGGAAAAGGTGCTTGATATGATTTCAATTTTCTTAAATTTACCAAGGCTTGATTTGTGACCCACAATGTGATCTACCCTGGAGAATGTTCCATGTGCACTTGAGAAGAAAGTGTAACCTGCTGTTTTTAGATGGAATGTCAGTTAAATCTATCTGGTCTATTGTGTCATTTAAAGCTTGTGTTTCCTTATTAATTTTCTGTCTGGATGATCTGTCCATTGGTGTAAGTGAGGTGTTAAAGTCCCCCACTATTATTGTGTTACTGTTGATTTCCTCTTTTATAGCTGTTAGCAGTTGCCTTATGTATTGAGGTGCTCCTATGTTGGGTGCATATATATTTATAACTGTTATATCTTCTTCTTGGATTGATCCCTTGATCATTATGTAGTGTCCTTCCATGTCTCTTGTAACATTCTTTATTTTAATGTCTATTTTATCTGATATGAGTATTGCTACTCCAGCTTTGATTTCCATTTGCATGGAATATCTTTTTTCATCCCCTCACTTTCAGTCTGTATGTGTCCCTAGGTCTGAAGTGGGTCTCTTGTAGACATCATATAGATGTGTTTTGTTTTTGTATCCATTCAGCCAGTCTGTGTCATTTGGTTGGAGCATTTAATCCATTCACGTTTAAGGTAATTATTAATAGGTATGTCCCTATTACCATTTTCTTAATTCTTATGGGTTTGTTTTTGAAGGTCCTTTTCTTCTCTTGTGTTTCCCACTCAGAGAAGTTCCTTTAGCATTTGTTGTAGAGCTGGTTTGGTGGTGCTGAATTCCCTTCGTTTTTGCTTGTCTGTAAAGCTTTTGATTTCTCCATCGAATCTGAATGAGATCCTTGCCGGTAGAGTAATCTTGGTTGTAGGTTCCTCCCTTTCATCACTTTAAGTATATCATGCCACCCCCTTCTGGCTTGTAGAGTGTCTGCTGAGAAATCAGCTGTTAACCTTATGGGAGTTCCCTTGCATGTTATTTGTCTTTTTTCCCTTGCTGCTTTCAATAATTTTTCTTTGTCTTTAATTTTTGTCAATTTGATTACTGTGTGTCTCGGCATGTTTCTACTTGGGTTTATCCTACCTGGGACTCTCTGCATTTCCTGGACTTGGGTGGCTATTTCCTTTCACACGTTTGGGAATTTTTTTTTTTTTTGGTACGCGGGCCTCTCACTGTTGTGGCCTCTCCTGTTGCAGAGCACAGGTTCCGGACGCGCAGGCTCAGCGGCCATGGCTCACGGGCCCAGCCGCTCCGCAGCATGTGGGATCTTCCCAGACTGGGGCATGAACCCGCGTTCTCTGCATCGGCAGGCGGACTCTCAACCACTGAGCCACCAGGGAAGCCCCCGTTTGGGAATTTTTTTACTATAATCTCTTCCAATTATTTTCTCGGGTCCTTTCTCTCTTTCTTCTCCTTCTGGGACCCCTATAATGTGAATGTTGTTGCATTTAATGTCCCAGAGGCCTCTTAGGCTGTCTTCATTTCTTTTCATTCTTTTTTCTTTATTCTGTTCCGCAGCAGTGAATTCCACCATTCCGTCTTCCAGGTCACTTATCCGTTCTTCTGCCTCAGTTATTCTGCTATTGATTCCTTCTAGTGTAGTTTTCATTTCAGTTATTGTATTGTTCATCTCTGTTTGTTTGTTCTTTAATTCCTGTAGGTCTTTGTTAAACATTTCTTGCATCTTCTCGATCTTTGCCTCCATTGTTTTTCTGAGGTCCTGGATCATCTTCACTATCATTATTCTGAATTCTTTTTCTGGAAGGTTGCCTATCTACACTTCATTTAGTTGTTTTTCTGGGGTTTTATCTTGTTCCTTCATCTGGTACAAAGTCCTTTGCCTTTTCATTTTGTCTGTTTTTCTGTGAATGTGGTTTTCCTTCCACAGGTTGCAGAATTGTAATTCTTCTTGCTTCTGCTGTCTGCCCCCTCCATACAGTAACTCTTATGTTTAACTTTTTGAGGAACTGCCAAATTGTTTTCCAAAGTGATTGCACTCTTTTACATTCCCACCAGCAACATATGAGGGTAAATTTCTCCACATCCTCAAACAAGTATTGTTTTAAATATTATTTTAAATTAGCATACTTTACTTAACATAAGGAGAAACATTAGTCCAATACTCTGTAAATGACAATAGTACTTCTAATGGATTTGTATTAAATCCTCTGCTAAATACCAGAAATAATGACCCTATCAAAACAACAGTCTGTTCAAAACATATTACAAAGCTACAGTAATCAGAGAGTGTAGTATTGGCATAAAAACAGATACATAGTGCTTCCCTGGTGGCACAGTGGTTGAGAGTCCGCCTGCCAATGCAAGGGTCACGGGTTCGTGCCCTGGTCTGGGAAGATCCCACATGCCGCGGAGCAGTTGGGCCCATGAGTCATGCCTGCTGAGCCTGTGCGTCTGGAGCCTGTGCTTCACAACGGGATAGGCCACAACAGTGAGAGGCCTGCGTACTGCAAAACAAACAAAAACAAAAACACAACAACAAAAACAGAAACATAGACAAATGGAATAGAATAGAGAGCCCAGAATTAAACCCTGTGTATATGGTCAAATGATCTTTGCAAGGGTGCCAAGACCATACAGTGGGGAAGGATTTACCTTCAATAAATGATGCTGGGAAAACTGTATATCCACATGTGAAATAATGAAAATGGACCCTTACCTTACACTATATACAAAAAGTAACTCAAATGAGTTAAAGATCTAAACATAAGACCTAAAACTATAAAATTCCTAGAAGAAAACATACAGGAAGCGTTTCATGACATCAAATGTGACAATGACATCTTGACTATAATACTAAAAGTACAGGCAAGAAAAGTAGACAAATGGGAATCTATCGAACTTAAAATTTTTTCTGCAAATAAAAGGAAACAATCAACAAAGTGAAAAGGAAACCTGCAGAATGGGGAAAATAATTGCAAATTATATATCTAATAAGGGGTTAATATCCAGAATGTATAAAGAACTCCTACAACTCAACAACAACAAGCAACCCAATTAAAAAATGGTCAAAGGACTTGAATAGTCATTTCTTCCTATACAAATGGCCAAGAAGCACCTGAAAAAATGCTCAACATCATTGATCAACTGCGAAATGCAAATCAAAGTTACAAGGTATCATCTCATACTCATTAGGATGGCCAAAATTAAAAAAAAAAAAAGCAAATAACACATGTTGATGAGGATATGGAGAAACTGGAACACTTGCATACTGTTGGTGGAAATGTAAGATGGTGTAGCCATTATGAAAAACAGTATGGAAGTTCCTCAAAAACTTAGAATTACCATATGATCCAGTAATCCCACTTCTTGGTTTATAGCCAAAGAGTTGAAAGCAGGATTTCAAAGAGGTCATTGCAGTATATTTACAATAGCCAAGAAGTGGAAGTAGCCCAAATGTCCACTGACAGATGAATGGATGTTGAAAATATACATACAATGTAATATTATTCAGCCTTAAAAAAGGAGGAAATCCTGTTACATGCTTCAACATGGAAGAACCCTGAGAACATTTTGCTGAGTGAAATAAGCCAGTTGTAAAAGAAAAAATACTGTATAATTCCACTTATATGAGATATCTAAAACAGTCAAATTTCTGGAAATAGAAAGTAGAATGGTGGTTGCCAGGGGCTGCAAGTAAAGGGAAATGAGGAGCAGTTGTTTGATGGGTACAGAGTTTTAATTTTGCAAGATTAAAACATTCTACAGATCTGTTATACAACAGTATGAATATAGTTAACACTATGATACTGCACACTTAAAAATGGTTGAGGGTAAATTAATACTGTGTGTTTTTTGCCAGAATTTTAAATTTTTTTAAATATTTGGAAAACAAAACTGCCATCTGTTCCCACCACCCTTAGCTTATCACTTTGGTCATCAATTACAAAAGGTCTTGAGTTTGACATATTGATACATAAGTTGAATTCTTGGAAGATTCCCTCTAATTCTTTGACCTTGATTTTGAAAGTGTGGATACCCTCACTGTCCATAATTGCCCAAGCTAGAAATACTAGGAATCATCTTTTCTGACTCTTCCCTTTTCTTCTCTGACCATGTGTAATCGTCCACCTAGCTCTGTATATTCACTGAGCACTATACATGTCCATTAGTGGGTGCTCAAGAAATACATGTAGAAGGAAGGAAGGGATCTGTTAAATCTTCCCTTTTTTTCCTTCTATTTCTCCTTCAGTAAAAACTAAGTACTATTTTAGTTCTCATATCTGTATCTTTCATGGCTTCACTGGTCTCCTTACTTCTAGATTCTTAACCCTTCAATCTTATCTCTACACACTCAGCAGAAACTGGCTTCCTGATCACCTAAGACCCCTCATGATGTAGCCTACCTTATATTTCTCATGTAATCTCCCTTCAGCTCTCCCATCTTTACTCTTATGGACCCTACTCTGTAGCCCTACAGAGCTCTTCATTGCTGAGTACGCCATTTTAAGCATGTTATCATGCTTTTACTTATGATATTTCTTCTGCCCGACTGGAAGTCCTCTACTTCCTCCTCTATCAGGTAAACATCTTTAAATGCTCAACTTTAACACAGACCCACAGGGAAGCCTTCTATTTTCCTTCAGACAGAGTCTGATCTTTCTTCTTCTGTGGTCACAGAGAACTCTGCAAATGCTTCTATTATAACACTACTCACACAGCCATAGAATTATTTCTAAACATCTTAGTTGTTCCCACTTGATGGAACTTAAAAATAGGAACAGTGTGCTATTTCCCTTTGTATATAACAATCCTAGCACACTACTAGCAATGTATTATTTTCTTGATAAATATTTATGTACTTGCAACTTATTTGTATCTTTGAACCTAAAGTGTATTGCTTGGGGGAGGAAGGAAATAAAGTGTATTGTTTGCAGACAGCATACAGTTGGATCATGTTTGTTTGTTTGTTTGTTTGTTTTGGCCATACCATGTGGCTTAGGGGATCTTAGTTCCCCTACCAGGGATTGAACCTGGGCCCTCGGCAGTGAAAGCAGAGTCCTAACCACTGGACCGCCAGGGAATTCCCTTGATTGGACTTTTTAATCCATTCATGTTTATTGTCTTTACTGATAAAGTAGGATTTCCTTCTGTCATTTTTCCATTTGTTTTCTAAATGCTTTATGTCTTTTTTATTCCTCTATTCCTTCATTATTGCCTTCTTTTGTGTTAAAATAGGTACTTTATAGTGTGCCATGTTAATTCCCTTTGTTATTTTACTATATATTTTTTGAGTTATTTTCTTAGTGGTGCTCTGGAGATTATAACTGACATCTTAATGTAAAATAATCTAATTCAGATTAATACCAACTTAATTTAAATAATAAAATATTTGCTCCAGTTTAGCTGTGTTCCCTCCCCCTCCCTTGTGTTATTACTGTCATATAAATTCCATCTTTATATATTAAAAGCCCATCAGTACCGTTTTATAACTATTACTTTATGCATTTGTCTTTTTCTTTTTTGGTCACACTGCATGGCTTGCAGGATATCAGTTCCCCAACCAGGGATTGAACCCAGGCCACAGCAATGAAAGTACAGAATCCTAAGCACTAGACCACCAGGGAACTCTCACAGTTGTCTTTTAAAATTGGGAGAATAGAAGAGTGACAAACAAAAATATATTTACATATTTTTTTATACTTACGTATGTATTTAACCTTACCTGTGCTCTTCATTAATTTATGTGGACTTGAGTTCCTGTCTAGTGTCATTTCATCTCAGCCTGATGAAGTATTTCTTTTTTTAAAAATTATATATTTATTTAGTTATTGGCTGCATTGGGTCTTCGTTGCTGTGCACAGGCTTTTCTCTAGTTGCGGCAAGTGGGGGCTACTCTTCGTTGCAGTGAATGGGCTTCTCATTGCGGTGGCTTCTCTTGTTGTGGAGCACAGGCTCTAGGTGCACGGGCTTCAGTAGTTGTGGCACATGGGCTCAGCAGTTGTGGCTCGCGGGCTGTAGAGCGCAAGCTCAGTAATTGTGGCACACGGGCTTAGTTGCTCCGTGGCATGTGGGATCTTCTCAGAGCAGGGCTCGAACTCGTGTCCCCTGCATTGGCAGATGGATTCTTAACCACTGCGCCACCAGGGAAGTCCCTGATGAAGTATTTCTTGTAAGACAGTTCTGCTAGTGACAATTCTCTCAGCTTTTGTTTATCTGAGAATGTCTTAATTTCTCTTTCATTTGAAGTATAGTTTTACCGGATATAAAACTTTTGGGTGATAGTCTCTTTCTTTCAGCACTTTGAAATATGCTGTCCCTCTGCACTTCAAGATTTCTGTGGAGAAGTCATCTGTTAACCAAATTGAGTATCCCTTACTGTTTTTAAGAGCCTCTTTTTGTTTTTTGTTTTGTTTTGTTTTGTTTTTTTGCGGTACGCGGGCCTAGGCTCCAGACGCGCAGGCTCAGCCGCCATGGCTCAGGGGCCTAGCCGCTCCGCGGCATGTGGGATCTTCCCAGACCGGGGCACGAACCCATGTCCCCTGCATTGGCAGGCGGATTCCCAACCACTGCGCCACCAGGGAAGCCCCTCTTTTTGTTTTTAACTTTTGACAGTTTGATGATGATTGCCTAGGTTTGGATTTCTTTGACTTTACCTTCTAGGAGTTTGCTGAGTTTTTTGAATGTGTTGATTTAGATTTTTCATCAGATTAAGAAAGTTGTTTGGTCATTAGTTCTTCAAATATTCTTTCTGCCATTTCAGTAAACAAAGGATGTTGCAGCCATAAAGGTATCAGCCACTGCAGCTGCCCCTGATGGTACACGCTTATGGAATTCAGGATGGAAAAAAACAGGTTGCTGCCACCAAGCCATCAGCCACTGTAGCTGCCCACCCCCCACTCCCATGGTGTGCCCTGAGGGTAATTCAGGATGGCGAAAAGCAGGGTACTGGCCCTAGGTAGCTAAGATGTATGTCACAGGTATAATTTCAATGAGCAGAGACTCTTGTATCTTCCCATACATAGAAAAGCACTAAAATCATTAACTTGAGATGTCTGTTTTTTGTAATTAGCAATAATCTTTTTTTTTAAATGTATTTATTTATTTATTTATTTTTGGCTGCATTGGGTCTTCGTTGCTGCACACGGGCTTTCTCTAGTTGCAGTAAGCGGAGGCTACTCTTTGTTGTGGTGCACGGCCTTCTCATTGTAGTGGCTTCTCTTGTTGTGGAGCATGGGCTCTAGGCACGCAGGCTTCAGTAGTTGTGGCGCACAGGCTCAGGAGTTGTGGCACGCAGGCTCAGTAGTCATGACTCATGGGCTTAGTTGCTCCGCGGCATGTGGGATCTTCCCAGACCAGGGCTCAAACCCGTGTCCGCTGCATTGGCAGGCAGGTTCTTAACCACTGTGCCACCAGGGAAGCCCATCAATAATCTTTTGATGTTCAACTAAATTTTTTTTTTTCCCAGCAAAAACTCCTGTATGTCCTGGCAACTCTCTTACCTCTTTGGAACAGTTCCTCAGAGTTATCTGAGAGGCTACTATCCTGGGCTATAGACCTCAGTAAGTAGGCCAAATAAAACATAATTCTCAACTTTTAGGTTGTGCAGGTTTTTTTCTGTCAACAGGTGTTTCAGGGACTTCCCTGGCAGTCCAGTGGTTAAGACTCCGTGCTCCCACTGCAGAGGGCACTAGAGGGCACTGATTTGATCCCTGGTCAGGAAACTAAGATCCCACATGCCGTGTTGTGGGCCAAAAATAAATAAATAAATAATAATAATAATAATCCCCATGCATACAAAGATATGTACACATTTATATGATCCCATGTGCTACTTCCAGATCCTTACCTGGCACTGCAGAACTAACTGCTGCTGACTCTTCAAGATTGTTTTTGGGACTTCCCTGGTGGCCCAGTGGTAAAGAATCCGCCTTCCAATGCAGGAGACGCAGGTTCAATCCCTGGTCGGGGAACTAAGATCCCACAGGCCACGGGGCAACTAAGCCTGCGTGCCACAACTACAGAACCCATGCACTACTGAGCCTGCGCGCCTCAACTAGAGAGAAGCCTGAGCACTGCAACTAACATCTGACACAGCCATATATGAAAAAAATATATAAATAAATAAATTTAATTTTAAAAAAGACTGCTTTCACTTGTACTTTCCTTTGAAAATAAAATCCTCTAAAAAACAAAACAAAACAAAAACAGTTGTTTCAAATTAGACTTTTTGCCTTATAATTTCCCAATGTTTCAAGGGGAACCATTCTTTCTAGGATTCACTGTCTAGTGCCATAATTTCCCTGGATCTTAATTATGGGATTTCATCATTTATCCATTCAAAAAACACCAGAATGGCAGGTAACAGTCTTTGTTTACTGAAATGGCAGGCAACATTCTTTGTCCACACACATCTCAAGCAGTGATGATAATTTGATGTCTGCAGTATCTTGCTATTTGGGGTAATGCCTTTTGGTTTTGGAAACAAAAAGGAACTCCCAGAAGAAAAAGCAGCTAAGTGGTGACAAACTGAGCGTACTGCTTAAAGCTCACAGGTACATTTGTAGTCAGCACAAAGTTTTTCAATCCTAAATATAAGCCTCACTGATGATCTATTCTAGCAGTCCCCAAATCTAGCTACAACCTGAAATCATTTAGGGAGCTTATTTCCAAGTGCAAAAGAGAGTGAACACTTTTGTACACATCTTACAGGTAATTATTGAATTATATACTCTTGGACTTCCAGGCACCAGTTTATAACAGGCTGCTGCCAAACTACAACTGAAAAGGCCAAAGGAACTAAATAACAAGGGAAAAATCTGCATCAATAAGTAGATAGGATCCAAATGCTCCAAACTTAAAAAAAAAATTCTGGGTGTTGAACAAGACGAGACTGAAGAAAAATATGCCAGAGATGACATTCAACTTCTCTTCCAAAAACAAAACAAAAACAAAAACCAGAATGGTGGTATGGTAAGTAAATAAAGGAGATCTTGGTAGAATCCAACTATCAACCTCTAATTCGGTGGAATAAAGAGTGGCAGAAAGGGAGTTCCCTGGAGGTCCAGTATTTAGGACTTGGCACTTTCACTGCCAAGTGAAAAGTTCAATCCCTGGGTTATATAATCCCAGGGTTCAATCCCTGGTCGGTGAACTGGGATCCTGCAAGCCACGTGATGTAGTCAAAGGGGGGTGGGGTGGCAGAAAGAATAAGGTCACAAGACTTTAGGGGAGCAGTCCAACTGAAGGCCACATTTAAAAGGCCTTTGAAAGCCACAGCAGTTGGAAATCCTCAGGGTAAGCACGCCCATACCAAACATAAGCCCACAGGTGATGTGGTATTTCCCCACCTAGGAGGAAATTGCAATAGGAAAGACATGGAATACAGTCACACAATCTATGTGGAATGGGAGCTGGACCAATTAAAAAGTTAGGAAGCTGACCCTCGTACAGATATTTCACCAAACACAAAAAAGAAACTCTCAGGATGTTGGATTATGGACCTAGTCATGCATATTTACAACAGGAGCTCTCCCACTTAAAGACTGGAGAGGACATACTCAACCACACGACAGTGTGTAATGTGGCGATCCAAGGAGGATCTCCTTCCTTTGTTTTTAAGCAAATGTTAGACTTAAATAGACCTCTTTTCTTTCAAGAATGAAAAAATACTGAAAAAACTCAAAATGGAACCTATGGGACAATTCTGCAATGTAAATAAGAGAACTTAATAGCAAGGTGGAGTCTATTTTTTATTCTTTAATTTACCAAGTATTCATTGAATGTCTATTGTGTGCCAAGCACTGTTCTAGGTACTTGGGATATGTTGATGAATCTTAACCACATGGAGATTACACTGGGGGAGAGGGAAGAAACAGACACTAAACATAGATTTTTAGAAGTTAGTACATGTATTAGAAAAGGATAAGAAATTTGGAAAAGAGAAAAAGACCAAGATAAGGAGGGTCTGGATTGCTGAGGGATAAGTATGAGAGATGAGGTCATGACAGCAGTATTTAAATAGGATTGTTAAGGAAGTCCTCATCGAGAAGGTGACGTTTAAACCAAAACTTGAATACAGGAGAGTTAGCTGTGGGTTTATTTGGGAAAAGAGAATTGCAGTCAGAGTGAACAACTGTACAGAGGAATGTGACTGATGTGTTAATAGAACAGGTAGAAACTAGTGTGGCTGGAATGGAATGATGCGTAGCCTTTGCAGAGGTTTAATCTGTGGCATAATCTTACTTATGGTTTAAGGACTATTCTAGCCGCTCTGTTAAAAGAGACTGAAAAGGGTGGGGCAAAGAGAAAAGCAAGAAGACCAATTAGGAAGCTACTATAGTAACCCAGGTAAGAGGTGGTAGTGATTCAGGCCAGAGTAGTAGGAATGGAGGTATTGGGACATGGTCATATTCTGGACATATTTTGAAAATAGAGCCAACAGATTTCCTCATGAATTGGGTGGGTGTATAGTGAGAGAAAAGGAGTTAAGGATGACTCCAAGATATTTGGCCTGAGCTACTATAGAGCTGGAGCTGCTATTAACTTAGCTGGAGAAATCTGTGTGGAAGAGATTTTGAGGGGAAAGATCAAGAGTTTGGTTTTGGACATGTTAAGTTTGGGATGCCTACCGGACATCCAAGTGGAGATGTAGAGCTGGCAGTCAGATAAATGAGGCTGCAGTTTTAATGAAATGTTTACAGTAGAGATATGATTTGGGGAGCCTTCAAATGGTTTTTTAAAACATGAGGCTGGCTGAAGGAGTGAATGATGGAGAAGAGGACAAAGCCTGAACTCTGGGACACCTGAACATTATTAGTAGCAGGGAGAAGAGGAGGAATCAAAGGAAGGGAGATGGAGGAATAACAACCAGCGAGACAGGGGAAATATTCAGTGTCATGGGCTGGAAACCAAGTAGTCAGCTTTATAAATTGTGTATCAGATCTTTTCTAGAAAACAGGTTTCAATTCCTTTCTGTTTTCAGTGGCCTCCTCCTCATTTCCCCAACCATTTGGCCACCGAAAACGGGAGTGAATATGAGATGGATACCTTTCCTAAAACACAAATAGTCCACTACAACAATTTTGGGGAGGGGGAGCCTCGGTTAAGATATGAGCCTGAAGTTTGATTTAGCCAAAATTTGAGGTGAAAATTTAAAAATTACACTTTCCATGTTTTAATAGTGAAAAATGGCACTAAATTGCTACCTTAATAACAAAGTTTTTTCAAAAACTCCAAAAGATTTTTATTCATTATTTTTTTACATTTCTAGATTTACATTTCTAGTTTCCACTGCTAGAGAAAATGGTAGTGCTGGTTGTTTGTTTGGGGGTGATTTAGTGTGTGTGTGTGTGTGTGTGTGTGTGTGTGTATGCAGGATTGCACCAGAACAGTTGTTTCCTGCCTCTAAACTGGCTTAGACAAGTTAGACCAAGCGAAGTTTTCCCATATGCTAAATATAATATTGACCTGACACACTTGTTTAATAATCAATAAAAATGATTTTAAAGCACTCTGTTAAAAAAAACTGTGCAAAAATTACCTAGTTGCATGCTGTTTTATAGTAGTTTTATAGAACAGAAAGAAAGAGGCTGCAGGCTGTGCAGCAGTGCACTAGGTTCATCCAGAAAGGGATGGACGAAATTTCCTTTCATGTCATAAACTGATTGTGATTCTAGATATGAAAGAGATTTTTAATGTTTTTTTAACTAGAGGCTCCTAAACATTAAATTTGGGGAATTCCCTGCTGGTCCAGTGGTTAGGACTCCACGCTTTCACTACTGAGGGCGTGGGTTCAAAACCTGGTCGAGGAACTAAGATCCTGCAAGCCCCATGGCGTGGCCAAAACAAAAACAAACAAACAACAACAACAAAATTAAAGTTTTGAAAGCATGAAGCTGATATTTTTAAAAGCTCTGTATTTTAATGAGGATAATCATTACTATATAAGACATATACTATGTGCCCAACACGACAGATACTGAAAGAAATCTGAGAGGTTAAGATATTCTCCCTGCCCTGAACAGTTTTCCAACTTTGCTAGGCGATCAAGAGGTGTGTGCTGAAATAATTAGGTAGTATCAGTACGATGGGGCCATAAAACAGTAATGTATTTGATAAATGTCATGGGTCTGTAGGGAAGGAATATATCAGTGTAATCTGGAAAAATCTGTCCAGCAAAGAAGGTGGGATTTGAGTTAGGCCTCCAAGATACATAGAATGCGGACAAGTAAAAGAGAGCATTTCACCAGGTAAGATAGACAAAGACAGCACAAGCTGGTAAAAATTCTTTGAAATGTTATATAAATCATCAAAATAGTCACTGAGGTCACCTGCCTTTTTCAAAAGACCCAATATTAGTGTTTGTCAAGATTTGCTTTCAGAAATAAGATGAGCTTTTTTTTCCCCAAGTAGTGAGGATGGACTTGTGTGTTCATTCAGTTACACAGCATGGGGTAGACTAAAGTTAATTGGCCTACTGAGTACCTGAAACCCGTCTTAAATTGTATCTTATCTCTGAGATACAGTAGTCAACTGAATAGTCAACTGAGAAATGACAAAGGAAAATTCCTTGAATAGAGGTGCGGTTGGGTTTTACTACCACCAGGGGGAGAGAGCGCATTAAAAAAAAAGGACAACCCTGGCAACCGTTTCTAAATCTTAGGAGCAGCAATGGCCCACGTCTAACCCACTAAACTGGGGGCCCTAGGGTCGCAATTTCTTGGTATGTGCTCTTTGAAATAACCACGTTTGTATTCTTCTTAGCATTTTGAAGCAACTACGTGTAGGAGCTTCCTCCAATAAGCTAAGTAATGAACTCCCATTTAAAAATCATTCTGAGGCTTCCCTGGTGGCACAGTGGTTAAGAATCCACCTGCCAATACAGCGGACACGGGTTCGAGCCCTGGTCCAGGATGATCCCACGTGCCATGGAGCAACTAAGCTCATGCGCCACAGCTACTGAGCCTGCGCTCTAGAGCCTGCGCGCCACAAACCCTGAGCCCTTGCGCCACAACTATAGAAGCCCACACGCCTAGAGCCCGTGCTCCACAACAAGAAAAGCCACCGCAATGAGAAGCCTGCACACCGTAACAAAGAGTAACCCCCACTCACCACAACTAGAGGAAGCCCACACGCAGCAATGAAGACCCAATGCAGCCAAAAGTAAAATAAAATAAATTTTTTTAAAAAAACATTCTGGTTTATAACCTGATCACGCAGGCATCCTCCTTCTAAGAAGACATTTATTATATGTACCAAAGGTTTAACATGATTGCAAAATCCCCAAATTTGAAAAAAAAAAAAAGAGCGGGGAGTGGTTAAGTATTTGACAATTGAATTATCGGTCTCTTACGCCACTCATCTTTTCAGAGGTACCCCAGCGCTGGATCCCTGGATTCCCTGTTTTCAAATTCCCCTTAACAGCCCCCTTCCCTTCTTTCCTAACTCTGTCCCTACCCACCTGACCCAGAGTTACTTTGGAGGCCGCACCGATTTCCTTGGCAGCCAGCCCCAAGGCCAGCCAGCTGCCCTCCTGACTGTGACCTCTAGACATTGCTCTCCTGAAACAGATAAAGATTTGTTCTTTACAGGTGGGGATGCGTGAAAAACTCGAGGCACTTATCACCGTGACATAATTTTAAGCACGTATGTTCCAGACCCAACAACTAAAATACATGAATTGGTTCGTGTAATCTTCATTAAAAAAATTCCGCGAAGCGGATACTAATACTGCCCTCGCGTCACAGGTGAGGACACAGAAGCCCAAGACAGTTAAACAGCTGGCCGAGCCCCAGACCTAATCCACGGCGGGACGCGCTTTGCACCCAGCTGGTCTGAGCCTGCCGCGCGCATACCTCTGCCTGCGCGTGGGCTGTGCCGACGGCGGGGGTGGGATGCGGGCAGAGAGCGGCCGGCGCGGACTCGCAGGGCGCAGCACCCCGAAATACTTCCCACCTGGCTGTCTCGAAGGCGGGGTCCGCACCTTTTCCTCGCCCGCGGGGCCTCAGGTTACAGTCGGCCCCGGCCTGCACGTGACCGGCGGCGGCATGCGGCGCGCAGCGGCCGATCACAGGGCGGGGACTGGGCCTGGCGGAAGCCCCGCCCCATCCCGGGCCAGTTAACTGGCGGCCGCTGCGCTGCCATCCACTTCGCTGTGCGGCAGTCTGGGTCGGCGGTGTACGCGCGGCTGCGGCCATGGCCACGGTGCGGGAGAAGGCGGCGGCTCTCAACCTGACGGCTTTCCAGAGTCCCGCGCAGAGGCCTCCCAGTAGGTGTCGAGGACCCGGTCTGGGAACGCTGGGGGTCACGGGGCGGGCGGGGGGCGCAGGCTGAGGTTCTCGCGCGGGCGGGTCATCTCGCCAGGTACAGCTAGGTCCGCGGCCGCCTCCGAGAGCTCCGCACAGCTGTGGCCGTTCGGGCCGGCGCCCCCGCCGGTGAGCTGCTGTGCCGGACCCTGGTGCCCTCGCAGCCAGCTTTCTCCTAAGTTACCCGGACTTTTAACTTCACCGCGCACTAGTCTGTGCGCCAGCTGCGTGCCGGGCGCTTGCAGTAGGTCTCCAGACGTGCTGCACATCACTACTGGTTACTGTCTCAGCCACAAACCTTGACTCCACAATATGGTCAGGGGCCCAGTGCCTCTGTTGCCCAGTTTGTTGCCCAAACTCTTCCTGGGAGTGGTGAGAGGTTTCTGTTACATTAAGTTCTACCGGCAGGAACTTGGCATAAAAGGTATTTATTAGTTACACTTCCTGGATAAGCAGTATTTCAATGAGTAGAAGTTTTTGATTTTCCTTTTCAATGGTTGCATGAGATAAGAAGAAACACTGGTGAATTTTGCCAGCTTAATCATGTCCTGGAGGCAGGTTACTTAGGATGTTAGTATGCTAACATCTTGGTTTCTTTAAATGTCCAAACAATTGAACGGAATCGGATGATCGGTTCTAAAATTCCGATTTTAGCATACCCTACGTCTCAGTTAATAGAGTTAAGGGGTACAGATAATACTTGGCTCTTTTGTTTTCCTTTTAGAGAAGTTACAACTTTCCCCCCTTTCTGTAGCTACAATGTGGGTTGCTGTAGGAATTAGTTCCCTTATTATTAAGCCTTTCATTTGTAAAAGCAAACCAGTGAAACTGTGACTCCTTCCTCAAGATGACAGTGGTCAGTGGATTGACGTGGGACAAATTGGGTGCATCTCAGTGCCCCCAGTTTTCTGTTTAACTTACAATTAGTGATGCTCCTTTTAATCTTCAAAATGCTAATGATAAATTGTGATAGAGAACCACTTTTCATTTGTACTTTTCTAAGAACGATCTTAATATTAATCTTACTCTCCAATTAAAAGGATTCAAATAAGCGCATGATGGCTACATTCAGAATTTCTCCAGTGTTTACAGTGTGAAGAGAAGGGAAATACTTCATCGTTTAGGAATGTAAAATCAAATAATATTGGAAACAGTCTTGAGAATTCTTTAGGCTTACTTTCTGGGTGAAAGAAATTGCCAAATTGTGTGTGATTGAAAGTCCTGTCTTCTCTAACAGCTGAAATTCCTGTTCTGAGCTTTGGTCATTAGTGAACAGGTGCTTCGTATAAGGGAATATGTATTCAAAATTAAGTAGATGACTCTCAGAGGGAAGAGTTGAAGTGCTGGTCATCGAATTTGAACCCAAGGAAAGGACCACTGTCTTCTGCACACCAGGTGCAGTGGGCAGAGAAGGGCCCAGTGTGTTTTCTCATCTGTTTTGGTTGCTACAGTTGGAACCCTACCTGTTATCCTATGTTCATCCCCCTTCCCACTCTTTAGTTGCCTTGTCACAGTCCTAGCGAGCATGGTAATGGGAGCCTGTGTTCTTGGTTCCCTGCCATTCTCTTTCTGTGTCCTCTGGCAAGCAGCTTTGTATTTTTGTTCCTCTACCTATTAGTAATCCTTCCATAGTTTAAAGGGGCTGTAACAACCAGGGACCTGATTTATGTAGAAGAAATAAAGTCTGCATGCTAACCTTTAGTAAGTAATTTGAAGAAATTTGTCTTTTAATATAGACAAGCAAGAAAGTGGTATGTTATCCTGTTATCCCTTTATACTGTAACCTAATTCTTTGAATTCACCTGGTATCACTTTTCCAGGGAGCTCAAAGTACTTCCCATATGCTATCTCATTAATCTGTATGAATTAAAGCAGGGGCCAGTGCCTACTTTTGTTAATAGTTCTCTAAACATATTCTAAAATTGTTCTTTATTTATTTTACGTAGTTTACCTGCAGCCTTCTTTTCAGAGGCAATGTCAGTCTTCAGCATGACATCTCTAATGCTGTGTAAGAGGAAAACAAACTTTGGATTACCAAAACCAATATGCAGTAAAAGTGTTGCAGTATTGATACTGGCGTATAGGAAGTTTTCCCCACTCAGCACATCTGCCTAGTTTTAACACTCAAAGCACAGCTCTCTACATTTATCTATTTTCATGACGTTTTGGTTAATGTCTAATAAATGTAGTCCTTTTCCTTTGTCTTAACAATTCTGTGAGTAATGTTTTAAAACCTCTTTTGAAAAAAAATAATTCTTAAGAAAAATTCTCTCAAATCCTAAATGATTTAGGATTTTACATACTTGTTATCTTCTGATGAGGAGTTAAATCTTCTGGTATGTGTCACATTTGTCATCTCGCCTGCTAGTGGTCTTTATTTGACTGACTACTGTTCAGCACTTGACCTCATCATCCAAGTGGTATGAATAGGTAGAGGGTAAACTCTTTGAGGGTGGGGACTGTGTCTTCTTAGTTCAAAGAAAGGAAGAGGAAGAAAGAGACCTTCCTTTTTTTAACTTTTTAAATAAACTTAAACATTTTTAGAATAGATTTAGATTTACAAAAAGTCACTAAGTTAGTGCTTAGAGTTCCCATATGCCCTTCACTCAGTTTCCCTTATGATTAACATCTTACATTTAGTGTAATACATTTGTCACAATTAGTGAACCGATATTGATAGTCCATACTTTTACTCAGGTTTCCTTAGTTTTTGCCTAATATCCTTTTTCTGTTCCAGGGTCCCATCCAGTATATTACATTACAGTGAATCCACATGTCCTTCGGCTCTTCTAGATTGAGACAATTTCCCCTTTCGTTTTTATACGTCTGTTAATTGCTGGGTACGTGCCAGCCACTTTACATATATATCTTAGATGACCTTCACAGTAACTGAGAGCAGTGGAATTAACTCTGTTTTGCACCAGAAAAGTTAGGCAGTTTGCCCAAGATTGCATTATTAGTAATGATGGAGCCAAGAATAGAGAACCAAGTTCTCTGGGACTCCAGAACCCACACTCTCGTCTTTTTCTATTCACAGAACCTAGCACTGTGCCTGCTGCATTAACACAAGTTTCCATGTCTAAACAGTATTCAATTAACCTAGGGTTTCTGAACCTCAGCGCTGCTGACATTTTCTTTGTTGTTGCGGGAGCTGGCCTGTCACTGTAGAATGTTAAGCAGTGTCCCTGGCCCGTCTACCCACTAAACATCCGTAGCATTTCTCCCTCAGCTTATAACAACCAAAAATGGCTCCAGACATTGCCAAATGTCCGGGGGGAGTAAAATCACCCACTAGAACCACTGTGTTAACCCTTCTTTAAAATATTTTAATAGTTGGCAGTAATCTACAACTAACAAGTATTGAATAATTTGAACCTCTGTGAAGTATAAGGAAATTTGAATGAAATAAGGCACTAGCTCACTGTTTCTTTAAGTTTTGTGCAAAACTGCCTAACATGAGCTCTCTGAATTCTTTTCTTTTGTGTGTGTTGGGGGTGGGGGCAGTGTAATGTCCAAAATTGAAAATACAATTGTTACATATTCATTTAGAAGTAGCATGTTTTAGTAACTCTTGTGTGTATGTTTACCTTACAGTGGGATCCAGTTTTATAATGTGCCTATTGATCTTCTAAGGAGTTAATATAATCTCACTGATTGAAATGATTATAGAATTGTTTTCACCCTTAAATTGGTTTTCACAGCAGGGCCATAGTTGATGCTGATTATCCCCTTGTGACTTAATAAGTAAATGTAATTTCTTGACCTATCTGCCTTATGACTTGATTTTTAAGGAATTATTATTATAATAACTTGATTATTTAGTGTACCTTTTTAGAAATAAAGATGATTTTTTTTTTTTTTTTTTTTTTTTCGATACGCAGGCCTCTCACTGTTGTGGCCTCTCCCGTTGCGGAGCACAGGCTCCGGATGCGCAGGCTCAGCGGCCATGGCTCACGGGCCCAGCCGCTCCGCGGCATGTGGGATCTTCCCGGACCGGGGCACGAACCCGTGTCCCCTGCATCAGCAGGCGGACTCTCAACCACTGCGCCACCAGGGAAGCCCAGTAAAGATGATTATTAGTAGTGTCACAAATACACATAAGTCCAATATTAGAAGTTTAACTTTTTTATGGCTGGTAAACTTTTTTGGTAGATTTCAAACACATGCAAAGGATGGGTCTTTGCTTTTGAAAAATAGCTATTGTTTTCACACAGATAAAGAAGAGCCTGCTTGAAAACTGAATGTTAAGTAGCCTAGGTTTATACAGTGCTCAAGAGCATGTGTAGTATGTTATAGATCTAGTTTAAAACAGTTTCTGAGCCTCTTGATAGCTTCTCAAAGCTTTTTATTCGACAGGTCAAATTTGTTCCTATGCTTCATTTCTTACATATTTTGTTTGGTGTTCAATGACCATGTCTAAATGGAAAGAGATACAATTTTAGTCTCTAAAGTCCTGCAAATCAGCAGTTTAGACCTGAAACATACCTTAAACATAGTGTTTAATTCTTGTATCAGTAAATGAAGAAAACAAATTATAAAAGTTAAGTCTGTTTTTCAGGGTTATCGCAGCTGGTCTCTAGACTTTGATCATTAGGTCATGATGCTTTTAGAACATGCTTAACCAAATGTAAACAAAGAAGCATCAAGATGCAGACAGTGATGAATGTTAAAGAATTGTCAAGCTCATATGCAAGTGAAGTTTGAGGACAAGCTGAAGCTTAAATTCTGATTGCTAGACTTACAAAACATTCATTGTATACTTTGGGTCTCTCGAATCCTGTTTAGAAGTCACAATAATTCATCTTCCTGGGCCATGGTCAGCAATACCAATGTTCATTTCAGCTCTTAGATGATGATCAATAAGAAGTTTCAAATCAGCATGTGGGGGATCTATGTTCAACTGGTGAAGTCAGCATTAAAAAAACAGGTTATCCTGGTGTGGGTTTTGGCACATTTACTCGTCAAGTCCAGGGTAGATTATGTATTAAAATATCTGTACGAACATGAGTTAGTTTGGGTCTACGGGTGGTGATGCTTAAGGGGAAATATCCCAGGATATTTGCAACCAGGATGCAATGGTTGGGAATTAATGGTCAGTGAGAACAGAGGGGACCTGAAAGGGCTGAATTATATTATTCCTGGAGAACTCTGGAAACATTGTATGGCTCACAGGTGCCTACTATCCTGCTCTAACCTGTTCTTTAATCTTTTATACTTTGTTATCCAACCTGCAAGACGTCCTGATTTTCCATATTTAAACAGCAAGTTAATATGGGGAAATATATTCTTTATTTCTTAATGCCTCTGTGAAGATTAGCCTTTTTCACATCATTGAGGCTCTCACCCCCATCAGTTGTCTTATTGATCTCAAATTAATAACTGAGTCAGCCTTATCTTTTAGGGTTTTTATGCTAACTTACTTGTAGCTCAACTGTTATGATTTATGTGTTTCATCTTTAATATTACTAGCCCAGAAGTCTGTTTTGTTGGTACTTAATAGGCAATCTGAGCTCTACAAGTTTGAACCTTGCTTATTTTCCTTTCCTGTGTACTATGGATAGTATATATCATAGAATTATGATAACTATCTTATTTTAGGTGTAATGACTACTAAGTGTTTTTAAATAGCTTGGTTAAGGATTCAAAAATCTTAAAGTTGTTTTTTTTGTTTGTTTCTTTAATCTCATTGGCTCACTTAAAGCTCTTTCAGTTAATCCAAGTCTTCAATGGAAGGTAAATGCTAAAACTATCTGCTTTTTTTTTTCAAAGCTTTTTTTAAAAAAATTATTTAATTTATTTATTTTTGGCTGCACTGTGTGTTTGTGGCTTCACGTGGGCTTTTTCTAGTTGCGGCGAGCGGGGGCTACACTTCGTTGCAGTGAGCGGGCTTCTCATTGCGGTGGCTTCTCTTGTTGTGGAGCATGGGCTCTAGGCACAAGGGCTTCAGTAGTTGTGGTGCATGGTGTTAGTTGCTCTGCAGCATATGGGATCTTCCCGGACCAGGGCTCGAACCCATGTCCTCTGCATTGGCAGGGGGATTCTTAACTACTGCACCACCAGGGAAGTCCTGCTGACTTACTTTTTTTTTTTTTTTTTTTTTTTGTGGTACGTGGGCCACTCACTGTTGTGGCCTCTCCCGTTGCGGAGCACAGGCTCCGGACGTGCAGGCTCAGCGGCCATGGCTCACAGGCCCAGCCGCTCCGTGGCATGTGGGATCTTCCCGGACCAGGGTACGAACCCGTATCCCCTGCATCGGCAGGCAGACTCTCAACCACTGCGCCACCAGGGAAGCCCTGACTTACTTTTAATATATTTATATTTAAGTACTAAGAAAAGCTAGTATATATTTACTATCTGTAAAACTGAGGGGGAAAAAAATACTGAAGGTAAGTTTGTTTAATTCACTGAGCCTCAATTTCTTCAAAATAGGATTATTAATAACTATTTTAGAGAAGTTTATCAGTTTATTAAATGAGAGAAGGCAGAGTCATATTGTAAGTCCTCAAATGTTAGCTACTATTAATATAATGAAGATTTGAAAAAAGACTAAAGAACAGACATTAAGTTCATTTAAATCTCAGCTATAATCTCTGGTATGTTAGGAAGTTAAGAATATTAAATGCTAATCCTCCTTTTATTTAGTCATAGTGGCTGGAAACAGTACAGCTACTCCTAGTTCTGGATACCAGGGGAATGACCTGGACATATTTTGAGATTCCATCCAGTGCATGATTGTGGCTCTACTCAGTAGAGACTAAATACAGTACCAGTAGTAAGTCTAGTTTCAGCTTGATTTATCTAGTTGAGTCTCCATAATTCAGTTCTTAAAACTGCTCACATATTTGGAAAACTAGCATCCATTACGTCCTTCTTTGTTTAGTAATGAATTATGAAGTATCTGGAATTTTTTTTTTTTTTTTTTTTTTTTTTTTTTGCGGTACGCGGGCCTCTCACTGTTGTGGCCTCTCCCGTTGCGGAGCACAGGCTCCGGACGCACAGGCTCAGCAGCCATGGCTCACGGGCCCAGCCGCTCTGCGGCATGTGGGATCTTCCCAGACTGGGGCACGAACCCGTGTCCCCTGCATCGGCAGGCGGACTCTCAACCACTGCGCCACCAGGGAAGCCCTGGAATTTTAAAATATAATTTTGATAATTAAAAACAATCTTGCTGGGACTTCCCTGGAGATCCCATGAGATCACCATGTCAAAGAGGTCTTTTCTGACCTCCTATCTAAAACACCATTCTCTTTCTTACCTGGCTTTATTTTTCTTCTTGGCACTGATCTAACATATACATAGTGTCTGTATCTTCCCACAAAGAATAAGTCTATAAGAACAGGGACTTTATTTTGCCCACTCTTGTATCCTAGCACGTAGAACAGTGTTTAGCATATAGTAGGCACTACATTTTTCTTTTTTTGCGGTACGCGGGCCTCTCACTGTTGTGGCCTCTCCCGTCGCGGAGCACAGGCTCCGGACACGCAGGCTCAGCACTACATTTTTTAATGAGTTGCTACTAATAATTTCATATTTCAATAATAAGCTGCTCTCATAATTGTTTCTTATTAATAACTTTGGAGGTTTGCTTAAGGATTGCTTAGACCTTATTACAAATGAGTGCGGTAACTGTGATTTTTCCCATTCCAGGTTTCAGTGTAGCCCAGAAGCCATTTGGAGCCACATACGTATGGAGCAGCATTATAAACACTCTTCAAACACAAGTGGAGGTGAAAAAACGAAGGCATCATTTAAAAAGACACAATGACTGTTTTGTTGGTTCGGAAGCTGTGGATGTCATTTTTTCTCACCTAATTCAGAATAAATACTTTGGTGATGTAGATATTCCTCGGGCCAAAGTGGTGAGAGTGTGTCAAGCACTTATGGACTACAAAGTATTTGAAGCAGTTCCGACCAAAGTCTTTGGAAAAGACAAAAAACCTACATTTGAAGATAGTAGTTGCAGCCTTTATAGATTCACAACGATACCTAACCAAGACAGTCAATTAGGCAAAGAGAACAAACTGTTTTCACCTTCCAGGTTAGTCTATGTTAGATTTTCATTTAATATTGGCAGGGGGAGGGGCCTCTTTAGTGCAGTAGGTAGCGTGTCTCATAATATTGGCAGGGGGGATATTGGCAGGATTTTGTCTACTTTTTTTGTTAGTTTGTTTGTTTTTTGTTTTTTGCGTTACGCGGGCCTCTCACTACTGTGGCCTCTCCCGTTGCGGGGCACAGGCTCCAGACGCGCAGGCTCAGCGGCCATGGCTCACGGGCCCAGCCGCTCCGCGGCATGTGGGATCTTCCCGGACGGAGGAATGAACCTGTGTCCCCTGAATTGGCAGGCGGACTCTCAACCACTGCGCCACCAGGGAAGCCCTTGTCTACTTTTTAATGAGATGCTGACTGTCTGTTATTTTTGGAACAGTAAATTAGGCTAAAATCTGGGTCTGTGGGTAAATTTGATAAAGTAGAGCAAACCTTTGTTTATTTGGTATCTCCTAGAATTCTCGTTTGTTCATATATTTAGCAGAAACCATCAACAAACTTTGATTTTTCTGCTTCAGGTTACAATTAGAGTATAAAAAATGTTAGAGAGTTTATACACTAAGTGGTATGAGAACAGGAGAGGTGAAGACAAGCAGGTGGGTTGTCGCTAGAATCCAGAAAATAGCAGATGTGAAATATGAAAGGAGCCAGTATGCAGAAAGTTTCATAGGACATTTTAAGGAGTTTGCACGTGATCACACAGATGTTGGAGAGGCCACAGAAAGATGTTAAGCATGATGAGATTGTATTTTAAGCAGCTATATGGACAGCCTAATGGGGAGAGGAATCTTGGAATATTGTGGTCTACAGATGAGGGGGAAGTAGGCAGCAGTGGTGGAGAAGCAGGAGTCATTTAAAGGGAGCCTGGGGGACAGAATTGTAGAACCCAGTGATTGAAATGGGTGTAGGTGATAAGTGCATAGCTAACTTAGTTATTTGTCATGAGATAAAACTTCTCCCTTTTATTCCCCTCAGCTAAGCTTTGAAAAGGTGACCACGTAATTGAAGCTCTTACAATTCAGATCTGACCCAAAGTCAGAGTTTTAGTGTATTGACTTTCAAATGTTTTTTTAAACTCTAAAACATGATAAAATTTACCTCTCTCTATATAAGAAGGAAGTAGGAGAATAAGGTAGGGCACAGTCAGTACTTTCCAAATGTAGGTCCATGTGCTTTATCTGAAACCTTTGGGAACAAATGCGTTTAGGAATTTGGAACTTTGGAGATTTTAGAAAGGTCATTATGTACATATATCATTTACTAGATCACACTCTGAGAGGGGTCTGGGATAGCATCTGGTAATCAAACACATTAGTATTTCTGCAGTGAAAATATTCACACTAACTGGGATAGATAAAGGCTGTGATAGTCTCAGAACAGGTTTTGTCACTATATGAATTCTGAATAAACTTTAAGTTTTATAAAGCTTTTTGGGTTTCAGAATTATGAATAAGACATTATAGTTCTGTATTTGAGCACTATCTACCAGAGAATGCCCCAGAAAGAGAGAGAACTAATAAAAACAGTAAGCATAATGAAGTTTGACTGTGTTTGATTATGTTTTAAAATTGGCGACTAACGTTTTAGTCATTGAATTACTTAAATCTAAATGCTCAAAGGAGAATTTATGTAGAGTGTGTATATTCAGGCTTGAGAAAGAAGGTGGGATGTTTTTATATTTCATTCTACTCTTAGAATTTGTATTTGTTATGTTTTTGCTCTGAAATACATAAACTTTCTAGAAACTTAGCTCTCAGATTCAAAAATATTTCTGTAGGCTTACTAGTAAACAGGAATTTATGAAATAAATTCATTTTAGGTATGCAGATGCATTATTTAAGTCCTCTGATATCAAATCTGCAAGTTTAGAGGATCTGTGGGAAAATCTGAGTTTAAAGCCTGCCGAATCCCCTCACGTAAATATCTCTGCAAACTTGTCTCCACAAGGTAAGCTAAAGATGATACAGGAAGAAATAGAAGACTAACTTCAAATAAAGTTATTTAAATTTTTTCAATCTTAACCTTTATTAGAATTTAGATATTCAGAGCATAAAGAAAGAGCACACTGTGTATTAAAGCTGTTTATATTAAGTTTTAACAGAGGTCTATTATCTTTAACAAATAGATCAGTGTTGCAATTCTGGAACACTGACTTTTGTCCTATCAGCTGGCAGAGATTCAAATCTGAAATGTTTTACATGCAGATTTTAAAAAATTTATTTGAAATCTGCTCTCAGATATATCTTTCCCTAAAATTTTATTAGGTTAAATAAAAATTTGAGAATTATATTAAAACATTAACAGGGTTATATGTTCTTCCTTGTCTGTGGCAATGGAATGTGGTTTTAATGACTGATTTCCACCTTCCCTCCCCCATCCCATTTGTGGAAACCCTGAGCGGAATAATCTGCAGCCAATGGTTTCAAACCAGTTTTCAGATTGAATGAATCATTCTTTCTTCCAAGGTCCTTATTAACATGTTATATGACTTGATCTCTTATCAAGCCGTATTGCTTTTTACAGTACAAAAATGAAAAGAATTCCTGTTGTCCAAAGTCTGTTCTCCTACACTTTAAACAAATCTTGAATTGTTTTACTTTGTTATAAGAAACTACTTCATAAAATTGACTCTCTCTCTTCTTCTTTTTTTTTTCTTTTGCCACAAGTTTATTAGCTTAGACCTGCCTAGGCAGATATTGTGGTGAGCATGTAGTAACTATTAATCGTTACCTTTCCCCTTGTTATTTTCCCTGTGCAGTTGTTAATGAAGTATGGCAAGAAGAAACAGTTGGGCGTCTGCTACAACTTATAGACCTTCCACTCCTTGACTCCCTCCTCAAACGGCAAGAGGTGGTACCTAAAGTTACTCAACCTAAGAGGCAGCCTGACTTGGTCAGCAACAGGAACTATCTGGATCGAGGGATTCTCAAGGCTTACAGTGAATCTCAGTATGTGGAAATACATATAATAATTTGAGTGTGTTTATAGGAAGATATTAGTTTTAAGATAATCTTTTGACTTCTTCTGTCCATACAATCAGATATGCTTTGTCAATTGATATTATCAGTATTGGGAAAAATGAACAAAATTACCTTGGTCAAAATTACCGAGATTTAAATGTCATTATTTTTCATATTCATTTTTGTTTCACATATATCTCACTTGCACATCAAGTGAAGAAAATTATTATGTTCCATCTTCTTTGTTAAAATGTAGGGCTGTCTGCTCTCTTAAAGCTGTCTGGTCTTCAAACGGACCTGGAACAAAATGAACAGATTTGTCAAATTCTTAGACTCCTTTGACTATATATGCTTTTATAGTCTTCTAGAATGTGTATTAAATATGTGTTTTTCGAAATTGAGTTATTTGTAGTGAGGTGGATGGACCTAGAGACTGTCACACAGAGTGAAGTAAGTCAGAAAGAGAAAAACAAACACCATATGCTAACACATATATATGGAATCTAAAAAGAAAAAAAATGGTTCTGATGAACCTAGGGGCAGGACAGGAATAAAGACGCAGATGTAGAGAATGGACTTGAGGACAAGGGGAGGGGGAAGGGTAAGCTGGGACAATGTGAGAGACTGGCATGGACATATATACAGTACCAAATGTAAAATAGATAGCTAGTGGGAAGCAGCCGCTTAGCACAGGGAGATCAGCTCAGTGCTTTGTGACCACCTAGAGGCGTGGGATAAGGAGGGTGGGAGGGAGATGCAAGAGGGAGGGGATATGGGGATGTATGTATACATATAGCTGATTGACTTTGTTATACTGCAGAAACTAACACAACATTATAAAGCAATTATAGTCCAATAAAGATGTTTAAAAAAAAGAATATATACTTATCCCATATGTATTATTATAAGTTAAGCATATATATATATTTATTGCATCACCAACTTCCTGGTTGTTGTGATAAAAATCTATTATTTTATATTGAGTTTACTATACTGTTCATACATGAGTCCTCTTTTAAGAATTAGTTCTGCCATTATATTTAGTTTTACAACCATATTAAAAATAATGATTAAAAACAACTAAGTATGTTTTTAAATTAACTAGTTTTATTGAAGAAACATCATGGAATAACTCTTGCTCTCACCTCTGACTACACTCTCCTGATTAAAAATTTGAAGGCTTAACTCCAGGTGCTAAGGGAATTATGATTTCATTTTTCCTTAAGGAGGAGTTCTATATTCCTTATAACCTTGAAACTCTTCCCCTAAGTAAAATTATTAAATGTTAAAATCTTGTATTTTCTAGTTTAATTTTTAGTGATTTTTGCCTTAGCAGATAGTGTTCCAGTAGTTAGGAAGATGCAAATGTTTGAAAGGAATACAACTTATATTTTTACTATACTTTACCATTTCTGCATTCTAATGAATTATTAATAAACAATTGAATGTCAAAAGGTACCTTAAACCCTTATGTGAAAAAATTAATCCCAACATACTACTTATTGAACTCTATATAAAGAGGAAGCTTATTATTCTACAAGAATTTAAATTACATTTCTACAATCTAAAGTAACATGTGAAAAAAATTTATGATTACCTTAAATTTTAAGTACAGAATCAGAAATTGACCTTAAAGTTCATCTGTCTACATCTTATGATGAAGCTGATGACTAGAGGAAATGATATGACCTGGGTGGTGGCAGAATTAATTGTCCTGAGTCCACAGCAGTGGAGGACATGATTTTTTTTTAAACTATATATATTAACAAATTGAATATTAAAAGTTAGTCATTCTGCAGATAAATGGATAAAGAAGATGTGGCACATATATGCAATGGAATATTACTCAGCCATAAAAAGAAACAAAATTGAGTTATTTGTAGCGAGGTGAATGGACCTAGAGACTGTCATACAGAGTGAAGTAAGTCAGAAATTGAAAAACAAATACTGTATACTAACACATATATATGGAATCTAAAAAAAAAAAAGGTTCTGAAGAACCTAAGGGCAAGACAGGAATAAAGATGCAGACGTAGAGAATGGACTTGAGGACACAGAGAGGGGAAAGCGTAAGCTGGGACGAAGTAAGAGAGTGGCGTGGACATATATACACTACCAAATGTAAAATAGATATAGCTAGTGGGAAGCAGCTGCATAGCACAGGGAGATCAGCTCGGTGCTTTGTGACCACCTAGAGAGATGGGATAGGGAGGGTGGGAGGCAGACGCAAGAAGGAGGAGATATGGGGATATATGTATATGTATAGCTGATTCACTTTGTTATACAGCAGAAACTAACACACCATTGTAAAGCAATTATACTCCAATAAAGACATTAAAAAAAAAACTTAGTCATTCTGTTCCTTGAAATGTAGCAATTTTCTTAAGTTACCCAACTGGCATTTTATTAGAAATGGTAATTAATAGTTAATTATTTTGAAACCGTACCTTATCTTCCTGTATTCTCTTCTAGCCAAAGTCAGAGATGATAGATCATACACAGAGCTTTGAAGTAAGCAATACTATATTAGAAAAATGCTGGTCTAAGAGTCAGATCTGGGATCTAGCCCTACCTGGGACCCTGAGCAAGCAACTTAGAGTTTCTGGACCTCCATAGTAAATTTAAGGAGCAGAGTTTGAATTTTGATGTTTTTCTCAGGCCTATATTGTAGTGGATGGATTCTGTTTTCACTTAAAAAAAAAAGACATATTAAACCCAACTTTTTATCTGTGATTCATGATCTAACTATATATTAAAAAGAATTACACATCTCTTTATCTAGGTGTTTAGAGATTTATTCTGGTAGGAAACTTGAAATAGCTAGTAAATTAGGTACTGAGTGTATGTTGGTTATCCTTTGCTTTTTAAAATAATAATTATTTTCTCCCATAGGGAAGATGAGTGGCTTTCTTCAGCAATTGACTGCTTGGAATACCTTCCAGACCAGATGGTTGTAGACATAAGCAGAAACTTTCCTGAGCAACCAGATAGAACAGACTTAGTGAAAGAACTTCTGTTTGATGCCATTAGCAAATATTACAGTAGTAGGGAACCTCTGTTAAATCACCTATCTGATGTTCATAATGGAATTGCAGAACTCCTAGGTAAGTAAGATGTTACTGGATACAAGAATTTCTCTTTTGGAGGGAACAGGAAAACGTTACTTGTCCTCAAAATTAACCAAAATGGTACTACTTCAAGCTGAGAGTGGATCTGGATTAATCCATGGAAAGTGTGTTTTTTCCAAAACTTCTAGGCCTCATTTGGAAAGAGGCTTTAATAAGCTCTGAAGTTATTCAGGGACTTCTGGTTGCTACAGGAGAATGCTGCTCTCATTCACTGGAAGCTTAATAAGCATAGAGTAGCAGTTCTCTTTTTCAGAAAGTGTTATCAGCACTATCACCATTCCCCCTTCATTCTCTTCACAATGGCAGACACTCTGCTTTGTCTCTGTACCAGTGAGCCAGACTGTTCCATATGGCTTGTTGAAAACAAGTTGCAGGTTTCAGAGAATCCTTTATTTTTCTCAGGTAGAGTTGGATACATCAGTACTGTATACAAAGTGTACCCTCGAAATGTAGTGAATTATTGGAAAACATAGACTGAGAATTTATTTACAAACCAAGTTAGATTTAACATCTTAAGATTTGTGTACAACAAGGACTTAGGACTGGCCAATTTGAGTATAGGCTTTTTTTTTTTTAATTATTTATTTTTGGCTGTGTTGGGTCTTCGTTGCTGCGTGCGGGCTTTCTCTAGTTGCGGCAAGCAGGGGCTACTCTTCCTTGAGGTGCATGGGCTTCACATTGCGGTGGCTTCTCTTGTTGCAGAGCATGGGCTCTAGGCACGCGGGCTTCAGTAGTTGTGGCATGTGGGCTCAGCAGTTGTGGCGCACAGGTTTAGTTGCTCTGCGGCATGCGAGATCTTCCCGGACCAGGGATTGAACCTGTGTCCGCTGCATTGGCAGGTGGATTCTTAACCACTGTGCCACCAGGGAAGTCCCAAGTACAGGCTTTCTTGATGGTATTGGTCATTCATTGTAATTCCTAGTCTTTTTGTTTTGCTTTTGAACATCATTTTGGATAAGTTTACTGATTAGCATAAGCTCTGACTTGAATTTTGTTCCCTTTGATATAGTCGTGTCTGGTCAAAATTAAAAGCATTTTTTTTCTTTTGACTGAAGTGAATGGGAAGACTGAAATAGCATTAGAAGCTACTCAGCTCTTTCTAAAGCTTTTGGATTCCCAAAATAGAGAAGAATTTAGAAGACTACTGTATTTCATGGCTGTTGCAGCACATCCTTCTGAATTGAAATTACAGAAAGAAGTAAGTCTTTTGTCTAAATGTTAATTGTATTCAGTATCTGTAATATTTATAGGACATATCCGTCATCAGCATGAATTATGCTGAAATGGATAGTAGCTATTAATATTTAACATTCCCTTTTATATTACAATTCTTAAAAATATATACCGTTGGGTGTGTGTTATTTTATTTTTATAGAGTGACAACCGAATGGTTGTGAAAAGGATATTCTCAAAAGCTATTGTTGACAATAAAAATTTATCCAAAGGCAAAACTGATCTTCTGGTACTCTTTTTAATGGATCATCAAAAAGATGTTTTTAAGGTAAAACTCTGAAAGTAGTTAAGTTGATCTTATGTAATAGATCACTAGATTAAAATGCATTTGAATAATGTTCCATCTTTTTTTTTTTTTTTTTTTTTTTTTAAGATTCCTGGAACTCTACATAAAATTGTCAGTGTTAAGCTCATGGACATTCAGAAGGGGAGAGATCCAAACAGAGACACAGGTAATCTGAGAAATACTACTTCCATGTCTCATGAGGATAAATTCCTGGTGTTTATTTGAAAGTGTTTTGCTGTAAGTAGTTGTACTTTAATTTCAACTAGACTCTAATTAATCTCCTCAGAGCCATCCAGACTTAGCTGAGAGCCTCCTTATTTCAAAAAGCAACTTGACAGGGTTCGAAAGTCAGCAGTGCTTAGCATCTTTACATGCATTTTACAAAATGGGGAAAAATATATATAAGTATAAAAGTGTTGCTTGATTTTTCTAGTTAAGTCTGAGGAATAGATTCATTAACTGAACTTTTTACTTTTAAACTTGAAGGATATATTTATTGCCAGAGAATTGATCAAAGTGATTATTCTGACCATACAAGGAAGACAACCAAGGATGAGCTAATGAATTTACTAAAAAATATTGATGAGGATTCAAAACTTTCTGCCAAAGAGAAGAAAAAATTGCTAGGTCAGTTCTATAAGTGTCACCCAGACATCTTTATTGAGTATTTTGGGGACTGAGTGTTCCAGTGTCTGTATATAACTTGTGTATTTTAAGAATAAATTAATGTATCCTAAAGATCCAATCACATTGTAATATTGGATGTTCTTCTAGATATGAAACTGTACTTAATAAAACTTTTTTGTATAACTTTTTGTGTCTGAAACTGAGTATTAGATGGTGTATTGCTGTTAAGTATTGACCTCTTTTAGGTGGGTTGATTTATAATTATTGTGCACGACACTTAATAGAACATCCTAGGAATTTAAATGATATGACATTGCAGTGTTTATATAAGAAAGTATTAAACAGTAAGGAAGTCTGTAATTACAAGTTAATAGGAGTATGGTTTGTACCTTGAAAGGTATACTTCTTAAAGATACAAGATAGAAACTTAGGCTATGCTACAGTGAATTTGTCAATTACCATAAACTGTAGACAAGTAAAAATTGAGCTGTCCTAATGCTTTTGAAAACTTCAACATCTTTTAAAGCTTATTGTGGAAAATTTCAAACATATATAAATATGGGGAGAACAGAATAATGAACTCTCATGTACTCATCATCCAGTTTCAACAGTTGTCAACCCATGGCCAATCTTGTTTAATCTACTCTGTGCTCCCACCTCAGCAAATTTCATATATCCTATCACTTCATCTATAAAGTTTCAGTATGTATAGCTAAAAGATAAGGACATTAAAAACATAACCACAGGGACCTCCCTGGTGGCTCAGTGGTTAAGAATCCGCCTGCTAATGCAGGGGACATGGGTTCGAGCCCTGGTCCAGGAAGATCCCACATGCTGCGGAGCAACTAAGCCCATGTGCCACAACTACTGAGCCTGCGCTCTGAAGCCCTCGAGCTACAACTACTGAGCTCATGTGCCACAACTACTGAAGCCCGTACACATAGAGCCCGTGCTCCGCAACAAGAGAAGCCACCGCAATAAGAAGGCTGCACACCACAATGAAGAGTAGCCCCTGCCCACTGCAGCTAGAGAAAGCCTGCACACAGCAACAAAAACCCAACGCAGACAAAAATAAAAAATTAAATTAAAAAAAACATAACCACAGTGTCATTACACACAAAGCCACAATTCCTTAATATCATCAAAATGCATTCAGTGTTCACATTTTCTGATCTCAAATGATTTTGACAGTTTATTCAAATAGGGATCTAAACAAAGTTCATAAAGTGCAATTGGTTAATGTGCTTCTTAAATCTTTTACTCTAGAGGTTTTTCTCTTTATCCCTCCTTCCTTCTCCTTTTCTCTCTTTCTGTCATTGAATAAACCTGGTCATCTGTTCTTGAGTTTCCCACAGTCTGGATTTAGCTCATTGCAAGCCTGTACTATCCTTTATCATGTTCCTCTGTGTCCTTCATTTCTTGTAAATTAGAGCTAAACTCTTCAACTTTTTATCCAAGTTAATGATTACTTTGGAACTACTGCACTGTCAAGATATACTTGGCAAATAGACGTGCAATATAATACTTTTATAATACAATTTCAAATTGTGCATCTTCACAAAAATAAAACCAAAAGATTAAAGTGAGGCTGAGGGCTTCCCTGGTGGCGCAGTGGTTAAGAGTCCGCCTGCCAGTGCAGGGGACACGGGTTCGAGCCCTGGTCTGGGAAGATCCCACATGCTGCAGAGCAAAGAAGCCCGTGAGCCACAACTACTGAGCCCGCGTACCACAGCTACTGAAGACCGCATGCCTAGAGCCCATGCTCCACAACGAGAAGCCACTACAATAAGAAGCTTGCGCACTGCAACAAAGAGTAGCCCCCGCTCGCTGCAACTGGAGAAAGCCCACGTGCAGCAATGAAGACCCAACACAGCCAAAAATAAATTTTTAAAACTTAAAAAAAATATGTAGGAATTATGACCAAAGAAAAAATAATAAAATGAGGCTGAACTTTAAATTTAGACTTTTAATGAGAGGTAGGGAAAACTAAAATGATGTACCAATATGCTAACATGTCAATGTTTTGTAAGATATAACTGATACTGACTAGTCTTTAAATGGGATAAAGTTGAGGACATATCTATAGTATAAAATACCAATTCTCATAATAAAGCAGGGAATAACTATGTCAGGTGGGTTTTTTGTGGTGTGTATTTTGCTTTGTTGCATAGGCAAGAAAGGAAGGCAGCTCTCTACAATGAAGTGAAAGAGAAGATACTTCATAATTCAGGGGTGAGGAAGTTTTTAGAAACAAACTACTGAAAGTGTGGTGAGACCATAGTTGACAAAAACTGTGTGTACTACGTGATTTGCAACATTTATTTTGCACTTCATGGAATAACATGATTATTTGGCAACAAAACTAACACCTCTCCTTCAGGGGAAGGCAGAACTGCCTAGTTATATTCATGGTCCTAGAAGAAGTGGCCTTCTAATAGAATGTTAATTTCATGGAAAATCTAGTAAAACCACAGTTTACCTCAAACTTCATCAGCACAAAGTTTTAAGAAAAATTGGTCATGTTTATGGCAAGCATCGTCAAAGTTTTAAACTACAGGTCTGGTGCTACCCTGAATGCCTTGGACAACCCTCTTATATCACTAGAACTGTCAATCGTCATTTGCTGCTTGCCCTCATTCACTAATCCATGATGTCCTCTTGGAACGCCATCCCCACTTAAAACACCTGATGCCTAGGTGACTAAGGGCTTCCCCACCACTCTAGTTGAGTAGCCCAGGGCTAAGCACCGATCCAAGGACAGCCTACCTGGAGGCTAATGAGACTGTGCACAAAAATCAGCTTGGCCAATCAAATTCTGTATAGAAAGATCTAAATTTTGAAGGAGGAACGACTGAAAAATAAAGAAGCTAGTCTGTAGTGTAGAGAGGAGTGAAGCCAGCTGCAGCAAGGAGTAGAGATGTGATGAAAGAGATCCTGTGTGTCCTGGGGAGATGATAGAGTAGTAATAATATAGAGCAGCAGCCAGCTTGCTTCTTCCAAACCCTAGGTAGCCCGTCAGTGAAATCCCTTTACCTTGAGGTAATTTGAATTTCCAGTTCTTGTAGCCAAAAAGCAAACTGGAACATGTGTCAATGTTTTTAAGATTTAAAGGAAACAATTCAAAATATATCAAAAGATTACAAGTGAGCCATCCAAGTCAAATCAGTGGTTTTGGTGGTGTTGCAGCATCTTCTCCACATGTGAAAATTGTTTATACTCATCCTTCAAGGAAGGTAGGGGGAATCTCACTGGGGGCATGGAGGTGGGGGTAGATCTCTCTAGGAAGGTGGTTTTAGCCTGGCTGCCTCTTAGAATCACCTGGGAAGCTTAAAAATTCTTGCTTGGCATCACCACTCACCCCACCCCCTGAGCTTCAGATGATAGCTTTAGAACCACTGCTCCCCAGGAGATTCTGAGGTGGAGTCAGGGTTGAGAACCACTCATCTAGAGACTATGGTATATTCGTCTAGACTCAGAAGCGAGAACTGAATGTTTTCTGCCTAAACCTCAGTTCCAGTTAACTGAGTGTCTTAACGTTTTGCCCCCCTCTAAAGTGAATCCTCATCTGAGAACTGTGTGTTTAAGGGAAAAATTCTTACTTTAATGTGTTAGTGAATGGTTTGAGGTTGCTGGATTGCCATCAGTCTCCAATACTTTAGGAGTAACTTTCCACGTGTGATCAATTTAGATGTAGCGTTTTAAAAAAATAAATTTATTATTGGCTGCATTGGGTCTTTGTTTCTTCGCCCCTTGGAGGGAGGGGGGCTGGGGGGACTACTTTACATTGCGGTTGTGCGAGCTTCTCGTTGCGGTGGCTTCTCTTGCTTCGGCGTACGAGCTCTAGGCGCGCGAGCATTCAGAAGTTGTGGCTCCCGGGCTCTAGAGCGTAGGGTCAGTAGTTGTGGCACGCAGGTTTAGTTGCTCCCCAGCATGTGAGATCTTCCCCAACCAGGGAGTGAACCCATAGTCCCCTGCATTGGCAGGCGGATTCTTAACCACTGCGCCACCAGGGAAGCTCGAGGTGTAGTGTTTGAAAGCACTAATTCCACTCCATCTTGTTTTGTTCTAGTTACTTAAATTTAGCAGGTTTTATAGGCTGCAGGTAGGAGACTTGATTGTTACCTTCATTTTAAGGCATATATGTTTGATGCTCAGTCTTAAAGCATTTTACTAACGAACAGTTAAGTGCCACGTAGCTTTTACTTTTTAAGATTAGGCCCCAAAACTATTTCTATTCGTTTAGCTTACTACTACAGGCTGAGAAAAGCATGGTTTTCTAGTTATCCAGCGCCGCGATAGCCACGGCCCGGGTACCTGGGACAAAAGGAAAGGAGGCTCCAGAACAAGCTTGTCTTAACATGGGATGTTTCCTTTCTAGAACGCAGACGGCACATAAAATGCTGAGTGCTCACTGTGTTTCTCAACTGTCTAAACCGAGCTGAACCCTCATGGGACGTGTTTGCCCCCTCACCTTCCATCTTTTCAGGGCTAAAGTCTCGCTCTTCCTGTCGACAAAGTGTAGCAGCCACTTAGATAAAAGAGATGACCCAAACCAAACCGAATCTGTGCCATTAAAATGAGACTTGGCTATCAAGGTGGTGGGCGTGCCTTTTTTCTAACAGCCAAAATGAGGGGAGGGGAATGAACTATACGCTGCTACGAAACGTGATGTAATATTTAAATTTGAAAACCAGGGCGGGGAAAGCTTTGCAGCTAAACTGCCAACCCTTTTCCGTTATTTGACTGGCTCCGCGACCCCCTCCCGCCGCCCGCCTTTCCGTACGGAAACATGGCGCCGCCCTCTGTGGCGTGGGGGTGCCTCCCGGCTCCGAGTCACTGCCCACTGGGCTCTCTCCGCCGGCATCCGGCCGCGCCTCCCGCCTTTCCGTACGGAAACATGGCGTCGCCCTGCGTGGGACCGCCGCCTCCGGGCTAAGAGCTCTCTCCCGCTGTCCGACGCTGAGGAGCTGCGGCGCTGGCCGCTGCCCACCCAAGCCGGTCGAGGAGGACTGCTCGCAGCGCAGTGAGGGGTGCGGCCTCGGAGGGGCAGAGGCTGAACCGCTCTGCCCGACGCGCATCCTCCCCGCCTCCGCCGCGGCGCCAGCCCCCGTCAGATTCCCGGCCGAGCGGCAGGAAGGAGGACGCCGACTCCGCTGCAGGTGAGGGAAGCGGAGGCTGGCAGCCCTGCGGGGCCCGCACGGGAGGAACAAGGTCGAGATTACAGGCATTTCTTCGCCTTTTTCCGTCGGTCAGTTCCCGGCGATGTCGGGTGGAGGCGAGGAAGAGGCAGAGAAGGCGGGAGGGTTGAGTCTTAGCGCGGCCTTTGTCCCACCCCTCGAGGCCGTCCTCCAGGCGCGCCCCGCTTCCTTTGCTTGCTCCCGGCCCGGCCACTCCTTCGCCGGCCCAAACAGTTGTTTACAACGGAATCCGGACGCTGGGTGTGAGTGGTGCTGAGTGCTAGGGGAGGTGATTCTCGCCGGCGCTGGACAGAGCTCTTCTGCTGAAAGACCCTTTCTCCTGGGGGAGTCTCTTGTGAGCAGCTTGGGCTCGGCTTGCGGCTCAGATAGACGGTCTTCACGGCAAGTGCGAGGGTCTTCTATCCCTCGGTTCCCTTTTTAGGCATAGCAGGAGTTGGGGCTTGTTGAGTGAATGAGCACGTTGTACGCAGTTAAATGGTTCCTCGCTGCATCCTGTAGTCCTCTAATTATAGTTGCCATTTGTGGGAAGCCTGTTGTGCACCAGCTGTCGTTATGTACGCTCTGTCGTTTACACGTCCCCCAAACCCAAGAGGCAGGTAGCTGCATTTTACAGTTGAGGAAATTGAAGTTAACACAGCTAGTAAAGAGCCAGAATTGGAACCCAGCTATGTCTGAGACCAACGCCCATGTGTCCCGTATAAACTGACATTAAAGAGATGACACAGTTATCAACAAATACTTAGTGGGTATCTGTTTGAAGGACATACTTATATGTGTGGAGCATACGTAGGGAATGTGGTTGGTCTGGCCCTTAAGAAGTTAAAAATCTAGTTGAAGAGTTTTTTAAAAAATAAGAACTTGTAATTTTACCATCTGACCCCAACCCGTCTCTCCTTCTTCATCACCTGCTGCTTGTTCGTCTACTTATTTTCTTCTGCTTTCGCATGTGCCCTTTGAGTGAAATGCTGCCCTTTGTGTGAAAGGCCCCCCTTTTCACCTCCAGATAGGTTTTTGGTTTTTTTTTTTTTTTGGCCGCACAGCCTGGCTTGCCAGATATTAGTTCCCCGACCAGGGATCGAACCCGTCTCCCCTGCAGTGGAAGTGCTGAGTCCTAACCACTGGACCGCCAGGGAATTCTCTCCAGATTGTTTTTAATTGGGTGAAATCCTACTCTTTTCAAAAAGACAAGCTCAAATGGCACCTTTTCTGGTAAGGTTATCTCAACCTCCTTCCAGGCAGAATTAGTTTCTCCCTCTGCTGTATTCCCCTAGTGATGTCATAATGCCATTAACGCTTAAGTTTCACTATATTTCCTTGTAAGACTGTCTCTCTCCCTCTCTAGACCATGCCTTTTCATCGTTGTATTCCTATTTAAATCAGGATATTTTGAATTGGATTTAAGGCAATGATGAATGCCAGATGTCTAATAGCCATCCCTACCGGAGTTCAGAGAAAGGTGCAAACATTGGTGAGGTTGGGAAGTGACCTGGGAGGAGGTAGGCATTGAGCCGAATTTTACAAGGATGGGTTAGTTTACTAAACTTAGTATTAAAGACCTGGAAATCCTGATTTTCTTCCTTATTGCACAGAATGAGTTACTTCATTCTTCTGAGCTAATTCCCAGCATATGAAAAGGATAAAATTAGAAGTGTTTTTGTTGGTCCTTTCTCATAGAATATGCTGGTAATGTTATCTTTTGGGTCTTGGAGCATTTCTGGAGCCAGACAGGATTTAGGACAGAGGAGATGGGTGTCTGGAGTGGGTTGCTGGAAGGTAAATGGGAACTACATTAAAGCAACCTTCATGTTAATAATACAGGCCTGAAAATGTCAATTCCAATAGCTTCATTCTATTTAATGGAGGTATCTGATGTTCAGATAATTATATCAAGTGATTCTTCTTTTCTAATGCACAGAAGAGAGTCTGCCAAACCTCCTGAAAATAGTCATTTCTTTTGATCCCTGGATTAACATCCAGGTATGTAATAAAGTCTGATTAGTGCTTATGAAAACGTTTTGTGACCTCCAAGTGCTGATAGTGCAAATGCTAATATTTTCAGTATTATAAATGCAGAAAATGTTGTGTCTTTCTTTGCCCTTACTTAGAAACACATTAAGAATAGAGAATTCTAGGGAAAAAAAAAAACTTGACAAAAACCATTTATAGTAATTCAGAGGTTACTATTCCAGACCTCTATTAACCAGGCCCAAACCAGCGTGTTAAGTGTTACTCCTCTTCTAATCAGCAACTAAGACAATTAAAATCCCTCCCAACCACATACATTATGGTTGTCTGCAACTTCCTACTTTACTCACCATCTTTTCCTGCTGACTGGCAAGGAGTTAACAAAAATAATTTGCCCCACACATTTTTCCTAAATGCTCCATGAGATTCTGCCTTCTGTTCGTCATCCCCAGGTGTCTTATCCACATAAGAGGATCAGGGAACCAACTCCTCAGCCTAGTGTATGTTTACTTCGAAGCCCGATGAAAAGCATTATTTCCAGAGTTTTCCTATCACTTCTCAGGACTGAAAGTAAAGAATTTAAGAATTGAATCACTCTTTGATTAAAATAGAAGCAGGGGGCTTCCCTGGTGGCGCAGTGGCTGAGAGCCCGCCTGCCGATGCAGGGGACACGGGTTTGTGCCCCCGTCCGGGAAGATCCCACATGCCGCAGAGCGGCTGGGTCTGTGAGCCATGGCCGCTGAGCCTGCGCGTCCGGAGCCTGTGCTCCGCAACGGGAGAGGCCACAACAGTGAGAGGCCCGCATACTGCAAAAAAAAAAAAAAAAAAAAAAAATATATATATATATATATATATAGAAGCAGGCAGTTTATAGTGTTACCTCCCAACAGTTTAAGGTCCTGTGTTCTCATGACATGGTACTCAGATTGGGACAGAAGTATTCGAACTTGTTACTCTCTGAAGTACAGGTCCGTAAATTTGATAGTTACAAGTGTCATTTTACAGGTGGTCTGTTTAATCATTGAAGTAGAATATTATAGCTGGATAAGACTTTAGCAAGCCCATTGATTTTTACAGATGAGAAATCTGAAAGCCAAAGAAGTTAAATCATTTGCCCAGAGTCACACTGCTAGTTAGTGTCAGAGCAAGAACATTTTGGTTTTCTTTTTCCCCCTAGGAAAGTGAATGAACTTAATTGAGAATGTCTGAAAACCTTGACAAGTCCAATATAAACGAAGAAGGAAAATCAAAATCAAATGATTCTGAGCAAGGCCTTGAAGATGCTGTGGAAAGTTCTGATGAAGCTTTACAGAAAATAAAGTCGGGCTCTCCTAGCACCCAAAGAGTGCAAAGACCTCACTGTAAGCACATTTGACTTTGATTAGAAGCAATATCTTCATTGTTTTCAGATGATATTTTTATTATGCTTCCTTGTGCATGTGACCTTGAACTAGGTTCTAATAATATGATAACATTGCCAATAATTAGCATTTTAGCATTAGCAACTGACAGCCTAGTCACTTTTGGGTTTTCAATTGCATGAGAAATTACAATTTTAGAATAATGTCCAGAATATTCCTGTTTTCCTCCAGCCTCAGTGACATTCCAGTTTGTCTGAAATGCTCTGAGAAATAGGAAGGTGGAGTGCAAATAGCAGCTTTAATTAAAAGAGTGTTTGAAAAGCCCAAGGCAGGTCCCAGCCAGGACTGTGCTTGTGGAGGTTGAAAAAAAAAGTTTTTGACTGTGAGTGAGTTCACCACACCCTAACTTCACTGCCTGGGGGCTTAGTTCCCACAGGGCTGAGGGGATTCACTTTGCTAACTGTGTGTGGTGAAGTCATTTCAGATCCCTGGCAGGGAGCAGGCTTCTTAGATGAAAGGGTGGCAGTTTCCGCATGCATTCCCAGCAGTTGCTCCAACTCATGTCTTTTATTAAGAACACTCGAGGTTTTTGAAGTGAGTGCAAAAATGAAAGTTTTAAGAGGGGGTGTCATAGTCTAAGAATGTTAGTGTTGATGTTATCTCTTTAAAGTATAGATGATCAGTAATCCTTCATATTTGGAAGAAGTACAAACATTTTGGGGTTTAAGGTGTGTTTCTTTTAAAATGATAAAAGCTCCTCCCAGGTAATTTATTAGTCAACAGAGTATTCTTATAGCAAACATTGGTGGACCCCATTTTATTGTGGTTTATTATCACATAGATTTTGATAAATATACTGCTAGGTCAAATTGTGTTCAGGGAAGGAAACATGCTGTTAATAACAGCCTATCATGCATGTTAGGCCTTGTCTCCAATATGTATAGTTAGAAACCATCTGTTTTCTCGTTTTTAAAATGAGGAAAATACATGTTATCTCTTAGGGTCGTTGAAAAGTTTAAATGAATTCATGTAAAGTCCTTAGAACTGTGCTTGGCACATAATAAATGCTCAGTAAACATTAGTTGTTGATACTACTGCTACTAACATGTCATCTGTTGCATTTATTTACTTATCATAAAAAAAAATTTTTTTATTTTGGCCACATCACGCAGCTTGTGGTATTTTAGTTCCCCGACCAGGGATTGAACCCACACCCTGGGCAGTGAAAGCGCAGGGTCCTAACCACTGGACCGCCAGGGAATTCCCCCATCTGTTGCATTTAAAGATACCGAGGACTGATAGCTGTAATGTGGCTGTCTATGGCCAATATGGTAGTTTTATCACTTGCAGTTTCTGGTAAAGAAGTACCTTTGGTTTAGATCTTCAGTTGTTCCTTGATTAATGTCCTTGTCTTTGGCATCCTGTCAGTTTGATGGCATGATTCCAAATTAATGTCAGGCCAACACTAGACTATCTGAAATTGTATGTGGTTATGTCCTTAAGGCAACTTATCCTGGCACCCATGATCAAGAGTTGGGGAACCCAGGAACAGTCAAAAAAGTGTATCAACATGTGTGTGTATGTGCATTTTTCTAGGAGGAAGGTCATGGAAGCTTTCATTAAATTCTCATAGAGATCCATATCAAAATGAGGTTTAAAATCAATGACCTAAAATATTGTTTCTGGCTTTCTTGCTCTTTCTCCTTGTAGTAATAGGTAGGTATAGGGCTGTGGACTCCAGTGGTAAAACTAAGACCCCATAGTCTGGGCACCAGGTCAGGAGACATCACTGCCTGCATAGAGCATAAATAAGAATTTATAAAATATGAAATTAGCTGTTTGCAGACATTTCTCCCAAACTGAATTTATAAGTAACTCTAAAATCACATCTGGGATGCTACAAATTAAAAGCAAAAAGATAGCCTTTAGCCTTGCAAATTATAATACAGAATAATGTTTTAAGGGTAGAACTGCTATTGCTAACTGTGATACTGTGATTTATTATAGGAAATGTTTGGTTTTTGTCCTGTTTCTGGCACAGAGCTGCTAAACTATTGGAATTTCCTAAGTGATGAGAGCTAGAAAGATGTCTTTTGTTAGACTTGGAAAGCACCTAGGTAACCTAACCGAAGGATGGCATCTTGTTTGCCAGGGGACTCAGCCTTGTGATTAGAGGGTTGGAACTTTCAGTCCCACCCTCCCACCCCCACCTCTGGGGAGGAGGGTGGAGCTGGATGTTGTATCAGTTGCCAATGGCCAATTATTTAATCAAGTTTGCCTATGTAATGAAGCCTGCATAAAAACCCAGAAGGATGGGGTTCAGGGAGCTTCTGGGTTGGTGAAGACATGGAGGTGCTGGGAGAGTGGCACACTGCTTCCCTATACCTTGCCCTATGCATCTCTTCCATCTGGCTGTTTCTGAGTTACATCCTTTTATAATAAACCAGTAATCTAGTATGTAAAATGTTTCTGTGACTTCCATGAGCTGCTCTAGTGAATTAATTGAACGCAAGGAGAGGTTGTTGGAACTTCCCATCCATAGCCAGTCTGTCAGAAGCAGAGGTGACTTGCTACTTACTAGCCATGTCATTTTGGGCAGGTTACTTAACCTGAATGGGGACAGTAGTAATTCACTATTAGTTCAAAACTAGTTCATGTTACTAGGATTGTTAGAGGATTAAATGAGATACTATTTGTAAAGCATTTTAGAATGGTGCCTGGTTCATAGGAAGCAAAATAATGTGTTTGTTTAAAACAAATAGACTTATTTTGATAACATTTAACATCAGTTTGTGGTAAAAACTCTCAGCAAATAAAGAAGAGAACATCCACAAAATATAAAAGGACATTTACAGACTCTTACAGTTAACATCATACTCAATGGTGAAAGAATGAATGTTTCTCCCTGTAAGTTTGAGAACAAGACAAGGATATTTACTCTTACTACTTCTAATTAAAACTGAACTGGAGATCCCAGCCAGGAAATAAAAATAAATAAAAGGTATCCAGTTAGGGGGAAAAAAAAAAGTGACAATCTGGACTTGGGACTGTTGTCTGAAGTGGGGGGGGCGGCAGGGGGCGCAGTGTTGTAGGACTGAGACCTTAACCTGTGGAATCTGATGCTGTCTCCAGGTAGATAGTGTCAGAATTGAGTTGAATTGTACGACACATGTCTGGTGTCAGAGAATTGCTTGGTGGTGTGGGGAAAAAACCTTCACCCCACTTCCCCTGCATGTAATGGAATTTGGGTTCAGAACTTTTAGTAACTGATACAGAATGTAGAAAAAGGTCAACATCATCATTCCTCCGGTTCTGACGAGTCTGGGGTCTCAGCATGCAGTTACCATCCTCCACCTGAGTGGGGTCCTTAGTTCCTGCAGAACTCAAGGATATGTATCACATTGTTATGCATATCTTACTAAATTACTGAGATCTGTTCAAGGGCAAGCACTGTGGCCAGGCTTACATCACAGAGTGGCTTAGGTCAAAAATGGCATCTTATGTCAAGAGAGTCATGCCTGGTTCTTTTTCTCTGGAGACCACCTACCCTATCTGCTTACAATACTTTGGGACTATGCAGACATCCTGTTTCTGCTTAAACTTCAACTCACTGATTTTAGCCTTTACCAGTGATCTTGCCTGCACCAATATTACCCTTTTATTCTAATGGTGATTTTTAAAAATTGAAGTATAGTTGATTTACAATATTGTGTTAGTTTCAGGTGTATAGCAAACTGATTCAGTTATGTGTATATATATATATATTTTTTCAGATTATTTTCCTTTATATGTTATTACAAGATATTGAATATAGTTCTCTGTGCTATACGGTAAATCCTTGTTGCTTATCTATTTTATGTGTAGTAGTTTATATCTGTTAATTCCATACTCCTAATTTATCCCTACCCCTCTCCCTTTCCCTTTTGGTAACCATAAGTTTGTTTTTCTGTGTCTCTGAGTCTGTTTCTGTTTTGTATACAGATTCATTTGTATCATTTTTTCTGGAGTTTTTTATACTTTTTCTAAAAAATTAATTAATTTATTTTTGGCTGCATTGGCTCTTTGTTGCTGTGCGTGGGCTTTCTCTAGTTGTGGCGAGTGGGGGCTACTCTTCCTTGCAGTGCGTGGACTTCTCATTATGGTGGCCTCTCTTGTTGTGGAGCACAGGATCTAGGTGCGCGGGCTTCAGTAGTTGTGACTTGCAGGCTCTAGAGAGTAGGCTTAGTAGCTGTGATGCACAGGCCCAGTTGCTCTGCAGCATGTGGGATCTTCACTGACCAGGGTTCGAACCCCTGTCCCCTGCATTGGCAGGCGATTCTTAACCACTGTGCCACCAGGGAAGTCCCCTTAATATACTTTAATTCTCTGCTCACAATGCACCTTTTGCTCTAGCATTTAATCACCTAGTTGATCAGTAAAAGTTGCCATATTCAGATGAAAAACATCAATTGTTATTCCAGTTAATATTTCCCATTTAGCATTTTAGTTTCTTAAATCAGGTCCTTATGAGATTCATTAGATAAACGGGTGACACCAAGTTCTTACCTTTCTAAAGTGCAAGACCAGACTGAATTATGGTGTCCCTATATTTAGTTAATCAATCAGTGTTGATTGAGTGCACACTGTGTAGCGGGAGTCCAGCAGTGAACCAGGCACACACGCTCTCCGTCCTCCTAGAGCTTGCAATCTAGTGAGGAAGGTACTGTAACAAACCATTTCCACACAGTGTAATATGTTCAGTGGATAAGCTTTACCCTTGCTTCACTATACTCAGTCTATAGTAGCTCTTTGGGTGACATTTGCCATCTGCCCTCAATAAATGTCCATCCACTTGTGTGACTGGAAGCATCTCTTTAGAGTGTGTAGACTTTTCTGGTCCCGGAACCCCTCAGTGAAGAAAGGTGAGAGTAAGCCATTCTGAATTAGACCTTCATTTTATTTTGGAATCTGTTTGGCAGGCTCCCAAAGGGCATGTTTAACTTAATGAGGTTTTCAGTTTCTGTAACAGAGCGTCAGTGCACAAATGCTGTAACAATTTAGCAACAGTTTTTAAAAATATTTATTTATTTATTTTTGGCTGCGTTGGGTCTTTGTTGCTGTGCACGGGCTTTCTCTAGTTGCAGCGAGTGGGGGCTGCTCTTCATTACGGTGCGTGGGCTTCTCATTGCGGTGGCTTCTCTTGTTGTTGAGCATGGGCTCTAGGCACGCAGGCTTCAGTAGTTTTGGCACGTGGGCTTCAGTAGTTGTGGTTCGCGGGCTTTAGAGCGCAGGCTCAGTAGCTGTGGTGCACGGGCTTAGTTGCTCCATGGCATGTGGGATCTTCCTGGACCAGGGCTCAAACCCGTGTCCCCTGCATTGGCAGGCGGATTCTTAACCACTGCGCCACCAGGGAAGTCCCTACTGTACAGTCTTTTGTATCTGACTTTTTCACTAGGGATAATGCTTTTAGGATTCATCCATGGTTTTGCATGTGTCAGTAGTTTGTTCCTTTTTTATTGCTGAGTACTATTACATGGTATAGTTATACTACAGTTGTTTATCCCTTCTGCTGTTACTGACATTTGGATTAGTTCCAGGTTTTGAATGTTATGAAGAAAGCTGCTATGAACATTTGAGTACAAGTCTTTACATAGCCATATGTTTTCAGTTTTCTTGGGTAAAGACCTAGGAATGGGGTTGCTGGGTCATGTGGTAAGTGTATGTATGTTTTACTTGATAAGAAACTGGGAGACTGTTTTCCAAAGTGACTGCAGCATGCGGGATCTTTTTTTTTTTTTAGTTGTGGCATGTGGACTTCTTAGTTGTGGCATACATGTGAGATCTAGTTCCCCAACCAGGGATCGAACCCAGGCCCCTGCATTGGGAACAGAGTCTTGAACCTGCTGGACCATCAGGGAAGTCCCTCATTTTCTTAATAGAGTCTTCCACAGAGCAAAAGTTTTGACTTTTGGTAAAGTTTAATTTATCAGTTTTTTCTCTTAACATTTTAAGCTTTTTGTATCCTATCTAAGAAAGTTTGCCTAATCCAAGATCGCAAAGATTTTTGTCTGTGTTTTCTCTTGGAAGTCTTATAGTTTTAGCTTTTATATTTAGGTCTGCAGTTCATTTTGAGTTAGTTTTTATTTATCATGTGAGGTAAGGGTTGAGGGTCATTCTATGATTTATAGATTCCTAGTTGTTCCAGCACTATTTGGTAAAAAAACGAATCTTGCCTTACTGACAACAAATACACATACGTATGTGTGTGCATCAGTCTACTTTTGGATCCTCTGCTCTGTTCAGTTCGTCTATATGTCTGTCCTCATGCCAGACGCACACTGACTTGATTATTAGCATTATAGTAAGTCTTGAAATCACTTAGTATATAAGTCCTCCAACTTTATTCTTCTTTTTCAAAATAGTTTTGGCTTTTCTAGGTCCTGTGCATTTCCATACAAATTTTAGAATCAGTCTGGCAATTTCAACAAAAACTTTGCTGGGATTTTGATTGGGATTGCATTTTATCGGTAGATCAATTTGGTAGAAATTGACTTCTAAATAATACTGAGAATTGAAAAGATCTGTTGGGCCTTGATTTTAGATATTTATTGCATTTTACCAATATCCACAAAGCCAATATTCTTTATTATTTTTATTAATATTCCCTGGAAATGCTGAAAAAAATTTTGTGAGTTTTCTCAACTTCCCCTTATGTGAGTAAATAAAGATTTTTACCAGACAGAATATGACCAGCTCTTAGATTTGATTCCTTTTTCTGGTGAGCAAAAGAAAAAAGTAAAAGAAGAGGGAAAATAACTTTTCACTAACCTAGGAAGATCTTTATGTTTTAAACCCTGTGTAAACCAGTGGCATTTTTATCTCATTTTAAGCCCAGATCTTACCACCATTACATAAATTAATATAATCATCTTCTAGGCCAGTGCTTTTCAAAGTGTGGTTTCTGAAACCATCAGTATCAGCTGGAGTCTTATGAGAGATGCAGTTCTCCAGCCCCATCCAGACAGGCTAAATCAGAACCCTGAGAGGGGGCCCAGCAATCTGTCTTCATAAGCCTTCCCTGTGATTCTGATATAAACTAAAGACCTGCTATCATGGACTTTTTAAAAAAGCAAACAAAATAACCCAGCTTTATTGAGATATAACTGATAAACCAAAAATGCAAGTATTTAATCACAGACTTTTTAAAAGTAGGAATTACCCTTTGTTCCTTGGCTTGGAACACCTGGGGAGATTTGTGAGAACTTTTTTTATGGAAGATAAATCTCAAACTTTATCAAAAGAAAGCAAAGAACAGAGACCAGTTATGAGGCTATTGCCACAGTTGACACAGAAGTAAAATCTGCAGGACCTGGATAACAGAGCAGTGGAAAGGGAGAAGTCAGAGATGACTGTGAGGTTTTTGATTCAGTGGGCCTGCATTCTACAAATTCTTGTGTCACACACTCTAATTTGTTCATTTGTCAACTTCAGAATTCTTATATTGTCCTAGTATCCTGTACAGGGTAGTGGTTTTAGCACTGTTTAAACAGCACCTGGCTCAAGGCTATTTTAATTTGGGGAGACTGGTTCAAGGCTCAGTGTTAACGATGGAGCAAAATGTAAACTGCTGATAGGAACAAAAGAGAAGATCCTAAATCTGGTGTCTTCTTTCCATTTAGGGTAGACAGGAGGCATAGGGATTAGAAAATAAACTCTCAGCTTGCTGGGAAGGTGATAATGAGTAACTTTAAAAAGTGATAATCAGTAACTTTAAAAAGTTTTTCTAAGTCTTAGTTTACTGTAATCATTTTCCATTGACCAGTTCTGGCAAAAAAAAAAAAAAAAAGATGTTTTGAGTATTGTAAATGATCTGTGCTTTTAGGATTCTAGGTTAAAAGAAAAAAAAGAATATGAAATAGGTAAAATTCTATTTGAAATTGCCAGAATATTTTCATAAGTAAAGGGATAACTGAAATTATTAGCTGGTACCAGAACCACTACCTTCTCCTTAATTTAATAGAAATCCTAATCTAGAGGAACAGACCTCTTACACTGGATTTTTGTTATAGCTAGTCCTCCTCGATTCGTGACAGTAGAAGAACTTCTAGAGACAGCAAAAGGAGTAACTAACATGACCATAGCCCATGAAATTGTCATAAATGGAGACTTTCGGATTAAACCAGTTGAATTACCAGAAGACAGGTAAGGTGGTTACTGAGTTATCTTGTTTGGTAGAACAAAGCCATTTCCCAGTTCTGGAAATGTTTTCTTCACTTGATGTCAATATATTCTAATATACTTTTCCTTTTGTATGTTGCTAAAATATATTCCTTATCCTGGGAATTACTAGAGTTCGATAGTAGATCTCAGGACCACTGATCCTCGACAATGTAGTAAAAGGTCTGGAAACCTCCTGTGGAAGTCTTGCGTGTCAGCTTCTTCCCACTCCATAGGATTTAGCTGCCTCCTCTTGTGTGTTCATTGCACTGTCTCCTTCATTTCTTCTTTGTAACTATCACATTTTACTGTAGTTGTTGGTTTACTTGCATTCTTCACCAGATTGTAAACTCCTTAGAGACGAGGACTATGCTTTATTCTCTATCCCTACCTAGTACCTGGCACATATCATATTGAATCTAAAATTCTGTTGATTGTAAGGTGCACCTTTTAAAGATGGATTGTCACAAGAAGGAAAAAACATTGCCCATTATAATTGTGAAAGCACCATGAAAAAAATGGGGATTCTGTTGACAAAGGAGGAGCAATGGCTGCTGGGTCAGCAAGCTATAGTGTCTCCCGCATGAGGCTTCTGGATATGACTTTACAAACATTTCTTATATGTTCTTCAAGGATAGTACTTTTTCACATTAATCATGAAGAATTAATTACTTGTTTTGCTCTCATGACATAAAGATTGGTTTTCCTGAAATGCTATATATAAGTTGTTATATTAGTAGTTTGGTACCTAATTAAACAGTTGTCCAGTATGTCACATGGGAATAGGATAATTTTAGGAAACAAACTTAAAGTTTAAAGTCTTAAACTACTTAATCATAAATACCTTAGGAAACTTGCTGGTATCGGGGAACTTAAATTAACAGATCTGAACTTTCCAGTATTCTTTTTATCATATGGCACTGTTATGGGCTGTTATTTGGACTAATGTCACCTGTCAAATTAGTTGAAAGTTATTTTTTCCAATGAGGTACTTATTGAAATAAATCACTAACTAAAAATAAGTATGTGATTGGTTTAGGTATATCTGGGAAATCTTTCCTTCATCCAAATAATTAAAAAAAATTTTCTTACCCTAAACCTGTAGAATTTGTGCTTTTGAAAGTAATTTGAGGCAATAATATTTTATTTGCTTTTGCCTTTTTTTCCATTTGCCTCCAGCTTGGAGAAGAAAGTAAAGGATATTGTACATAAAGCTTTTTGGGATTGCTTGAGTGTCCAGTTATGTGAGGACCCCCCAACTTATGACCGGGCCATCAAGCTTGTTGGTGAGATCAAAGAGGTGAGGCGAAGAGCAAGTCGTGGTGCTTTCCTCGTATGTTAGGAGTACTTACTCATCCTGTGTTACTGTGCCAGAAGGCGTTAAAGAAATTGAAGGATCAGGATTCTAAATTGCTTGCCGAAATGTGGATTTAGGGTATTTTTGGCTTACTGGTCTTTAAAAATTTTCAAAGAAGCTGTGATAACCTGAGGGCATTACTCTTCTAAATGAAAAGAAGGTTCATATTTTTGAAAACAGAATTATTTAAAGAAAACAAGTTATTTTATAAAATACAGATAATTTATAAAAATTTTAATAGATATGAACACCTTCAATAAATAATGACCATAAAAGCGATTCAGTCTTTGGGACAGAGAAGGTATTAAGTGAAAGGTAGAACTGTTTTTGCAATACCTTTAGCAACAGTTTTCCAAAGAAGTAAGGTGTCTGTGGAAATTGCCATCTGTTGTTAGCTCACAGGCACACACTAATTAATGTGGGTTTTATTTTTCACTTCTAACAGTTTTTTCTTCCTGCATCCAGTTGATTGCTACCTAGAGCTTAAATGGAAGCTTAAATAGCTAGTCTAAATGATTTGTAAACATGTTTTTCTGTCGATTTGTTGAATAAGAGGTTAAAATGTGTGCACCATTACAATAGCAGTTGGTAAGCCCTTATTGGAATAATTGTAAATTCCTTTACATATAATCAAAAATGGCTTCTGACTAGGAAGCTTTGATTAAACTTGGCTGTGCTCTCTTGTAGACGCTCTTATCTTTCTTGCTGCCTGGTCACACTAGACTGAGAAACCAGATAACAGAAGTCTTGGATCTGGATCTGATAAAGCAGGAGGCAGAGAATGGGGCCTTGGACATTTCCAAGCTGGCAGAATTCATTATTGGCATGATGGGGACACTGTGCGCACCTGTTCGAGATGAGGAAGTGAAGAAACTAAAGGACATTAAGGAAATAGTGCCCCTTTTCAGGTATGGGCACTGTGTTAATCACCTTCAGGGCACCTAAAATACAGAGCCTGTTTTCAGAGTTAGACTTCCTCAAGTGTAGGTATTCATGCATTTAAAAAAAAAAAATTAAAAAGCAAATATTTTGCTGTGCTCACTTCGGCAGCACATACACTAAAATTGTAACCGTGCAGAGATTAGCGTGGCCCCTGTGCAAGGATGACTCACAAGTTCGTGAAACGTTCTGTATTTTTTAAAAATAGTGATTATAATAAGAAAAGGAGGGAGGGATGGAATGAAGGGAGGGAAGAGAAAGGGAAGGCTGAAAGAAAGGAAGGAAGGAAGGAAGGGGAAAAAGACAGTGAACTTGAGACTCTGGGTGAGGTTATAGTCTGTATATTCTTTAACTGGTTGAAGGCAGGTCAAGGTAAAGACTGATAATTAGCATATGTTTTAAAAATGTTAAAATTCAAATCTGTTTTTTACTAAAATCAATATAAATCCAATGAAACAAAAAGGCATGAGATATTTTTAAAAAAGCAAACATTTTATAAACTATAGAAAAGGAGAAAGAAGGAAAAATTTCACCCGTAATTTTACCACACAAAGGCACAATCACTACTGTCATATTGATATATAAATTTTTTTGGTTTTTTTTGCCTCAGCATTTTATTTTGAAAAATTACAAACCTACAGAAAAGTTGCAAAAACAATACAATCAACACTCATATAACCCTTACACAGATCCACCAGTTATTAACATTTAGTTAGTTTGCTTTATCTTTTTATATATACACTGAGTATGTGCACATTGAGTATGTACGTATGTATGTATATTTTTTCCCCTGAACCTTCTGATGGTTAATGTCAGATATTATGACATTTCACCCTTAACTATTTCAGCAACTACTTCCTAAGAATGTGGATATTCTCCCACATAATCAAAATACAACCAGGACATTCAAGAAATTTAACATTAATATAATCCTATTAACTAACGTTTAGTCCATGTTAACTTCCTTTAGTCTTTTGAATGTTTATTTTTAAATGTATACAGTTGTGATCAAATTTATATAATTTATATGCCAATATGGGCAAAGGATTGACATGATGCTGCCTGAGAATTTGACTTTTGGTTAACTGCTTTACTGTTTTCCTGTAAACAGATGAAGGTGTTATGTATCAAAATACTACTAGGTAACATTACTTATGGGGAAAATGACCTCTAACTGGTAAATTGCATCTAGACAGAAAGAAATGATAATGAGCTATAAATACTCGATGGCACATCATACTTGATACTTCCTCGAGTGGGGAAACTTTTATAACTGGGCATGCCCCCCATAGAGACCCTAGAAGTCATGCCGTGGAGTTATTACGAGCTTTTAAGTCAGGGTGCTCCCACATCTCTGAGCTGTCTGTTCATGACTGATATTGTAACTCTTCTTGAAGAGGAGTGCTTGGTGCCACCCTGTTGGCAAGCTGTGTGAATAGATGGTGCCAAACCTGTGGCTTATTGTCCTGTGAGTCTGACTGTTCAGCTGAACCAAAGAAGACCTCCCGGTGGGCACTGCAAGCCTGACTTTTTGTTAACATTACACCCTAATTATTTCACTTATTTTTTCATTGAAAGTATCATTGAGATAATTATATATTCACATGGAGTTGTAAGAAATAATACAGTACACTTTATCCAGCTTCTCCCAGTGGTGACATCGCAAAACTTTCAGAACCAGGGTGTTGACACTGATACAGTCCACTGATCTCATTTAGATTTCCTGTATACACATGTATATGTTTATTTATAGTAACTTTTATACAATTTTATCACCTAAGTTGGAATATCCACCACCACACTCAAGATACTGAACAGTCCCAACACCACAAGGATCTCTTGCATTGCCCTTTTATAACCAACTTACATTACGTTACTTTTTTAAACTCTCCATAAGCTTTTTCAGTGGCTGCAATATATTCATTCACATAGATATGATTAACTGTTTCTCTGTTAAGATGGACAATTAGATTATGTATAGTTATTTAGTATTTAACCCTGCAGTGAACATCTCTGCACAAAATTTTTTCTTTATTCTAGGTTATTTCCTAAAGATAGGTTCTTAAAATGGGATTACTGTGTCAGAGGATGTGAACAGTTTTAAGATTCATTGCATGGTACCAAGTTGCTTTCCAAAAGTTTTATAAGTAAAAAAAGTTTAATCTCTAGCCTTCTTGATATCATTATGCTGTCAATATTCATTACATAGAAAAATGCCCTTCACTGTCAGGTTCCCTCTCTCCTATTAACTAACGTTTAATAGGAGAGAGCATGTTGAAAAGACTGCCTAAATATAGTTATTGATTTGTTCATTCATTCAACAAGCTCTTACTGAGCACCTCTTATGTGCTAGGCACGGTGCTAGACATTAGAAATAATATAGTCGGTAAGAGCTCAAAATCAGCTAAGTTAAATGAGGAATTCCTTGGAAGAGAGTCCTCTGGGGACATAGCTGGTAGCAAACTCAACCTAACTCAGATTCCTACTGGAAAGAGAAGGGACTGGGGAAACTGGTAACCTGGGAGTATACACCCTATCTGAAGGAGGCAACGGTGGCCGCTTAGTGCCAGCCGATTGTAGTTGTGATGGAGTTTGGGCCCGGGTTGCCAGATCTTTTGATTTTTCAAGAGAAGCTAGAAATCCTGGCTTTTAAGAACACTGTGAGCATAAAACATGACTGTGGGTTACTTCCAGTCAGTGGTCTGCCACTTGGCAGTCTCCAGTAGTCTCTGGTTTCCTGTAGGTGGATTTAGGGGACTGTTGGGAGTGCTCAAAGGAGAGGCAGAACACCCTCCAGAAAGTGGGCTGCCCGACGCATTTGGGAGAGGGACAGAGTGGCAGGGTGAGGGGCCCTGAGTTGTTCCTCAGACTGTGTATCCTTTCCCATACATAAACTCACATAAAAGGTGAGTTTATTCTGTCATATGATGTTCAGTCAGTCCCAAAGGGCATCAGGGGACTGGGAGGACATTTGATCCTGTTCTTAACCTGTGTAGGACCTAAACCTAAACCTGCACCTTGGGTTCTTATCCACCTTCTGCAAGTAGGTCACTTAGCAGCTCCTGACCTCTGGTAAGAGTGCTGCTGGTATGTGACAGGCGTGGTATGGAAGGCATCCTTGGCATTGCATCAGATCTGCCCATGGGTTACATTCAGAGTGTGAGCTAGCAGTTATGCCATGAGAGCTAGAGCATAAAACCTGCCGTGAACATATTAACCTGTGTGAGCATGGAGACCAGGTGGTGAACTCTCTGCTCTTAACCTCAGGTCTGGGGCCGTCCTTCCTCTGCAGCCAAGAGGGCTGACCCAGAGCCAAAGAAAGAGCTCTGGGCCTGACAGGCAGTGGGGGAAGTGACGTTTGCCTAGGGGCAAGGGTGGGGACAGAGAGCAACTTAAAAATTTGCAGTCCTTTCTTCTAAATTTGTTTTTTTAAATCTGCGTTCTCATGGCTTCTCCAAATTTTCTTGCCACCCTTTCTGAGATGAAAAAACTGTCTCAAATCAGCTCACTTCATTTTTTTTTTACAGCAGTGTTTACTTTACAAGCGCCCAGTGATAAATCCTTTTATCTCTTTCAGGGCAATTTTTTCCGTGTTGGACCTAATGAAAGTGGATATGGCAAACTTTGCTGTCAGTAGCATTAGGCCACATCTCATGCAGCAGTCAGTTGAATATGAAAGGAAGCAGTTTCAAGAGTTTTTGGAGAAGCATCCAAGTATGTTTAATGTTTTGTGGTGCCTGTTCGTTGTCTGTGCTTTTTCATTTTAGTGGCTGTAGCTTGCCGCATAATGATATTTTCAAAACAACATGAGAATTTAGTATGAGAATGAAACTGTGCACCTCAGATTGGGGCTTGAACCCACGTGCTGGGACTCAAACCCAGCCAAAACCCACGGTCTTCCAACTGAGATCACACACTTGGTTTCAGGACTTAATGAAGCTCAGGTTCGTGATATCTCATCGAAGAAAGAATTCAGTGAGAGACAAAGTGATGGGTAAGAAGTGGATTTATTTAGAGAGAAACACACTCCACAGACAGAGTGTGGGCCGTCTCAGAAGGTGAGAAAGGCACCAGGCTATGGGGTTGTCAGTTTTTATAGAGGTGGGTAATTTATAGGCTAATGAGTGGGAGGAGTATTCCTGCTATTTCAGGAAGGGGCGGTGATTTCCAGGAATTGGGCCACCGCCCACTTTTTGATCCTTATGGTGGGCCTGGGAACTGTCATGGCGCCTGTGGGTGTATCATTTCGCTTGCTGATGTGTTACAGTGAGCCTATACTGAGGCTCCAGGTCTAGTGGAAGTTGACTTGTCCGCCATCTTGGACCCATTTGGTTCTAATCAGTTTATGTCATGCCCTTGGGCTATATCATTCTTTCAAAGGTTGTGCCCTGCCCCCTTCCCTCCCGTTTCAGGAGTAGTCTAATTTGAAGACCGAAAAGGACAAGATGTTAGGCCCTGAAAACTTAGTTGACAAGCAAGAAAACTGTAAGTAGGAGAGGAGAACAGAAATTTAAAAAAACAAAGAAGCCCTAAATTAAATGGGTTTTTATGAAAACACCAGTTTGAGGTGAATTGTATACTTGGCCTTGGTTTTAAGAACATGACGAACTTCTTAGGACTATTTAGCTCACTTTTCTACTCTCTATGAGGTACGTCAAGAAATTTCACTTTGCTTCTCTTCCATATGCATAAATCTCTCTATGAGGTACGTCAAAAAATTTCACTTTGCTTCTCTTCCATATGCATAAATCTCTCTATGAGGTACGTCAAGAAATTTCACTTTGCTTCTCTTCCATATGCATAAATCTCTCTATGAGGTACGTCAAGAAATTTCACTTTGCTTCTCTTCCATATGCATAAATCTCTCTATGAGGTACGTCAAGAAATTTCACTTTGCTTCTCTTCTATATGCATAAATCTGGTTTTGTACCCAGAAAAAGTCTCATTTTTATGAACCACTCAGATGACTGCAGGAAACAGATGAATTAAAATCCAAACTACGTTTCATTTCTAGGGCGCTGTTTCGGTCTCTGCACTGGCAGCTGATGCTCTAAGTGAACTGCAGTCTTCAGTTCCAATTTATTACGAGTTCCGTTTAGCCTCTAAGTTTGCGGGTCACAAGATGAAAATGGCAGTCTCTGGATAGATTGTGTTGCCTGACCAGGATCAGGTCAACAGTTGCTCATCCAGCTCCAGGCAGAGAAGTTGGAACTGGTCCTGAGGGCCAGGAGGAGTCAAGAAAGGGCAGAGTTGAAGGAGCAGTCCTAGAAGATTGGTTAGTGTTTACTGTGTACTAGGCTTGTGCCAAGGGTGTACGTGTGTTGCCATAGGTGACCTCACAGTAAGCCTACGAGGTTGGCAGTATTTTTTAAACCAATTTTACAGATGTGGTAATAGATTTTGAGAGGTTTTTTTTAAAATTTTGGCTGTGCCAGGCAGCATGCGGGATCTTAGTTCCCTGACCAGGGATCGAACCTGTGCCCCCTGCATTGGGAGCTCAGAGTCTTAACCACTGGACTGCCAGGGAAGTCCCCAGATTTTGAGAGCTTTTTGATCAGAATTGATGACCACACAGCTCCCTTTCTCAACCGGTATTTTACTGCCCCTCAGGAGAAACCAGGGTTGCAGTTTACAGGCTGAAGAGCCTTTGTATGAGGGCCGGGTGCGGACAGCCGGGGCCCAGGCGCTGAGCCGGTCCAAGTCTAGTGCTTATCACTCACAGCATGAAAGCCGAGGTTTTCCAGAGCTGGTTGCCTACAGAATGCTGTCTGCAGAGGCGAAAGGGAGAGCGAAGCTCGGAACCAAGAGCTCGGTGTGATCAGCATGTGGGCAGAACCAGAGGAGTGTCCTGCTGCAGCAGTGAAGAGTGGATGCCACCCATGCCCTCGGCTGCCCATTTTGTTTTAAGGTGGCCTCCACTGACCGGGCTGCAACCTGTTCCAGGTCCTGTCAGAGGGGTGTTTGCTCATACAATGTGGACAAAAACCTCATCTTCTCTCTTCTGTCCCTCAGAGTCCCTGGTGCATTATTCAGCTTAGAAAAGTAGGGGAAACATGCTGGCGGATGAAAAACAACTGAGATTCCCCCGACCCCCCCCCCCCGCAGTGCTCCAAACACTGCACAGTGTGTGTCAAATACGTGACAGAACTTACCCCCCACCCCTACCCCAGCAAGGCTGAAAGTAAACCAGATTGATACAAGACTAAGATCTAGACAAGGACAAGCCTCATCTTCAGTGTGGAGGATACTTTACACTGGGAAACTCTAGTCAGTGTCTCGTCCCATCTGTCTCTGGGCAAGAATTTTTGCATCTCACTGAGCTGGAGCTATCAGAGCTTCCAGCCACGTATCATGCAGGAGTGGCCAGGGTGGGAGAGAAGAGAGTGGAGGTCTTTTGAACATCCAAGGTGGCATTTATATCCACTGTCGTGCTTAGTCCTCACAGCAGCCTGTGGGGTGGTGGTGGACATTTCTTTGTATTAAGAATCTTGATAGTCAGACAATGACGTATCTAAGAACACTCAGCTGGTAACTGGCAATCTTGTGATGTGAACTGAGTTCTATTTGATTCCAAAGTCCGTACTTTATACTTTTACCACAATTCCAGGATGATCTTCCCTAAAGCAATTCTGGGACGCATCCGTCCAGAGCGTTCCAGTAATGTTCGAAGCCTTGCTTTTCACAGATTCCCTGGACTTTGTCACCCAGTGGCTGGAAGAAGCCGCAGATGACCTTATGAATCAGAAGTATAGAAATGCCCTGCCGGCTGTGGGAGAGGCCTCTGGCTCTGGGGACAGTCCCGGGCCAGATCCTGTTGCTGTCCAGAACTATGCGTACCTGAAGCTTCTGAAGTGGGACCACCTCCACAGACCTTTCCCTGAAGTAGGTGCTGACTGCTCATTTCTTTTTCGTGCTGCTGAACTTTAAAAAAAATAATGGTTACAATTCACATACCAGAAAAATCTCCCTTATAAGTTGTATAATTCACTGGTTTTTAGTACATTCACAGAGTTACACTTCCATTACCACTGTTTAATTTCAGAACATTTCCGTCACCCAGAAAGAAGCCCTGTACCCATTAGCAGTCACAACCCTCCCCCCACCCCCTGGCAACCATTAATCTTCTTTAGGTCTCTATGGATCTGGCCTATTCTGGACTTTTCGTTTAAACGGAATCAGGCAATGTTGGCCATTTGTGTCTGGCTTCTTAGCATAAAGTCCATCCGTGTTGTAGCATAAATCAGTACTTCATTCTTTTTAAGTTTTGTTTATTGTGTTAAAATATACACAACATAAAGTGTATCATTTTTAAGTGTACAGTTTAGTGGCACTAAGTACGTTCACATAACTTTGCAGCCATCACAGCCACCCATTCATGGAACACATTGGAACCCAGAACCCTTTAAACACTAACTCCTCACTCCTCCCTCCCCCGGTTCCTCTGTGTTCTTGAATCTGACTACTTTAGCTACCTCATATGAGTGAAATCACACAGTATTTGTCTTTTTGTGACTTGCTTATTTCACTTAGTATAATATCTTCGAGGTTCATCCACGATGTTGTTTGTGGCAGCATTTCTTTTCAAGGCTGAAAAATATTCCATTGTATGGCTATACCCCATTTTGCTTTATTCATTTATCAGTTGATGGACAACTGATGGGCAACTTTTGGGCTATTGTGAATTGTGCTGCTCTGAATATTTGTGTACAAGTTTTTGTGTGGCCATGTGTTCTCAGTTCTCTTGAGTATGTACCTAGGATTAGAATTGCTGGGTCACGTGGTGAGTCTTAAGTTTAACATTCTGAGGAACTGCCAGACTATTTTCCAAAGCGCCTGCCTCATTTTACAGTCCCACAAGCAGTGTATGGGTCTTCTAATTTGTGCTGCTGAGCTTCTGTCCTGTTTTTACTCATCTTGATGAAAACCCTAACAGTGACGGTGCTTTTCAGTTTTATCTAAAGAAACTTCTTCCCCTTCCATGCAGAGCAATATATATTTTTTAAAATTTATTTATTTATTTTTGGCTGCACTGTGTCTTTGTTGCTGTGCACGGGCTTTCTCTAGCTGTGGCTTGTGGGCTGTAGGCACGCGGGCTTCAGTAGTTGTGGTGCACAGGCTTCGTTGCTCCGCAGCATGTGGGATCTTCCCGGACCAGGGCTTGAACCCGTGTTCCCTGCATTGGCAGGCGGATTCCTATCCACTGCGCCACCAGGGAAGCCTAGAGCAATATTTTTTTTCTTTGTATGTTTTTCACAGTAAGTGCTTCTAACTGCAGGAGTCCTTTAAAGACATGACTAACAGGGGATTCCCCCAGCAAATAGCTGGTTTGGCGTCTAGACTCCCCCTCTTTTTTGAGGGCACTCACGCTTCTTATCTCTAGTCTCATATCCTGCTACTTCTCGAAGTTTCTTTCTCGGTTCCTTATTTTTCTTTTTAAGATGTTGTGAGCCTAAGGTTTCACCTCTTGCCTCTGAGTTCCCTGTTTTGTGCCAGAGCAGCCTCTCAAGGGGATATTGAAGTGGGGGTGGGGAGCTTCCTTCCTGCAGAGTGCCATGCTCTCTGCTCTCTCCTGCAGACATTTCTCTGCAAAGATAGCCGTGGGGAAAATGGTGTTTTCACTGGGGACAGATGTCTACTCTCAGAATTGATCCTTGGAAATCCTTTGCATCCTAAACCCAAGTACGGCATACTGCTAGGAGGCTGCAAAGCAAGGGTGCTGCCCTGTAACAAAGTGAAGTCAAAAAAGAGACTGGTGAAGCCTCTCTGTTTAACCATAGAGGAGTCTCAGCCTTCAAAGGTGGTTTTTACTTCTTAGGGAGAATTCTGGGCTAAGACTCCATGTCGTTAATGTCTCGATTTGGTGTGTCAGTTTCTTATAGCAAGACTGGGCCTTAATATTTGATTCATCTGTAAAAACTCAGATCAGAAGCCATATCTCCTCAGCCTTTCCACTTCCCTTTACCTCACCCCACACAGAAGACTTTGGCCTGGCAGCGCCCAGGCCTGTCAATAACACGGGGACGCCGTCATGGAAATTCACTCACTGACTACTTTCCAGGTATTATCTGTCATTCCTACTTTTTCTACTTATCGTTCATTTTTCTCTTTCTTTATTCACTTCCCAGTTCTTGAGAGCCTGCTTTGTGCTGGATACTGAGGGGGATACTGAGGTGAATAAGTGTATTTCTCCCCTCCTTCCCTCCTGTGCCCTGGATAGGGTGGTTGGTTGTCTGGTTTACCCAGGACTGGGAATGGGTGTGGGGAGGGGAAGTGTTCACAGGACCTGGGAGTTTCAGTTTTAAACCAGGCCACTCCTGGAAAAACTGGGATGAGTTGGCCCCCTGTGTACCTCATTACTCTTTCCCATCTAATGATGTAATTCCTATTTATTGAGTGCTGGCTGTGCCAGCCACTTTATTATTATCTTTCTTTTTTTAATACATTTATTTATTTATTTTTGGCTGTGTTGGGTCTTCACTGCTGTGCGTGCGCTTTCTCTAGTTGCGGCGAGCAGGGGCTACTCTTCATTGTGGTGCACGGGCTTCTCACTGCGGTGGCTTCTCTTGTTGCGGAGCACGGGCTCTAGGCACGCGGGCTTCGGTAGATGCCACACGTGGGCTCAGTAGTTGTGGCTTGTGGGCTCTAGAGCACAGGCTCAGTAGTTGTGGCTCATGGGCTTAGTTGCTCCGCGGCCTGTGGGATCTTCCTGGACCAGGGATCGGACCCGTGTCTCCAGCATTGGCAGGCAGATCCTCAACCACTGCGCCACCAGGGAAGTCCCAGCCACTTTATATACATGGTCTTTTTTCATCTTTCTTTCTTTCTTTTTAATTTTTATTGGAATATAATTGATTTGCAGTGTTGTGTTACTTTCTGCTGTACAGCAAAGTGAATCAGTTATACATATACATATATCCACTCTTTTTTAGATTCTTTTCCCATCTAGGTCATTACAGAGTATTGAGTAGCATTCCTTGTGCTATACAGTAGGTCCTTAATAGTTATCTATTTTATATATAGTAGAGTGTATGTTGTCAATCCCAGTCTCCCATCTTATCCCTCTCCCCTTTTTTCGTCTTTAAAACAGCACTGTGAAGGAGGAATCCCCATTTTGCCTAGGGCTCAGAGTTGAAGAAACCTGCATGAGGTTGTGCTGCTATTAAATGATGAAGTCTGGATTTACACCCAGTCTGGCTTATGTTGTACTGCAGCCTTCCTAAGGGAGAGGGGCGCTGCGGTGGAAGAATTCACACCTGCCTCCCTTATGGCCGGCTCTGAAAGGACTAGAAAATCCTCAGGGGAACTTCAGAGGCCTCTGTATGGGCTGCGGCCCCACTGCCCTCTGCCGGTGACAGCCCAGACCTGCAGCTCAGGATGATTTCTGTTTTATTCATTGCAGACAGTTTTGATGGACCATTCTCGCTTCCAAGAGTTCCAGCTCCAGCTGGAGCAGTTGACCGTCCTGGGGGCTGTGTTGCTGGTCACGTTCAGCATGGCAGCCCCAGGAATTTCCAGCCGGGCCGACTTTGCTGAGAAACTCAAGATGATTGTGAAGATTCTGCTCACAGATATGCATCTGCCGTAAGTGACGGAGAGCTCTGGCGACCAGGGCCTTCAACAGATGGTGGGAGGCAGCGGGTGGCGGGGAGCAGACTGGAGCGGGGGTCTGCAGTGTAAGGCAGAATTGGGGCCACTCGCCAGAGACTGAGGAAACCTGGCACTCCAGCGTTCTTCACCCCGCAGGATTTACTCAGGGTCACACGGTCAAAGTTAGAGTCCACTCCAGGGCTGATTAGCAAGGCTCTAGGACAGTGGCTTTCAAATGTTTGTGACCAGGACGCATAGTAAGAAATTCATCTTCCGTGGTGACAGTGCATACTTGGACACACATGTAACTGCAATAAAAACTTCACAAAGTGAAACTTACCCAACTGTGCTTAATACTTCCTGATATTTCTATTCTATTCTTGTCCCATTAAAAAGAAAAAAAATACTGGTTGCTACCCAGTGAATTGCTTTCATAATCAACTAATAGTTTGGTCAACACAGTCCTAGGGAAAGGTCAAATAAGAAACAAGCTGCATTCCTCCAGAGTGTGTGAATGTGACTAAAGTTTTCCGCCCTTTGCGGAAAACACTCCTCATAGACATTTTGTGCTGAGTGTAAATGGATTATCTATCAACCAGCACCAGTCCACACTTGTGTGAGGGCAACTGCTTCTGCAGTGAAATCAGATTAGGTGATTTATGTGGTTTCCAGCATATAGAATATTTTTGAATGTTTCTAAGTTAACCTGTATCTGACAAGGTCCACCTCAGAGGATTCTTCAAGTGGCATGTCCCCAAACCTTCTCCTCCTCCTTACAAAGTGGAGGAATTGGCTGCTGAGTTTGCACACAGCTTGCATGTGTTCAGTGCGATGAGGGGCGTGTCCACGAGTTGTGACCTGAGGCTCAACAGTCTTGACTCAGGCCTGCAGGGTGTTTGCTGAGGCGAGGCCTGACCTGAGGCCCTTGCACAGGTGTAGCCCTGGGCTGTCACCTAGGTCCCCCTCCAGTAAAACTGCTCTGTCAAAGCTACTGAGGAGGAGGGCCTGTCCGTGCTTCCTTGGGAGGCCGGCCCTGCCTTGTCCGCCCTGGCCCCAGCAGCAAGTCCTGGGGCTCTCACATTTGCTCACACTTATTCTACTGTACACAGCCTCTAGATCCAGGACAAAGGCAATTGCCTTCTCAGACAACACCCACCAGCACAAGGGCTCTCCACAGAGACTCCAGGGAAGCCCAGGAGCCCCAGGAAATCGAAGTGTGAATTTTAACTTTTAGATTTCAGTTTTATTTGTTCTTTGAAAGTCGTTAATACGCTGTGTTTCAAAAGCCTAAAGGGACAAAGTGGTATCCAATGAAAAGTTTCTCTCCCACTCCGTCCCGCGGCTGCCACATTTCTGGTTTCTGGTGTGTTGCTCCAGAGGTGTCCAAGGTAGTCCTAAGTCAGTTCCAGGGTTATTTCACCACACAGATGCTAGCAAGAAGTTAGCTTTTAGATTGTTAGACCAGGCATAACCTGAGCCCTCCCCGTGCCACTGTTCTTTCTGGCAGAGAGAGACGGGTAGAGAGACAAAGTCCCCTGAGTTGGATGGACGCAGTCTGAGGGGCTCGGGGCAGGGAAGAGGCACAGTTTTCCCTTTGAACCCATCGGTCTGTGAATTGGTCGCTGTGACTCTCCCCAAATGGGGGCTGGGCGGGGCTGGGGGTGGGATGTGCACTTTGTTGATGGGCCCTTTCTTCACTGGCTTCTCCTTCCCTTCTCTGCTCAAGCTCCTTCCATCTGGAGGATGCCCTGACTACCGTTGGGGAGAAAGTCTGCCTGGAGGTGAGCAGCTGCCTTTCCCTGTGCGGATTCAGCCCCCTCACCACGGACAAAGAGGCCGTGCTCAAGGGCCAGATCCAGGCCATGGCCAGTCCTGACAACCCCATCCGCAGGATCGTGGGTACGTTTGGGCGAAGGCGGGACCAGGGATATGCCTGCAATGGGCTGGCAGACAGGCCCCTCTGCGGGCATCTAGAAGGGTTTGATGGATTACGCGTGCCAATGAGTGAAGAGAGAGTGATTATTCACCGTAGTGCAATTAGGGCGACCCGAAGCTTTGGCCAAGTGACTAGGCAGCCATCACTGTCCTGAGGGCTCTGGCTTTGGAATCACCGGTCTTGGTTCAGAACCCTGCTCCATCCAGCACTGTGAGGTGGTGGGAAACAATATACTGGTGTCTGCCCCTGGCCCCTGGCACAGAGCTCCTGAAACTCTGGTAGTTTCCTCAGTGATAAGAGCGCTAGGAGCATCTTTTGTTCTAGTGTTTGGTCTCTGACCTTGGCTCCTGACCCGGAGCTCCTACCTCCTTTGGAATTTCCTGGGTGCTGGGAGTGTCTTGTGTTCTGAGTAGGTGACTCTTGATGGGCTCCTGGGTGGGGGCCGGTCACCCGAAAGACCAAGCCATGATTAGAAGCTTGGAACTTTCAGCCCCGCCCTCCATCCTCCAGAGAGAGGAGAGGGGCTAGAAATGCCTACGTGATGAAACCTTCACAGAAGTCCCAAAAGTACAAGGTTTGGAGAGCTTCTGGGTTGCTGAACACATCCGTGTAGTGGACGGGTGGTGCACCCCAGCTCCGCGGGAACAGAAGCTCTTGCCCTCGGGACTCTCCCCGACCTCACCCTATGTATGGCTTCTTCCGACTCTTCATTTGTATCCTTTATCAGATCCTTTATTATATAATAAACTGGTAAACCTAAGTAAGTGTTTCCCTGAGTTCTGTGAGCTATTCTAGCAAATCATCAAAATCCAAGGGAGAGGACGTCACGGCAACCTCTGATTTGTAGCCAAGTCAGAAGTTGTGGATGACCTGCGGGCCGCCTCCTTGTGATCGGCTTCTGAAGTCGGGGGCAGTCTTGTGGACCTGAGCCCTTAACTTGTGGGATCTGAGGCTGTCTGCGCGTAGTGTCAGAACTGAGTAAAGTTGTAGGATGCCCAGCTGGGGTCACAGAGAACTGCTTGGCGTGGGGACGCTTCTTCCCCGGATCTGGAGTCAGAAGCATTTTGAATGTGGTAGTGGCACGAGGGTAAGGGAAAAGTATAGCTGTAGTACAAGGCTAGGACGGGTTTTCTTTACAAGCACTTACTGTGTAGCCTGAGCAAGTGACGTGATACTTGAGTTTCATCATCTCTAAAAGGGGGTTGCTGAGAGGACTGCAGGTGGTAAGATATGTAAGGTGCTTACTGCAGAACCTGGCAGCATAGGGAGGACTCACTAACGAGTCGCAGTTATTAAAAATATTACTCCGGACTTCCCTGGCGGTCCAGTGGTTAAAACTCTGCACTTCCAGTGCAGGGGGCATATATATATATATATATATTACTCTGCTATGTGAGCTGTGACTTTCCATCATCACTGGTTGATTCTGTTCACTACATCTAATATTTAATTTTTACATCTAATATTTAATTTTTAAAATTATTGTCATTTAATTGTAAAGTCCTTCCTTAACTTCTTTACGAACTCAGATAGATGTTCATCTTATAAATAATGAAAAGTTAGCAGGCTTCAGGCAAAAGCAGAATGATCTGTGGTTATCAGATTCTAGGCTGGAGTAGAGGCTGAACCAGTGACGTGGGTGTGCTTCTAATACCATGACTTTTTAAAATTTCATCCCAGGCCCGCATTAGTCACAGTTTCATCTGCAGGTCCCTCAGGAGGAGCCTCCTGATGCTGCAGGGCCCTCGGACTGTCGAGATCATTGTTGTCAACTGGGGTGGGGATGCGGGGAAGTGCTGTGAAGAGACCACTGGCTACTAAGCTGCTGCCTTAGTCCTGTCATCTAGGTTGTTTAGTCACAGCCAGTTAAGTGTGTTACTGGACTCCAAAGGATGTAAGTCAGTTGCACCTGAGAAGGTTCCCTAGGGCATGAGCTGGGTGTGAAGTTTGAAAACGCTCATTTAATATAAATGCCGCTATTGCTTTTGTAATGAAATCTGCAAGGTGCGGCTTTGCACACACACTTTTTTGGCAGCTGAGGGTGCAAAAATATCATAGAAGGGGATGGGCTAAAGAAGCATCCAACTAAATGATTCCTCAGAGTAGGACAAGTGGCCCACAGCTCCATGGCCTTCATTGCAGGCTTTGGAGAAGGAGGCTTAGGCTTCTTTCATGTGGGCTTATGGGAAAATCTAGATCACAAGCCAATAGTGCTGGAGTCTTCTTTTTTTAAAATAAATGTATTTATTTATTTATTTTTGGCTGTGTTGGGTCTTCGTTGTTGCGCACGGGCTTTCTCTAGTTGCGGCGAGTGGGGGCTACTCTTCGTTGTGGTGCGTGGGCTTCTCCTTGTGGTGGCTTCTCTTGTTGGGGAGCACGGGCTCTAGGCGCGCGGGCTTCAGTAGTTGTGGCTCGCGGGCTTAGTTGCTCCGTGGCATGTGGGATCTTCCCGGACCAGGGCTCAAACCTGTAACCCCTGCATTGGCAGGCGGATTCTTAACCACTGTGCCACCAGGGAAGTCCCTTTCTCTTCTCTTTTGAACTTGCATTTCCTGCTTTATTTTTCCTCCCACTTTTTATATGATCTTAAACAATGGCTAACATTGGTCTCAGTGTGCCTTGCTCTTCTGAGAGCAGAACTTGGCAGCACCCTAATCTCCCCTTAATCGTTCATACATTTATCCTTGCTTTCCAAGTGTATTTTGGGCTTTGCCTGGTGTCCAGGCCTCATGGCAGGCACTGTGCTGGGTGTTGGGGAGAGAATGATGAACAGGATGAGCATGGTCCCACCCCGTGGAGCGGACCAGCTTTGGGGTGGGCGGGGGTACAGTACAAATGGGATGAATGTTCAGAAGTGGGAGGTGCCTCCGGATGGTCAGGGAAGACTTTCCCGAAAAGGTAATGTTTAAGCTGAAAACTGAAGCGTAAATAGAAACTTGTAAAGTCACCCTGACCAAGAAGCAAACAACTGCTTTCTTTTCTGTCGCAGATTCCCGAATCCTGACCTTCTTAGAAACCTACCTTGTCTCCAGTCATCAGAAGCCATTGCCCACAGCCCCAGGGGGATTAGGTCCAGTTCAAACAGAGCTGGAGGAAGTTGCCATTAACTTCGTGCGCCTGGTCAACTATAACAAGATGGTCTTCAGTCCCTACTATGATGCGATCCTCAGTAAGATCCTTGTCAGACCCTAACGCTTGTGCTCCCTGCAGCAGCAGTGTTACCCACTTGACCTGTTCTCAGCTGTAGTGTTGCTTTGGAAAATGGCTGCTTAGTACCTTTCTATTTAACAGCACTGATGCCAAAAGGAAGAGTATTGTGTATCACTGTTGAAAAGGCTTGTTTTGAGGGTTTGTGTTTATGAGTGCAAGTTTACAAATCAGAGAAGCTTTTCGTTATCGTGAGTTTTGTAGGTAGCACTCAGCTTTTGACGGGTGGACTGCCGTGTGTCTCCACCCACACCCTATCATGATCGTAGCTGCCTCGTCTCTCCCAGGAGCCTGGGACCTCTTCTGCCATCTGGCTCGCTTTTCTTTCAGACACCCAAGAGTATCTGACAGCCACCCCAGAGTGAACAGAACCAGGCCTTGATGCGTTTAGACCCTTGCCCGTCTCTTGCCCAGCCCAGCCCTCCTTCCTCCAGGTATTTTGTGTTGGAAGGACTTTATATAGTCTTACTGCCTCCACACACCTCCCGCACCCACTGTTTATTGCTTTCTCCCTGCCTGGGCTAGCTGGAGCCCCAGAACCCTTTTGTTCTAGAGGAGAGTTATTTGATTTTAAAAAGCTTACTTGTTTATACAAAATTACTTCTGAGCCTGGATGATAGCAGTTATGGGATCTAGAGAAAGGAAAATTCTGTGACTTTTATGCCTTGAAAGTCAAGGAGAAATTTTTTTTTTTAATATATGTTAGTGTAATATACAGAAGAGGACAGATGTCTGAAGTTCTTACTGAAAAGTTCACTCTGATACAATACATAGATGTATTGATTGGATTCGAATTCCAGCATTGGATTTAAGTGTTTTCAGGTAAAATAGCGTCAGCTCACTTATTTCTTGGATAACGAAGTTATAGGAGATCCCTGGTTTTTGAGCAGTATTTATTGAGGAACTTCAGTGACCAGAATTCCTGACATATCCTGTGACTGAAAGGGTAGCTTGGCTCTCACAGGTGACCTGTTCTGTTAAAAAAAATAAAATGTGCGCATGTGCCTGTGTGTATTTTAGACAGGGACATTTTGTTAGAAACAGAGCCATGAAGTTGTTGGGCGATCTCCAGTTCCCAGAATCATGCAAGGAATCCCTTCATTCAAGCCGATGAGCGCTGGGGTGGAGCTGGGGACAGCGTTGGGGAAACATCCACCCTGTACACTGTCTAGTGATGCGAGGCTTCAGAGGAGTGAAGGTTATACTGGGAATGTGATTTCTCCAAGTATTTGCTTCTAATATTTTTACTTGCAGTCAGAAATGTATGCTGGGTTACGTGGTCAGAGGTCATATTAATAAAGTTTAGGCTGAAGGACAAATCCTCCAAGGTTTCACTGGAAGGGGATGAAAGCTCGGTAAGTAGAACTTTTAAAGAACAAAATCACATCTTTTGTAGCTTATTCAATGAGGTCACCTCTGGAATTGTTTCTGGAGATAAGGCTGCTGTGGAAGCTGTGCTCACTGGTTGTAGAGTATGAGGTTCCTGGGGGCAGCACTCTTGCTTGCCTCAGCCTCAGTGTTTGGGTCCCTCCCTCCGCAGCCAAGGATGCCGGAGAGGAGCGTTACCCTCACAGATGCAGGGTGGGTCACCAGCTCCTGCAGCCATTTTCCCTAAATCTCAAAGTTTCTTCATTTTGATTTCTTTTGTAAGAGTTAACTCTTAGGTGATTTTTTTCTTTCTTTTCCCTCATGGGTTCCTACATAGAGTGAAGTTTGAACACTTTGAAATCTTGATGCCTATATAACAGGGAGCTTCACAGACTCCTGTGGCCCCCACTACCTCAGTGTCCACTGGTGGAATTCTACAGAAGCCAGAATGAAGACGGCAGAGTTCAGAATCACAATATTCATATTGAATCATTTTGTTGCTGCTCTTTGAAGATAAGTGAGCTAGTTTTCTTCCTGGAATCTCATAGGATTATCACTAAGGGCCAGGAAAATTCATTTAGTTCATTTAGTCACTCAGGAAACATTTGCTAAGCATCTACTTAGAACTCCCCCCTACAGCTCTCCCTCCAAGACAGAAATAGCTTTGGCGTATACATTATCCTTCAGAATTGAATTGGGTTATATACTGCATACTGATTGCATTTGATGTGGTTTCCTGCCTAACAGGTTTGTGGAAAACATGTCTTGTGGAAGTGCTGAGTTTATTGGGCACTAGTATTTCACTGCAGGTGGGTAGAACTGATTGCCTTGAGAGTTGGGTTGATATCAGCAGGTCAGGTAGATTTCTTTGATAGTCTCCTGAATGAATGAATGAATGAATGTCTAGAGCGGTGACTGCTGCCTTGTCAGCTCTCAACTGATTGGGTGGATTCTCACTCTACATATGTATATTTTTTAATCTTATTCTAAAGCAAGCTGTAAAATGTGATCGTTTATGTAGCCCTTTATAAATATACTTCAGGTCAGAGTTACACTGATATATCTTACTGATTAATGCAGTGGACAGGTGTGTAGGAATTTTTTTCTCTGTGAAGAGAAGTTATTAAAAAGTTTGACTCAATAGGCACATAATGTGCACATACTGGCTGACAATTCTGAATGGATTATTTAGCAGTTCTGTTTTTGTGGCTTATTTTACTTTCTCCAGAGTCTTAAGATACCTGGGAATAGAGCAGCCTACTTTCCTGGTGAATTTCAAAGGGAGGGAATAGGTGTTTGCTGTTTGATTTCCAGTGACATTTTGGCATGCCCTGATTTCTGTGTATAACATTTGTATTTCTTTTAATTTTGAGGCAGGGTGGTAGAGTGGAAAGACTGGGAGCTGTCAAGAAACCAGAGTTTTGATCCTATTTCTGTTACGTGATTAGCTCGAGCAAATCAGGACCCATTTCCAGTACTTATAAAATGAAAGGACTGGATTTAACCTTACAAGCCTTTCCAAGTCTGACATTCTGTAGTAAATCTGACTGGACTTAATAACTTAAGTAGACTGCAGTAGGATTGTGCAGAAAGTTCCTGATTTAGAGGAAGATCTGGGTTGAGTTTTTCCTCTGTTGCCTTCTTGCAAGGTTATGTGATGTTGGGCTAATCATTCTTCCTTGGGCTCTGTATTTTCACCCGTAAAATGAGCATACTCCTAACTCACACTTCCTGGGAGGATTAAATTTGATAATGGATATTAGAATGCTTTGTACATGCAAAAGGACTATGAATGACTTTATTAGCAACAAAGGAGAGCATATAACCCTGCCTGTAGGTGCATATCTGTTATCATGACAGATTCGACTGTTGGTGCCCAACCTCCCTTCAGTCAAGCACATTTTACAGGCCTGTAGGGAAGGTTTTCCTCCTGTCCTGTCCCAAGACTGTTATTTTCTTTTCTCATCTCTTCTGTGCTAGAGCTGCAATCTTACTTTTCATATGTGCTGCCGTTCACTCCACCCCAGTGGTTTCTCCCCATTTCCACCTCTATATCATTTGAAGTAAATGAATGCATCAATGAACAAATGAGTGGATGACTGAATGGTAGTGGACGATGGGCTATGAAACTCATATTAAAAGGCACTATCTCATTGAAAACATAATCTAAATAAAGAATTACAGTGATGTTTGCAATTGTGTATTTATATTGGGTTTTATATTGTATACCTATTTTAATGGATTGCCTTTTTATTCACAGTATTCAAAGCAACTTCATGGGATGGGGGAGGGGAAAACCTTTAGGCCTAAAAGCCTCTATTAACCTATGAAATGTTCACTGACACTTTCAGAAAAAGCTAGAAGTGTCAGAAATCTGAACAGGCAGAATTTTACTTAAAACTGCCCCTAGTGTGGGTTTCTGTCATACTGTGTTGCCTTCTGAACTAATCTATAGGCCTGATTTGATGGAATGTCACTTAATTTAGTAATCAGATGTGTCTGGAGTTGGTAGCAATAGTCAGATTTCACCATTTTTGTGTTTGTTTTATCTGAACTAAGCATTGAGAACCTTTAAGTGCAACTTCTGACTTAAAAGCAACCTTAAAATCGAAGTAACACTTTTTTTTTTCCTTTCTAATTCTTGTTGCCTCTGCTTTTTAAAGTACTGTCTGCTGTAAGCTCGAAGCAGAAATTTGGTCAGGGCTCAGACGGGGAAGAAAATTTAGTAAACTGAATTGGTTTTTTGGACTTTTATTCCCAGAGACTGGTAAGCTCACTTCTGTTGAATATTTAAGTTTTTACTTAGTAATGTGGTACCTGAGTTTTGTTACTTGGTATGAATTACCTTTCAAGACTTCTGAAATTTTTACTAAATGAAATATAACTTCACTTGCTGAACGTCACAGTCAAGTAAGAACTACCAACTTTAATGAAGTTTGCTTTGGGAACTGAAATGTAAAAACCAGAATTTATGAGAAGCCCGCTCACCGCAACGAAGAGTAGCCCCCCCGCTCGCCGCAACTAGAGAAAGCCCACGTGCAGCAACGAAGACCCAGCGCAGCCAAAAATAAATAAATAAATTTATTTTTTTAAAGAAAGCATATCCAATAGAGGATTATAAAATTACCAAATAAATTAATAATTATTGCCCAAGGTCAATATGTTGACAAAAGTGGTATATTTTTTCATTCTTTTCCAGTGGTACAATTTGATCAGTTTTATATTTACTAGGTAGCTATAACCTTTTACTTTACTATGTGTGGCAACATAGGTAAAATCTCTCGTTCGAAATTTAGTGCTAAAAGCCAGAGTTTGACTGATCTTTGTTTAGGGAGCATTTATGGTCCTTAAATTTTATCCAGTTCTAGAATTGTGGGGAGATGCTGTCATTGTTTTTATAAAGAGGAAAGATATGGATATCTCTTGGTAATTTCTCTGGGTCCAGCAATATGGATATATGAGAGACCTTGGACACATAGGACTGGCTATATATACCATGAGAGTCTGCAGATAGATTTCCAAAAATAATTTCAGATTTCTAACATCATGCTACTTGTTCACTGTGTTTACAAAAGGAATTATCAAACATTCAGACAAAATCATACTAAAAACTAAAAGTTCATATATATATCAGGTAGAACATTAGAAAATATTTTCTTAAGAAATAATCCTTTTTTAAGTTTAAAGGTCATATAATTTCTAGGGGAAAAAGTCTTAGAAATGAATGTAGTAGGAGCAGTTGTAATACACATAATGGCCTTAACAGTCCTTAGCAGCACTTTTCCCCAAGGTAGGTAGGGGTGTACGTGTGTGTTTTCTTATTACAATGCTAAAAAAAAAAAAAAAAAAAAAGGTATTTTTCCATACTCAATCACGTGGCTTTCTTTTGTCACATGGGAACACTGTTACAGACCATTACAGGTATTTGAAACCATTTTGTCTTCTTCAATACACTACCCAAGATAGCACTTCAGGAAAGATTCCATATCTCTATATTTTTAAGTTTATGCTATATGGTACTACTTATGCCTTTCAGATTGTGTTGTTGATAACCATGATATTAAAAAAAACCCCACACAGCTTGAAAATGATACTTAGGAAGATAACAAAATCTGAAGTAGAGGCAGCTGACTTTGTTTTGAGGAAATTTTTCTCAGCTTCACTGGGAAAATACTGGAGACATATGCTTGTGATCAACTTAGGTAAATATGACCTTGCTATGTATAAATTTATATAAGAAAGTGATTCAAGATAACCTTTTATTATAGGTTTTATAGAAATATTTGAAGCTGATATTTAATCACACTTGAATTCAAATTCTAAATTGTGTACCCATTGTGCAAACATTGTCTCTTTATAGCCTTCGTACTTTTCCTCTTATTTCCTTCCTTATTTTTAGCTTTTATTCTGAATCACAATCCTTAGGCTCAACTAGTTGTTGGTCTAGTTTTCTAGAAATGAGTCAAGAGGAGGTAACGTTGCTAAAAAAGAGCAAAACTTAATTCTTTTAATTTTTATGGTAAGTTTTTGCTCACTGTAGCTAGTTTTTGGTTACTCGGCTGTAGTTTCCTTTAATGCTGTCTTTGTTTAGCTGATGAAAAAAATGTTCTTGAATACTGAGCACTTTTTGAAATATATTTATGTGAGAGCAAGACAGTGAGTGGTTAAAGGAATTCCCATACTTACGTTGCTTTTAAGAGACATGCAAGATAAAATATCTCAGTTCTATCGCCCTCAGATTTAATTTGGGGAAAATGCATTCATATTTGAAGATTTCTAAAATGTTTAATTTGCCTCTTAAAAATGGATCTCTCATGTTTTCAAATAGTAGCAAAAAAGACCAGGAAAGGACAACAGTTAAGTGTATATATAGTAAATACAGGATGACTTTTCCTTACATTGTTGACCTTTAGTTTTAAACAGTATTGGCTAAATAACGTAAGTAGCTATTTCAGATAAAATCTGAATGAAAGCAGCAGCAAGAGACATGACTTTTTGAGATCCTTTTATTTTCTAAAGGATTGTTTTTTAAAATTTTAAACTACAAAACCGATTCCGTACATTCTGCCATAAATAAGACAAACAATAAGGCAGGACTCTACATAAGCAAACCAAGAACAGCTGTTGTTTTCAGAAAATGTGATAAAATGCTTTACAATCATAAACCATCCAGTTTTTAAAATAAAACTGTTGAAAACCCACAAGTCTTCAAGTGGTACATACAAGACACCCTTGAAGCGGGAACAAAATGTGGTTCTGCCACTTTGTACTCTTCTCACATTTTTGAAAACCTAATTTTTCTTAGAGCATAGGTCTGTTCCAAATCCTAAAATTCACATAGGTTGGTTGGTTTTTCTCAAGAAGCATATGAATAGAGGCACCAATGACAATACAACTTTGTTTCCAAGAACTTTGTAACAAAGCATTGTCTCTTTTAAACATATGACTTAAGAGGCAAAAGGAATCCTGGATAGGAGTTTTCTTTCTGAGGCAGGTTCTGTGCCTGCTTCACCGAATTCGCTTCTGCTGCCTTGCTCTGTAAATGTCATGAACAGGGGGAACGACAGCTCCCTTTTCCTCATCTTCGTCTGAATCTTCGTTGGGCCTTTTGACAGCCTTGGTGAGTACTGCATTACTTTCCACCGGGCCATTGCCTTCTACAGCTAGCTCTGGGGCTCCTCCAGTAATGATCCTCACAGCTTCTTCAACTGCTATTGAAGCAAAACAAAAAGGACTGTTGTTGGAGGATGGTTAAAAGTATGCTACTGTGAAGGAATATGTATGTACTACTTTGGATACTTTATAATTTTGTAGCCTCCTATTAGGAAATTCTGAGATAGTACTACTGATACTATTGAATAGTTAAATACAAAAAAGCTGCTGTTAAAATTAATAAAATTATTTTCATAAGCCAAACCTGATAGTGCATGTTCACATGAATAGAAAAGATACGCTTTTTATGATGTTTTTCTTAGAAGAATAAGAACATGAACAAGCCTCTCTGTACCAAAGAGATCCAAAGGATCCCTCCTAGGTGTCACTGTACTTCTGCAAGATGGCTAGCTGGTTTTGGAAACTTCAGTGCCAAAGAATGACAGTCTCTCCTGCCTAGGAAACAACAATGTGAATTCCACTCTAGTAACGGAGACTCATCACTTACTATTTGGTATCTTGCATCTTCGGAAAATTTCCATCAGTTCATCCACTTGTACAAAAGGACCCTATTTTGACACAAAGAAAATTTAATCCCCAATAATCTGACAAAATAGCCCTACTTTGCATTTCCCATGATACAAGAGAAAAAGCACACAATTACTATAATTACCCATAGAGCAAATATCTATCATGAAAATAGTGAACAAACCTGGAAACAAATAGGAGGAGGGAGAAGTTTCATTAAAACAACTGCTGCAGGTGGTACTGGGAACACTCCACCAGGGACAGGGTGTAAGCCCGGAGCTGTAAAAGAAAGAAAAGTAGGAATCAAATGGGATGGAAGAGTTTCTGCACATGTAATGAACCAACATAAGTAATCTGTATATAAATTACTATGTACAAATAGTCATGTTGCTTTGTTCTGGACATCTTAAAATGTTTTTAGTGCTTTATATGTTTGACCAAACGCAAGTGGGTGAGACAGTGAAAGCAGTCTCAACCCCATGGCCACTGGGAGGCAGAAAAGTAAACAAGTGACTTTGCATAAGGCAACCCAGGCGCTGAGCTAGTCAGTTTTTGTCAAAGATCATGCCTAAGCCTCACAAGTCATTTTTTCAGCAATCCCATTTAAAGTCAGTTACACAGTAACATATTTAATCATAAGGGCCCTGTTCAAATAGAATCCAGAGAGGCTACTACCCATTAGTAAGTATAAACGATACCAAATAACATCACCAAAGTAAGTTTCCAGCTGTGCAGGTAATCTGTATGTAGCAGCATTTCTGAAAACTGTCTTAAGTATCACTGCCAAAATGGGTTACTGCAATCTGGATCAATGAGGTTTTGTTTTTTTCTTTTTTAAGACATTTTAAACTCATCTTGGTTCAAAGATTACAGCCAAACCACCTGTCATAGTGACCCTGAGTCTAATTATTAACCTACAATGGAAAGGTCACATTACTTTGCCCCCCACACCTCTCCAGTTAAACCAACAAACAAACTGAGGTCTCAGTACTGGATCTAAAGTCATGGCTTACGTGCTAAATGTCGTGGCTGAAATGGAATCATCTGCTGAGTGTCTGGTTTAGGGTATTCTGGTTTTCTATCCACTTCATCTTTCAGAACAGGCACTATAGAAGGAGCTACAACTGGGTCTGGAATTATAGCTGCTAGCTTAGCACGGGAGACATCCTGAAAATGCAGAACAGAAGAATCCTAAACCTGAAAAAGGGACTTATAGAGTATAACTGTGCAATTCTACAATCTTGAGGATACACTGTGAATAACTGGGTTAAAACCATAGAGAGAATGGAGAAAGATAAGCGAGAACTTCCATGACAGTAAAGGTTGTTAACAAGGAAAGCTAAAGGGCTGTAAAGACCACTGTTAAGAATCATTAGACTCAGTGTCGCCAGGTGGGACACTTGTAGGATAGATACAAGCTTTTGTAGGTAATACATACCAGGTAGAGGTGGGGTAATTTGGAAGAAAATCTGCGGTTTTAGATATTTTCCTGATAACTCCCTTCCACTAAAATTGAACATCATCTACCAGGTTCTCTAAGTGAAGAAGCTGGATTAAGTAAGGTGCTGTTTCATGAAACCTAACATAAAGCTTATCATCACTTACATTAGTTCATAAGATTTTGCTAATGAAATGAAAAATTACTCCCAAAATACTGTTATGGGGGGAAGGAATGTTTGTTGAGCAACCACTATTTGTCAGTTTTTGCCATTTATTCCCTCTCTGAGGAGGCAAATAGTAACACCTCCATTTTACAGAAGAAGCTGACACTCAAAAGAGGTTCTGCTGTCTCCAATGTTAGATGGCTAAGAAGTAGAGGATTTGAGAGCACAGGCCTCTCTGACCTCACACCCATCCAGTCTTCTTTTCAGTGTCCCAGCAATGCCTGCCAGAGCTGAAAGCAACCCTCTGAGATATGTCAAAGGGAGCAACATGCTACCTCTTAAAGAGGCCCTATCCCAGAGAAGTTCCTCTGCTACAGGTAACCAGTGTCAATCTGTCTAAAACCAAAAGAGCCTCTTTTGCCACCATCAAGGGATATAAGAGAATTTCATATTCTCAAAGTTTGCTCATATGCATTTGGTGGCAGATCTAAATGAGTATGCCTACTGGGAATTACTTTTTTTTCTTTCTTTCCCTCTCTCACTTATGTGTGACACACAAAAGTATAATAATCCTTTCCAAATAAACAAAAGAACAGAAACGAATACAAGATGGAAAATTCATATTCAAGAAGTAGTTCTACTTAGTAAGATCTTTTCATTAACTTCCTTAATTTCCATTTTCATCTTGGCAAAGTTGAAATAGCCTAAAAATTCCACATAATCTTCAAATGTCTTTGGCTTTTCATTAAGAAGTAGTTAAACCCGAAGCAGAACCTGCTGATCCCTGAGCAGTAACCCCTTAGTTCAGAATAGGAACATGGGGCTGGCACACAACTGGAGCTTCCATTAATGAAAAGGTCTGAAGTTTATTTTAATCTGGTTTAGCCAGTGAGACCCAGGCTAAAAGAGGGCAGTGAGGAAATACAGAGTGATGGTGAGGAACATCCTAATGCCGGCTGGCTTAAGGGGACCAATCGAGGACTCTTGTGGATATAGCTTCCCTTTGGGCTTCCATCTTGGTCTGTCTTTGTTCACATGACACAGAAAAATCAAGAAATGATAGAACAATGGTCTTCTCAGAAAGGGCTATTTCTAGGAGTGTGTAAACATTAATCTTTCCCCTTGGCCTGAATGAGTTCAGGTTCCATATTTGTTTCCTTATGACTCAGTAGTCCAAACAGAAGAGTTCCATTCCTAGATAAGCTAATTTCCTAAAGGACCCCACTGAAGGAGCCCTGTTTTAAAGATACAAATCCTTCAAGGAACTTTATGGATTTAATAAGCTATAATGTTTCTTCATTATATCTACAAAATATATAGCAGGAATTACTATATATGATCTCCTGTCAAAACACACACATCAGTCTTAAGAGCTATTAGAGAAAAACTAACCTAAGTGACATTCAGATTTTCTTTTGTTTTTCTTCCTTCACCCACCTCCTCCATCTGCCCACAAGACATAAGATATAAGGCATTAACAATTTCCAGGAAAGAAAGTTTGTTAAATCTCATTTTAATTCTCATTTTGTTCAGTATTGTTGATAGTCAATATTTCACAAACCCAAGGAAAATCCCTGAACTTTTTTCTATTCTTCAAATCTATTCTAAAGCTCGATTAATTTCTATTTCAGAATTTACTTTAGAGTGAAGTTTATCCATGAACTATTCTAAAACATTAGGAAAGTAAAGACACTACACACATCTTGAGCCCAAGTACATACCTTATACCCAAGCGCTTTTAGTTCACTTGCAGAGCAAGGATATAAATCCATGAACTTGTATCTATCTACCAGTAAAGCTGTTTCTTTGCCTTCATACTCTTCTTTGAATGCTGTAAACCGTCTTTTCTCCACTTTGAGTATACTAGCTAGATCACCAATATTACTTTCAAAAGCTAAAAATCGGGCCCAGATTTCTCTGTAAGAAAATAAATATAATCAATACTTTACTATTCTGGGTTTGAGTCTTACAAAAAATCTTTAAGTTCCCTTCCTCCCTTTTTTTTTTTAAATTATACAAATCTTTTTGTTATTATAAAGATTTCCAAACTTCAGAAAAATATAGTAGTATAATGAATGCCTATATACCATAACCTAGATTTAATCATTATTAATACTTTGCCATATTTGCTTCATCTTGTTTTTGCTTAAGTATTTGAAAGTAAATTACAGTCATCATAACCCTTTACCCTAAATACTTTCATATTTAAGGCTTTTTTTTTGAGTTTTTACTTATTTAGCATACCTTCCTATCCTTTGTGGCCAATAAGAGAGACATTTACACTAGAGAGAGTAAACTCTAGGTGGAAGAGTTGAAGAAGGAACCTAGACAGATTTCCAGTTTCTCCTGAATAATGTGGCTTCACCATTTTGGAGTCGCATGAATTAAAATGTAGAATACATTCTTGGGGCAACATATGAATAAAAATATATTTTGAAATCTAACATGCTCTCTATTTTTTCCCATTAATACGGATCGTTGGGGACAAATTTGTGCCTCACCACTTTTCTAACAGCCAAAATTAATTCTCTTAAGACTCTACTTAGAGAGTAAGTAGATATCAGTAAGGCTTACTTAATACTTACTTACTGATACTTAAATATCAGTAAGGCTCATGCAGCTCAATATCAAATAAACAAACAACCCAGTCCAAAAATGGGCAGAAGACCTAAATAGACATTTCTCCATAGAAGATATACAGATTGCCAATAAACACATGGAAGGATCCTCAACATCACTAATCATTAGAGAAATGCAAGTCAAAACTACAATGAGGGCTTCCCTGGTGGCACAGTGGTTAAGAATCCACCTGCCAATGCAGGGGACACGGGTTTGAGCCCTGGTCCAGGAAGATCCCACATGCCGTGCAGCAACTAGGCCCATGCACCACAACTACTGAGCCTGCGTGCTTCAACTACTGAAGCCCGCATGCCTATAGCCCGTGCTCCGCAACAAGAAAGGCCACCGTAGTGAGAAGCCTGCGTATCGCAACGAAGAGTACGCACAACTAGAGAAAGCCCACATGCAGCAACGAAGACCCAACACGGCCAAAAATAAATAAATGAAATAAATTAATTAAAAAAAACTTTAAAAAAAATCTACAATGAGGTATCACCTCACACCGGTCAGAATGGCCATCATCAAAAAATCTACAAACAATAAATGCTGGAGAGGGTGTGGAGAAAAGGGAACCCTCTTGCACTGTTGGGGGGAATGTAAATTGATACAGCCACTATGGAGAACAGTATGGAGTTTCCTTAAAAAACTAAAAATAGAACTATTATATGACCCAGCAATCCCACTACTGGTCATATACCCTGAGAAAACCATAATTCAAAAAGAGTCATGTACTACAATGTTCACTGCAGCACTACTTACAATAGCCAGGACATGGAAGCAACCTAAGTGTCCATCGACAGATGAATGGATAAAGAAGTTGTGGCACATATATACAATGGAATATTAGCCATAAAAAGAAATGAAATTGAGTTATTTTTAGTGAGGTGGATGGACCTAGAGTCTGTCATACAGAGTGAAGTAAGTCAGAAAGAGAAAAACAAATACCATATGCTAACACATATATGTGGAATCTAAAAAAAAAAAAAGTTCTGATGAACCTAGGGGCAGGATAGGAATAAAGACACAGACATTGAGAATGGACTTGAGGACACGGGGACGGGGAAGGGTAAGCTGGGACGAAGTGAGAGACTGGCATGGACATATATACACTACCAAGTGTAAAATAGATAGCTAGTGGGAAACAGCTGCATAGCACAGGGATATCAGCTCGGTGCTTTGTGACCACCTAGAGGAGTGAGATAGGGAGGGTGGGAGGGAGACGTAAGAGGGAGGAGATATGGGGATATATGTATAGCTGATTCACTTTGCTATAAAGCAGAAACTAACACACCATTGTAAAGCAATTATACTCCAAAAAAGATGTTAAATAAATAAATAAATGTCAGTAAGCACCTTTGTAGTAAAGTAATGCACTGAGTTCCTATTATATACTAGGTAGAGGACTATCACAAAATTCCTATACTGGTAGACATTATTGCTACTTGACAAGAACGTAAGGATTGGCAAGAGTGAGGAAATATGCCCAAGGTGTAGTTGCCTGAGCTGGAATTTGAACCCAAGACTCCAAAGCCTTACTACTTTCACTGTACCACTATACCATATTGTTCCTCCTGTAAAACTGACAGAGTCAAAACCATAAATCAGGGATATAATTTGTCAAACAAATTTTCATTTTGTCAGAGTCTTTGCTCTCGAGTAAGAAGTAAATATTTCAGAACTCTTCTCTTGTTTGTTCATATAAATTTCTAGGGATATATAGCAAGGTATATTAAAATATTTAATAATAAATTGCTAAGGCATCTCTCAAAATAATCCTAGTCAGTATGCAAAAATTTTTTTTAACAAATCTTAAACAGGTATGAAAATATGGCAAGGCAGCCATTTGTAAATTAAGCTTCAAGAGAGAAGGGAAATTTCTCCTGGAACGTATAGTCACAACAAGCAAATGTTCATCCCATAGACCACAATTCAAATATTAGAACCCGACCAGTAAGTTTTCAAAATGGCTTACCCAGACTTCTCAGGTGGAAGACTTCCAGATGTTAAAACTCGTTCAAACAAAACTCGAGTATTATTGTCCTCTAGGATATTAAAGAAGATTTAAAATATTTTTAAAAATTCAGTTTTATAATTAAACAATGCATTATCTCATTTAATCCTCACAAAAATCCTATGCAGAGAGATCTAACTATTATCACACCCAATATTTATAGATGAGGAAGCTTGAGGTTCAAAAAGATGAAGTGAGTTGATGTGGCTCACAGTTACTGAGTAACAGAGCCGTAACTAGAAGCCAGGTCTTTTTACTTCTAGTTTAGCCCTCCTTCTCTAGTATAGTGTAGTTGTAACGTCAAACAATTTATAAGTGTGATATCTGAATCGGGTATCTCATTTTTTTTGAAATAATGAAAATTGCATACTTGTTGACATTATAAGCATCAAACTATTGATATTTTTTAAATACACTGAATGTGGAGGATGACAAGCTCAAATTTAGATATTTGATTTTCTTATTTTGCAGTACCAGGACTACTCTATATTTAACTACTTTAAATTCTTATATAGGTACCATATCTAGATTGGTAGATAAATATGCAAATGGAAAATGAATAAGAATGGTCACCAGAGGTGGATTAAAATTTAAGAGTCTCGGGAGGTCTGTAGTTGGAAGTGGAAAATGACACTTCTTGCTAAGCTCTAAGGGATCTATTAAAATTTAAGAATCTAGTAGTAAATTTACTAACACTCTTTGAACTGCATATTTTAAATGGGTGCATTTATGGTATATAAATTATGCCTCAATAAAACTGTTAAAATCCAACAGAGTAGTTGGCTTTTACTGCCGCAGGGCAGTTATTCAGTTTTACTACATGTCCATAATATGCAAAGTCAAACCAAGAGATTACATGTATTGAACCAAAGAAGATGGCACCATATTCATGGCTTTCATCTTCAACTTAACATACTGTACTTAAAGAAATAAGTAAATCCTGCATTTTATTCTTTTAGCTTTATTCCAAGCTTTGCTCCAGACACACTTTTTGCCATTCCACATAACTTTCCACTGCTTATTACATGCTGTGTTCTCCTGGAATAACGCATTTTCCTGTATCTTTAGGAAAACGATTACTTATCCTTCAAGACCCATCTCATCCTGCCTTCTCTCACCCTCTAGAACAGCACTATCCAATAATTTAAATTTGCTGCTAGCCACATTTAAAAGAATAAAAACAAACAAAAACAAAAAAATAAAAACAGGTGAAATTAATTTTATTTTATTTAACCTAAATATCTAAATTATCATTTCAACATGTAATCAATGTGAAAAATTATTAAGATATTTTACATTTCTTTTCTACTATCTCTTTGAAGTCAGTATGTATTTTAACTTACACCACATCTCATTTTGGCCTAGCCACAATTCAAGGGCTCAAAACTTAGTAGTCTAGTGGCTACCATAATTGCATAGCACAGCTCTGGAACTTAGATTACACGCTCCTCTCTGTGCTTCCAAAGTAATTCATTCAGGGCTCTATTACAGAATTTAGCACATGCTTTTCATGACTGCCACCATCAGCTTAAATAGTTAACGTTTATTGTATGCTTACCACATTCCATATATAAGTGAAATACATGCAAAAGTTCATTTAATTATCTCAACAGTCCAATGAAAGGTACTCTTATTATAACCATTCTGCAGATGAGAAATCTGAAACACCATTATACACCTAACCCCAGAATTTATGCCACAATTAAGAATCAAATGATGATGCAATTATGTTTACACATCTGATTTCCCCAGGAGAATACTCTGAGGGTAACAATGGAGTCCTATTCTTGTATTTCCAGACCTTACTAACCAAAGCTACTGAATAAATGATGGGTTGATGAATAAACAAACTAAGACACTGATTTTAGAAGATGATAATGCTGACATCAGAGTTCATCCTCAATTTTAGAGTAAAATATTGTACATCTTAGTAACTATTCTAAAAAATCAAGCAAAACAATATAAAACTGGTAAGGAACATTCATTTCATACAAGAAAATTATATGAAAATTTTCTTTAGCCTCAGCTCAAAAGTCTTAAATGCTCCACTGTCTCACTTTTTGGAGTTAAGCCCTTTTCCAGAGAGTAGAATCACTAAGCTGAAATATAAAATCATGTTTAAGTTTTATTCTTTTCTACTATTTAGGTATACAGAATGCTACATTTTTCTAAAATATCATTAAAATCACTAATATTTACCTGTGATATCTAATTTACATCTAATTATTTACATGGCACATAATTTCATATTTCTTTCTTAAATCAGTTTTTAAACCAGATCATTTTTAGTCAAGAAATTACATATCCTGGACTGTGGTTAACTACACTAAATAAGATACATACATAAATATACAGATCCTCTAGCCTAGTGCCTGGTATAAGGTAGGAACTCAATAAAAGATGGTCATTATTATTACAACAAAATAGGAAAATAAAGATGCTTATAAACATAATGTTTCCTTTGAAATATCTTCCCCAGTAGCCTCAAAGCAGTTTACTACTTGGGCATCTTTGAGTTTTCGTGGCTAGAGATTTGTGGCTTTACCCTATTACTGTTGGGACTTTGATGCTAAATTAAAGACCATTCTGCAGAATCAAAAGGCATCAACCATTATACAATAAGTATAAATTCATAGTTGACAGGCCACAAATATTTGAGTGCCTATCAAGTGCCTGGTTCTGGTGTGATGACAGAATATAATACACTTGAGAAAGAAAAAAACCCAGCAACATAATTTCAGAGAATGACATTGATGGTTTAATATTAAGTAACCATTACAGATCTAGAATCTACTTACCATTGAGGTGAGAAAGATAGTCAATATAGGCCAGGACATATTCTGGAATGTCTCCATATTTCTTTAGCCCCAGCTCAAAAATCTTAAAGGCAACAGATTTGTCCTAGAAGTAGAGAGGAAACTACTGATTTCCATGCAGTGTCAGACAAGATACTCAAAGAATATTAAAACTATAACATCTAAATATGACAAGGTATATTAAGAATTAAAATGGAGATTAAAATTATGTTAAGTAAAAATTACAGAGCTAAAAACCATTCAAGGGGATTCAGATTCATAAATATGGAGTTTAATAAGGTATAAACTAACAGGCAGAGTAGCCCCCACTCGCTGCAGCTGGAGAAAGCCCACGTGTAGCAAAGAAGACCAACGTGGCCAAAAAACCAGATAGATATAAATAAATAAATAAATAAATAAATAATAAAACTTAATGACAGAAATTAGGACTGCCTTTCTTTTAATTAATTTATCTCATATGAAGGAAATTATTTTATCTTTATATTTTATTTGAGGACTTACCTTACTACAATAATACTCCATGAGTGCTGCAGTAACATAGACATGGTGGCGGGTTCTGGTATCTTCTCTTGCTTTTTTAAATATCATTCTTCCAGATTTAATACCTTCTGCTCTTCTTGCAAATTTCATATATTGGATATATACCTACACAAAAAAAGTATTTGTTTTCTATAGACTAGGCAAAACGTGAACACTGTAGCATCCCATACAGGTTCACCTTACTTCAGTACTAACACGTTTTGCTGTATAAGGAAGCAATTTTGAATACTTGAGAAATAAAAAAGATTATAGATAGTGTACTATTTAAATCCACAAGCAAATTTTTTCTGGTATTAAAGACGTGCAAATTAGTATTTTAATTGAGATATAATTCACATAGCACAAAATTCACCCTTTAAATGTATAATTTAACAATTTTTAGTATGTTCACAAGGTTTTGCAGTCATCACAATTATCTAATTCCAGAACATGCAAATTAAATCTTAAGGAAGGAATAAAAGTGAAAATACTAGAAAACGCTAGTATTTCTTGATTTATTACTTTTAAAAGCCCACTAGTCTATTTCCTAAAGACCATATAATGTAACTTTATTGATAAACTATTTGAGTCATTTTATACTTAGCACCTACAGAGTGCCCAACACATGAGTATGCAGTATTTGTTCAATGAAAAAACATCTCTGGACTGTACACAGGGTGACTATGAGCAGGGTCCTGATTTGCTCAGTTTTGATGATGTCAAACTACATTGCCCAGTTTAGACAGATGAATAGATGGATGAATGAACTATGAGTTCCTTGAGGAAAGGAATTTTACTTATGTGTCATTATACTGCTGGAATCTAGCACAGTGCATAGCACAGATCAGTTTGCTAAATGAATTTTAAAATGATGACTAAATGCAAGCAATTAGAGCAGTGGAATCCCATGATAAACAGACAAAAAAAGGAGTATAGCTGTAGTTGACTTGAGGCAGAGGGTCTAGAGCCCCACGCATCGGCCCCTCCCCTACCCCTCCCACTGAAAGAGCTCTGCTGCACTTTTGCAGAAATTCAGGGCTTTGAAAACCACAATTACAGAGTTGAATTCAGGATAAAGTGAGTTCTTGTCCAACTGCTTCCCAGAATGTTGGTTTCTCCTGCCTCCATTTATTTAAAAAGAAATATTTATTAAGCAACAATTATGTGGTATTCAAGCCATGCTCACAAGGAAGGTGTTAGAGAAAGCCCCACTGTGGCTGGTTCATAGCGCTGCACTTACAAACAACAACAGAAGAAACGAGCAGAGAGCAGATGTGCAATTGTCGGGCTGGGAGACAGGGAAGGGGTGACTACAAGGGGGTCACATGAGGGAATTTCTGTGGGGTGATTGAAGTGTTTTGTATTTTAATTGTGATGGTTGTCCCATAACTCTATGTTATTGGTCAAGATTCATAGAACTAACAATTCAACAAAAACAGTGAATTTTACTTTATGTAAATTAATTTTTTTTTAAATTAAAGCAGACTGCAAAAGTGGGAAAGAGACTTGTAAAGTTACTTACCAAGGTGGGGTCAATATCCTCAATTGCCAGAAGTCTGTTATATATACTGTGAACTTTCTCATACTTCATGCGACTCTAAGGTGGTAGAGAAGAAGTGGATATAAATATATATTCATAAACAAGCAGCATTTGAGTTCTGAGGAATCCAGAGGCTGCACCCCACAAAGGCATCTGCTTTGAGCATAAATATATAATGAGCTAAGGACTAATAACTGTTCATTCTGCATTATCTCTGTCTTCCAAAAGTAATATGCCTGGCAAAGAAGCAGCCAGAAAAAAAATTCAGTGCTGCAGTAAAAAATCCAATTACAAGAAAGTTCTAAATATTTTAACTCACCTCTTCATAATCTGCATATGCAAAATAAAGAAGCATATTCTTCTTTAATAAAGTGCTTATGGCTCTTTCATATATATTAGCAGCTTCATCACTAAATAATTTGGCATTATTCATATCCTAGGAGAGAAAAAAGAAAGCTCACTTACAATAATTTCAATAAAGCTGAAAGAGAATAAAACACACACTCATATGTTTATACCTATGGACACATGCATTTCTGGATTCTTAAGAAACCCTAGGGACTTCCCTGGTGGTACAGTGGATAAGACTCTGTGCTCCCAATGCAGGGGGCCCAGGTTCAATCCCTGGTGAGGGAACTAGATCCCACATGCATGTCACAACTAAGAGTTCACATGCCACAACTAAGGAACCCTCCTGCTGCAATTAAGGAGCCCACGTGCTGCAACTAAGACCCGGTGCAACCAAATAAATAAATAAGTAAATAAATATAAAAAAAAATTCCAAAGACTTTTTCCATTATTTTAACATAAAGAAGAATCATAGAAGTACTCTAAATGATTCATCACTTTAATACATTAAAGAAGAGCCACTATATTTTAATTCTGACTAAGGTAGTCTAATCATATAAGAGGGTCACTAAGATTCATAGTGACATAAGATTAAAATTTTCAATACCTACACTTCATTAGCAAAATTCAGTGCTATACTTTTAGCAAATTACTGCTATATCAAAACCATGAAAAGACCAAAAGGGAGAAACAAATAAATACTCACTCCTTTCTCTGCTAACAGTTTACTTGACTGCTCAAGATACTGGGCAGCTTCATACCAAATATCAGGGTGATGGCCCAGCACAAGCAGGCACTGTTCATAAGCAAACATAACTAAGGGAAGACATTTGCAACATTCAATTAGAATAAATATTATTTACAAAACTATCAATACAAGCATCACAACTCAATTTATAGGCTAAGACAGAGCCCTCAGTAATGAATGATAATTGGAAATAAAAAAACTTCAGTGATTTCTGGCATTATCATCCACCCAAACCCCATCCATTCATCATTTATTAAATTAATATTTATTGAGTACCAACTATATGCTAGGGAATGTGAAAGACACTGTGAATATACCAGTAAATAAGACTTCCTATACTCAAGAAGTCTGCAGTATAGTGGGAAGATCGATATTAAGAATGCAGTTATGGTAAGTGATAAGTATTATGATGAGGAAAGTAGAGTGTACTCTTGAAACTTACAGCAGCAGGACTTAACATAGTTTAGAGACTCAAGAAAGGTTTCACTAAGGAACTGATATCTAAGTGAAACCTGAAGAAGGGGTAGAATCTGGTCAGATGAGAGAGTTAAGTAGAGGCAGGAAGGACAGGAGTAGATACAAAAATGGTGTAGGCAAAGGAAACAGTACTTGCAAAGCCCTCCAGCTGAGAGAGCAAGGCAAGATTGAGGAATTTTTTTTTTTAAGTTCCAAATTCTAGTTCTGACAGTGCCAGAGTAGCCTGTATCAGACTAACTCTCCTGAAAAAAAAAAAAAAAACATAAACTGAAAAATACAAAAAGCAACTGTTTAAAGGCACTAGAGAATGACCAAAAGAAAAAGAAACTGGAGAGGACTGAGCCCTTAAAAAATTGGAATCATACTAGGTGAGATATATATTTAATATGGCTTTTTCCCTCAAGTGCAAACCCCTATGTGTATAGTTCTGGGATAGCTAGAACTCAAGCCAAATGCTGAAGTCTTACTGGCTTGAGGTAAGTAACATGGAGTTCTGGGTTACAAGAACAGCTGGAAATTAAGGGGGAAGATCCCCCAAAAGAGAGCCACAGAAGGTGGAGGCTGAAAATCTGGGCCTAATGCCCTCAAATCTTCAACTGGCTCTAAAATAGACATACACAGGAAAGAATACAAACAGCCGGAGCAGAAAGCAAAGCTGAAAGAGCTGGATAGATATCTCATCAGCTGCCCACTGTAATGGAGACCAAGTCTGGAATCTGAGTCCCATCAAGTTAAGAGAGTCTGAGTAAACACATTGAACTTTCCATTATATCTTGGGAGTAAAGACTATATCCCAGGACTAAGAGATTTACTGTGAGATGAAGGCCACTAACAGAGACTCATCCTAACAGTGTAAAACCAAGCCTCCACAAGGTCCAGGAGACCTGCCAGTAATTTAACTCCTTGCTAAAAGAAAACTCAACATTCTTCCGAGGAAGATAACAGAATCTAGTCTTTACTATGTATCATTTACACATCTGTACAATGTCCAAAAAATTTTTTTAAATGTCTAGACTTGTGACGAAACAAAAAATGTGACCCACAGTCAAGAGGAAAAGAAATCAACACCACAATGGCTCAGATGTTGGAATTAGCAGACGAGGATTTTATAACTATTGTTATAAAAATGTTCAAGGATATAAAGAAAAAGATGGTATTGGCCATGGAATCTTAACAGAAAAAGGAAAACTATAAAAAACATAAAAATTTCTAGAATGGAAATTTATACAACTGAAAAGTAGAATATTTGAAATGAAGAATTCACTAGATGGGCTCACCAGCATATTGGATATGATAAAGCAAAGGTCAGTGAACATGGAGACAGATCTATAGAAATTACTGAATCTGAAGAACATAAGAGAAAAAAAGACTGGGAGTAAAAAACAGCCTCAGTAACCTATGGGATAATATCAAGTGGCCTAACATACACATAATTGGAGTCCCAGAAGGGTTAGTCTTGTTACCTCTTTTAGTTATAAGAGTCTGATCTTCTGTACGAAGAGGGTTGCTCTTTTCCCACTGTATGTATTTCTTCCACATATCTACCTGCTGAGCTTCTTGAGGAGTATTCTGAGGAGGCACTGAGGGAGCATTGCGGTCCAAACCTTTCATTACTGTCTCATATTCCTAGACAACAAGTATTTAGAATTCTGTGGTAAGCTGAGGAACAACTCAGATGTATGAAATGGAGTTGATCTGTTTGGAATACTTTGTTCAAAATGCCTAGTTTTTCCAAATACTACTTTGTTAATATAACCTAAAAACTATTTAAGAGCAGGAATAAAGATAACAGAAGATTACCTACCCAAGAAGAGGTTCCCAGGACTGGGTGAACAGAACAGCCCTGGGCCCTCTCTGGAGGTGATCTAGGAAGTCACTCTTCAGGACAGAGGAGTTGACAGATCAACATGACTGATGATCTGGTGGCACTGTTACTGCCACCTTTGGAGAAATGATCTGTCTTTTAAAATTTCAATAGTTCACAGTCTAGGCTATTTTCCCTAACTTCTAACAGTGTCAACGAATGGAAAGTTATGTACACAAGACAAAACTCGGTCCCTGAGAGCTATGTCATTAGACCACAGATTATTACAGTATTCGGATATGTATGAGCTGACAGGAGGGATGGATAACAACTACTTGATCAATTCTAAGTAGAACTTTGTCTCTATGACCTCTGTTTCTATATTTTAAAAAATAATTTCTTCCAAAATTGATTTATTCTATTTTGTCCTTTAACATGTCTGTAAAGACGTATTTTGCTTCAAATAATCACCTGCTCAGACAACGTAATTAATTGTCATTAGTTAATACTGCTAATGATTGAAAATATTAAGAGTAATAACAGATAAAAAAAGCGCCTGTGTAAATAACATACTCACAACAAACAATATAGTAAGTGTCCTGATAGAATTCCATACCTTTGCTACCCGCCTAGCATTCATGTAATCCCTACTCCGATCTTCAATCATTTTTTTAGCTAAATGAATATTGATACCCTAAGGAAAATAAAAAGAAAAATGCATATTATTTGAAAATTAAATATATTTTAATGTTAGCATAATATAGTATATTCATTTGCTAAATTACTTTAAAGTGTTTAAGAGGCTTTTTGGTTAGTAAAATAAAGGTTTGATCACATTATACGCTTAAGAGATGAAGGAGGCTCTGCCTATGTGTTACGAGATGGCAGTAAGTTTCCATATGTCAGGAATTTCTAAAGAGAGGGAATGATTTGGAAAGGACCAATTATTTCACATAAAATTCTACTAATAAAGAATGATATACAGGACTTCCCTGGTGGCGCAGTGGTAAGAATCCATCCGCCTGCCAATGCAGGGGACATGGGTTCAAGTCCTGGTCTGGGAAGATCCCACATGCTGCAGAGCAACTAAGCCCGTGCACCACAACTACTGAGCCTGCGTGCCACAACTACTGAAGCCTGCATGCCTAAAGCCTGTGCTCCGCAACAAGAGAAGCCACCGCAATGAGAAGCCTGCGCACCGCAACGAAGAGTAGCCCCCGCTCACTGCAACTAGAGAAAGCCCGTGCACAGCATTGGAGACCCAATGCAGCCAAAAATAAATACATAAATAAAATAAATTTTAAAAAATAAATAAAAAATAGGGCTTCCCTGGTAGCGCAGTGGTTGAGAGTCCACCTGCCGATGCAGGGGACACGGGTTCGTGCCCCGGTCCGGGAAGATCCCACATGCTGCGGAGCGGCTGGGCCAGTGAGCCATGGCCGCTGAGCCTGTGCGTCTGGAGCCTGTGCTCCACAACAGGAGAGGCCACAACAGTGAGAGGCCCGCGTAACGCAAAAAATAAAAAAATACAAATAAAATAAATAAATAAATAAATAATAAATGCAGAGGTAGCAAGGAGACATAAACATTATCGTTCATGCCGAGTAGTTCTCAAAGAGTTGTCCAAAGCTTCCTGTTCCCCAAGACCCTTTCAGAGGATCCATAAGATCAAAACAATTTTCAAACAATACTAAGACATGATTTGCCTCTCTCACAAATATACAGTGGAGTTTTTCAGAAGCTACGTGACATTCAACAGCATAGCAGATAGAATTTAGAAGCAGATATGAAAATCTGTCTTCTATTAAGCTAAATACCAAAGAGATTTGCAAAACTATGAAATAATGCCACTCTTCTCACTGAATTTTTTCTTATTTTGGAAAATATTTGTTTTAATACTATTTATGTTAAAATATAAGGAGTCTACTACTGCAAACTTTAAATGAATTAATAAATATCTTGAAACTTTCTCAGTTTTAATTCCAATATGCTAAATATTCATAGGTAAAAGCCACATTAAAATTAAAAGTTCTTTGCGGTCTTTAATACTTTTTTAAAATCCCAAGACCAAAATGTTTGAGAACCACTGCTCATGCCTATGAGGGAACAGTTTCAATACCCTACATAGTTCTTCCAAATCACAATGGACATGTGAGGAACTTTCTTTTAAAGATAGAGCTTACTTGGCATGTATGTTTACATAATGGGCTTATTAGTTCAGTTTGTTAAATCATTTTCTTATGAGACAAAGATCTTGGACCACAGCCCTACATCTCACAATTACAAGGGAATAATCACATCACTGTAACCAGGTGAAAGAGGGGCATTGCAACTCATCATTACTACTAGAAAAGCAGTTCTAAAAAGGAACTGTTTCATAAGAGATCAGTGGCAACATGTGTGTGTATGACTGTGTGGATATGGTTTAGCACTGATTAAAAATGGTTTGGTAAGAATTATAATTCTCCCAGAGTATTCTCTAAAAATAACTCAACAGTAAAATGAGACTCTCGAAACATTAGGAATGGTTCTTTCATTACTATCAATATGAAAACAAACGTATGCAGCACTGATATCCAGATACCTGATATTAGAAAGGCTAGCCTCCACAAATCCACAGTGCATAAAAATTTAAATGGCTTGGTCATAATAATAAATTACTGTGGCCTAATTTACCTCTTCATACTTGTTATAGTCTCTCCACAGTTGTTCAATGTTGATCATGGGATTAACACAACCTCGTTGATAAACTCTTCGAACAGCTGTTATTCTCTGATTTTCTGCATAAGATCCAACAGCTTCCCTGGCATTGGGTAAGAAATGCCATCAATTATATTATAGCTAAATCAACTGTTCACACAGAAAATAAAACTATAAAAATACTTACACGCCTTTTAAGAAATTGATGTAATCCACCCAAATCTAAGAAATAAAATAAAATGTTAGTATCTTTCTTAGTAGTTTCAAATTTTTTAAATGTATGTATTAAAAAAAATTTAACTCTACCTGATAAGACATAATTTCCATTCCAATTTTATCCAGTGCAAAGTCATATGCTTGAGCCATTTTTTCTCTGAAATAAACGTGAAAGACATGTTTCTTATAGAAAAAATTGCATGTTATTAAAATGTATCTACAGCTAAAACATAATCATGATTTCTGATCATATGATCAGAACAGCATTTAAACCGCTTATACAAACAAAATGTAAAGACATCTTTGCAAGTATAAAAACAAAATATAAAGACTAAGTTCTTTTGTGTTTAGCTTGTCAATGTCATTATGTACTTTGTTTCTTTTACCTACTACTTGTAAGCTTATCAAAGATAGAGGCCATGTTTTATTTATCTTTATATCATTTATTAATTTTTTAAGACTTTTTTTTGATGTGGACCATTTTTAAAGTCCTTATTGAATTTGTTACAATATTGCTTCTGTTTTATGTTTTGGTTTTTTGGCCATGCATGTGGGATCTTAGCTCCCCAACCAGGGATCAAACCTGCACCCCCTGCATTGGAAGGCAAAGTCTTAACCACTGGACCATCAGGGAAGTCCCCTCTTCATAGCCTTTAAATTGCCTAATCTTACACGTAGAAGATTCAAATGGGGAAATATCTGGTTCTTTGATTAAGAAGGTAAGTTATGTCTAAAGATCTATTAGCTCTGACATAAAATTTAGGGAGAAAGAACTTCTTCAGTGTAAGATAATAATAATGAAGAAAAGAAAAACAAAGATAGAATTCTGGTTATAGAAATAATCTGCCTATTTGTCATATACAAAAACAGCATTTGAGAAGGTCCATTATTTAGATTCAACAAAGATAGATAGGTGGGGGTAAGTCCTAGTGAGGAGGTCAACTATACAACAATACCATTGTCAAAGATGCCTTGGAATACTTAAGTAGCATATTACAATGTAACCTGCCAGGAGTGGTGCCATGATAAGTAATAAGATGCTTTTTATTAAAGTTTGTCAACAAGCCTGTCAACAAAGTGCTTTGGAGTTGCAAATGTACAGTGTTTCAATATAGAAGAGGGCTTGGATGATTCAATTCTCCAGAATAAATCTAATGCCAGTGGCTTTCTTTGAAGGATTTTTTTCCATGGTTTACTTACTTCTCAGAGAATCCTGACTTTTCAAATCTTAAGTTGCTTCACCCTCTGGAGTTAAGAGGTGTGAGTTTCTATGGGATTGACTGTGTGCCTCGGGATGACTTGCATTCTTAAGCTCCTGAGTTAACTTACTTGTAACTTGGTAGTTTACCCTTGGTTTCTCGGACATATGAAAGATAACACTTCCATAAGTCAATGTGCAAAACCTTCATAAGGCATCTCTGAAATAGCTGTAAATACAATAAAATATTATCAGAATCCACAGTTAAATAAATTTCACATGTACATAGCTGAAATGAAACATTAAAGAAACAAATTCAGCTCCTTTCATAAATTTATCTTCTTACAAATAGATGTCAAATAACAACTCCCTCTATTTTGTTTAGATAATCAAAATCATTCTCATAATTTTGGTCAGCAGAGTCTAATTATTTTCTTTTCCAAAATTTTATTTTATTTTTAAAAATTTATTTATTTTTTTATTTTTGTGTTGGGTCTTCATTGCTGCGTGCAGGCTTTCTCTAGCTGCAGTGAGCAGGGTTACTCTTTGTTGCCGTGCGCAGGCTTCTCATTGCGGCGGCTTCTCTTGTTGCAGAGCACAGGCTCTAGGCACACAGGCTTCAGTAGTTGTGGCTCACGGGCTGTAGAGCACAGGCTCAGTAGTTGTGGCACACACAGGCTTAGGTGCTCCGTGGCATGTGGGATCTTCCCAGACCAGAGGTCGAACCTGTGCCCCCTGCATTGGCAGGCGGATTCTTAACCACTGTGCCACCAGGGAATTCCCCCAAGATTTTATTATGAACATTTTCAAGCATACAAAAGGGCTGAATAAGTACAATGAACTCCTATATAATCACTAGCTAGATTCAACAATTGTTAACATTTTACTGTATTTGCCTTATATACGTTAAGTCCTAAATTAAACTTCAGCATACATTCAAAATATTTAAGAGGACTCACCTTTTCGACCTTGTCATAATTTTTAGCTTTAATCTGCAGAGAAACAGAGAAAAATATAGAATTAACACCATTCTTTTTAGAGTACTATCACTATCTCTGAGTGTTTTGATTAAGCTTGTAAATTCATTTCTACACTTTCCTATTTAATTCTGCCTTTTGAAAATAACAAATAGAAGTTTGAACCCAATATGGATAATATGCATTATAAATATGCCTTACATAAATTAATTCTATACGGAAAAATTTTTATAAGCTCATTTATGTTGAACTTTTGTGAATTTAAAATTTTATAAAACAGTCACAAAATGAATAAATATAAACAAGGCATACTTGAATAGGGCTTTAAGTATCTAATGAAGACAAACTTAAAGCTTTATTTTCCCTGAATAGCTACTACTAGAACAATCTGAGTAGGGTAGCAAAAAAGATTTGTGAATTTTGACTACAAATAAATTTTAATCACTCAGTCAATTTACTATACTCCAGGCGCTGTGCTAGGCACTGGGGCTACCACAGTGAACAAAACATGCATAGTCTGCCTATGTCCTCATAGAGCTTACAATTTTACAGGGAAAACAAGTGTCAAGATGGGGGAACTACAGGGTGCTATGGGAGCATTTAGGAGGAGCATAAAACTCAGACTTATGGGGTTGCAAAAGATGTCCTGGAAGAAGTGAAGATGTTAAGAATGAGGTGTGAGGTCAGAATGGCTATCATCAAAAAGTCTACAAACAATAAATGCTGGAGACGATGTGGAGAAAAGGGAACCCTCCTACACTGTTGGTGGGAATGTAAATTGGTGCAGCCACTATGGACAGTATGGAGGTTCCCTTAAAAATTAAAAATAGGGCTTCCCTGGTGGCGCAGTGGTTGAGAGTCCGCCTGCCGATGCAGGGGACACGGGTTCATGCCCCGGTCTGGGAGGATCCCACATGCCGCGGAGCGGATAGGCCCGTGAGCCATGGCCGCTAGGCCTGCGCGTCCGGAGCCTGTGCTCCACAACGGGAGAGACCACAACAGTGAGAGGCCCGCGTACCGCAAAAAAAAAAAAAAAAAAAAAAACATTAAAAATAGAGCTACCATATGATCCAGCAATCCCACTCCTGAGCATGTATCTGGAAAAGACGAAAACTCTAATTTGAAAAGGTACATGTACCCTAATGTTCACAGCAGCACTATTTACAATAGTCAAGACATAGGAGCAACCCAAGCGTCTATCAAGAAACAAATGGCTTAAGAAGATGTGGTATATATATATATACAATGGTATATTACTCAGCCATAAAAAAGAATGAAATATTGCCATTTGCAGCAACATGGATGAACCTAGAGAATATACTAAGTGAAGTAAGTCAGAGAAAGACAAATATTATATATCACTTATATGTGGAATCTAAAAAATAATACAAATGAATCTATATACAAAACAGAAACAGATTCAGAGACATAGAAAACAGACTTATGATTACCAAAGGGGAAAGGGAAGGGGAAAGAGATAAATCAGGAGTATGGGATTAACAGATACAAGTTACTATACATAAAATAGATAAGCAATAAGGATTTACTGTATAGCACAAGAAACTATATTCAATATCTTGTAATAACATATTATAGAAAATAATCTGAAATGTATACACACACACACACACACACACTTTGCTGTACGCTTGAAACTAACACAATATTGTAAGTCAATTCAATTTTAATTAAAAACAGAGTTGTTAGACTGGTAAAGAAAGGGAGGAGTTATTCCAGGCAGAAGGAGTTGCATGTGCGAAGACAAAGGTTAAATAAATACTATTAGAATTCCCTTTTTTTGAGTATTTTCATCAGAAGGTAGGTGGGGTTAGTTATCCAATTGTGATATATCAGCAAATCTTTGTATCAGCTTGATAGGTGAATAATTTGACTGCTTAGAGAAACCTTGGCTTGTGGTCCTTTTCAATCAGTAGTATAGATAAATTTTCCCACTGCTTTCTGGCTTAAGGTGAGGCAGATCGGAACTCTGGTAACAGGCTCTTTTTCTTTTGCTGATTACTTGCTCTTTCTCTCTGTAACTTGTAAGATTTCACCCTTGATCTTCAGAGTTCATAAACTGTAACAGGATTTGCTTAAATATAGGTCTTTGCTCTTTGAGGCAGTTTAGTCAAGGCTCTGGAGTCAAATCTCTTGGGTTCACTTTTTGACTATACACTTAACCATTTTTCCTCTTCTGAATTAGGGGGGATAATAGTACCTATTTTGTAGGGCTATTGTAAGGACTCAATGAGTTAATAAATGGAAAGCCCTTAGAACACTGCCTAGCAGAGTGAGAACTTAGTAATTGACATTTATTATTACCATGAATTCTGCCAAGGACTCAGCATGCCCTTTGAAGCTAGTCGTGTCTTTCAGCTCGAGACTCTTCCTGTTTTTTAAATTATTGCCTCTCTTCAATCTGTTCCTTTTTTTTCCTTATTGAACTCCTATTATACACATTAGGTCTACTTCTTCTATCCTCAAAATCTGTTATTTTTACCCTTTCTTTGCCTTTTGGCTCTAAGTTTAAAAATACTTCTTCCGGGCTTCCCTGGTGGCACAGTGGTTGAGAGTCCACCTGCCGATGCAGGGAACACGGGTTCATACCCCGGTCCGGGAAGATCCCACATGCCGCAGAGCGGCTGGGCCCTTGAGCCATGGCTGCTGAGCCTGCGCGTCCAGAGCCTGTGTTCTGCAACAGGAGAGGCCACAACAGTGAGAGGCCCGCGTACCGCAAAAACAAACAAACAAAAAACCAAGAAACTTCTTCCACTAGATTCTCTAGGCCACAAATTTAAGTCTCCATGTTATCATTTTCCTCCAGTTGACCTATTGCTGTAGTTGGTTCAAAAATAATGGCTTTTGGCGCCAGAGGTTTTTTTATTTTTTTAAATACTGCACTTTCAATCTCACTGTGCTCCTATTATTTTGTTCAAGTTATTTTCTCTCTCCTCTAGCAGCTCTATTTTGCTGGGGGCCTGTCCCAACAGCTTGTTTATATTCCTTTCTTGTTGCTGTCTCCTTAGATATGCAGTTATTTCTTCCATCTATTCCCTGAGCTCAGAGTTGGCAGTCCCAGTGTTGTAGTTGACCCTTCTCTACCACGAGAGCTGTGTAGCAGGTGTAAACAGCAAGTTGGCTGTTGGTAGTCTTCTGACAAAAAAACAGAGAGAAATCTTTGCTCAAGAGTAGGGAGGACTCAGCCTGCCAGTGTGGCTCTTTTTTGGTTTCCTGGAGGCCAGGCTGATGTCAACATTCCTCTGGGGCAGAAAGACAGTGGAAGGGTGCCAAGTATTTCTGAGTCAGTTTTTTATTCTTTGTCCTAGGCACTCCACCAGCCCTGTTCTTCGACACTGCAATAGAATCTGAGGTTTCCTTGCATCCAGCTGCTTGGCTCAGTAAATAGGTTGAGTTGAGAGTAGAAGTGAAGTAAGACAAATTCAAGTCACCAGATTCCCAAGTGTAGATGACAGATTATATACAGTTCTTACAACTGGCCAGGAAAACCGAAACTATTCTTTGGGAAAATTGGCAAAGAATATGAATAGGCAATTCCTAGAAAAGAAAATGTAAATGGTTAAAAATAATAAGTGTTAAAAATAACACTGTTGGTGGGAATGTAAACTTGTGCAACCGCTGTAGAAAACAGTATGGAGTTTTCTCAAAAAACTAAAAATAGAATCATATGATCAGAAATTCCACTCCTGGGTATATATATCCAAAAAAACTAAAAATACTAATTTGAAAATATACATGCACCCCAATGTTCATAGCAGCATTATTTATAATTGCCAAGATATGTATGCAACCTAAGTGTCCATCAACAGAATGGATAAAGAAGATGTGGTAAATATATACAATGGAATACCACTCATTCATGAAAAAGAACAAAATTTTGCCATTTACAGCAACATGGATGGACTTGGAGGGCATTATACTAAGTGAAATAAGGCAGAGAAAGACAAATACTGTATGATATCACTTACATGTGGAATCTAAAAAATACAACAAACCAGTGAATATAACAAAAAAGAAGCAGACTCACAGATATAGAGAACAAACTAGTAGTTACCAGTGAGGAGAGGGAAGAGGGGGAGGGGCAATATAGGGGTAGGGGATTAAGAGGTACAAACTATTAGGTACAAAACAAGCTACAAGGATATAGTTACAACATGGGGAATATAGCCAATATTTTATAATAATTATAAATGGAGTATAATCTTAAAAATTGTGAATCACTATATTGTACACCTGTAACTTATATAACATTGTAAGCAACTATACTTCAATAAAAATAAATGCCTCCATTTAAAGCCCATTATATATATATATATATATACACATATATATATATATACATACATACACACAATTTTGCAAAGATTACTAGAACTTGCTCATATCTTATCTATTACATTAAAAGTAATGTTATGTAAGTTTAAATAACAGGGGTCTTAAAAAATTATCTTTAGGGAATTCCCTGGTGGTCTAGTCGTTAGGACTCCACTTCCACTGCAGGGGGCGTGGGTTCCATCCCTGGTCAGGGAATTAAGATCCCTCAGGCCGCAGGCCGTGGCCAAATACAAACAAACAAAAAATTATTTTTAGTCTTTGGTTCTCTAACTTGCAAACAATCATCTCAGGTGATTGTTAAAAATGTAGATTTCTGGCTTTTATAAACAGGAATCCTAAGTTATCCTAATGCGAAAAAGTTTTTAAGTGGTTGGAAATATACCAAAAAATGAACAATTTATATGTTAGTGTGATGGAATGATTGTTTTTTCCAAAGCTTCTAATAACACGGTATATTATTTTTGTAATTAAAAAAAATCATTCCAAGAAAAAATTTAGGATAATTTTAATATTTATCCTTCGATATATCTATTTATCATCAAAATTTGTCATACAACTGCAATATGAATGAATCATTTGAATTTTACCAAAATATGAAAAGTTGTGGTGGAGAAAAAGGACTAAATTTTAAAAAATTGTCAGCTGGGAATTTCCTGGCAGTCCAGTGGTTAGGACGCCTCGTTCTCACTGGGTTTGGTCCTTGGTCAGGGAACTAGGGTCCCACCAGCCACGTGGCCAGGCCAAAAAAATAAGAGAAAATAAAAAATAAAATTGTCAACTTCCTAATATTTTCATTTTATAAAGGGAGAAGACAGTTGGAATTCTAGCAAGATTAATTAAACTTTAAATTTAATTAAATTCAAATGACTAGTTATTTGGGGGAGAGTGAAAACAAGTATAACACTGAACAAACACAGATCTGTTCCTAACTTTTGAACACTTCCTATGTCTAGTTGTTTGTTAACTTCCACAATTACTTCCCAAGCATTAACTAAACATTGTCTTTTGAAACTAAAACTATCCTCTGGGCAGTTATTGGAACTAATGATCATTTACAGTAGATTATTTAATTTTTAAAAGTAAACATTGTCAGATAAGTCTAAAAAAACCTGTGGTAATGTTCATTTATAACATAGTTTAGATTAGCTATACCTTTTACCTGGAACATTTTTTTTTTTTTTTTTTAACCTGGAACATTTTTATATGAAGATCTAAAGAAGCCACAATATTTCACTGCTCAAAAATAAGTTTTTCATAGCTGCTGTTAAGAACATATTTTAATATTTCATTGAACAATTTATAAAATGGCAGTATAAATGTCTATAATTATCGCTAGCATTTTTCTTATCAGAGAAATAAACCTCTACATATCAACAGCATTTTGGCTGATTTCCTCAAATTCATTTTTTTTTTCTTATGATATAGCTTGGGGAAAATAACCCCACCAAATCCCATAACATCAGAACTTTTTTATGTTATTTTTTAAATTATCAAGTATAAGAATAATTAATAAGCAACTGTATAATTTATTTTGAATGGTTCAAAAATACATTTGACAAGTGACCCCAACTGGCAAGATGACTCTAGAGAGGAAAGTAAATTAGCAAACCAATCTAAAGAAAAAGTAAGTCTCTATATATTTTGTTTAGGTTTTCACATAATAACCATTTGGGGCAAGTCCATACTTGTGTTTTAAGACACTACTGGTCCACACAGCAGAGGCAGAGCTAGGCCCCATCTCAAGCGAGTTAACATGGCAGTTGCTTAGGACAAATGTGATGAATAACTGAATTAATCATAAACCCGCATTCTTAATTTGTCCCCTACATCTTTTCTACTCTAAAGCACAGCACATGCGCTTTCGTGGAATTTAGGACAACCAATTTAAATTAAGTTTGAGCTGCAGAAGCTGCCTGATTCTGCTTCTCTTATTATCCAAAAAGCTCAGCCCCAATCCTGAAACCTGAAAGCAAATGGAATCCTAAATACAAACCCCATCTTCCATTAATTTACTCTTTTTCACTACTCTTTTCTGTTTTCAATCCGCTATGCCTTGGAAATTATGTCTTAGAAAATTACAAAATGTAAGCAGATTTAATGAATTTGGGAAACATTGAGGAATGAACTCTAAGATCAAACAACAGATTTTTAAGTTGCCAGAGAAGCTGCAGAAAATTTTCCTTTCCACCCAGTCCCAATTTTAAAGTAAAGGTATCAGGAGAGGAGTATCTGCCAGTAAATTCATTTTTATTCAACAAATAATTGTGTGCCTATGTGGCAGGCTCTTTTCTATCTCTAGAGATACAGTGGTGGATTAAACTAAGTTTTATAGTTCATGGAGTTATATTTTAGTGAGGGAGTCAGATAAATAAACTAGGTAGTTTAAAATGTTTGCTTATCTATGCTTCCTAATTTTTCCTATAATATACTGTACTATTTCCATAATTTTCCTATTAAGTGTAGTTATAAATGTATGCCTACATACACATACACGGATTTACATTTAACAGATTGGCCAAAACCATGTTGTTGTCCCATAAATTTCCAGTTCCTCAAGGTACTTAAAATGTGCACAGAAATAACATGTTAAATATGAGTGTAAAGTATAGACCATTTATAGTCTCAGTATGATTGACATTAAAATGTGCTAATCAAAAATATGATTATCTTCAGTTTTGGATTAAATTTATGTTCATTTTGATTCTTTGTACTAACCAAATTACGTATTAATTAATCTACTTTTCTGAACCAACTAAAAAGTATTTGTAGCATGTTTAGGATTTACCAAGTAGATATGGGAATATGGACCTGAACTCTATCAAAGAGCTTATAATCTAGTTAGAATCATAAAATTATTGGAAAGAACACAGGACTAAATTTAAATTATTTTCTACTTGTGCCATGTCTTATAAAATCCAGAGGAACAGGCGTTCCATGCAAATTAGAGTTACCAAGGAAAAGTTTTATTGTTCAGATGGAATCCTGGCCATTAATGAGAAAAAGTTTCTGTAAATTCGTGAAATAACATGAGTTTCTGTAGAACAGTGAAAACACTCACACAAGAAAGAATAGGTATTAGGAAAATAGGTTAGCTAATTGTGGTGGAGGTCCATTACAGGAGGCCTAAAAAGCCAAGCAGAGTTTAAATCTGATACACAAAAATTGGCTATCACACAATAAGGAAAGTACAGAAACTATGGCTCATCTGTGTGTGGGCGGGGGCGGTTTGAGGGGGTAAAGGTAGGAAAGAAGACAGAGGTGGCTTTCAGTGCCATGGAAAGAGGCAAGCAGCCACTAGCTGAGAGAATAGCTAAGAGGCTGTTGCTATCATCCTTAAGTGGGATAATAGCGGCCTGGGCTTGGGAGAGGGAGAACAGGGAGAGCAAAACAGTAATATAGAGCAAAAAACAAAGGTCATTTTTTCATGGGAACGAAAATGGAAAATGTTATAGTAGTTGCTGCTCAATAAAGTTTACTTTTTATTACATTTGCGATGACCATAAATTCAGGTAGAAACTGTTTACAGTTAGGAGATAAGGTATTGGTTTTCAAATAAGACAGTGGGATTAAAGATGTACATTTGAGTCACTTGTTTAAAAAAAATTTATATATACCTAGAGCATGTAATACCTAAGGCATTAAGAGAATACACAGACAAGCAAAGATTAATTTCTCAAAAATTATCCATTATTCAGGCAGAGAAAAGGAAAAGAACTCCAAAGAGTACTTGAGATAAGAGAAAAAGGATAAAAATCACATCAGAGAAGTCAAAGACCATTATAAGAAAAAGACGTGGTGGATGGTGGGATAGGCCACAGGTCAAAAGGAACTCTGGGTATAGGAAAGATCCATGGATCTGAAAATAAGAAAATTATTGCTTATCTATTACAAATTTAAATTTAAAAGCTGAAACAATTCAACTTCTTAGAAGTTGAAATCAATGACAAAATACTGCTAATACCAACAGCATTTATTAAATACTTAAGGTATGTAAGCACTACTCTAAGAGTTTATATGTATTAACTCATTCAATCCTTAGAACAACACTCAAGTAAAGTTACTATTATTATTTACTACTTAAAGATGACAAAACTGAGGAAGGTTTAGTAAGTTGCCCAATATTGCACAACTGAGCTCGTAGCTATTACACTACATTGCTCTTTAGCAAGATATAGGTATGAGGATGTTCATTGAAAGAGTGCTTGTGGTAGAGAAAAGCCTGGAAACTTAAAAGACCAAAGGCAGACTGACTAAATAAATTATGCTTTGTCTAAACAATGGAATGGATTATGCATATATACATAAAACTTTAACATAATGATGTATATTTATAATACTGAATGGAAATATGTCCACAATATATTTTTTAAAGGAAGTGGAATTTTAAAATTGGGCACACATTTGGTATGTTTATCCAGTCTACTTATCCTCCTCATCCCACCCCCTCTGTGTCTCTATCTAGAGTGCAAGAGACATAAACTCAGGAGAAATGCACGCAAAACTGTTAGCCAAAACTGTTATCACTGAGAGAATAGAGAATTTTTCTGTCTCAGTTATTTCTGTGACAGATTTTATTTCTATAACACAATTTCACAGCAGCAAAGAGAAATGGGTTTTTGTTTTTTTAAAAGAAAAGAAAGAAAATCATAGCTGACTTGGGTCAGTAAATTCCTCTTCTGAGTAATTCGTTGGTATTTTTCTCTGGTTATAAACATCTCCATTTAAAACTCATTCTTAAATGCTCTCAAATCCTCAGCCAGGCCTACCAAGCTGAAACAGTTATTAAGTAATTGCTAGCAAATCAGGCAAAATTAATTTCAACCAAGAATGTCAAAGGTAAAACTTTGACCTAAATTTGATTTTGTCCCAATTTATAGGGCATCTGTCAACAATCCTCACTTGACATTTATAGACTCAGCCTATTTCACTTAATGTCTAAACTCTTTGCTCCCAGTAAACACACTTTGTAAACACCAGGCCAAATCATTACTTTTCAAAAATAATCTGCAAACTCTGAATAAGAAAAACAGAGCAGGATATTTCACTTTTTGAGAAGTGAGTAGTTTGTTCTAAAGTATCAAAACATCACTCATCTTCATGGCTCCATTGGTTTTGCTACTCTAGCCCCCCTACAACCCCCCCCATGCGACCTCAACATCGATGTATGACATAGATTTTCTTTCTAAATGGTAAATTAAAGTTGAGAATGAGAAATGTGTACAATCGTTTGAGATCCTCGAGCTACCAGAAATGTCAAGAGAACCAAGTTTATAAGCCACTGATCTCGAAAATGGAATCAGTTCTGTACTGCACAACCGGGGAAGTGCTCAGGTAGGTGTGCTGATTCACTTCTCTTAAAAGCCTAATATCAGTTTATTTCTTTCACATCCATTTATAGTCTTGTCGAGCCTGCTACCTTAATTTTTAGCTTTTATGAATTGTTCACTTAACAAAATAAAAATGCTTCCAGGCAAACTTAAAATATTATTCAATACTATAATTTCTCTAAGATTACTACGTGAACTTTATACATTGCCTTAGAAAGTATCTCACTCTACTCTCATTTTGCTGAGTTAATCTCCCATTAGTATAGTCACACAACTTTTTAACATGTAGTGAAAATTTTTAGAGTAGAAAACCATTTACAATTCTTTCATCTTTCACAATACTTCTCACTGCATATTGAGAATTGCTATTTTTAAAAAATTAACAATTGAATTATCATTGGGCAAAAGCCTTATTTTAATCACTCCTCTGATCATTCTAGTTTCATAAATCAAGATAATTTCTTTCCCATTTTGATAGATTCCTATCAGAATATCAATTTGCTTGCCTAATTTTCAGTGGCATCCACTGGCATCATAAGTTGGTTTTTTTTTTTTGCGGTACGCGGGCCTCTCACTGTTGTTGCAGGCTCAGCGGCCGTGGCTCACGGGCCTAGCCGCTCCGCGGGATGTGGGATCTTCCCGGACCAGGGCACGAACCCGTGTCTCCTGCATCGGCTGGCGGACTCTCAACCACTGCGCCACCAGGGAAGCCCCATCATAAGTTTTTCTATGCATTTCTTTGTTACTAATTCTGTGTACACTTTAATACTGCTGAATCAACATGTATACTAGATACACAATATCATGGGTAACGCTTCATCTCTAGCTTTTCTTAAAACCACTTTTCAAAAACAGGATTAAACTTCTACAATGAAGTGGATATAAATCCAGTGGATTACATTTCTCTACTTTTTGAGCAACTCGCCTACTCTTCCAGTATTTCCCTATCAACATAGACTTATGAATGATGATTTCCTCATTCTATGAAAATTACAGTACATTCATTCCTGAGACTAAAATATTATGTTTTTTTCAATGCTGCTTTTCAAATACTCTTTAGTTCAGAAATTACAATCACATTCTGTAACTCTGCCTTTGATGCCCTTTTAATTTTATCCAAGAAGTTAAAACCTACACCTGTATTTTATGATCCAATTCCAGTTTTCTCAATCTTCTAAGCATAGTTTATTTCTATTTTGTTAACGAAATAACCTAATTTCAGGTTCCCTTTAAAAAATATTAAATAATCTCCTAATCATCTTTCTCACCAAAATTGTACATTTATTTAATCTTTTTTCTCCCTACTCTTGTGCAAACTATACATTGGCCATTTTTACTGAAATTCTGAAGCAATTAAAAAATATCATGACCTGAAATTTTTGAAAGATGATGTCAGCAACCTTTGATAGTGAAATAATCAAGTCTAAAGGATAAATGTAAAGAAGTTATAAATGTGTAAAGATATTTAAGTAAAATTGTATTTATGTTAGTTTCTCATAAAGCAAAAACTGGAAACTATATGAATGCACAACAATAAAGGCCTGGTTAAAAAGCATATATCTAGGGCTTCCCTGGTGGTGCAGTGGTTAAGAATCCGCCTGCCAGTGCAGGTGACATGGGTTAAATCCCTGGTCCGGTTAGATCCCACATGCTGCGGAGCAGCTAAGCCTGTGCGCCACAACTACTGAGCCTGTGCTCTAGAGCCGGCATGCCACAACTACTGAAGCCCACGTGCCTAGAGCCCGTGCTCCGCAACAAGGGAAGCCACCGCAAGGAGAAGCCCGCGCACCGCAACAAAGAGTAGCCCCCGCTCGCCGCAACTAGAGAAAGCCCAGGCACAGCAACGAAGACCAAGCACAGCCAAAAAAAAAAAAAAATTATTTAAAAAACAAAGCATATATCTAAAATGAACTACTTTGGCATATTTAAAAGTGATTTTGTATAATAAACAACACAAAATATGCTATCATGTAAAAAACAAGTTACAAAAAAGTTTAAAGATTTTATAGATAGCTACATCTAGAAAGGCTAAGTGGTGAAAGTGGGAATACGGATGTTTCTTCTCTTTATGCTTACATTTTTCTAATTTTTCTGCAATAAACATATATTACTCTTTCAAATAATATTTTCCTTTATCAGTGCAAATGTAAAAATGTAAAACGTGTAAGTTTTATAGAAAGCTCATTATAAGTTCTGTAATTCTTGTTAAAACATTAACTATAAAAACCTCACTTCAGTAAAAAGATTTAAAAAGAATGCTAAGAATTATACTGTCATACAATTCACAATGAAATAACAATGGATAGGGACTGATTAAAACTCTAATATGTACTTTGAAAACAGATTTCACATGGTTTAGATAATTCCATGCAAACACCCAAATCAATTTTATTTTTCATTAATTCTTTTGAATGAAAACATGGTTTTCATTTCCCATGTAACACTGCTTTAAATACCTACTTAAAAGATGAGAAGTTGGAATTTTGAAAGTGGAGGTTTAAATAGGTAGACATAGCTAACAAATTATCTTCATGAAAAGCAAAGAAAAAATTCAGGTAAAAATTATTAAACTCCAGAAGAATCAGTAAGACTGAGACATGAATCTTCTTCCTCTATGGTAGACATGCTCCAAAACTGAAACTTTGGCTCTATTTTAATGGGTTAAGTCCTACTTTGAAATGTTAAGTACTACCTCCAGAATGTTTATTAAATAATCTAATAGATACTTAAATTTTAAAACTTTTTCCCTAACTTTGTAAGTTCCTAAGTACATTTATTTAAAGGCTTATCAAGAAAGCATGCACTATGTTCTCTGGAATTTGTTTTATATAGTTTGAAATGTTTGGTTTATATTTCACTTTTTATCTCCTCCAGACATATGTTTGTGATGACATTTTCCAAAGTGGTATCACCTAAAGTAAAGAATTAAGTCCAAATTCTATATAGAACACTGCCATTAAGGTTTCAGTAGACAAGATTGCAATAAAGATTATATTGGAATTCCCTCCTTGTGCTGTGGCAGAAATGCAAAGTTGAAGGGGAAAAAAACCTGAAGAGCAAGCTCTGGATCAAGATGCTGTTACTTTAGCTGGTAAATGAAGTCTGGAGGAACGCTCCTATAATCTAATAAACACATGCCCATTCTTAATAATGGATCCTAATATACAGGTCTGATTTTGTCCAGGCTTTGTGTAACAGGTTAGTGGGGATGTCAGATTATTGAAAGCTGTGACATGTAAAAAATAACAGGAAAATAAAAAATTTCCTAATACTGCTTCTCAAAGAAGTCGAACTCCTAACAGCCCTTTCCCAATCACTCCCTAAACCTAAAGGAAGACAGGACAGGGACAAGACCATTGCTCTATCCTCCTTCCCACATTCCCTCATCATCTCACAATATGCACACAATACTCTAAGGATGGACTTTCAAATTGCTACAGTTGAGATACATTGCTGGATAGGAGGGCATGCATGTTCGAAAACCAGATTTTATGAAGTATTTACCTGACCATTGAGAAAACTAGTTTAAAAATATTTAATGTTAAATAAGTAGTACAAATATAATCCTTACACATAAGACTCACTTCAAAGGGAGCTCTTTATCATTCTTGAAAGATGGCTTCATGATTTTGATGCCTACTATTTTCAGTGACACTGAATAGCTCAAGAAAATCTGTACTGTGAATCAAGATTTTCCTTCAAAAATATAGGCAAATCAACTTAAGGGAAAAAATATATAACTAGCAACAGAAATATACACTTATAAAATCTACTTAAAACTATTATTATTACATATGGGTATTCAAGTCTCCTCATATATTTCTAATGCTGAGTTGCAAGAATATAAAAAGTTCAAGACATGTATGAGAAAAATAATTTGCAAACGTAATACTTAAGTGGGAAATTATAGAGTTGATCAACTATATGAAAATCTAAGCACAAAACATTTGAAAGAAAATTATTTAAAGCAACTCATGAACACCAAAGTAACAAATGAAAGTATTGGTCTTTCACCTCAGAGAGCATATTTATCATTCCTTCCAGTCTGATACTGAGAAAAACAACATAAACAATAAAGATAACATACTATTTAAATGCTATATTAAAATTACCTGAACTTATAAATAGCAAATCATGCTAAAGTTAAGTTTCCCTTAAGTCCCCTAATGTATAATGTTCCTGCAAATAAGAAAAAACAAAACAGAAAAATGGAATAAGGAGATCAAGTCTCAGAAAAAGAAATCTAAAGGGACTTTAAATGTATAAAAACAGGTTCAATCTCATACATAAGAGAAATGTAAATCACAACCATACTGATATTATAATTGTTTACCTATGAATACTGGCAAAAATTTTAAAGTATAATAATATATTGAATTAACAAGTTGTGAGGAAGTGTACTTTCAATATCAAGGATTATTAATGGGATTTCAAATTATTACAACCTCTGTGGAAGGCAATTTGGTTAAAAAAAATCCCTCATACTCTTTGATCCAGCAATTCCTCATCTAGGAATAACCTAGATATATTTACAGATGGAAATGACATGTACACATATATTCAATGCAGTAATGTTTGTAATAAAACAAGTTTGGGAGGAACCTAAATGTCCTTCAGCAGAAGACAGATTAAACAAAATAAGGAATAAGTACTTGTAAAAAAAAAAATACACACTCTCTAAAATTTACTTTGTTAAGCAAAAAAGAAAAACAGCAAGGTATAAAACAAAACCTAAGAGGCAATTGTTCATGTAAAAGGAGAGGAAAAAAATAAGCTGAACATTTTCCACTGGGGAGGGGAATTGGGTGACTCAAGGATGGATAGATGAAAAACTTTTCCCTGTAGGTCCCTTTCATATCTTGGGTTTTTGAACCATATTTTAAAATATACAAATATGTATTTTAAAACTCTTTAGATAATATATAACCTTTTGGGGCTTCTCTCATGTTTAAACATATTTCTGTATTTAACCATCAATTCTTAAAAAAAATCCAAATACTTTAAAAATGTATACAAGTAATAGAACACGTATTATGCATACAGATATTAAGATGTATAATATTGTTAAACTATTTAATTCACAGTATTTTTTAAGGCAAAGGATTTTTGCAACATCTAAATACCTAGTAGAGTTTAAGCATTTGCAAAAGAAACAGTCAACCATAACACAAACTGATAAAACAAAGTACAGAAGTACCAGCATAAAATTTTAACTTACTTAGATAATTTTCAAACCTAAAAATGGATGTTAACTAATGGAACAAGACATTGATGTCACTCAAGATTACTTAAAGTGTTTTATAAAGTATTTATAACATTTAATAATAAGATTATTAAAGTAATATAGATGGGTAAAAATCTGAAAGTCAACATTTACTTTAACAAACTGTTGCATGCTGGGAAGACTGGACAGCTACATGTAAAAGAATGAAATTAGAACACTCCCTAACAGCATACACAAAAATAAACTCAAAATGGATTAGAGACCTAAACGTAAGACCGGACACTATAAAACTCTTAGAGGAAAACATAGGAAGAACACTCTTTGACATAAATCACAGCAAGATCTTTTTTGATCCACCTCCTACAGTAATGGAAATAAAAACAAAAATAAACAAATGGGACCTAATGAAACTTCAAAGCTTTTGCACAGCAAAGGAAACCATAAACAAGACGAAAAGACAACCCTCAGAATGGGAGAAAATATTTGCAAACGAATCAATGGACAAAGGATTAATTTCCAAAATACATGAACAGCTCATGCAGCTCAATATTAAAAAAACAAACAACCCAATCCAAAAATGGGCAGAAGACCTAAATATACATTTCTCCAAAGAAGACATACAGATGGCCAAACAGCACATGAAAAGCTGCTCAACATCACTAATTATTAGAGAAATGCAAATCAAAACTACAATGAGGTATCACCTCACACCAATTAGAATAGGCATGATCAGAAAATCTACAAACAACAAATGCTGGAGAAGGTGTGGAGAAAACGGAACATTCTTGCACTGTTGGTGGTAATGTAAATTGATACAGCCACTATGGAGAACAGTATGGAGGGTCCTTAAAAAACTAAAAATAGAATTACCATATGACCCAGCAATCCCACTACTGGGTATATACCCTGAGAAAACCATAATTCAAAAAGACACATGCACCCCAGTGTTCACTGCAGCACTATTTACAATAGCCAGGTCATGGAAGCAACCTAAATGCCCATCGACAGACGAATGGCTAAAGAAGATGTGGTACATATACACAATGGAATATTACTCAGCCATAAAAAGGAACAAAATTGGGTCATTTGTAGAGACGTGGATGGATCTAGAGACTGTCATACAGAGTGCAGTAAGTCAGAAAGAGAAAAAATATCATATATTAACACATATATGTGGAACCTAGAAAAATGGTACAGATGAACCAGTTTGCAGGGCAGAAATTGAGACACAGATGTAGAGAACAAACGTATGGACACCAAGGGGGAAAATGGCAGGGGGGTGGTGGTGGTGGTGTGATGAATTGGGCGATTGGGATTGACATGTATACACTGATGTGTATAAAACTGCTGACTAATAAGGACCTGCTGTATAAAAAAATAAATTACTTTAAAAATTAAAAAAACAAAAAATCTGTTGCATGCCACAATCTTTATAAACTTCTGGCACTAAACCAATCAAATAAGATTTACCAATTTATAAATTAAAATAAAAATAAAATTCATAATCATTTTCCTCAAAAAAACGAAGGTAAAAATATAACATGAATTACAATTCTAACAAAAGTCCTTTCATCTATGAGAACTTTCATTGGAAAAGAATGACTTTGGAGGGAGAATCTTATTAAGAAAAATATTGAGTAATCCAGTGGATACTACCAAAACAAGAATATTCTTTATATACGTATATATTTCTTTTACTTTGAGGAAGTTATATACTATAATGGGAAATGTCAAAAAATACATATGTGGCCTCTTGCCTTCTGAGATGGCCCACACTCTGCCTGTGGAGTGTATTTCTCTAAATAAACCCACTTTTTACCTATCAAAAAAAATACATATTTAACTTTGACAATGTTATTTTATTGACCTCACCTATAATGTCTTTCTTCACCCCCATAAGGATTTTTCTCCTGCGTATAGAACTTTTGACAGGTTTGTTTAAGTAAACTGAGGAGGCAATTCCATTGTCTTCTGGCTTCTACTGTTGCTCTTGGGAAGCTGTCAACCTAACTGCCATTCGTTTGAAGGCCATTTGTCCTTTTGTTTCCAGCTGCTTCTGAAATGGGTTTGGTTTTCACTGTTTTTCTGTAGTTTCATTCTGTGTCTACATGGGAATTTTTCTTTTTTTAATCCTGTTTGGGCTTCATTAAGCATCCTGAATCTGCTGAACTCATTTAATCACCCTAAAAAAATTCTTAGTATTTATCTCTTCAAATTGTGCTTCTGCCCAATCTCTCTCCTCTACTTCTGGAACTTCAGTTAGACACATTTTCACTCTATCCGTTGTGGCCTTAATCCTTTCATATTTCCTATGTCATTGTTTCTTTAAACTCCAATCTGGATTTCTTCAATTCTCCAATTCTCTCTTCACCTGTGTCTAATCTGTTATTAACCTAATTCCATCTTAATTCTAGTCTTTGAAGTCTTTGCAGACCTGTTTCTGCTGTATCTGTTTTTTTTACATGATTAGTTTTTAACAAGCAAACTCCTTTTCCTTAGAAAAATATTCGTGGATATTCTTCTGTGGCTTAGGATGAAGGTGCATTCCTCCAGAAAAAGTCTGAGAAAGATTATCAGGCACCTAGTAGCATAATACAGGTTGAGGCCACCTTACATGCATGGTTCAAAAATTTTTTTAACCACCCAAGTGATGTTTATTTGGACCACAAATCCATGCAAGTGCCAACTTGTTGAAACATCCCAGGACTTCCCCATTCTGCTCTGCTCAGGACCACACCAACTTTCCTCAGTCTTCTAGGGTTAATAAGGCAGCACAGATTTATTTCTGGTTCACTGTCATCCTGAGTATTACCTACACACAGCTTTAGAGGAAGAGAGTGTCCTGTTGGGCAAGACTTGGGCTTTGACTTTTGCTTCCTGAACTCCTATAAGCATTTGAAATTGAAGCTCAAGTTCTCCCAGTTTGACAAAGGCTCTTAGGGTAAAAACAGTTTAGGAACTCAGCTTATCTCCCAGCATTCCTATTTTTGTTTGTGTGTGTGTTTGTTTTCCAGTTAGGTTTTGGCTTGGTAATTTTTTACTATGCTGTCAGTTCTTCAAGACGTTTTAAAATTCTGCCCAGAAGCCTTTGTTTTCAGTGAGACCATTTATCTGAATAACCAAGCTCACCATATCACCCAAATCTTCTTCAATGTATTTTATTAACATCTGGCTTCAAAAAAATTAGGAAAAAACTCTGTATGCAAACTATCTTGAAAAGCAACGAAAAACTTAAAAATCCAATGTTCTTTGAAACACTAAATTTCAAAGGTTAAAAAAATTACAGGGGCTTCCCTGGTGGTGCAGTTATTGAGAGTCCGCCTGCCAATGCAGGGGACACGGGTTCGTGCCCCGGTCCGGGAGGATTGCACATGCCTAGGAGCGGCTGGGCCCGTGAGCCATGGCTGCTGGGCCTGCGCGTCTGGAGCCTGTGCGTCTGGAGCCTGTGCTCCGCAATGGGAGAGGCCACAACAGTGAGGGGCCCGCGTACCAAAAAAAAAAAAGAAAAGAAAATTACAGAATTCAATAAACCAAATATATTTCCTCTAATGTATTGGAGAATTCCCAAGTAAGTGTAATTCAGTTCTCTGAAATACTTTATAAACCAGCAATTTGAGTTTACCCTTAATGTTTGCCATGCTGAAGTAAGTGAAGTTTGGGTGAAAGTTACAAAAACAAAAAGTAAAATGATAAATAACATTTAACACAGAAGTACTGTTTTTAAGGACAAAAGCTGGAGTAATTCACCTTTTATACTTGTTTTTTAAAAAATAAATCTATATAAAGTTTATGGATTAAGTTAAAACAGGAACTTTCTATATTTTTAAATATCTAGATGTCTTAAAGAATTTCCACTCATCAATTGGATGTTGGCATTGTGCACATATACATTAGTCCAAGTGAAAATGGGTGGGTAAGAATTAAAATGTTTATGCTTTACTAGTTTGACAAACAACCTGTGAAATTTGATAAATCAAGTTGTGAAAACTCCTGTTTTTATCTCATACATACACATACAAATATCTCAGAAGTTTTACTTCAATATATACATCTAAATCTTTCTTGTAACCAGTCAGGCATTTATTTTCTATACCAGGTTTTCAAGTTTTATCTGAAAGCATTTCAGAATTACAAACAAGCAATTTTTTTTTAAGGTACTTCAAAATCCTAGGTAAATTAGTAATGCCCTTTTGTAATTCTTTAAAATTGGATAATTCTTTAAAAACCTTTCTTTTAGGTCATACATCAAGATAGAATTCTAAATGTCAATGATGCTTATTCTAAAATACTTAAATGGCTGAGGGTATTAGACAATTCAAAAGGACAGTTTCTTTGTAGTTTTAGAAAAAGTGTAGAGACATTTTTAAAACCTATGTTAACAGTAAAGATATTGGCCACGTATAATTTGATGAAAAATAATACATTGTTATAAATTGATGTCACACTCTAATTCTTAGAAATTAAAATTCAAGTTGCAAAATAATATGGTAAATTCAGTTTTATTTTCCATTGTGCATTTTTCACCAACAAATATTTAGAGTGCCACTATGTGCCAAGCATTGTTCTAGATTCCTGAAACATATCAATGTATAAAATATAAACTATAATAAGTAAACTGTTCAGTATACTAGAAGATAAGCACTATAGGTGAAAAAGATAGAGGAAAGGATGAGTTTTGAGGTGTTGGGAATGGGGGTGGCAATTTAAAATATGGGCAAGAGCAAATCTCACTGAGAAGATAACACTTTTACAAAAATTTGAAGAAAGCAAGGGATTTTGCCAAGCAGCTATCTGGATAAGTATCTTTAGAGCAGATAAAATAGCTAATGTAAAGAAAAGCCTTGAGGTGGGAATGTGTCTAGAATATTTAAGGAGGCCAGAGTGACTGAAGAAGAGACTTTATTTACTATGTGAATTATCTATCACGCAGCTATCAAGCACAAAATTTTATACTTAAGTGGGTATCCTAGTATTCACTCTGTACACTTATTTTCTAATAATTTTTCAACCTATCTGAATTTATGACTAAGAAACAACTGATTCTTAAACATATAAAAATGTTACTTTACAGATATAAATTCATTAAAAATGTATCATTAAAAAAAACCTATATTCAATTTCTACTTGAAATAGGACCCTGGTTATTGTTTTTGAAGATTCCAATCAAGAGCCAGAACTCACTAATTCAGTGATCAAAGTTCCATTATAATTTCTCAACTACTTACTGCTATAAAAACATTGTTTCATATAATACCAATGTCTTTCTAAAATATACAATATTATCATTATTACACCAATACAATTCTTATTAATACTTCCCTCCTCATATTAATTTAACATACTGCCATAGATAGGCAATCTACCCTCCCTAACATATTTTTGGACTTCACGAAACTTTGAAAATTTAGAGAATGAAATTTACAAACTTTTTCATCAAAAAGAGAAGTTTGAAACCCAGTTCTTGTGCTTTCACTAAATTTTAGTCAGTCTTTAAGCATTCCCAAAATATTCACAAGACATCAGAACATGAGTTTCAGGTTTTATTCAAAACCAAGTTTCAATCCTCAATACTATAATCAATAAAAGTGTAAGTGGTATTTAAAAAGTTTTGTCCCTTTGGTGTAACTGTCCCTTTTAGTACACACTTGCATATTAACTTATGTATTTAACCAAATAAAAGGATAGTGTCCTATATATTTCTTCATTAATAAAATTCATGTAACAGATGAGCAATCTTTTGTGTGTGCAGAAGTCAATCTGGGAACTATGTTATTGGATAAACTAGACATACTGACAATGTGGTATCCTGGGACTGGCATTTAGTAAAAACAGATTTTATTCATGGAAAAAACTTTTCTAGGAACCAACTTTTTCAAAGTAACTACTCAAGTCTAACCTACCAATAAAACATAACTAATTTTCTCCCTTTGAAAAGGTTTTGTTCCTCCTCCAAAATGAATACTCTGGTCAATTAATGTCATTTTCCTCAAACTATATGAAGGCTATTATAGAGAATAAAAGGTTTCATAGCTTCTTAACTCTATTACTTTCTTAAGACTCAAATACAAAGTAAAAATTAGTGAAACCAAGAGAATTTCTAACCAACATGCAACTTTCTTTGAAAATTGTAAAGGAAACCTCCCCTCACTTAACTTCTAAATTTCTGTAGGCATTTGAGTTTTAAAAAAGGCCCACAATTATAAATATCACAACTTACGGTTTTCCTAGAGCAAAATTACATTCACATAATTCTAGCCATTATCAAATTTCAGATGTTCATACTTTTTTTCCAGCTCTATTTTCCTAACAGCTTAGCTGCAATTCTAGATTAACTATTGAGCTAGTGTTTTTGTAATTAAGAAAACTTTCATGAAATAGTCACAAGTCATCTGTTTACAATACTGCAAAGGGCTAGAAGCAAAACTTAGCTTAAAAACTACCAAGCTGTTTCAACTTCTCAGATCATGTTTTTTCTCCCTTTCATTGAGACCTCAGCACTAGTGCTTCTCTTTGCCAGGGATTCTGTGTGTAATTTCATACTTCCATTTAGAAAGTCTTGTTCCTCATAAAAAGGAACGAAATTGTTATTTGTAATGAGGTGGATGGACCCAGAGTCTGTCATACAGAGTGAAGTCAGAAAGAGAAAAACAAATACTATATGCTAATGCAAATATATGGAATCTAAAAAAATGGTACTGAAGAACCTAGTGGCAGGGCAGGAATAAAGATGCAGACATAGAGAATGGACTTGAGGACACGTCGAGGGGGAAGGGCAAGCTGGGACGAAGTGAGAGAGTGGCATGGACATATATACACTACCAAATGTAAAGCAGATAGCTAGTGGGAAGCAGCCGCATAGCACAGGGAGATCAGCTCGGTGCTTTGTGACCACCTAGAGGGGTGGGATAAGGAGTGTGGGAGGGAGACACAAAAGGGAGGAGATATGGGGATATATGTATACGTATAGCTGATTCACTTTGTTGTACAGCAGAAACACACCATTGTAAAGCACTTATGCTCCAGTAAAGATATGTTAAAAAAAAAAGTCTTGTTCTTCTAGAGGATTTCCCTGACCCACCCTAACATACACTCCCCATGTTTTCTCAATCAGAGCACCTACCACCCAGTATTATAATTGTCTCCTACACCAAACTGTAAATTTGTTCACTAATGTGTCCATAGCATCCAAGTGTCTAGCATGCATTTACTCAGTAGATACTTCAAAGTTAATTCCATCCTCCCCTGATATATAAAATGAAAGCAAGAACCTGAAAGAAAGTGTTTTCATGTATGTTTTTACCTGAAGCCACATAAAAATTTATGAAAATATATAGATGGCGTGGGGCCTGAAAATACACCAGATGACTTTTTTCAGAATCCATAAATTCAACAGTCAATTGTGATACAGAAAAACAGTGTAACACTTCAGGCAATTTTATCTGAATATAATCCAGGCAAATATATCAACAGGCATCTGTAAGTCTTCATTCTACCTACTGTTTTGGATACTTTTAAGGACTCCACATGCAAAATTACTTGTCAAAAGGACTTGCTAACAGAATTCTGCATATTTCAATCTGCACAGAATCTCCTAAAAGTTAAAGTACAGCTTATACTTTTCTTCCTATCCAAAAAGTATCATCCTATCCAAAAAGAATAAGCATTACAGAATATATGAAATTTCTAGTTCTTCAATTGTGGGAAACTTAGAACTGCTAAATTCTCTTATAAGGTAAGTAATTTAAATTGAAATAACATTATAATGGTTTATTTAGAATCAGTTGAACTGTATCAGGAAGATGCATGAAGATATTTCAGTTTTCAGTGACATAGTCTGGGGAGGTACTCAAAAAGTATGTCTTGAATTTCTAAGTCTGATAAACCACAAGGTTCAAATAACTGGAAATGCTGATCTTCAATAAATGTGATTTTCCCATTAACTATAGGAATTAACACCCTCTTTCACTTTTTCTTAAAAAGGAAGCTAGATATTGTGCTCCCTGCCTTTAATCTTTCATTTTTATTTTTTCATGAAGTTTTGCTTCATTAACTTCAAACATGTTAAAGATCTCCCCCCCCCAAAATCACAATAAAGTATAGACTGTCCTATCAGAAAACTTATTTTGCAAGACTTCTATGGAAAGAAAAGTATAGAGATAACCGTTCAGTAAGCAGATTGAAAGGTAACATACTTTACCTAAATTCTAAAGTTTGGCCTTGATTTGAGAAAATTCCATCCTAATAAAACTCCTAATTGCTAAATCAGAAACGAAAGGTAAAATTTCTTATTCTCACATTAATGCTGAATGTAAATATTTAGAGCTATAAAAAATACATTCTTAAGGCTTCCCTGGTGGCGGAGTGGTTGAGAGTCCGCCTGCCGATGCAGGGGACGCGGGTTCGTGCCCCAGTCCAGGAGGATCCCACGTGCCGCAGAGCAGCTAGGCCCGTGAGCCATGGCCGCTGAACCTGCGTGTCCGGAGCCTGTGCTCCGCAACAGGAGAGGACACAACAGTGAGAGGCCTGCGTACCGCAAAAAAAAAAAAAAAAATCTTAGAAATTTCTTAAAGGGTCAGAATTGCTAAGATTTGCCGCTTTTGTGTTCAGAATTCCTTTCTACTATTTGAAATCTGAACCAAGTACATAGTGCAGAAAAGTTTAAAAACCGTGAAGGGTAAAAACAGAATTTTGCAAAGTAGAATTTTAGAACTAAGATTTTATACAAACCCTAAGATGCAGTTATGTGTTAGTTATTGTACTATGCCATCTTCCAAAATATTCATAGCAATTTTATGTGGTTTGGGGCAATTATACATATTTTTTCAAATGTACCCCCAAATCCTAATAGCTGAATAAGAATGCAAGAAACACTTGAGCAAAGAAAAAAGGACTCAGTTATGAACCTACTATTTAGCTATTTCTACAACTGTGTTTTAGGTCCTTTAGGTTGTTAGTACAGTGGTTAGTGAGTAGGAGCCCAGACCTAGGAATTAGATTATCTGAGTATAAAGCCCCCAGCTTTCCTATTTACTTCCCAGTAGCTTAAACTTTAGTATTGTTATCTTAGGAAAGCTATTTAAGAACTCTAGATCTCAGAAAAGCTGAACATTTGAAAAAAATGGGGTAATACTTACCTACTTCAAAAAGTAAACTGTGATTAGTCAGATATCCCATGTAAAGTACTAAACACAGTGCCCAGAATATATTAAAGGCCTAATTATTTTCAGCTATTACTGTTTAGGCAAGTAATCAGAATAAAGAAAACAATCACTCTCAATAACAACTGAAAATCAACAATGGATGTTTTTTTTTTTCGGTACGTGGTCCTCTCCTGTTGTGGAGCACAGGCTCCGGACGCGCAGGCTCACCGGCCATGGCTCACGGGCCTAGCCGCTCCGTGGCATGTGGGATCTTCCCGGACCGGGGCACGAACCCACGTCCCCTGCATCGGCAGGCGGACTCTCAACCACTGCGCCACCAGGGGAGCCCAACAATGGATTTTTTAAATGCACTCTTTATTTCTAAAAATGTATTCTAGAAAATATTTCACCTCCAAAAATATCATCCTCACACACTCTTCTTTTCCTCAAATAACGTGCATATAGAATATTTTTTTCATGAAATTTAGTAGTTTTGTAGATCTACACTTAAAATGTGATACAATTGAAAAACACCTGCTTATTTCTAAGAACAAGTACAATCCTATGCATATTTTGGGTAAGATCCTCAAAACTTTTAACTCACTGCAAATATAGTTAAATTTAGAATAAAATAAGTTGCCTCTTAGTAATAAAAATATAAAAAATTCCCATCCCACTCTCTAGTATCAGGATAGTTATAAAGACAGCTCTTGTCTATAATCGATACTGGGATGTTTCCATTTATGTCATAATTTACAAATTATTGGAAACAACACTTGAATTCACATTAGTTTTCCTACTGGGAAGGGGAAGGAACAAGAGTGAGAAATAATATGAAATCTGTGTTAAATTTAAGTAAAAGGCACCAGCAGAAGGACCATTATAAGAAGTTAAAATACAAGTGATTTCATCCATCAGAGAAATAAGGCATTTTAGAAAGAATATGAGACTGCTGAAAAAATATAAACATGAGCTGGGTATGAAATTATATTGGAACACTGTTCCTTTTCAGTGGGATAATGGTACTGTGGTTATGTAGGACAATATTCTTTGTATAGAGAAAGATAAACATGTATGGCAAAACATAACATTGAATCAAGGAAGAAGGTGTATAGGTATTTACTGTAATACTTATATTATTCTTTTGACTTTTGTTTCAGAATTTTCATAATAAAACATTGGGAAGGCAAAAAAGAAAGAAAAATTAATGGCTTCCCTAAGGTCACATTCATTCAATGGAAGAGCTAAAAGCAGTAAATCCTAGGTCACCAGATTCCAAATTCTGTGTCACTGCTATTCCTCCACACTGTCCTTTGTAGAGTAAAATTTACAAATTCCTTGCAATTCTTTAAATAAATTAACAATTATTTAAACATCCCTTCCACACTAGCAAAAATTATCAGGCCACTGTCTTAGTAATAATGGGGAGAATTCTGACCGTGCCATTGAGACACACAGCGAATAACTACCCCAACTAACTATAAAATATTAAATCACAGACACATATATAAATAAGTTCTTTCAATTTGGAATGTCTGTTCTTTAAGTGTAAATCTCATCAACTATTCTGTGAACTCTGGGAAACTTAAATGCACAACCGAACAGCTTACTTTGGGGAAAATACCACTCCCATGCTTTAAGCACCCTTTAACTGCTGATAGAGAAATTATTTCCTTTAAAGTGTTAACTTTCTAATTTGTACCTCAAACAACTGAGAATTTAAATAAGTACTTGAAAAATATAGCATTTTCAAACACAAACATTTATCCAAATGATCTTTTTCACTCACTTTTTAACCTGTTTTAAAATCAAAGATCTCATGACTTTTAAAACACGTATTAATTCTTACATGAAATAATTTGCCATTTAGTCAACTAAGTAAATCAATATATTTATTTCCCATAGCCTACAATGATTGTTATGAAAATATACAACCAGTTAAGTTTCTGTATGAGTTGGGGAGCAAATTTTTTAATCTTCCCCTTATGATTTGTGAGAGAATTTAAAAGTATTACTGGCAGAATATATGATTTTATATTTGGAAAACTTGCTACAATCATAAAATGCACGAATCTTGTAAATCATCCTCTTTTCTAACTATTAGTAAGCTGTTCAAAAGAAAAAAAAATGAGGGCAAGGAGAAGCTAGTACCTTACAAGAGTTTTCAAATACAAATAAGCTTGAACTTTAAGTACGTATTTATATTCAACAATAAATACACTGAAAAACCCTAGATAATGTCAGAAAAACATCACTGATTCAGGCAAAAATCATAATAGATTAAAAATTGAGTGGGCAGTTGTTGAGAAACAGGATTTTTACAGAGTCTCAAAATATCTCCCCGCTATTTTATTAGTTACAAAAGTAAAAACAGTAACTACACAGTGGAGAAAATGGTCAACACTGACATCATCAATAAGTGGTAAATGAACGTCACGTGTCTCTGAAGAGGACACACAACCATTTGTAGCTTTTCAGCTATACTGTATATAACCTGAATCTAATGAGGAAATATCAAATTTAAGACTGAGAAACTGTTCAACATCCAAGGAGACTGGAGAGGAATGACAACTATATACAATGATCTTGGATTAGATTCTGATTTAAAAGAAAACTGCTCTAAAGGGCATTATTAGATCAATAATTAAAGAAGAAAACAGACTGCAGATTAAAATTCTATTAATGTAAAATTTCCTGGGTTTCATAAGTTTCTTTACATACGAGAATATCTTTGTTATTAGCAAATACACTGATGTCATGATGTATGCAACCCAATCCCCTACGGTTCACGAAAAACAGAACTGATAAAGTTTATGTCAGATATGAAAAACTGGTCAATCAGGTTAAGTGATGGACATATAATCTGAATCTTTAATCTAGAAGAATGATAATCTAAACAATGAATATGTTTTAAGCATTTTCTCACCTATTAACATTCTAATAGAACCACAAAACCTTAAAAAAAATCACTTATTACACAATAGTTAAAACTGGTAATCAAAGGAAATGGTGGATCAAAGAATTAAAATAAATGTATAGACAATACAGGAAACCAAGTTATTCTGTTGGCAATCTTCCCCAAATACTTTTAAGCTCTTCTATGACAGTCTACACTTTCACCAGCTGTTCTGTTAAGGTAATGTCATTTTTGACATTTAAGTTTTATGAAATTTGGATATTACTTGAGTACTTTTATAAATATCATTGGTGGCAAAATTCTCAGTTATAGCTGGAAAGAGCCAACTCTCTTGAGAATAGACATTAACTAGAAATACTAAAAATACCATTAAAAAATAACATTTCATTTAAAAACTATCAAAAGCCACTAAGGGGGCGTCCCTGGTGGCGCAGTGGTTGAGAGTCCGCCTGCCGATGCAGGGGACGTGGGTTCGTGCCCTGGTCCGGGAAGATCCCACATGCCGTGGAGCGGCTGGGCCCCGTGAGCCATGGCCGCTGAGCCTGTGCGTTCGGAGGCTGTGCTCCACAATGGGAGAGGCCACAACAGTGAGAGGCCCGTGTACCGCAAAAAAAAAAAGCCACTAAGGAAAAAAAAATTTTTAAATAAAGGGACATGAGTTAAACGCACTCATCTGTGTAATGAAAAATTTAGAAATGAATCGAAACTGAACTACAGGAATAGCTAGAAATAATGAATGGTACTCTGTGACAACAATCCATTTTCACCCCCCAAAAGAATGAGAAAGTCTTTTATATTACAAAGACTCAAGTACTAATTAAATGAATGGATGTTAGCTAATAATCTGAAAATATGAAGATGTGGTATTCATATGTTTAAAAATTCTCAGAAGTAAGGGTAAGAGCTATCAAAAAAAGCTGCGGTAATCATTTTTTTGGGGGCCATGCTGCACGGCATGTGGGATCCTAGTTCCCAGACTAGGGATCGAACCTCCAGGGATCAAACTCGTGCCCCCTGCAGTGGAAGCAGGGAGCTTTAACCATTGGATCCTGCCAGGGAGTTCCTGCAGTAATCCTTTTAAGCCACAGCTTAAGTGGCCCTCTCTTAACACATGAGACTTCCTTACAAGTTGATTCTTAGAATTTGGGACGTAGGTGATTATATTGTGTTTAAAATAAAAAGTTTATGGAGTTAGAAAATCAGGCTTCAAACCCAGGAATAAAATTAAGTTCAAATAAATAAATAAATAAAACTGACCAAGTTCAAAACGCAACCCAAAACCTGACTGCAGATTTAATAGTTACCACACTGTCAAAAATACTACCAAGCAAATTGTAGATACCTCTAAAGATTACTTCTTGATTGACTATATACTGATTGATAAACCACAACATGGTATAGTCAAAAGAACAATCACTTTATACTCCAGACAAGTATAGGGAGTATTCTGCCAGGTATGAAATATACTCATGGCAATAAGATTCAATTATTGCCCTCTAAAGAAAACCTCAATTACCAAAACTGGCTACCAGAAACACCTAAAAATAACAGATCCCACATGTCCATCCTTTGGAGATTGAGTCAGCAATGCAGGAATAATAATTACAAAGCCTGAATGTTTTAAAAGCTTCCCAGGTGATCCTAAAGTTTTGTTATTTGCAAACTTTGGCCCTAAGGGATAACAATCTCTTGACTTATTTTACACATGCATAAAACAGGGAGCTAAGCTAATTCATCTTTCAGCTCTAAATTTGATTTAAACCTAATATCCATTTTGGCTTTAAATATGTAATACATACATAGCCATAGTCAATATAAGACCATTTTATGTTTGTCTTATACTGATGACAATTTCTGTAACGTTTGTCTTATATTGATGACGATTTCTGTAACGTTTGTCTTATATTGATGACGATTTCTGTAACGTTTGTCTTATATTGATGACAATTTCTGTATTCAATTTGAAGAAAAAAAGAGTGCTATTTCATGATGATGGTTTTCTTGAAATTTTTTTAATTCAACAGACTATGGCTATGTATGTATTACATATTTAAAGTCAAAATGGATATTAGGTTTAAGTCAAATTTAGAGCTGAAAGATGAATTAGCTTAGCCCCCTGCTTTATGCATGTGTAAGCCAGTGGGAAGCAGCCGCATAGCACAGGGAGATCAGCTCGGGCTTTGTGACTGCCTGGAGGGGTGGGATAGGGAGGTTGGGAGGGAGGGAGACGCAAGAGGGAAGAGATCCGGGAACATATGTATATGTATAACTGATTCACTTTGTTATAAAGCAGAAACTAACACACCATTGTAAAGCAATTATACTCCAATAAAGATGTAAAAAATATATGTAAGACCATTTCCCTTGTTATTATGTGAGGTAATGGACGCTAACTAAACCCTGTGGTAATCATTTCACAATACATACATATATCAAATCATTATGTTGTACATCTTAAACTTATGCTGCATGTCAATTGTATCTCAATAAACTGAAAGAGAAAAAAAAAAAAGACCGTTTCCCATATACAGGAATCTTTAAAGACTTATAATAATGTTATCTATATATGCTAGAGCTAAAACTTTGTATTTAAAAAAAAGGTTGTAACTGAACATGTTCTGTAACATGAATAAAAAAGTATTAGGAAGATTAAGAATAGCTTTGGGACTTTATCTTTGGACCTTTTTACATTTCAAAGTAATTATTCCAAAACAACATTTCAGTACTGTCCTTGACATCAGACTCTGTTTTCAGAACTATCACTTAACATTTCCAAACAGAAAATTTTTCTTTGGAGGTTTCCTAGCATACAAAATGGTAAAACTTACCCCAGGTTATGCTTTCCTGAGCTTTAGAAAAGCCGGTTAGTTTCTCAACAGGTTGTATTCAAAGCAAACATTCACCATTTTGTTGAATTTGCTGCAGATTCTGAATACGTGGGGGAAAATTTTATACAGAATTTATTATGCCATTATACTAACCGACTACTTGTTTTCTGCTCCAAAGTTGCTAAGAGTAAAAATGTTTAGTAATAAAAGTTAAAGTTTAAAAAGGAAGTTATTTACAAGCAAATAAATGCATTCTTGTCCACATTTAGAAGTGCAGCTTTTCATAGACATCACTAGTATTATTTCAGACATCTTCATTTCTTGGAAATGCCTTGCGCCAGACTCATTTCATTTAAAAGGAACAGCTGTTTGCAAGTTGAAAGCACACACTAACCCGTTAGAAAACGCTTGAGCCTTTATGAGGCCTTTTTGTCTTTTAAGAGAAAGTCAATTAATTGCCACCAGGTTCCCTTATGCTCAAAGTTGGAACCAAAACCACAGAGCACCCTAAAAAAGGCTTTTTTCATGTTAGGGTTAGTTCTGTTTCCAAATATGGAGGTTTCTAACTCCACAGCAGTATAAAAGGCTTAGGGGAGTTTGTGTTTATTCATGGATGCCACATGTTGGAGCCTACCTTTAATGAGTATCGCTTGGGATGTCCAGGGGGTTGTATAGCAGATTAATCCCCCAAGACCTTACTGACTACAACCCCCGGTAATTTAAAACACTAATTACTTGGCATTGTATATTACTATGTTATTCCATAAATGCCCAAGAAATTTAGGCTAAGCTACTAGCCACAGGGAAACCTCAAACTGCATGATAAAAATAGCTCTTTATGTTTCACAACAAATTTTGGAACGTATACACTTAAAAAAATCTGGTTAGAGATGGCTTTTCCAGATTTTTAGAATATACCATAACTCTTATTAGATACACAAAAACAGAATATAAAAAAGCCTGGCTAAAAATTTTAAGAGTCTTTGAAGAGGGGGAAAAAATGAACCTTTTTTCCCAATATTCTTATAAGTGACTCAATGATTATAAATTTGTTTTATAAAGAAATATAAAAATGATCAGGTTGATTAGTACAAGATTTTGCCTGAAAATAAAGGGCTACACTTCACATAAAACAAATTACCTAGAAGACATAAAGAATAAAAAAACAAGATTTTTTTTTAAGAGAAATTTTGTTATCTGAATTATCTATGTCTTTTTGCAAATAGTTTTATTTTGCAAAGCCTGGGGTGAAAAGAAAAGGCTCCAAGGAAAAAAATGTACAGATCATGTTAGTGGAAGTGACAAAAACCTAAACATCTGTGCTACAATAATGGAAGGGAAAATGAATGGGATGAGATATTTCAGTAAGACCTAAAATAGAAGTTTACTACTTAAAACAGTAAATGGAAATATTTCCTTTGTTTTAAAAATAGTATGTAATTATCCATATCACTTTCAGATATTTGATCACTCACTTCAGTGTTTGCAAAATTTGTTTTCTTTTATACCCCTACACTACATTTATACATGCATTTAAGAAACTATAGATTAAAAAGCATATTGCATTTTAGAGAAAAATCTGAATAATCACACAGACATGGACCAACATTTATTACAAACAGGAAAAGAGCAGATCTATAAGAAAAGAGTACAGATTTTTTAAAAAAAAGATTGCAAGCTGAAGTATAGAAAAGAAATCTATATAATTAAAATTTTTTCCTGCATTTAAAAATCACATTGCTCAATATATACAAAACATAATACAGTAGTTTAAACTGTTACTTAGAGAAATTAAAACAGTATTGACAGTGGAGAAGTTTATTTCAATTTAGGTCACCCATGTTCCATCCTGAGTTCACTTCGATTTTCCAAGAAGAAAGGTATTTTTAAAAGTCATTTTTCCCAAGTAGAAAGGTTATTTTGAAAAACTGAAATATGTACGTCACAACTCAGTATTTATAAGAAAAGGATTCACATTAAAAAGTTTTTAATAAAAGGCAATCAATTCTCTACATACTTTTATTAAAGAATTACAGCTTTCACAGACAGCAAGATACATTGTTGCTATTACCAGCAGCATTACCTTCTTCATTTCTCCTTCGGCTAACAATAAAAAAAAATCATCCTTTCATAAGAAAATTTCTTATGAATGTGGCCCAATTCAAAACAACTTACTTCTAACACTAAGTTATTTGTAGCTTACAGTATGCTGTCACATTGATTACCTAGCTACATGAAGAGCTACAGAAACCAAAAGGGGAAAGGCAACTTAAAAAATGTAGCAAAACTATAAATTTTCTCAATTTGCTAATATTTAGTGACCCTTCTGACCACTCTAAAAAGGGGTTCTTTAAAGAGCACTTAGGCTCTAAAGGGGTATTTCACTTAACTCTAGTGTTTAAAAACTCCCATTTCTTAAACTCTAAAATATATTGTACTGCAGATTTAAGACTTCTGTATATGAACTAGAGATGTATTAAAATGTTTCCTTTACTAAAACCAAGCAGCAGCAAAACTATTTTCATATCATAACAATTTAGACTCTATACTGCATCACTTTAAGAAGAGCCATACAATTGTTTGCTCTTATGATATGGCTAATAACATTTTGGAATTCAAGAAGAAAGCAAAGAATTTCAAGCAGTTGAGGCAAAATGTGATCTCCTATATAATATATACAACATTAAAGTAATTTGGCTTAATTTTGAAATTATGTATGTGTTTTAAATATATAGACGTTGGTCCTAAGGGAATTTTACCTCCAATAAGCAACAAAAATAAAAGTGGGTAATGATTTAAGGATGACATTTTAAAGTTCAAATTTTACACAAGTAGCTTTTTAGCAAGGAGTATTGCTAAATGCTCAGAAATGAGAAAAGGTGATATACTGGCAAATATTAAAAATATCAGACTGGTGTCATTAACTTCTTTACTAAAAATTATTTAGAATATGCTCCCATTTGCAATTGATGTTTCAAGTTTAAAAGTAACCCCCCTACTCCCCAAACCCCTAAAACACACCCCCTTCCTTTGCCACTTTGTTCATAAGTAGGATTTACAAGAAATTTCTCTGGGGAAGCAAATTATCTCATTTTTAAAGATGTATGTATTTTCTATTAGAAAGGAACTAAATGTATTTGGACTCACACACACTGGTTTAACTGAACATAAAACAATTTTCCCACCATGAAGTACTGAGTTACAACAAATGTATTAACAAAACTTTATTTTCTTGAGAGTGCATACAGGATGTTATGTAAACACTGTTAGTATTATCTTTAAAGACATTCTTATTATTACTTCAGATTTTAATGTATTATAAATATATGTCTTCTTCAGAAATATTAAAGGCCACATTGGGTGATACGGCCAAAGAAAACTTTAGCCCCTCACAGGCTAAACAAAGTACAATTGTGAAAATAAAGAGCAAATTAAGAAAGAGGAAAACATAGCTCAGGATATGCATTTTTAAAATTTGCATTCAATTTAACATCTTAATTCCTAAACCAGAAATATAAAATTTATAAAACACACATATATATTCTTTACCATTTTTTTCTCAAAAGGTGTTTTATACATACATTCATATTTGTGTGTGTATGCGTGTGAAACTGCAAACATTACCAACTAAATCAATCAGGCAACTGCTAACAGCTCTGAAATATTACATGAAATGAGTCTGTTATTTAGACAACTTTCAGCCCTCTGGCATAACATCTGGTCTCAGAATTTTTTTTTAGAATGCAGTTTGTATTTTTAGCTAGGAAATGGGAGAAACAGACTCACTGTGCTTATACTTACAGAATGCAGTATCTAACAGCCAATTTCAGTTTCACTTATGCTATAATAAAATGCATGAATAATACCTGAATATTTGAGAAACTGAAAGAAACTTCTAAAACTCAGAACGTACCACTTCATTATACAAAAACTATCATGTACCAATTATGTTAATTTCTGATGAGCCTGCATATAAGCTAATATGTAAAGTCAAACTGGAATGAAGACCAAGTACAGGTGATCCTGGCTTCAGCACACTTCAGACAGGCCTATTCACTCACCTGGTGAATTCCATGACAGTCTACTCTGATAATTAGATATACTAAAGGAAGGAAATGGTCCCAAAAGATAAGTGATAAAACCTTAAGGATATGCTCTTGGTCCAAAACCACAACCAGACTCCACATAAGGTACAATCTCTCTCACACATACAAACACACAAACACACATACCACATACACAACCACACAGAAAAAATTTAACACACACACAATGTTCCTGCTATTGTCCAGTAATTCCCCGCCTCCCAAAGTAATACAATATAAACTACAGCACAAATACAGTGAGTACACTGTAGCCTCAATTTAAATCTGCTATTGGTTGGGTCCATTTCTGAGGGACACATCACAGGTGACACTGTGTTGTGTTGAAGTCAGTACTGCTGATGACTAAAGCCCTTTGATAGGTCCAAAACAGACCCACATGTTATCAAATTTCAGCTACTGTGGAATATGTTATGACGAGGCTGCAGTGTACTTGATTATGTTGAGAATTTATATTACAAAATTAATACTCAAATAAGAATACTTCTTAAGTCATAAAAAGAAATGGATATCATTTTCAGCTTAATGGGGATATCAACTATTCCCATCTTACCCCTTACATCTCATTAATATATCACCTGAAAAATGACTACTTGGTGCCAACTGTTATCGATACATTCACACTTTATTATCATCTGGATTGCTAATTCCGGTCTTCAAAAATGAACATTTCCCTTCTAATCATAACCAAGAATGGGGCCTTTACTCTTTAAAATAAACATGCCTGACTTCAAATTTCAAGAGAGTTAGAAAGAAAAAAAACAAAAAGTATCATTGGGTAAATTATGATTACATAGGTTTGAGTTCGTATTAGCTTATTCCTGTATAATGTAAACTTTATCCTATAGAAAAACGTTTTTTAAAATTATTGAAGTGCTTACATTCATTGACAAACCATGCATTTTCACAAAATTAAAATCGAAAATAATTTTTCACCTAAAGGTTTCATTTAACCAGAGACACTCAAAATACCCTATGAAACTAAGTTAACATTTCTGTATTTTCTTATAATACCGTTCATATTAGTTTGTAAATAGGAATAAAAAGAAAAATGAGTTCTAAATAAATGACACAGGAGGCAATAAATTGACACATGACAAGTAAATAAAAGGCTAAAGCACTCCAATACCATTGAAACTGTTTTAATGTTGTTGCAACTCCAAAATGCAACAATCATCAGCTTGTAAAGACCGAAATTTCAAAAATTCATTTTAATTACTCCTTCATACCTATTTTACAAAATAAAGGCAAGAGACATTTTAAATCCTCCTTGTCCTAGTTGTGCTATCTATGTTCCTAATTTGTTTTCTATCACTATAGTGTATGTTGCAATTCCCATCAAAAGCTATATAAGAAAAAATAAAATAAAATATTAACCTCTGCTTCAATGTACAGTTTCCAGAATCTGCCAGAACTGGGGAACTGGGCAACAAGGCGTTCATAAGTCTTCCGTGCTTTGTCTATAGGTTGATTCTAAAATTGAAAACCAATAAACAGCATTTACAATGTTAGGATTATAAATGTATTATTTACTGCAGAACCAAGTAGTGTGATTGGACCCATAGAGAAGGAAATGTAATCCTATATCACTAAACCTGTGCCTCTCGAATGAGAATGCTCCAAGCGTCAAGGTCATAGGGATTCTCTTCTAATTTCTTTTCGGCTTTCTTCACTTTCTCTGGGACATACTCAGCTGCCTAGGGAGAAAAAAAAACAATGAACTGAAGTTACTGTTTTAAAAATCTCAGGCCTAATTTAATTCAAGCACAACATATCAGCCCCCAGATGCAGTATCACAGTACAAAGCATAAAAATGTCCTCTTATAAAAGAGGCCTGTGTTTCCTATAATCTATATATACTATCTTATCATAAATCTCTTGCATAATAACAAAATCAAGTGAACATATACTTTTAAAAAACATTTTTAAAACTTAAATAAACCCATCTTTTACATGAAATAATATAGAGCAGCAGTTCTCAAACTTTGTATTCTCAGGACCCCTTTTATTTATACCCTTGAGTATACCAAAGAGCTTTTGTTCATGTGGGTTATTTCAGGATTTACCATATTAGAAATGAAAACTGAGAAAAATGTTAGATATTTATTCGTGTACAAATAACAATAAAATTATTTACATGTTAACATTTTAATGAAAAATAACTTTAAAAATTCAGCGAGATCATGTTACATATATTTGCAAATCTATATAACGTCAGACTTCAAAATACAGCTGGATTTTCTTATCTGCTTCTGCATTCAACCTTCTGCAATATCAACTCATGTAAAAATTCCACTGTAGACTCATGAGATTAACAGTGAAAAACGCAAATAATGTCTTAAATCTATTATGAAACAGTATGAACTCACAGGTCCTCTGAAAGTCTTGGGAACCCACAGGGTCCCTGGACCAACTGAGAAACACTGAGAAACACTGCTATACAGAATTTATCCTGAACCACAAAGAAAAAGCAAGAAATGACACGGAAATTTTATTTTTGATATGAAAGTTTTAAAAGCATGATTTACAAAGTGTATATACAGCATAATGAAAACTATAAAAGAAATCCACAATAAAACAGATTGAAAAGATTGTACTAGAATATTTAGTAGTCATGTCTGGGTGATAGGTGGTAGAAGTACAGGTGACTTCCCCCCCCTTCTTTTAATATTTTCTAAACTCTTTAATAAGGTAGTTTTATTTTTCTTATAGAAATATAATCTTAAAAAATTAATACCTAAAAGAGAAGCTAGGACCTGAGGCATAAATACAAGTATTACTTCTCAAACTGTTGTTCAGAATACTACTGTGTGCCACAAAAAGAAAGTGATACTCAAAAAATTAAGATAAATGTTAATCTGTACTAAGTTTGGTTTTACCTTTTTTGTAGGACTTCTTGAAATCCACAGTATGGCAATAAATATCAGTAACATTCAAGAGGGGATAGAGAGGGAAGCATTGCCCCTAATACCTTTCTTTTTCCTTTTTTTTTCCCCCTTAGTGGCAATTAATATTTCACCAAGCAATTCTGTCAAAATAGCAGTTGGGAAAAAAATTTTCAAGTCATGTGTCTAGGGGAAAAAAATTACCTGGAAGAAGTATACTTTTCTTTGGAATAAATCAGTTTCCACCACTGATAAGTATACATTTATTTGGAAAGAAAACCATGTTTTAAAAGACTAATATAATTTTGTATCAAAATTAGGATATTCAACTAATACACAAGAGCTTTATAAGTAGCTTGCTTAAACTACTTTAGTTTAGAAACTAAAACTGGAAAAGTTTAATAAAGGAGGACCACTGGTCCCACCCACATATTAGAACATAAAATGACAAATAAAGAGTACTGCAATGGTGATAAATCACCAGATCAGAATGGTTCAAAAAGAGGATATATGGAAAATCAGCAAATAATAAAGGTGGCATTTCAAATCGGAATGTTGGGTTATTCAATGCATGGTGCTAGAATAACTGTATCTATCAAAATAAAGTTGAATTCCTATTTTACCCTTTCTACCAAATTAATTTCAGATAGATCAAGATTTAAACATTAAAAACAAAAACACAAGAACCATTGGAAAATATAGTGAAATGTATCTTTGCCCAGGAAGGCTCTTTAAAAGCCTCTGAAAAGAGTAAACTTAATTCTTAAAGTTTATTTACATTTGTGCATGGGAAAAGTATCACAATGACAGTGAAAAGACGAACTTAAAAAATACCCTCAACACACATGGCAAAGTATTAAATTTATTAATATAAAGTCCAGTCACTAAAAGATCAGAAACTCAAAGAGAAAATGGGCAAAGAATTCGAACAGTTCATAGAAAAAGAACAATGAACTTTAAACACTCGAAAGCAATACAAATGTAAGTCACAAGACAGAGATCAAGGGTGTTTCTGGGTTTTTTTAAAGATTTTTTTTGATGTGGACCATTTTAACATCTTTACTGGAGTATAACTGCTTTACAATGTTGTGTTAGTTTCTGCTGTATAATCAGCTATATGTATACATATATCCCCATATCCCCTCCCTCTTGCGTCTCTCTCCCACCCTCCCTATCCCATCCCTCTAGGTGGTCACAAAGCGCTGACCTGATCTCCACGTGCGATGCAGCTGCTTCCCACTAGCTATCTATTTTACATTTGGTAGTGTATATATGTCAACGCTACTCATTTCATATGTGGACCATTTTTAAAGTCTTTATTGAATTTGTTACAATATTGCTTCTGTTTTATGTTTTGGTTTTTGGGCCATGCACGTGGGACCTTAGCACCCTGACCAGGGATTGAACCTGCACCCCCTGCATTGGAAGGTTAAGTTTTAAGCACCCACAAAGGTGTTTTATAATTAACATTGCACTGGCAAGGATATATATCAATAGAAACAGACATTCTCGAATTGTTGGCAGGAACAAGCAGTAGTACTGACCAAAATTTAACATGAATATCTGACCCTGAATTCCAGTTCTGACAACTTACCCTACTCTACACGTACACAAAGATGTACACAGGACAGTAATCAGCTATGTGGCTGTTTGTTGTTGTGTAAGACTAGGAATAATTTAAATAATCATGTGTAAAAGAACTGGCTAAATAAATTATGGAATCCGTAGTCACTAAAAGGAACAAAGCAATGCAGCTCTATAAACAGCAACATCAAACAATCTCCATAATAGCTGGTTAAAAAAACAGGAGTGGATGGGGAGACACACACAGCACATACAAGCGTACTTCACACACTGTATACTCTTCTGCTGTTTGAATTTTTACTGTTCACCTGAGAAATATTTGTTCAGTGCCTAGTGTGTGCCAGACATTGCTGAATGGGCACTTGGGATACAACAAAATAAGATTTCTTTCAAACGGTTTACTTCTTGACAAACTTTAAAAATACTTTAAAATAAACTAGGATTCGTAAGATATCAACTATAATATGTTAACGGTAAAATAAGAAGTAAATGTGATACAGGAACTTTAAATCAGGAATTAAAAATCAGCTAAATTAATCAATGCTAACAATTAGTGTTTCAAAGCAGTCTGGTGGGAGGCCAAATCACTCAAATCCACTTGCTGAAAATTAACCTACCAAAATTAGATAACGTATGCCATAATCTGCAAAAGAACAGAAAAACTCAGAAGATAGCATCTAATATCTGACCAGCATAATTGCAGCAAGTATAAATGTCTCCTTACAAAATAAAACAAGCCATTCACTTAGTGATTCTCAACCCTGGCAGCACATCAGAATCACATGGGGTAAAGGGAATTTAAAAAGATGCTCAAAAAAAAACTCTCCAGGAGGTTCTAATGTGCAGCCTCAGTTGAAAATTATGGCTCCCTAGGGATTCCAAACTTTTTTTGTGTGTGCTGCTGAAACTTCCTGCAATCTAGAGAAGCCTATGGCCTTTCTAGGCATAATGTTCTTAAATACACAAAATAAACTATGCAGGGTTTCAAAGGAAACCAATTATACTGAAATGTAATTATCAAAATATTTTTAAACAAAGTTTATATTGTAATAAATACTTAACACAACAAAATCTAGTGGCGAGTCTAGTGATGAGTGCCAACAGTACTTTGTGACTGTCCCAGTCACACAGCTATTGCTAACGCTACTAGTGTGGTTTCTTGCCTACATTCGTAATAGAAGGAAAGGCTCAATTTCAGTTAGAGATTAGTGAAAACTTTTATTTTGCCCATTCAAGTTCAGAGGACCCCTAAAATTCTATCCACAGACACCTGAGGGAAGAGGTTACCAGGGACCCAAGAACCCCATGGAAAGGATGCTGGATCAGATATTAAAAAAACATCTATTGAGCATCTACTATGTTAGGCATTGTCACTCTTCGTTAAGCAACTGATAACCCCATTTCATAATAAAAAATATAACTAAATTTTACATGAATCTGCCCGAAGTCCAGTTAGAATCCAGCAGAACTATGGCTCAGCTCTTCACAGAATCTCTTATAACCCTAAATGTTTTCCTCTGGACAAGGATGTAGTTAAATATTCATAAAACAATCTATTTAGATAATTCTCAATCAATTAATTAACAACAGAAGGTAACCAAAATGGCCAAGAGTATCCTCTGGTAGTTAAAGGCCACATTTAATTCTCACAATAAAAAGTCATCCATCACCACAGCTATGAGTCAATTGGGTAACCAAGAGCATAACATTTTTGTTTTGTGGCCTGGTTACCACACTGCTGTAAAGCAAATGAAAATTGAACAGTTTTCTAGTATCCACGAGGAGACTGAGTCTCCATAAGGAATGGACTTGTAATATTATTTCCTGAATCTGTTGCCAGATCAGAGAAATAGGTCACTTTAAGAAAACTTGTTCCAAGTTTTCAGTGCCCATTTGTAATGGAATGAGGTCAGAACTCTCCTTAGTTATAGCAAAAGAAGAGCCGTCTCATGCTTACATGTCCCAAAAACATTACCATAAAGAAACGCTATCAAAATCCAGCTTTTGTCTTTGGAATATCTGTAATCCCATTATCATTCTTCAGGGGGATGATAATGGGGAGTAGGATGGGCCCCAAATCAAATGAGCAAAACAAAAGCTGGACTAGTTCAGTTCCCAAGGCATGCACATTTAATGATACTAGTAGGACAGTGGGAACTTCTTTGATTTGCACAATTTTAAAAACCAGAAAAATAACACAACTGTAAGGAGTATACACATACACACCAACATATACTATTTCAAACGGGTACAAAAATCAGAAAAAATTGTGAAGTAGACGACGGACTTTTTTTTGTATAAGGCGAAAATGTTGCTGGGGAACTACCTCCAGTACCTGTTCTATGAACTGTTTTTCTAGTCGTAGTGTACTGCTAAAATATCAACTTTTCTATGTGAATAATAACCCGTGTACAACTGGCTTAAAGTATGGAGATAGGATACATTATACATGTTTGACCTTTTTCATTTTTAATAATGGCTTTATTAAGACATAATCACATTCCATACAATTCACTCATTTAAAGTGTAAGATTCAATGGCTTAAATTTAGTATATTCACCATCATAATAAATTTTAAAACATTTTTATCACCCTAAATAAAAACCGGTACCCATTAACAGGCAATCCCATTTCCCAATCCCCCTAGCCCTAGGCAACCACCAATCTACTTTGTTTCTATAGATGTGCAGGTATTTCATGTAAATGATATCATGCAATGTGTTTTGTTTCTGACTTTCACTTTGCATGTTTGCAAGGTTCATGCTTATCATATATCAGTACTTTCCTTTCTATTGCTAAGTATTCCATTGCATGGATATCCCACATTTTATTATTAATCAGTTGATGGACATTTGGATTATTTCCAGTTTTTGAGTGGAATTCGTTTTGTGTTTTCTTTTTACTTAGGTATATACCTAGAAGTGAAATTGCTAGGTCAAAAAGCAAACCTCTGCATAACATTTTGAAGAACTGCCAGACTGTTTTCCAAAGCGATTGAACCATTTTACAGTCCCACCAGTGTGAGGGCTCCAATTTCTCTACATCCCCACCAACACTTGTTATTATCCATCTTTTTGATGAGTATAACCATCCGAGCAGGTAGACTGATAACTCATTGTGGTTTTGATCTTTATTTCCCTGGTGGCTAATGAAGTTCAGCACTTTTCATGTTCTTATTGGCTTTCGTATATATTTAGAGAAGGGTCTTTTCAGATTGCTTGCCATTTTTAATTCTTTTTTGTTATTGCACTGCAAGAGTCCTTTACATATTATATACTAGTCCTTTATTGGATATACGATATACAAAAATTTTCTCCCATTCACCTGGTTGTCTTTTTACTTTCTATATTTAACCTTTTGTTTTGTGAAGCTAACTCAGAAATAGAACTTATGACATTGTCTCACAGGCTCCTTTCAACAGTTCTCAAACTTCTTATAAAGAATCACTTTGCACTCTTAAAAATGAGGACCCAGAGACTATTTTTAAAATGTGGGGGTTAAATCAACATTATCATACTAAAAATTAAAACTGTAAAGATTTTAATGTGTTAATTCATTTAAAATAAACTTCTATTTTAAAATGTTTTCCAAAATTTAAAAAAAATAGTGAAAATGGCGCTGTTTTACATTTTTCTGATCTCTTTAATGTCTGGCTGAATAGAAGACATCTGCTTCTGCTTTCAACCTTTTGCAATATATTGTTTTTGATGAAGTATAAGACCACAAAACTACAATTATGTAGTTGGAAAAGGGAGCAACATTTTTAATAGCCTTTTCGTATAACTGTGGATATGTCATGTAGCCTCTGGGAAACCGAGTTAAGCTGCAAACCACTTTCTTTCTATACGATAGCTTAATTTATATCAGGTGGTTGTTAATGGCGTGTGGTGTGGAGAAGTGACAGACACTATTATATTAATGATTAAATAATTTATAATCTAATTTAATTCCTTCTTTCCATTTCCACAAGGGAAGTAAAACCTGGACAGGAAAAAAAGGGTACTTCTCTTTCTCCAAACAGCTATTTTTGTGGTAAATGGGGGAGGGTGTTATGCTGGAGGTCATATGGAAATTAAGTTAAACTAGAGGGCAGTGAAAATTTAAACCAAGTGATAAACATCAAAAGTATGCAGGGAGGAATGCAGTAAATTAAAGGATGTAAACCTATATTAGCTTTTTGACCAAGATTTTTGCTGGGTTTTGCAACAGAACAAGCAGAGAAGAGTCTCAAAACTAGTTTTGTAATGAGTACTTTCCACTATTAAGGATAATGAGTGACTAAATATAGTAGGGAGAGAAAAATCAGTAAAAATACTATCAAAGGCCTAACCATCCTCAAATAATCTGCAATGTTTTTCTCCATTTATTTATTTATTTATTTATTATTATTATTATTTTTTTGCGGTACACGGGCCTCTCACTGTTGTGGCCTCTCCCGTTGCGACGCCCAGGCTCCGGACGCGCAGGCTCAGCGGCCATGGCCCACGGGCCCAGCCGCTCCGCGGCATGCGGGGCCTTCCCGGACCGGGGAACAAACCCGTGTCCCCTGCATCGGCAGGCGGACTCTCAACCACTGCGCCACCAGGGAAGCCCTCTCCATTTATTTTATCAATGTATTCAAAACCAACTTTGAAGGTCCAAGTAGCTTCAATCCCTAACCTAAGTGATTTGCAAACTTTCATTTACATAAAAATCACATGTGATACTCATTTCCAATGAAGATTCTCAGCCTCACCTACAGAATCTATTACATTGATAGTACGTCTGAAATTGAGGTATAGGCACCTATACATTTTTTTTTTTTTTTTGCGGTACGCGGGCCTCTCACTGCTGCGGCCTCTCCCATTGCGGAGCACAGGCTCCAGACGCGCAGGCTCAGCGGCCATGGCTCACGGGCCCAGCAGCTCCGCGGCATGTGGGATCCTCCCGGACCGGGGCACGAACCTATGTGCCCTGCATCGGAAGGCGGACTCTCAACCACTGCGCCACCAGGGAAGCCCGGCACCTATACTTTTATAAAGCACCTAAGTGAATGTGATGCAATGGACCATGGACTCCATTCTGAGAAACACCACCTAATCCATCCGTTCTGTAAATATATTTTTTTCCAAATGTGGTGTTTCCTCAAAAATAAAGTGGAATCAGACCTAAGTCATTCCTTTTGTTGTTGTTGTTAAAACATTAAGAAAACTGCAAATACATACATTCCAACTCTTAAGTCTGTCTTGGTAGTCTTCTTTCAAAGTTAAAAGTAGACTAGGGTAGCGCTCTGCAAGACTATCTGCAAGTAATAACTGAGTCGATTCATATGCCTAGAGAATTAAGCATTTTATGTGACAGATGACATTAATACTGGACGCCAGCTTAGTCCTATGTTCCTTTACCAATGCAACAAAACTCTAGTAGATGTTTTTTGTGAATGAATCTGAATATGTATCCTGTATATAATCCATTCAAACCTTCCAAAGACTAAAATCTACTAAACATGCAAACAATTCAAAAACTTAAAGAAAAAATAGGCTAATGGTTATTGGTCTAAATAATTATACTTATCATATTTGCTTATTAAATTTGTTTATTCATCCCCCAGGAAACAAACAGCTACAAACTATAAATAAAAGTCTTAATATTTTAGAATTTGAAAAATGCAGCTTCAGACCAGGAGTAGCCAAAATATTAATTCACTTGATAAACTAAGTGAAACATTAGAAAACAACAATTAGACACAGCTTTACGCTTCTGGTTTTATTCAATATTTACTGCTGATTATAACCTATCCATTAATCTAAAAATGGTTTAAACATTTGTTTAACTAAAATCTATTTTAAAATCAATTCTCACACCATTACCAACTGTTCAGTAAAACAAAAAGACTCAAATTCACAACTAGGTCTTGTCTAAAGAGGAATAAAGATTTAGAGACAATGGCAGAAAAGCTTAAAACTATGAACTGTTTTTTCCAATCATCCACTGAATAGGTACAAACATCTGAACAGATTTTGCCATTCTGGAAGGTCTACCTAGGATGTAAATTTCTGTATTCCTAATGCTGAGGGAATGCAATCTCTTCTAACACAATCTCCTTCTGTTGTACTTCTCCGGAAAACCAATATTTCTGTAAACACAGATCAATCTCTCTTAGGAATAATTACTGCCAAATAGAGTATTCTATGTAGTCAGTTTCCTCAAGAAATATTAACAATAAGATCAAATCAAATTTGCCTGCCCCAAACTATTATACTAAGTATCTTAAAATAGGAGGGGGGAAAAAGTAGGAAAGGCTATTACAGAAAGCTTTTGTTAACAACAGATAAGAATAATTGGATCCAAAGAACACACTGTTGTTATAACATATATTCTTGGCCTTTCCCTCCCTCTACTAACCTCCACACACATCCACTTGGGTTTAAAATTGGCACTATTTCCCTTTAAGCCCTACTAGATATTAATGGTTACTCAACAAAATAAATCAGGTTTCAACATTGAGTGTTTCATCTTTCTTTCCTCATTAGTAAGTATATAATCGAACACATATTTTTCATATTTTCTATATCTTACTAAACTTATTTTTCACCCAAAGCAAAACAATTATTTATGGCCCTAAATTCCCCTTTTGTTAAGAATTATTGGCAATTAATTTGTGCTCCTTCAAGTCATGCAATTTTTCCGAAGTAAGGATCATTCTTTTTATACTTTAGGCCTTCCTAATTCTAGAATAGGCTATGAATTGTTTGAAAACTCAAATCTTATTCCTAAAACACAAAAGTGTAGAAACAGAATTTTAGGGACTTAAAGGTTCATGGGAATTGACTTGGCCAAATACATATAACAAAACTTGAGAAACCATTCACTCTTATGCCCCAAAATATTTTACTTTGTATTAATTATTAACAATAATTATAAGCACCTGTATTCCCAAAAGATACAATTCTTTAAAATTTTGTAACATATAGCCTGAATGCAAAAATTTATCCATTTATTTAGTGAACACCTTTAATTATCAAAACAGTGTTTCTAGGTTTTTAAGGTGCAATGGTGAATAACTAAGGCAGCCTTTCAACTCAAAACCCAGTGGAGAAACTCTAACCAATAGCCTATTAAATTCTGTAGAGGTGATGCACAAGGTAAAATGGAGTGAAGAATGAGATCAGAAGTTGAATCAAGCAGTAAAAAAAAAATGTACACGATAAAAATATAGCCATAATTCCACACGGGAACCAGATGTGCTTTTGTTAGGGGGAAAACCTAACAAAACCTATATGCAGGTGGTTTTGTCACCATTAAACTGACAAAAACAGTAAACACGAAGCTCCAGAAGAATACGCACCAAAACTGCAAGGTAATTTAAATAGCCCTCTAAATGTAAAACAGAACTTCCTTACAAGAGTTAAAAAAAAAAAAAATCACAATAAACCTTAGCTGTGATTTTGCTTGTCTACAATCACTTCCCTCTCTCATACAGCACAAGTCTAGAGATTCAGTACGAAGAAAGGACCATCTATATTTTTGAATAACAAATTTAAGATATTATCAGGTTTACTGAACAAAACTTTTTTTTGAGTTTCAATGCTAACCAGCTAAAATAAATCTGTAATTCATATCTCACAGGATTCTTTCTCTATCCCACCCTTACCATCTTTCCAAAGCAAATCCATGATTCAGAGTGGTTTTGATGTTTTTCTTATTATTCTTCAGTTTTGTTTAGTCTTTTTTTTCCTTGTCCATCATCTCATTTTTCCTCTAAATTTTCATTAACTGTTGCCTTACACATCAAGCGAGCTGATTCCTATTTTTGATCATGTCACTTTTTAAGGTATCATTTAATTACCATTTCAGTTAAAGTTGAATAATACAGCATCTGCGATTTGCTTCAAAGTAATAGAGGTGGGGAGAGTAAGTGAAAGTATGGAGAAAACATGTTTTGCTGTGAGTTGAAGCTCTATGATAGAAACATCATACGTTATACTATTCTTTTTTTCTTGCATGTTTGAAATGTATCTTTAAAGAGTTTAAAAGATTATATGAAGATAACTATCTGTTGATCATCAGATGTCAAAACATGTCTTACTGACTGATGGAAAAAATATATAGCATATAGGAGGCACCATAAAGGCTAGGACAAGTTAAGCATTTAAAAAACAAACAAAAGAAAAGAAAAAGAAAAGGTTATAGCTGATTTTAACACAGTAAATACAGAGAAACCCCATGAATCCACAGCTATCCTCAATCTTTTAAAAGGAGGGGAAAAGAAAAAAGGAACTTCGTCTTTGAGGAAAAAATATGAGCCAGTAAGTAGAGACAGAATAGGATTTTTTTAAAAACCACCATTTGCCACTTTCAAGGAAACAACTGATTTATTTAAAGATTATCAATTGATGATAAATAACTAGATAAAAGGTTATTGAGGAACACAGTTATCAACCCACAGATTACTAACTGCAAAGGGGAAAATAATCCTTTACAATGAAGAGATCCAGCAGTCATTACCCTAACCCTGACCAAGTGAGCAAACTTAACCATTACTAACACTGGAACCTAGCATGAAGTGCCTTTTGATGTGATGTTATAAAGTATTCTACACAAAAATATTTAACCTGAATACTATCAAAGCTCTGAGTTTAGACATAACCATAATTTTCAGGAAATACAGAAGATGAGGGGACAAGTTAAATGACACCACACAAACACAAATCAAATAAGCCCAGACATAAAATGAGAAGTTCTGCAAGAGAACTGTTCTGGATTCTTCAAATAGACAATAAATATCCTAGGGGAGAAAAAAGAAGAACGATTCAAGAGACATAACCAAATGATGCAACTAACCTAGACTAGATTCTGGTTTTTTTTTAATTTAATTTAATTTTTTTACATAGCAGGTTCTTATTAGTTATCCATTTTATACATATTAGTGTAGATTCTGATTTTTAAAATACTAAAACCCTATGAATCACATTCTTAGGACTTACTTTTAGTAATGATACGGTATTGCTATTAATTTTCTTAGGTGGGAAATGGTATAATGGTTATATAACAGCAATAATGCCTTATACTGTATAAGAGAATGCTGAAATAAGGGGGGCTGAATATGTCACTTACTTTCAAATAAATATATACAAGGAGATAAAGCAAATATGGCAAAACACTCAACAACTGTCGATTCTAGGTGAAGAACTGTACTGCAGTTGTTCACTGCACTTTTCCTTGTCCTAAACTTTACACATAAAAACTTTTGGGTGAAATTTTTTTCTTTAAATTTTTACCACCTTCTCTCCCACTTAAAACACCACAGTTCTGAAATGAAAGGTCATGGCAACATTTCAGTGTGTTTACAATTTTAGATAAATTTAAAAATTAACAATGAATTCGGGAAGCTTTCAATGAACACCTCAGTACATTACTCCTCCTCTACTTTTAGGTGACAAAACATGAGCCCAGAAAAAGGGTAGGTATACAAAAACAGACTTGACATAACGATTTTAAGACTTGGCATTCTTGGGCATTCTAACAGCATGTAAAATGTAAATACTGTGAAAATTTCAGGACTGAAATCAGTCGACGAGCAAACACAAAATTCAGTTTAGCCAAACTTTCCCGACATAATAAAATTTACAGTCACCCTATTCAATAGGAACACGCCAGTTCTGCCTCATCTCTGTCAACCTCCAAGAACAGCCCCCACGTTAAAAGCTGGGGACTTCAAAAACGAAAACCTAAGTGTATTTCGTTTCTATGGCAATGGGAAATTTCAGGAAATTGAGACTGCAGTCTAGCTAGCCTCCATTTTAAAAACTATTTACCTAAACATACCAGACTTGAAACGAAAAATAAATTGACAGCTTCCATAAAACACCAGTTTCCTCTTTCAAACTCAAAGGTAAATACTATCCTACAAAATTCTGAATAATGAGCAAAAGAAACAAATCATTTAATTAAGAATCTGAATTTTAAAATACTTAGATATCACATATCCAGTACTAAAAAACAGATGCTTTTACTTACAGTGGCCCAAACATACTTCTCATTTCCGATTTATCAAATTCTACACTTACTTGTTTCGTTGGAAAAATGAAAATGAAATGCTGATAGAAGAAAGGGAAGGAGCAGGAGAAAACCACAAAATTCCCAAATCTTAGCATAACGATGCTCTTACTCCTAAACTGCTTCCTTCTTCATTCGCTCATGCAAAAGTCTATTTCTCCAGGTTAGTTTCATCTTAAATTACTTCTCAAACCTTTTTCTGGGTACAGTATATATCGGAAAGGCGGTGAAGGGAACACTGTCAAGTTCTTCGAAAACAGCGAGTACACGTTAAAACAATCAATTCCTAACCCCTTAACACCAAAATGGTATTAAAGGAAGGACTCTCACCGGAGAAGTCCCATGAATCTAAACAGGACGAAGTAGCTTCCTGGCTATTGTCTAAATCAAATATTTGTTCATCTTAACGCCTAAGACAGAGAAGCCAAAAAAGTTTTAAATCTCAGTCAGATCTTGCTCCCCATTACCACCGTACTTCTGAACCCTGTCTTTCGGGTTCATTAGACCCTTGATTTCTCCTCAGCGAACATGGCTGGAGAACTCGGACGAACAGAGACGGAGAGAGAAGAGGTCGCCACGAGGCCCCACCACTCTCCTTCCTCACCTGCTCCGTGGCTCCGTCTCCTGACATGGCCTCAGACGACTAGAACGTGCGAACTGGCCCGCGATGCCAAGCTACAAAAGAAAAATTAAACTAAAAACCACCCCCAAACAACTAAAATTGCCCCCTGCCCTGCGGAGCCAGACCGCCAACAAGAACCGCCACCGCCCACTCAGATATGAATTAAAATGGCTGCGCCCGGGCCGGCCAAGGAGGGGTGTGTGGCTTCTGCATTAACTTCCGGGGCAGAGGGCGGAGTTAAGAGAGCAAAATCATCGATTACTCAACCGCGCAGAAGCAGAAAGATCCCAGGGGGCGGGCCCAATGCAAGCGCGGGACGTCACGGCCTTCGAGTAGAGAGGCTGTTGCTGAGCGAGCTGCAACCGGCTGGGAGGCGGGAAACTGTTTTCCACGGAGACTCGCGCGCCTTTTGGAATTTAATTATCAAGCTGTGGAGCGCGCCTCTTCACTGTTGAAGTCTGCAAATCGGTTCAGTTCAGGCAAGCTGGCCATCTTATTGAGCAATGCTAAGTGTTAAATGCTTCCTATATTTTGGAGATAAGGAATCTATGAAGTTTTCTATGGTCTCAGCTAATGCTCTTCACGCTTTTGCGGTATTAAAGGGACAGATCAAGCCCATCTTAATTTATCCGTCACCGTTTACTCATGTGTCTAAGGTTTGAAGTGAGTAAGGCCCAGGTTTTAAGCTCAGCATCCCACCATGGTTCTTGATAATAGCGCTTCGGCTCTGGAGCCAGCCTGCATTCATTTGAAACCTGGTTCGTGCCCCGGTCCGCAAAGATCCCACATGCCGCACAGTGGCTAGGCCTGTGAGCCATGGCCACTGAACCTGCACGTCCGGGGCCTGTGCTCTGCAGTGGGAGAGGCCGCAACGGTGAGAGGCCCGCGTACCGCAAAAAAAAAAAAAGAATAGTATTCACATTCTCTTCTTCAAAGTTTGACTCAAATGCCAATATCTTTTCCCAATATTTTTAATGAAAAGCTTTAAAGAGATAAAAGTTCAAAGAACAATACAAAGAATACCTGTATACCCATCATCTTGATCCAACGGCTAACATTTTGGCATGTTAGCTTTATATGTATGTATTTACATATATAGTTTGGTTTTTTGCAAAATAATTTTCAAGTAAATCACAGACATCGTGACACTTCATCCCAAAATAAATCAGCTTGTGTTTTCTGAGAATATCTCAGAAATTTCCTTTATATCTGCAATACATATCACACGTAAGAAAATTAACAATTATTTCCTTGTATAATTTACTATTCAGTCCACATTCAAATTTTCCCAAGTAGCCCAAAAATGTCTTTATAGGAGGTTTTTACAAATCAGGATCCAATCAAATTTCAAGCATTGCATTTAGTTGTTATATCTCTAGTTATTGCCCATCTTTTTATTTTTTATGAATTTTTTAAGAGAGTTCACCAGTTGTCCCTAGGAATAGTCCATATTCTGGATATATCTGATTGTTTTCTTGTAGTATCATTTAATATGTTCCTCTTTCCCATGTTTCCTAAACTAAAATGTATGCTAAAATAGTGATTAGATTCGGGTTACACATTTTGGCAAGAATATGTCATAATATAGATATGTTTTTCGTTTTGTATTACACCAGGAGATACATCAAATTACTAGTTTGATTTCAAGTTTGACCACTTGGTTAAGGTGGTGACTATTACATCTCTTTTTTAGGTATATTTCATCCTTAGTAGTTAAGTAGTTGCAGAGTAAGGCTTTGGTACCATGCCAATTTCCTGTTCCCCAACAAATTTTCACCATGGTTTGGTCATTTACCGATAAATCTTTCCTGAACTAATAATGAAATACCTGGTGATTAAATAATCCTCTAATTCCTACATAAACAGAAATTTCTTCTGTGAAAAAGAACTCTTCCTCATTAACCTTAAAAAAACAGGATAATTGCTTACTTTTTTCCCTATAATGACCAATTTTCAAAGTAAAGGGTTTGATTTAATATCTACTTCAAGTAGTGGAAAATGATATATATATTTTTTGGCCTATTCGCTTTTTAAGTATCATGTGGATTCACGAGTTTTTTAAGATTTAAGTTGTTTCGGTCGATTGCAATCATTATTCTTTTTCAGCCAGTACAGGTCCCTTCCCTGGATGAATGGATACTATGTCTTTTTGACATGGTAACAATAGTCTTGGACAACTTCCTGGCCTACTGGCACAAGATGTCCCAGGATCACTTACGTACCTTCCCTATCACAGACTTGGACTCAGTCATTGCTCCAAGGTTACTCTGGTTCCTTCAATTTGGGAATAGAAATTAGGACTAAGATGCGGGCAATAGATGTTCTCTCTGCTACTGGGTGTCATTGCTTCTAGGCCTTTTCAGTGTTCAGCTATAGGAAATGTATTTTTCTAATTATGAGTTCATACATGGATTTCCCAATTCAAATTTAACATGACTGGTTTTTTTCTTTATTGATTTTACATTTGTCTCTCTTTTCTCTTACACTGAAAATCTTGGTTCCTACAAAATATATTTAAAGTTTCTAAATTAAAAATACCAGTACTAAAATATCAAAAACAATACATTTGCTGAGTGAGGTTTAAGATTTCTTTAAAGTTCTTTTGTCCTTAGATTATGTCACATTAAGGGTGGTGTCAGAAAGCCTTGTGCAAAAGTTATTTGAGGGCTTCCCTGGTGGCACAGTGGTTGAGAGTCCGCCTAACAATGCAGGGGACACAGGTTCGTGCCCCAGTCCAAGAAGATCCCACGTGCCGCGGAGCGGCTGGGTCCGTGAGCCATGGCCGCTGAGCCTGCGCGTCTGGAGCCTGTGCTCCGCAACGGGAGAGGCCACAACAGTGAGAGGCCCGCGTACCACACACACATACACACACAAAAAAAGTTACTTGAAATAATTCTTACCTCTCTGAGTTTATGTGAGCAATTCAATATATAGTTAGGTTCAATTGTTTGCATTTGTTTTCAATTTTAATGTTTGTTTTTCTAAGATGTAATTTTATTTGAAAATGTAAAAACCCTATTACATGGCTCAAGAATCAAAACTTCTACAGAGTTATAATCAGAGAAGTTTCACCTCAATCTCTACCCCCTCCACCCACCTAATTCCATTACCATCTTTTAGAGATAAACATTTTTATTGGTTTTCAGTTTAATCTTTCTAGTATTTCTTTTTGCAAAAATTCACAATGCATGCATTTCACCATACTTCTTACACAAAGGGCACACTATTCTACACTTGCTTTTTTCATTTAGTACATTGTAGAGGTCACTCCCTACCATTAAAGTAGGGAGAAAATGATGAAAATAGAGATTTTCATCATTCTTTTTTTAACATTTGCATAGTACTCCACGGTGTGGATGTACCATGAGTTTACCCAACCCTGTTGATGGATATCTGTGTTGTTTCCTATCTTTGGCTATACAAATGCTTCAGCAAATAATCTTGTGCATATGTTGTTTTATATTTATGTATATGTATCTTAAGGGTACATTTGTAAAAGTGGAATTGCTGAATCAAAGAGTAAATAGATGTGAAATTTTATTAGATCTTCCCTTCATGGGAATTGTGCCACTTTGCACTCCTAAAATCAGTGTATTTATCTTTCCCGCAGCTCCTTCAACAAGTGGTATCTCAGTATAGTTTTATTCATATTGCTATTAATTACAAGTGAGGCTATGATCTTTTCATATGTATAAGGATCATTTTCTTTTACTCTGAACTGCCTATTCATGTCTTTTGCCCATTTTTCTATTGTATTTTTGGTCTTCATTGTCTTGATTTTTAAGAATCCTCTCATATCATAGGGATTAACTCTTTGAGTGTTATATAGGTTGCAAATATTTCATCCCCATTTCTCATTTATCGTTTTTTTTTTTTTTGCGGTACACGGGCCTCTCACTGTTGTGGCCTCTCCCGTTGCGGAGCACAGGCTCCGGACGCTCAGGCTCAGCGGCCATGGCTTACAGGCCCAGCCGCTCCGCGGCATGTGGGATCTTCCCAAACCAGGGCACGAACCCGTGTCCCCTGCATTGGCAGGCGGACTCTCAACCACTGTGCCACCAGGGAAGCCCTCATTTACCTTTTTAAATTTTTTAAATTTTGGCTGCGTTGGGTCTTCGTTGCTGCACTCGGGCTCTCTCTAGCAGTGGCGAGGAGGGGGTACTCTTTGTTACGATGCACGGGCTTCTCATTGTCGTGGCTCCTCTGGTTGCAGAGCATGGCTCTAGGTGCCTGGGCTCAGTAGTTGTGGCTCCTGGGCTCTAGAGCGCACGCTAAGTAGTTGTGGAGCACGGGCTTAGTTGCTCTGCAGTATGTGGGATCTTCCCAGACCAGGGATCAAACCCGTGTCCTCTGCGTTGGCAGGAGAATTCTTAACCACTGAGCCACCAGGGAAGTCCCCTCATTTATCTTTTAATTGTGCTTATGGGGTTTTTTTTGGTGGGGGGTGACAGGAAGTTTGTTTCTTTTTTTGTCATGTAAAATAATTTTTTTGAATTGTTATGTAGTAGAATTTATCAATCTTCTATTGCTCTAGATTTTGAGACCAAGATAGGTAGCCAAAGGCATATTTCTTCCAGACACTTCATTTTTAATTTATTGAGATATAATGGACGTATAACGTTGTATTAGTTTTAGGTGTACAACATTGTGATTTGATATATATGTATATATTGTGAAATGATCACCACAGTAAGTCTAGGTAACTTTCATCACCACATGCAGTTACAATTATTTTTTTCTTGTGATAAGAACTTTAAAAATCTACTCTCTTAGCAACTTTCAAATACAGTATTGTTAACTATAGTCATCATGCTGTACATTACGTCCCCAGGACTTATTTGTCTTATAACTGGGAGTTTGTACCAAGAGAAATGTTTGTTTATAAAGTGGGAGAGGCCTTCCCTGGTGGCACAGTGGTTAAGAATCCGCCTGCCAATGCAGGGGACACGGGTTTGATCCCTGGTCCAGGAAGATCCCACATGTCGCGGAACAACTAAGCTTGTGCCCCACAGCTACTGAGCCTGCACCCTAGAGCCTGCAAGCCACAACTACTGAAGCCCATGTGCCTAGGGCCTGTGCACCACAACAAAGAGTAGCCCCCGCTCACTGCAACTGGAGAAAGCCTGAGCGCAGTAACGAAGATCCAATACAGCCAAAAATAAATAAAATAAAATGAAATAAATTTATTTAAAAAAAAGTGGGAGAGAGGGACTTCCCTGGTGGTACAGTGGTTAAGAATCCACCTGCCAATGCAGAGGGCCTGGGTTCGATCCCTGGTCAGGAAACTAGATCCCACACTCATGCCACAACTAAGGAGCCCGCGTGCCACAACTGAGGCCCAGGGCAACCAAATAAATAAATAAATATTTAAAAAAATAAAGTGGGAGAGAGAACAGCAAAATTATATATTGGCAGGAATGATACAGTATCAAGTAAAACTTAAGAGGTAAAACAGAGTTGCTGGAGTAAGATAGGCAGAAGGATTCTGAATGTCACACACAAATGGAGGAGGAATTGGCTGGAGATAGAAGCCTGAACGATTCAACAGACAGACGAGTACATGAGTAAAGATGCTGGAACATGGTTAGGTGTGTTGTTGAGTCTTTGGACGTTCCTTTGTGATTACTTCCATTTTCTTGTGAAGTAGGAAGCAAGATCACCAGTTGAAAATAAGTTTTGAGGGTGAGGATTTGGGGGCTTGAGGAGGGAAGAGAAGGTATGAGAAGATAACATGGGAGGACTTCCTTGGTGGTCCAGTGGTAAAGAATCCACCTTCCAATCCAGGGGATGTGAGTTCCACCCCTGGTCAGGGAACTAAGATCCCACATGCCACGGGGCAACTAAGTGCTGCAACTAAGACCCGATGCAGCCAAAAAAAAAAAAAAAAATTAAGGTAATATGGGAGGGGATGAGGGTGAGTTGGCTAGGGAAACATAGTAAGATTGAGGGACAAACCATAGAGTCCAGTTGAGGTTTCTGGTCATGGAATTAAAATGGACCAGTCAGCTTGGTTTTATGTTTTGCTTCAGCCTAGGTTCAGCTGCACAATTTCATATGTGGATTGGCAGGGGATGGGACTGGGGGGAGTGGACGGGGGTAGGGGGTGTTGCATTTAACCAGAGGTGTGGTTTTGTCAAATGAGCGTAAGCGACCAAAAGGGAGAAACATTGAAGTTTCATGCAAGGAGTGTTTGCAATGATTGACCATGGAGATTAAGCTGTGTAAGGAGGAGAAATGAGGGCACCAAGAGTTGAGCAACAGTAGCATCACCAGATTTGAGGACCTATGGTGGCATTAAAGGGTCTCTAGGATGGGAACTCCCTGGCAGTCCAGTGGTTAGGACTCTGAACTTTCACTGCCGACATTCAGAGCGGCCATAAATAAATAAATAAATTAAATAAAGGATTTCTAGAAGGACTGAGCTTAAAACATAGAAGGTGGGACTTCCCTGGTGGCACAGTGGTTAAGAATCCGTCCGCCAATGCAGGGGACACGGGTTCAATCCCTGGTCTGGGAAGATCCCACATGCTGCGGAGCAACCAAGCCTGTGTGCCACAAGTACCGAAGGCCACTCACCTAGAGCCCGTGCTTCGCAAAAAGAGAAGCCACCACAATGAGAAGCCCGTGCGCTGCAATGAAGAGTAGCCCCCACTCGCCACAACTAGAGAAAGCCTACGCACAGCAATGAAGAACCAACGCAGCCAAATAAATAAATAAATAAATAAAAAGATAGAAGATGGTGATCAGAGAACTGGAATGCAGAAAAATGAGAGTATAGAGGACCTGCAGTTTTCCATAATGACAAGATCTAGGGTGTGACCATAGACGTGAATGGCTGAGGACAAGATCATTGGAGGTGTGCTCAAAAAATTGAAAAGTGTTGGTGTGGGAAGGTTTGTCTAGGCATACATTGAAATGAACAGAGTGGTACTGATGAGAGAAACCAAGAGCCAGGATCTAAAATCCTTGAGAAATGTAAAGAAAATATTTCCAAATATTAATAACAATATTACTACTGTTCATCACTGTAATGAAGCAAGTCTAAAGTGTTTCTGTTAGAGGTTCTTAGACTTGTTGGTCTCAAGAGCATTATAAACTCTTAAAAATTATTGAGGGCTATATAGAAATTAAAACTGATAAAATATCAACATTTATTTATTAAGTAAATTAAATATAATGATGTCATTACAAGTTAACATGAATAACATACATATAAAAAATGACTACATTTTCCAAAACAAAAAATTAGTGAGAAGAATGGCATTTTGCAAATCTCTTTACTATCTGGTTTAATAGAAACAGCTGGATTCTCAAACTGCTTCTGACTTTAATACGCTTACATGTCATGTAGCCTCTGGAAAACTCCCCTGCATACTCATCAGAGAACAAGAGTGAAAAATGACTTAACCATTATTATGATATATTTTGATCTTGTGGGCACCCTGAAAGGTCTAGAAACTCCCATAGCAACACACAGTACCTTCTAGGCCTACCTTAATGAAAGCCCCATTTGCTCAGAGCTCCCCTTCAATCTGGATAGTCTCAGCACACACTAGCCTTGATTCAATTAAAATGTTGCTGGTATTTTCACTCTACTGTTTTTATATATTTTATTTTATTATTTTTTTAAGTAAGGAAAGGAATTTATTGGCTCACCATGGAAAATTTGAACAGCCAAATTATGTGAAAAAGCAGGGAAATTTGGATTTTAGGAAGAAGTGGCATCAAGGGCTTAGTCCCAGGATTCTCTCTGTATCATTTTTCTTACTATGTTGATGTCATTCTTGCTGATGACCAGCTTTCCCTTTGTATGATGGTATTGGAGGCTATGTAAATGCACCACTCAGATGTCCTTGAGCTGGCCCAGTGAGTATGGGCCTGAGAGATGTGCAGCTGCAGTGAGCTTCATTGACCAAGGGTCCCAGCTGCTGAAATGCATTGCCTGTGTTTTCTCTGAGGCTATGCTTTTCATGAGCTGCTCCCAGCCAAGGACTGAGTGTGTTAGGGATACGAAGGCAGGCCCTTTCCTGGAAAACCAGAACCCCTTGATGACTGATTTTGGCTTGAGGACTTTCCAACAGCTTATTAAATATTTCTTTGGCTGCATGATAGTCTAAGATGCTACTTTCATCTGTCTTTCACCTGGAGTCAGACTTGCATTGTAGTCTGATGATCCACCCAGCCTTCCCTGGCTCCTTTCCCTTTTCTCTCACTGGTGACTTGCCTAATAAAATCCTTGAACATTTATTTAATCATGTTTTAGTTTCTGCTTCTTGGAGGACTAGACAGACTCCTTCAAGAGAGCCTGCTGTGGGGGAGGAGGGTTGACTGAAAGGCCTAGCTGTACCCCTTGTTTTTATAAATTTTAAATATTGATCCTGGCAGCCTCCAGTCACCTCAGGCTGCCTGTCTGAGTGATCCAGGTTTTTGTCCAAGGTATCAATTATTATTTTTATTTGTGCTTGGTTACAAAGTGACATAAATTTTTAATGGTCTGCTCTTAACCCTATTTTTTCCCACATAAATCCTCTTAGTTTAAGCATGCAGCTTTTCAGAAGGCCAAGTCTTTTTAGAAAAGTACACATTACATTATAGCAGAAATATGTGTATGTGCATATATCCTTATCCCTCCCCTCTTTATTTCACAGTTTTGCACTTTGCATTTATCATTTGTATTATAGGTAATCCAGAGATCTCTCCACATTAATACACAGAGATCTTCACTCATTTTTACAATTGCATAGCACTCTATAGTATGGACGTACCATAGTTTGTTCAACTTGTTCCCTATTGATAGGCAGGAGAGTTGTTCCGATCTTTTGCTATTACAAATAATGCTACAATGAATAAAAATGTGCATATATTGTTTCTGTTTGTAGAGGTATCTTCAGCATAGATTCTAAGAAATGGGATTGTTGAGTCAAAGGGTAAATACATTTGTCGTTTAGGTAGACATTTCTTTTTTTTTTTTATTGGAGTAGAGTTGCTTTACAATGTTGTGTTAGTTTCTGCTGTATAACGAAGTGAATCAGCTATATGTATACATATATCCCCTCCCTCTTGAGCCTCCCTCCCACCCTACCCCCATCCCACCCATCTAGGTCATCACAGAGCACTGAGCTGAGCTCCCTGTGCTATACTGCAGGTTCCCACAAGCTATCTGTTTTACACATGGTAGTGTATATATATCAATCCTAATCTCCCAATTCATCCCACCACCCCCCTTCCCCCCCGTGTCCACACATCCGTTCTCAATGTCTGTTTCCTGTTCCTGCCCTGCAAACAGGTTCATCTGTACCATTTTTCTAGATTCCACAGATATTTCTAATGTTGTTACCTTGTACCATTTTCCACTCTTACTGCCATATCTGAGTGCTCATTTCCCCACAGTCCTGCCATAGAGTATGTTGTCAAACCTTTGTATTTATGCCAATCTGATAAGTGAGATGTGGTATCACAGTAAAGATTTGTTTTGCATTACTTTTATTATATGTGGAGTTGAGAAAATTTTCTTTTGTTAAAGACCATTTGTACTTTCCTGTGAACTCTATTCCTGGCATTTGCCCATTATTATATTGGGTGCTCATTCCTTTCTTTTCGATTTCTAGGAGCTCTTAATGTAGAAGGGAGATCAGTCTTCTGTGATATAAGTTGCATGTACTTGCCCTCTATCAGGCATTCTTACACGATACCTTAACAAATCAACTGAGCCAGAAACTATCTCCACTTCTAAAATCCTTATAACACTTCTCCATATTGCCTTGTGTTATATTTGCATTCATATGTTCTCTCTTCTGCTAGATTATATCTACTCTCTAGTAGAGTACTTTTGAATGAATTGAGAAGCAGTCCATCAAAGTTTTGTTTTAGCTATTGCTTGAAATGTGTAAATCAACTAGAGCTTGGGAATTTGTCCTGTATGATAGTTGTTGTTTAACACTTTTAGATTTATTTAGTTCAAACATTTCATTAACTCCCAACATCATTTTAGAGCTAAAAATAATTCTGATACCAAAATTGTACATAGTTGGCGCTTATAACAAATCCTAAGGCCAATTTTACTTGTAAACAAAATAGGAAAATTAAAAAATCAAAATTAGCAAAAAAAAAAGAAAAAGAAAACAAACAAAAACAAATTGAAAACAGATGGAGCTTAAAAGAAAATATAAAATACTGGATAGTTAGATTTATCCATAAGCATAAATTAACATTAGCAAATCTATTAATGAATATTGTCATATTAACAATTGAAAAAGAAAATCATTATTATCTGATATTTGTTAAAAATTATTTGATTATTTGAAAATTCCACACACATTAATGATTTGAGAAAAGGAAAGTCTCTAACAAACTAGGAGTAGAAGAACATTTCCACATTAGATAAAGAATATTTCCCAGAAATCTACAGCAAATCATTTAAAATTACAGATATGCCACTTAATGCCAAATAAAGTATAAATGTTGGAAAGTAAGACAAATCTGTTGATATTTTCATAAATATGATTTTCTACCTAGAATATGCAAGTAAATCAATTGATAAATTATTAGAAATAATAATAAAATCCAGTAAGGTGGCCCAATAAAAAATCAACTTACAGAAATTAATAGTTTCCTATACTCCATCAGTAATGGATTAGAAAATGTCAAAGGGAATTCCCTGGCAGTCCAATGGTTAGGACTCTGCTTCCACCGCAGGGGGCACCTGTTCAATCCCTGGTGGGGGGACTAAGGTCCCGAAAGACATGTGGTGGCCAAAAAAATGTCATAAATGAAAAGACATACTGACAATAGCAAGAAGAACCATAAAACATCCAGAAACACCCATGACCTCCCACTTGCCAAATTCAGTGTTCAGCCTTCTGTCCTCTTCATCTTATTTGGTCTATCAGCAATACTTGACAGAGCTGATCACTCCTTTCTTTCAGACATTTTCATCACTTGACATTCAGGATACAAGTTTCTTCATTTTGCCACAACCTCATTGGCCACAATTATGTAAATATAATACTGTTGATACATATGTTGTAATACTTTATTACTATGAATTTTGCCACTTGCAATGTTTCCATGAATCCCCCAGGTGGCAGACAATTTCCACTTGATTAAACATACTTGGTGGGAATTCCGGGCTTCCACTGCAAGGGTCACAGTTTCCATCCCTGGTCCCCTGGTCGGGGAACTAAGATCCTACATGCCACGAGGTCCGGCCAAAACAAACAAACAAACATACTTGGTAAGAGCATTACTTCCTTATTACAAATCAGTTAAAAATACTAATCAGAATTCTAGAGTATAGTCCAAGCATACCTACCAGATGATTAAGGAACTAATTTCTTATAACTTACATAAGAATTTTACTAGAAACATCAATGGCAACTGTTAAATTGCTGAGAGATCATTGTAATTAGGCACTCTGATAAATATATATTCCAGCTGATCCATCATCTTAAATACTTACAAATGTATCTGCTGGCTATGAAAGCTAATACTGGTCCTTTGTTTGGGATCTGAAAAACTCAAGCATCACTGATAATAAAGCAAAAGCTCTGTTAACCAGCTGATTAGATTATTAAAAATTCCTTGGAGATTTCTACAGTTATTTCTAATTTTAAACTCATATCTGTTAAAGTTGGTCATAAAAGGCTGGGCATATGTTATACTTGATATAATATACCCACCTGCTACAAATAATTAATCATACCCCACTTCCTCACCCTCAAAGCTATACTTTCTTAATGTTTCAGTCTGCTTTTTATATTTTGATCTATTTTACAAAAAGTTTAACAGGCACATGATTACAGCTATGTAGAGGGATGGGCAAATATTTTAAAAGCTTGTGTGGGAAGGACACAGATATATCTGGAATTTTATTTTGTAAAGTACTTGTAACACTTGCAAGTAATGAATTCTTCATGTGCATGATAAAACTGACTGGAATGACTATTGACTCATCTTGAATTAGAATGTTAATTAATCTCATCTTTTACACACTTCCTAGATTTAATCTGACTCTACTGCTTGAGTTTAAAATGATTTCAAAGGTAAAAAAGCTGGAGATAATCAGTTTAAAAAAACATATAGGTATTGTTAAATGATACTTATTGTTCTAAATATTTTTAAAACGTTCTTAAATTAGTCAAAGCACTAGAAAACAATATTGGCAAAAACTGAGGGTGGGGGAAGTCATTATATAATCTTACCACTTTTAAAAACAGGTTTTGTTTCACATCATCCCTTTTTGTATTCAATCATATGCATACATTTCTTCCCTTGCCATAAATGTTGGGTATACTGTGCAATTTTGATTTCTGTGGTGGGCTATTTTTTGTTTTTAAGAAAGTGGGGCCTGTACTAAGTGATACGACACAGACTTTCTACTGTCTCCTATTGCCTCTTCTTTTTTTTTAATTGGAGTATAGTTGATTTACCTATTGCCTCTTAAAAAAAAGAAGCTAAACCTAAATGCTTTTGTCAGGAATGGGCACCTGAATCAGAATCTACCCAATAGATAGACTCCACACTGATGAATTAAACAATACAACCACACGTACCCTACTTGAAAGTTTGAAGCTGAGAGAAGAGGGACACCAGAAGAAAGAGAGAGAAAGACCATGTGGACACTGGTGTGACCAGTCCTAGAACTGTCTGTTATGAAGTGGCTTAACAATCTTAAACCATCCATGTCCTTACAGTTAACCTCCTTTGTCCTTAAGACTGAATGAACTTCTGCTCTTGGCCTTCTAAAGTGTGATACAACCACATGCTGATAAATTATCCATTTTTGTCCTCTTTCCCCTTCTTTTTCTGTTCCCTCACCTTTTATGTGAGCTTGTTTACCAAATGATTCATCTGAAATAGAAATAATTTTAAAGAACAGATTTTACCATCTCCGAAAACAACTTGATGTGTAAAAATAATGAGTATTTTAGAACTTTGCTTCCACAGTTTCATTATCCTTTAACCTGGAAATTGTATAAAAGATGTATTCATTTTCTAGGAGAAAAATCTACCATATCCATAAATTTACATTATCTAAAATGCCGTGTCTATTTTGAGGACATGAATTTGGCCCACAAAAGACTCTCAGCAAAGTATGTATGGTTCATAATCTTCGGTGTAATAATACTCTGCACAATAGTACAATACTACCACTCTACTCTGTGTGGTGATTTTTCATCCAAGGACTCTTCTAAATTCCTTTCATGAGGCAACAAATACTTAGACTCTATTATGGTCATTTCATTGTTTACTGGTAGTAGTACACAGAAGGATGGAATGTGCTATCCCTGGCACAAAGGGTTCTGCTGGAAGTTTAGAGAGAATAAAATGTCTTCATCCTTCAGTGACTACAGAGAAAACACTTGTGGAGAAGAGAGAAAGCAAAGTTCCAAGAAGTATGTATTTATTATCTCTGTGCTGGTTAGTTGGAACTTGTTGTCAATGAGGTCATAGTTTTGATCCCAATGTGGCCCATTTAGCCTTGCTAGCTTCCTTAATCAGAGCATGCACCCCTAACTCCAGCCAAGTGCTTGACAAATGTCTCTCTCTCTTTTTTTAAATTTATTTATTTATTTTATTTTATTTATTTTTGGCTGCGTTGGGTCTTTGTTGCTCGTGCGGGCTTTTTCTCTAGTTGCGGTGAGTGGGAGCTACTCTTCCTTGCGGTGTGCGAGCTTCTCGTTGCGGTGGCTTCTCTTGTTGCAGAGCACAGGCTCTAGGCGTCTGGGCTTCAGGAGTTGTGGCTCGCAGGCTCTAGAGCGCAGGCTCAGTAGTTGTGGCTCACGGGCTTAGTTGCTCCGTGGCATGTGGGATCTTCCCAGGCCAGGGCTTGAACCCATGTCCCCCGCTTTGGCAGGTGGATTCTTAACCACTGCACCACCAGGGAAGTCCCCAAATGTCTCTTTTTGATCCAAATTGTGCCTGAAAAGAGAATAACATAATTTGTGTAAATCCACCAGTATAGCTGGAAAAGAATAATTTAAAATGCTTTTCCAATCGACTGGAATAATAAACTTATCATTTTCATCTAGACACTAGTTAGTAGTCATTTAGAAAGGTACTTCCTATATATACAGACAATTCCTAAATGATTCTAAATGAACAATTAATTGATCCATCTAATGGAGATGCGGTTTCCTAAATGTGTTTCATTGTGTACCAATCAATGTACAGATAGAGCCTTATTTATTATCTTAAAAATTTTATAACTGGAAGTTTGTACCTTTTGACCATCTTCACCTATTTCACATCCCCTCACCTCTGGAAAATGCCAGTCTGTTCCATGAGTTCTTTTGTTTTTGTTTTTGTTTTTTTTAGATTCCACATGTAAGTGATGAGATCATATGGTATTTGTCTCTCTCTGTCTGACTTACTTCATTTAGCATAATGCCCTGGAAGTCCATCCATGTTGTCACAGTGGCAGAATTTCCTTCTTTTTTTATGGCTGATTAATACTTCTCAATATGCCACATCTTCTTCATCCATTCATCCATTGATGGACACTTGGGTTGTTTCCATGTCTTGGCTACTGTAAATAATGCTGCATTGAACATGGGGGTGCTGATATCTTTTTGAGTTAGTGTTTTTGTTTCCTTCAAATAAATATCCACTTTGAATAAAAAGTTAAATTGCTGGATCATTTGGTAGTTCTTTGAAAAAGTTTTTAGGAACTTCGATACTATTTTTCATGGTGGCTGCACCAATCTACATTCCTACCAACAGTACACAGAGATTCTTTTGCTCCATATCCTTGCCAACGCTTGTTGTCTCTTGTCTTTTGATAATAGCCATTCTAACAGGTGTGAGATGGTATCTCATTGTGGTTTTGATTTGCATTTCCTCGATGATTCGTTATGTTGACCACCTTTTCATGTATCTGTTGGCCATCTGTATGTCTTCTTCGGAAAAATGTATTTCATTCTGATCTTCTGCCTATTTTTTAACCTGATTGTTTTTTTGCTTCTGAGTTGTATGAGTTCTTTATATATTTTGGATATTAACCCCTTATCAAATATATAATTTTTGAATATTTTTTTCTGTTCTGTAGATTGCCTTTTCATTTTGTTGGTGGTTTCCTTTGCTATGCAGAAGCTTTTTAGTTTGATGTAGTTCCATTTGTTTATTTTTGCTTTGGTTGCCAGTAGAGTCTTATTAAAATGAAGGAAGCAAAAGGCTTTAAAAGATTAGAAATCTGAGCACTCTAGTTTTACATCAAAATCATTTGTTTGAACCACACCAAATCAAATGGTAGCAGAGGAAAAAATAATGATGAATTTTACTCCTTTGGCTACCGTGGTCACATAATTATTGGTAAAATAATTTGGTACCATCTGTGTATCAAAAAGCATATGACATATCCCTTACACTTATCTTTGAACTACAGCTATGTGAAAATTGATTGATGATGATTGCTATAGTACTATTCAACAGTAAGGCAAAGGCAAAATGTGGGGTTTTTCGGTAAAATACTTAATCATGCAGTGAATTTTCTCCTAAAGCGAAATTCTAAATAAAAAAAGTCCACTATGGGGGCCAAACTAAAAATTACATAATTTAAAAAATTGACATATTATTGATTTACAGTATTGTGTTATTTCAGGTGTACAACATAATGATTCCTTTTTTCTTGTAGATTATATTCTATTATAGGTTATTACAAGATATTGGGTATAATTCCCTATGCTCTACAGTATATTTTTGTTGCTTACCTATTTTATGTATAGTAGTTTGTATCTGTTAATCCCATACTCCTAATTTGTCCCTCCTCACCTCCCTCTCCCCTTTGTAACCATGAGTTTGTTTTCTATGTCTGTGAGTCTGTTTCTGTTTTGTATATAGATTCATTTGTATTATTGTTTAGAATCCACATGTAAGTTATATCATATAGTATTTTTCTTTCTCTGACTTATTTCACTAAGCACAATATTCTCTAGGTCCATCCATGTGCTACAAATGGCAATATTTCATTCTCTTCTATGGCTGAGTAATATTTTATATATATATACCACAACATATGTATACCACATCTTCTTAAACCAATTGTCTGTTCATGGGCACTTGGGTTGCTTCTATGTCTTGCCTATCATAAATAGTGCTGCTATGAACGCTATTTATTTGGGTGCATGTAACTTTTTGAATTGGAGTTTTTGTTTTTTCTGGATATATACCCAGGAGTGGAATTGCTGGATCATTTAGTATTCTATTTTTATTTTTTTAAGGAAACTCCATACTATTTTTCATAGTGGCTGCACCAATTTACATTCCCACCAGCAGTGTACAGGGGTTCCCTTTTCTCCACATCCTCTCCAGCATTTGTTGTTTGTAGACTTTTTGATGATGGCCATTCTGACCAGTGTGAGGTGATACCTGACTGCGGTTTTGATTTGCAAAAAATGCACAATTTTCATAAGTGACAAAAAACAATCAAACCTAACCAGCTCTAGCAGAAGTTTCTCATTTTTGGATCAAATTTTTGTATAAGTGCATAATGAAATACAGGAAGCTAGGTATAATGTGTCACTGTATGAGTCTCACCTATAAAATAATTTTCCTTGACATTTCTGGAATCTAAGTCTTGTGATGGGTGAAAATTTGGGGGACAGTTTCTTCTGTCCTCTTACTTCTGCTTGCATCAGGGACAATTACTATGGCTCTTTTTAGAAAGAGAAATACTTGTTTCTTCCTCTTGTATCATGGAAGTTCCATATGCCCAATCCTCTACATGTCTGAAGATATCAGAATCCTTTAAAAGTCTCATATTTAAATATTTAATACACAAACTTTTATGGAGGTCCTATTCTATGCTTTGAATCTACAGCATACTGTAATTCAAAGATAAGTAGGTTACAGATTTTGCCTTCCAGAAACTCAGTATGGATTAAAATGTACAACTACTAAATTACCTTAAAAAGTATAAATAAATTCTAGACTTCAATAAAGGTATTTAAACATTAGAATGCAACTATGAAAATGATGGCAGGAAGGTCACTGACTATGTTAGACTTATTAAATATGAAGCTGTCGTTATCCCCCAATTGATCTATAGTTTCAAAACAATTACAGTCAAAATATAAGCAGGTTTTTTTGAGACCCATACAAGTACAAACAGCTGACTTTTGACCAAGTGTCCAGGTAATCCAACGGAGAAAGTATAGCTTTTTCCGCACATGGTATTAGAACAATTGGACATCCATGTGCAAAAACCTGTCTCAACTTATACCTCATACCTTAAATAAAATTAATTCAAAATGGATGACAGACCTAAGTAAAACTATATAACTTTTAGGAAGAAACAAAGGAGAAAAACTTGCTTTTACCTTGGATTAAGCAAAGAGTTTTCCAGATATGATGCCAAAAGCGTATTTAATCCATAAAAGAAAATACTGATAAATTGGACTTTTTCAAAATTAAAAAGGTTTTGTTCTTTGGAAGACATCATTAAGAGAATAAAAAAACAAGCTGCAGACTTTGGTAAAATGTTTACAAAGCACATATCTGACAAAAGAGTTGTATCCAGATACAAAGAACTCTTGAAACCTAATACGGAAACAACACGACTAAAAAATGAGCAAAACATTTGAACAGCCACTTGATGAAAAAATAAAAGCAGAAGGCAAATAAGCACATGGAAATATGCTCAATTTCATTAGTCATTAAGGAAAGGCAAATTGAAACTGATAGGTTATGACTACAAACCTATTAGTAGTGGATGGCAAGACAACAACACCTGACAATACCAGGTGCTGATGAGGATGCAAAGCAGCTGCAACGCTTATACGTTGCTTGTGGAAATGCAAAATTGTGCAGACAGTTTTTAAAAGTTTGGCAGTCTCTAATAATGTCAAATGTATACTTACTGTGTGACCCCAAAATTCCACTCCTAAGTATCAATATTTACCCCAAGACAAATAAAAATTGTCTTCACACAAAACAATATACAAATGTTTATGGCAACTTTATTCATAATCTCTAAAGACTGGGAATAAACCAAATGTCCATGAACTGGTATTGAATTAATGAACTATGGCACATCTATGTAAAGAAATACTGTTCAACAATTTTGAGGAACATCTATTGATATGATAAACAAAATAGTATGGATGAATCCCAAATGCGTTATGTTTAGTGAAAGAAGCCAGATTCAAAAGACTACATATTGACTGATTCCATTTATACGATATTCTGGAAAAGGAAAAACTATAGGGATAGAGATGGAGACCAAATCAGCCGTTAATGTCACCAGGCAATAATGACAATTCTAAACTTGTATGATCTTCCTTCTTTGTTTCTTATCTCCCAAATTTAGAATGCTCCAGGACTCAGTTCTTAGAATTTCCTAACACAATCTTTTCCTTGATGGTCACAATTAGGTTCCAGGGATTCACATACCAGCTATATGCTAACTCCCAATTTTATTTCTTCAGCCAATACTTCTATTCTGCACTCCAGACTTCTTAAACCAATTGCCTATGTGATATTTCCACATGGGAATCTAATGGTACCTCAAATTTATGTCCAAAACCAAGCTTCTGATCTTACTTGCCAAACCTGCTCTTCTCCTAGGCTTTACCATCTCCGAAAATGGCAACTACATCTTTCTATTTGCTTAGGCCAAAAGCAATGCAGTCATCGTGCATCCTAGCAGACTAATTTGACTCTGCTTTCTATTCATCACTCCTACAGGCTACACATGACTCTGGAACTCATGTTCAAGGAAAGTAAAAGGAACAATGTCTACTTGGAGAAATGGTTGATTTCAAGCTGGGGCAAGGAAAGACAAAGTAAGTTTGGAATATCTCATTGTATCAGAAAGTAAGGAAGTTCTGAAAAACTGATGGGGACACAGGAGTCAAATTGAGGGGGGTCCCACTGGTCAAATAGTGGTCAAGTTCAGCATCAAAATAAATAATGGTAGGAATTGACTAACAAAAAAGAACCTATCAGTCCATGTTATTACAGAACAAAAAATCACCATTTTATAACCCCCATAGTAATAATTGATTCATATAAGAATCATCAAAATATATTAAAACTATTATGTAAAAGACTGTTGGGGAACAGAATATTCATAGTCTCAAAGTATCACTCTACAGAATACTTCCTAATTACAAAGGGAAAAGATATCTTTATACTGGAGAAATTTGGGAGGAACTTAGTGAAATGAACAAAGTTAACACCAAGAATGAAGCAAACTAACATTAAGACCCCCCTCAGGTTTGATCATTCTCTAGAAGGACTCACAGAGCTCAAAAAAGCTGTGATTCTCGCAGTTATGGTTTATGATAGCAAAAGGATAGAGATTAAAATCAGCAGAGTGAAAAGGAGCATGGAGCCAAATCTAGGAGGAACCAGGAGTAAGGCTTCTGGTTGTCCTCTCTCAGTCACACGGACAGCGCTTAATTCTCTCAGCAACCATGTGTGACAATATGTGTGAAGCGTCGCCAACCAAAGAAGCTGACCCAAGCCTCGGTGTCCAAGGTTTTACTGGGAGTCAGTCACACAGGCACACAGCATATAAAAACAGGTACTCACCATAAATCAAATTGTTAGCATAAATTATCTGATCAAAATGATACGGATTGCCCAAGGTCAAAGGCATTCAAAAAACACTCTTTCCAGGCAGGATATTCCAAGGGCCCAGAGGTTATCTCCCAGGAGCCGGTCAGGGTCCAATCCTTTCTTTGGAAGGTGCAGAGTTTGAGCAATCAAGCCTGCTGAGTTAACTCTTTATGGCATACCACCTGATAGGAAAAGGGCACAAATCAACAATGTGGTATCCCGCTAAGTTTTTAACCTAGACCTAGTCATGAGGATATCCACTGATTGACATTTGGCAGAACAACTGTTCTGACTTTTTTAAAATGTCAATGTTTTGAAAGACAAAAAACAAACAAAAAAGATGGGAACTATTCTAGATTAAAGGAGACCAGAGAGACATCACAACTAAACACAATATGTGATCGTTCACTGGATGTCCTTGATCAAAACAAGAGAAAATGAAACAAAACAAACAAACAAACAAGCAAAAAACAGGTATAAAAGACATTATTGGGACAATTGCAGACATTTGAATACACACTGTTTAGTAGATAGTAATATGGTATCCACGTTAAATTTCACGAATGTGACGAAGATTCTGCTTTGACCTAACTTGTGTCAGGTTCCTCTGAGTTCTCTTTCTGACTATGCCCCTGACCTTGGGTTCTGTCTTTGGCCCATTTAGTACAGTTTTAGCAAGAATCCTGCTGGGTCAGTTTTTGGAAAATTTCTCGTGCTTGGTATCTGACCACTCCTGACATCTGATCAAGTTCCCCAGCCCTCATCTTCTATATCTTATCACCCTAGCCTCCCTTCAGCAAGAATCTTGTCAAATGGGTTAGCCAGAATCTCCCTACACTTGACGTTTCCTCTTAGTAATTTTCTATCCACAGACCTTCACCCTGCTCCTTCCTTATAAATTCCCACTTGCCTTTGTTAGTTGAGCTCAGTCTCTCCTCCACACTACAAAACCCCATTGTGGTAGTTCTCTCTGAATAAAGTCTGCTTTGCCATCTTTAACAAGTGTCATGGATAATTTTTTTTCTTTAACAAGTATAATAATTATGATTATACAGGAGGATATTCTCGTTCTTAGGAGATAGTCTGAAATATTTAGGAGTAAGTTGTCATGATGTATGCCACTAACTTGTAAATAGCTTAGTGAAATGATTATAATTATATATGTATATGTGTGCACATACATACATGTACATATATGTATGCATGTTAATATATATGTGTATATGTGTGGGGGAAAGACACAGCAAGAGAAAGAAAAAAGTATATGTGACAAAATGTTGACAAATCTAGGATGAGTATTCAATTTATACTTCTTACAAGTCTTCTGGTTTTTAAATTTTACAAAATAAAAAGTTGGAAAAAATAATTCTATAAACCTTGGGGGTAGGAAGGAAAAAGTGTTAGGGAAAGAATTTTGCCAGGAAGGTAGCTGTAGCTTTTGGGTTTCTCCCCTTGATATTTATTTATTTATTTTATTATGGTGAAAAATATGTAACATTAACCATCCTAACCACTTTTATGTATACAGTTCAATAGTGTTAAGTATATTCGCTAAGATTTCTTCTAGGATTCTTTCATCTTGTAAAACTGAAACTTTACATCCATTAAACAAACACTAATTTCCCCCTTCCCTTTTCCCCAGCCCTTGCCAACCACCTTTCTACTTTCTGTTTCTATGATTTTAGATACCTCATATAAGTGGAATCATACAATATTTCTGTGACTGGCTTGTTTCACTTAGCATATTGTCCTTGAGGTTCATCCATGTTGTTGCATATTGTCAGATTGCCTTCTTTTTAAAGGTTGGATAATATTCCATTGTATGTATATACCACATTTTTTTAATGCATCCATCCATTGATGGACATTTGGGTTATTTCCACCTCTTGACTACTGTGAATAATCCCACAATGAACATAGGTGTACAAATATCACTTCCAGATCCTGCTTTCAATTCTTTTGAATATATACCCAGAAGTAGGAGTGCTAGATTATGTGGTAATTCTATTTTTAATTTTTTGAGAAACCTCCATAGTTTTCTATAATGGCTACACCATTTTACATCCTCACCAACAGTACACAAGGGTTCCAATTCCTCCACATCCTCACCAGTACTTGTTATTTTTTTTCTTTTCATAGCAGTTATCCTAAAAGGTGTGATGTGATACTTCATTTTGGTGTTGATTTGCATGTATCTTATGATCAGAAATAAGTATTGTTTCATATGTTTGTTGGCCACTTGTATATTTTCTTTGGAGAAATGTCTTTTCAAGTCCTTTGCCCATTTTTTAATTGGGTTGTTTTTGTTGTCATTGAGTTGTAAGAGTTCTTTATATATTCTGGATATTAACCTTTTATTAGATATGTGATTTGCAAATATTTTCTCCCTTTTCTGTAGGTTGATTTTTCACTCTGTTGATTGTTTCCTTTGAGGCACAGAAGTTTTGAATTTTGACATAGTTTCATTTGTCTATTTTTGCTTTTGTTACCTATGTTTTTTGATGTCATATCCAAGAAATAATTGTCAAATCCAATGTCCTGAAGCTTTTTCCCTTTGTTTTCTTCTAGGAGTTTTACAGTGTTAGGTCTTACAGTTAGGTCTTTAATCCATTTTGAGTTAATTTTTGTATATAGTGTAAAATAAGGGTCCAACTTCATTATTTTGCATTGCATATTCAGTTAGCTATTGGTTTTTAAACTTCTTTTTACTGCATGACTGACTGAGGGCATTATGGTGGTCTTTTCTTTTTTGGTGTTTCACTTTAACTTGATAGGAAAAGTTATCTCAGTTTGATTACATAAAAGCTATGCATGAATTTTCTCTGTAGATATATTTGAATACATAAGCGACAAGTACATTCTTATACATTTTATAAATGTGTAAAAGGAAAAAAATCTGAGGAATTCTAATGGTGCTTAGCAAGCAGTAATATAGAAAAGTCAGTTGGATAGAAAGAGCAATAACAACAGGAAGAAAGTAATGTATTAGTTAATTTTCTTTGCAAAACTTACACTGTAATAAGAGGGATCTTGCTTAGAAAAGCAACACTGAAAACAAACTCATATGCACACATTGTGCTAAGTATTTCTCTGGAAAAAAACAGAGGAATGTCTTAGGTAATATGGTAGTGGAAGATGGGACAAAACAAGAGGCATTTGGATTAATTGAATTAGTGTCCTGTTGAATTTAAGAATACAGAGTCCTACACATGCACACACATAGGTCAGTAGTAGATTTAGGGGAGCACTATTAGACTGCACCTGTTGGAGTCCTCAGTGAATCCAGTCCTTGTCTAAGGCTTCCAGTTGGAGCTGGCAGTTGTTGTAGGGATTAAATTATTTAAAGCCTTCAGCTGGCTAGTGTAGGCAAGCAGTGGCTTAGAAAACACTTAATCTATTTTTTAAAATCTGTTCCTAAGTTTGTTTTGCTTAGGCTGTAAGACTATGTGTACCACCCACCTGCCACATTCTAGAAACCTTTTGTCAGGGAGGGGAAATTTATTCAAGAAGAAGAGATTTCAAGGGGAGATCTCTATTTTAATACAATATACTTATTTGGAGAATAATTTATTTGTAATAAATATTTTGCTAAGTAACTAAAAAGGTATTGTTTAAGTTTATTTTCAAATTGTTATTACCAATTTACTTACTTATTTCAACAGCTATCTTTTAAAGTTTTATTTTTAATTATAGTTAGAGAGGCTTTTGGTAACAAACAATATATGGACCTTTCCAACAGGGACGTTTTAAAAAGGGAGCTCTATGTATACTGAGTAATTTGGTAGCCCATTTCAATATACTTAACTTCTTTTTAGAAAACTAGTATTACTTAATAAGCCATACTCTGCCTTGAAGTGACCTAACAAGCAGTTTGGATAAAACCTTCTGGATAACTCTAAAGCAGAGGATAATGGCAAATCTACTTATTTGTAATTAACTGTTACTTAGAGGTCCAGTGTATTTTTTTCACCTGCAAATATTTTCTTTCCTATTAGAAATTTTTAGTCTATGCCTCTATTATTTGAATTTATTAGATGCATGATAGATTTAATTAATATATTTCCAAAATAAATAACTATGTTTTTGACATCATTCACTGCCTAAAATTCTTTCTTGGCTATTTCTAAAATAAAACTGTTATTTTTCCAAATTGTGGGATATGAAATAAAATAACTATGGTGGGCATATACTCTTATTTTCCTAAAATTTGTATGTAGAGTTTTTGAAACAAAAATTGAAACAAAACCCTATGAAATAGGAATAAAGTGTTGAGTGTAAAAGTCTAAACTTTTAAATTTACAGGTCTCAAGATCCCTTATTTGTAAAGCTAACAAATTTCATCACCTTCTTTCTTTCCCTCCTTAAGACTTTTCATTACTTTATTTTTAGAAGCTTATTTTGGGCATGATAAGATGAAGACAAAAATTTTAGCTATGTAGCAGAGGAAGAAAATCAATTTAAGACAAACCGTCTCTTAAATAGAAAAAATAATGGTTGAGCTATTATAGTGCAGTTTGTTACTTGACTGCAAGTATACCCCCGCAAAAAAGCGTAATATGATTTCACGCTAAATGGTGGCAGCCTCTGGAGAATCAACTTGGGCAAATCAAACCAAATGACCTAAGTATTTACACCAGCAACGTTATCATGACTTTTATTTAACTAGTTTTATTCAATCAGGCAGAATTTCATAGATTCTCCAATTTGGTTGCTTTAAAGTGTTATTGTTGGGCATTATCCCAGGACTCCATGGGCAAGGCTGTTAAGTGTCAGCTCTATTCCCACTTCTAGGCCACCCCCCTCAGAGTCTCTTTCTTGCTCTCAGCAGGGTCCCTAGGGATTCAGCACTCATTCCTCTACTACTCACAGCTGTCATCACCTGCTCTATTTCCTGGGGTTCCTCCCCCGCCCCATCCCACCTAAGACTGACTGTGGTCTGACCCAGTTTCTTTAGCTTCCCTCCTTCCTCTCTGTCTCTGAAAATAAGTGTGAAGCCTGTTTACACACTAAGGACAGAGTACTGGGACGGAACCTACAATCCAGCTGTCCTTGCCTTTGTCATAAACACATCCTTTGTAGGAGAAGCATCAACTCTGACATGCCTGACTTCCCCTTAGAATCCATAAAGAATAAAACCGGTGTGTTTATTTAACTTCTCTTTAAGCTACTTCCCTTTTCAGCTAGTACCACTTTCCCTAGAGTGGCTGCTTACTGCATTCGCAATGATTGTTGACATGAAATAAACAACAAAATCCTGAGCTGCTGTCAAATGGTGTCAAAGTAAGCAAGCACTCTTCACTTTGCTACCCTGACCAGCTACACCCCTGCACAACATGTACAGTCAGCAGCCTGGCCTCTGTAGGCATCTGAGTTTTCCCTTCCTGCCTTAGATCTCTCTCAACTGAATGCTTACCAAGAACAGCCCAAAAAAAAAAAATAAATTAGCCAATCATGTAAATTTCTACTGTTTACTATTAAAAGAGTACTATCTGGAGTTCAGAAGTAGTGTATTGGAGCCTTGATTTCCCATAGATGGGAAAACAGGACCCTCTGCACATGGGTTTAGCTCTTTAACTCTTTGACTCTTCTTACCACACCCACACCAGAGGCCACTGGTAACAATCTGTGGCCAGTACCTAAACTCTCAGCCAGGTAAGGATTCGAGATCTCTTTCCTTTAGTCTGCTTGGAACCATCTCACATACTAGCTCTCCTCCAGTCCCAGGCTGACTGTATTCTGGCTTCCTCTTATTTTTCCTCATTTGGATTTAACCGTTAGGTTTTAGTATTTTTTTTTTCCCTTGGAACTGACCTGGTAATGCCATAGAATACTGCCTCTGGCAATTTCCTTTGACCCAGCAGGGAAATTAGATTAAATCCTTTTAAGAGCAGAGGCCATGATGTATCTCTCTTACCCATAGGGACAGTATAGTGTGCACTCATTATCAAATTTTGTTGTTAATGATGATGGGGTTGAAGATTATGGCTTTGAGTGCTAGTTCTGCTTTAAGAAAGCACACCATAAGTCTTCATCTTTGCAGTGATATGATAGATTTATAGTCAGCCTAAAGGGGGACAACAAGGGGGAGTGACTACAATCATGAACTCTGGAGCCAGGCTTCCTGCATTCAAATCCTTGTCACTTTCTAGGTATGTGACCTTGACCAAGTTACTTAGCTTCTCTAGGCCTCGATTTCCTTATCTGTAAACTGGGTATAATGACAATACTTACTTCCTAGGGTTGTTATGAGGATTAAATTAGTTAACATGATGAACTTAGTGATGAACTTAGAACAGTGTCCTGAATTTAGAACATAATAAGCACAAAACTGTTTAAGCAAAAAGTAATTTTAATTAATTAATTTATTTTTGGCTGCGTTGGGTCTTCGTTGCTGCACGTGGACTTTCTCTAGTGGCAGAGAGCGGGGGCTACTCTTCATTGCATTGTGTGGGCTTCTCATTGCAGTGGCTTCTCTTGCGGAGCACAGGCTCTAGGTGCGCGGGCTTCAGCAGGTGTGGCGCACGGGCTTAGTTGCTCTGTGGCCTGTGGGATCTTCCCAGACCGGGGTTCGAACCTGTGTCCGCTGCATTGGCAGGTGGATTCTTAACCACTGAGCCACTAGGGAAGTCCAAAAAATAATTTTTAAAATAAACAACTGATCTACTTCTACCATCCTAGGTCGTATTAAAATACTATAATTTGGAACAGGTGGAAAATGTTTTTTTTTTTGCGTGTGGCTCAACCAGGTTCCAGAATGAATTTAATTTAATTATAATTGCTTTGCTTATTATTGAACGCTTTCAGTTTCAGCTTCCAGTCACTAATGACAGTCATACAGTGGATAATTAGGTGTGATGTGGATTATTCTAAAGCTTAGCAATGAGGGTTTTTTTTTTTAAACAAAGTTCCTGTAAAAACAGAAATATCAGAACTTCCCTGGTGGTGCAGTGGTTAGGAGTCCGCCTGCCAATGCTGGGGACATAGGTTCGAGCCCTGGTCCAGGAAGATTCCACATGACGCGGAGCGGCTGGGCCCGTGAGCCACAACTACTGAAGCCCGCACGCCTAGAGCCCATGCTCCGCAATGGGAGAGGTCACCACAGTGAGAAGCCTGCGCACTTCAGTGGGGAGTGGCCCCTGCTCGCCACAGCTAGGGAAGACCCGAGCGCAGCAACGAAGACCCAATGCAGCCAAAAATAAAATAAATAAATTTATATTAAAAAAACCCCCAAAACCCAGAAATATCTTTCACATAAAATAGATGCTTAGAAAGTGTGTTTATTTAAGTATGGTAGAAGCATTTGTGTTTGTTTTAAATTTTTTTCTACATTTTTCTTTACAGATAAAGAATTACCAATATATTGACAACACCCTAAAAAGGAACAATTAAAATAAATCATTATACATCCTTAAAATGGTCTACTATGCAGCTGTTTAAAAGAATGCAGTAAATTTATATATATTAATAGGGAACAGCCACCCAGCTACATAAAAAAAGAAAGCATAGAACAGTATGTATGGTATGCGCACATATGCTTTTGTAAAAATCCTATTAAATGGGTCACGCTCAAAATAAGGTATAAGTAAACAGCAACTTTACTTCTTCCCTTCAGTATCTCTTTAAACCTTGGAGGAAATCTTGTGCAAGATCATAATTGTTTTGGTCACTCAGAAAAAAAAAGTCTCTTGAAGCTTCTATTTCCAATAATGGTTTCATTTCTGTAACTCAATTGGTCAGTCCAGTGAAATAACTGAAACTCCAAACCCCTCTGTAAATTAGAACTTATCCTTCCTCCAGCTCAGCTTGGCCATAAGCCTGAGGAGTGGGCAGGCTGGGAGGCTTCCTAACTTCTCAGCCTTGGGCCGCTACTGCCTCTTGCCTGCTTCTCTAAGCTGCTTTGACCCCTTAGGGTTAAAAGAATAGGGAGAAGTAAAGGATGGAAAAGGTCATACCTGACTGATAAACAGGTAATTCTAGTTGTGGCTTTCTAGGAGTAGCAGATTCTGGCTGTGATTCTTGATCTCTTGTATTGTTTTCTCCGAGATCCCCCACCTAGGAACCTCCAATTGCAATTTCTGTGATGTGGTGGATGCTTTTCTCCGGCAGGCCACTTACACCTCTAACCCTCAGCCCTTGTATGTCTGATGTTTACTCTCTCTCTCCCTCTCCCTCTTCTGGGGTCTCATGCCCCTCCAGGCAGCCCAACTGGGCAATGTTTTTTTTTTTTTTAATTTTTATTGGAGTATAGTTGATTTACAATGCTGTGTTGGTTTCTGCTGTACAGAGAAGTGAATCAGTTATACATATATCCAGTCTTTTTAAGATTCTTTTCCCATATAGGTCATTACAGAATATTGAGTAGAGTTCCCTGTGCTATACAGTAGGTCCTTATTAGTTCTCTATTTTATATTGGACAATGTTATTTTTAAGCCAATTTCAACCTGGGTTTTGCCCATGAATCCACTTGGACCTATCATATCAATGCAGCTCACTCCCAGGGAAGCTTGGCCTCTCCATTCTCCGCTTCTTCAGGCCTAAAGCCATAACTTCTCACCTTAGATTCCCCAGGTGTGCATCAGACACCATTCCAGCATGCCCCCACCCCCCCTAACTGTGAGGGATGCTATCCAGCCCAGACCTAGAAGTGGTCTCTTTGAAGGCTTCTTTTTGGTTTAATATAAGGAGAAACACCATTCTCCTGATGCCCATGGACATGAGGAATAACAAAATCCTCCCCAAAGAAAATCCCCCTCTCAGGTCACTTCCGCTTCAAGCCTTTAATACCCTCAAAATTGGCTAAGGTTTGCAAAGCTAGTTTTTGATTCTCATCTTTGTAAGTCCTGTTTGAAAGGTGGCCACTCTCCTTGGAATGTGAATGTATGTGGTAGCTACTATTTTCTCTCAACCTTTGAAGCTGTAGCTGAAACTAAGACAGAAAGTGTCTCATTATAATATCCTACTTAACTTACATATCCAGAGAATACTTCTTCAAGGGTACCCAAGAGACAGGTGCTTGCCTCCAGGAGACTGAGGGGCTGCAGGTGAGAGATATAGAGGGAGACATTTCACGGTGTAGACTCTTGTACCTTTATAATTTTGTACCATGGGCATTTGTTACCTATTCCATATGTATAATAATCTTATCCTAAGATGCTTCCTCTTGTAAAGTCAGAGCAAAAACACACTAAAAAATGATGGTTGGTTTTTTTGTTTAATAAATTTATTTATTTTTGGCTGCGTTGGGTCTTCATTGCTGCACACGGGCTTTCTCTAGTTGTGGCAAGCGGAGGGCTACTCTTCGTTGTGGTGCGCCGGCTCCAGGAGCGTGGGCTTCGGTAGTTGTGGCTCACAGGCTCTAGAGAGCAGGCTCAGTAGTTGTGGTGCACGGGCTCTGTTGCTCCACAGCTCCACAGCATGTGGGACCTTCCGGGACCAGGGCTCGAACCCGTGTCCCCTTGCATTGGCAGGCACGTTGTTAACCACTGTGCCACCAGGGAAGTCCTGATGGTTGTTTTTTAAAAGCAAAATTATAACTCAAGGCACGAAGTGAAGAATTGTTGTAATTATATAGATTGCCAAACCAAGAAAGGCAATTTATCTTTAATTCTCCAAGTATCTCAGTTCTGTGTTTTGTTTTGTTTGGACTAAATTATATTGTCTCAATTCTTCACTGCTTATTTCTCCCTTCCTGGTACCACTGAAGAGATAAATTATGGTTGACTCAGTTGTACTTAAATTCTGTTTAACATTTGAGTTTGAGTTATAGAAGTGTAAAGTTGGAAGGAAACTTAAAAAGTATTATTTGACTGTTCTTTAAGTCATGAATGAAAAGCTGAGACCTCCATAGTAAGTAATCACAACAGAAACATACTTCAGTCTTTGGAGTGCAAGGAAGCCTGCCTGTTTTTTGTTGTGTGTGTGTGTGTGTGTTGTATTTTCTTTTTTATTTAAAGCAAGTGTTGAAGATAAATGACATTTATTTACTGCATTATATAAGCAGTGATAGCGATTGTTCCTGCCTTGTGTTACCCTTAGGGTAGGACTCAGTACTTCCCTTTATATCTCAAAAGAAAATCCATTCTACAAGGCAATAGAAGGAAGGTTTTGTAAAGAAGATGGGGTTGGAGGGTTGCATGATATAACACACAGTAAAATTTAATAAAAATCTCCATTAACCAGTTCTGTTCACTCCCCAAGTTCATCTCCAGACACCAGCTACCTCCTCTCCCTTCTAAGTCTTTTTTTGAGGCAGCCTTGTCAGGTGCACCTGGTTATAATCTGCTTTATAGCCCCTGGGATCGTCCCTCCAAACTCATAAATCTCTCCTTTTTCTCCTGCAGAGCAATTCAGCTCTCTTCTCATTTCTTCACACCTAAAATCCTGTTCACCTAATAATATACTTCCATTAGAAGAAAGCAAGTAATGAACAAAATTTTAAAATCTTCTTTGTCTCAACACAAATTTTTTTTCCTTGTCACCTTGCAAGAAAGCAACAGTAAGTAACACAGAATCATGTTTCTACAGTTGAGGACATTGGGTGTCACAAAACCCCAGACTATTAGAGGTTAAAAGGTCCTGATTTCATAGATGAAGAAACTGATACCTAGAACAAGATCCATGAAAGACTGTTAGTTATCCTCCAAAATGTTTCTCCATCTTCCACAGTAATAGATTTATAGCTTGGTGTGGCCACATGACTAAATTCTTACCAATGGAATGGGAACAGAAGTGACTTGTGCAGCTTCTAAATCACAAAAACATCATGATATTCTAAATGTGGTCCTTGGGCTAGTAGCATCAGCATCAGAACTTGTTAGAGTAAGCCCCACCCCAGATGTACTTCATCAGAGTCTGAAGTTTAACAAGATGCCCAAGATATTCACATTTATTTTAAAGTTTGGGAAGAACCACTTAGAAGATAGCAGAACTACAAGATGGAAGGAATCAGGGTCCCTGATTGTTAAGAGCTGGACCTCCCTAACAACTACCTGCTTTTCCCCCCAATTTTTTTATTGTGGTAAAATACACATAACAAAACTTACCATCTTAACTATTTTAAAGTGTACACTTTGGGGGTATTAAATACTTTCATATTGTTGTGCAACCATCACTACCACCCATCTCCGGAACTCTTTTCATTTTGCTAAACTGAAACTCTATACTTCCCATTCTCCCTTCCCCCAGCTCCTGGCAACCACCATTCTACTTTCTGCTGGATGCACCTACTTTGGAGCTATTAAGAGAGAGAGAGAGAAACAAACTTCTAACTTATTTAAGCCACTATGGTTGGGGGGTGTGCTACTCAGATTCCCCTCCTGTAGGACTGAAACACTCATTTCCTCAGCTGCTACAAGTACTGGCAGATGACAGCCTTAGCTGAGCCTCTCTCCAGAAATTGCCCTTGACTGAAGGGAGATACCTCACCCAAAGGCTTCCCAGGGTCAGCCATTCCAGATCCAATGGATACAACTTGGAATAACTCAGAAAAATCATTCCAGCTACAAAGCTTCCTTGAGTTATTGTGTTTGCGTAACAGTTCAACTTTTCCGTCTGCCTAATTCTGCTTCTTTTACTCCCCCACGGGGTTGATCTCGTGAATACTCCCCAATAAACCCTCATTTATTATCCTTGGCCAGGGATAAGAACTATCATAATGGGGAAAACCATACCTCTAGATCTAGCAGCCAAGATAATAAATAAAAAATAATATCGTGTTCTTGGGAGTTATGATAAAGATTGTTGGCTTCATAGGGTCACTTTTTTTTAACTTATTTTTTATTAAAAATTTTTAAAAATGTTTGGCTGCATTGGATCTTCGTTGCTGCCTGCGGGCTTTCCCTAGTTGTGGCGAGAGGGGGCTACTCTTGTTGCGCTGAGCAGGCTTCTCATTGTGATGGCTTCTCTTGTTGCGGAGCACAGCCTCTAGGCATGCAGACTTCAATAGTTGTGGCACGCAGGCTCATACTTGTGGCTCGCGGGCTCTAGAGCACAGGCTCAGTGGTTGTGGTCCATGGGCTTAGTTGCTCTGCGGCATGTGGGACCTTCCCAGACCAGGGATCAAACCCGTGTCCCCTGCATTGGCAGGTGGATTCTTAACCATTGTGCCACCAGGGAAGCCCATAGGGTCACTCTTATGAGACCTAAAGGGTGCAGAAGTGGTTGTCCCTGCAATATCTCCATTTCTAAAAACTACCAAAATGTCTTTTAAAGTGTCTGTGCCATTTTATGTTACCATCTGCAATGTTTAAGAGTTCCAGCTTATCACTTAGATTTGGTCTTGGTTTTGTTCTTGTTTTTTAGCCATTTGGTGCATAGTTGATTTTAAATTGTATTTCCTTAGTGACTAATGATGTTGAGCATCTTTTCGTATGCTTATTTTCCATTTGTATATCTTCTTTGGTAAAGTGTTTGTTCAACTCTTTGCCCATTTTTAAATTGGACTGTTTATTTTCTTATTAAGTCTTGAAAGTTCTTTGTGTATTTTGGGTACAAGTCTTTTTTTCTTTTTTTTATTGCGATACGTGGGCCTCTCACTGTTGTGGCCTCTCCCGTTGCGGAGCACAGGCTCCGGACGCACAGGCTCAGCAGCCATGGCTCACAGGCCCAGCCGCTCCGTGGCATGTGGGATCTTCCCGGACCAGGGCACAAACCTGTGTCCCCTGCATCGGCAGGCAGACTCTCAACCACTGCGCCACCAGGGAAGCCCCTGGGTACAAGTCTTTTATCAGATATGTGCTTTGCAAAATTTTCTCCAAATCTGTGGCCTGTCTTTTCATCTTTAACAGTGTCTTCAACATTTTTCCAAAGAAGATATACAGATGGCCAACAGGCACATGAAAAGATGCACAACATCACTAATCATTAGAAAATTGAAAATCAAAATCACAGCAAGATATCATTTCATACCTGTCAGAGTGGCTATCATCAAAAAGTCTACAAATAACAAGTGTTGGAACACATGAAAGGATACTCAACATCACTAATCATTAGAGAAATACAAATCAAAACTACAATGAAGTATCACCTCACACCAGTCAGAATGGCCATCATTAAAAAATCTACAAGCAATAAATGCTGGAGAGGGTGTGGAGAAAAGGGAACCCTCTTGCACTGTTGGTGGGAATGTAAATTGATACAGCCACTATGGAGAACAGTATGGAGATTCCTTAAAAAACTAAAAATAGAGTTACCATATGACCCAGCAATCCCACTACTGGGCATATACCCTGAGAAAACCATAATTCAAAAAGAGTCATGTACCACAATGTTCATTGCAGCTCTATTTACATTAGCCAGGACATGGAAGCAACCTAAGTGTCCATCGACAGATGAATGGATAAAGAAGATGTGACACATATATACAATGGAATATTACTCAGCCATAAAAAGAAATGAAATTGAGTTATTTGTAGTGAGGTGGATGGACCTAGAGTCTGTCATACAGAGTGAAGTTAAGTCAGAAAGAGAAAAATAAATACCGTATGCTAACACATATATATGGAATCTAAAAAAAAAAAAGAAAAAAATGGTTCTGAAGGACCTAGGGGCAGGACAGGAATAAAGACGCAGACATAGAGAATGGACTTGAGGACACGGGGAGGGGGAAGGGTAAGCTGGGGCGAAGTGAGAGAGTGGCATGGACTTGTATATATTATCAAACGTAAAATAGATAGCTAGTGGAAAGCAGCCGCATAGCACAGGGAGATCAGCTCGGTGCCTTGTGACCACCTAGAGGGGTGGGATAGGGAGGGTGGGAGGGAGACGCAAGGGGGAGGAGATATGGGGATATATGTATATGTATAGCTGATTCACTTTGTTATAAAGCAAACTAACACACCATTGTGAAGCAATTATACTCCAAGAAAGATGTTAAAAAATAAAATAAGGGTGGGGTAGGGAGTGTGGGAGGGAGGGAGACGCAAGAGGGAAGAGATATGGGAACATATATACATGTATAACTGATTCACTTTGTTATAAAACAGAAACTAACATTATTGTAAAGCAATTATACTCCAATAAAGATGTTAAAAAATAAAAATAAAATTCAGATATACAGTGTAAAAAAAAATTAAATAACTAGTGTTGGTGAGGATGTGGAGAAAAGGGAACCCTCCTACACTGTTGGTGGGAACACAAATGGTGCAGCCACTATGGAAAACAGTATGGAGGTTTCTCAAAAAATAAAAATACCAAATGATCCAGAAATTGCACTCCTGGGTATAAATATGAAAAAAAAATGAAAACACTACTTCAAAAAGATACATGCACCCCAGTGTTCAGAGTAGCATTACTTACAATAGCCAAGGTATGGAAGCAACCTAAATGTCCATCAACAGATGAATGGAGGGACTTCTCTGGCAGTCCAGTGGCTAAGACTCTGTACTTCCACTGCAGGGGGCAAGGGTTTGATCCCTGGTTGGGGAATTAAGATCCCACATGCTGGAGAGTACAGCAAAAAAAAGAAAAAAAAAAAACAGATGAATAGATAAAGATATATATATATATATATATATATACACATACTATAGAATATTATTCAGCCATAAAAAAGAATGAAAATTTGCCATTTGCAACACATAATATTTCACTATTATGCCTAGTGAAATAAGAGAAAGACAACTACTGTATGTTATCATTTATTTGTGGAATCTAAAAAATAAAACAAACAAATGAATATAACAAAACAGAAACAGACATAGATATAGAGAACAAGCTAGTGGTTACCAATAGGGAGGGAGAAGGGGGAGGGACAAGATAGAGGTAGGGGATTAAGAGGTACAAACTACTATGTATAAAATTAAAAAGCTACAAGGATATATTGTGCAGCACAGGGAATATAGCCAATATTTTATAACTTTATATGGAGTATAATAACTTTAAATGGAGTGTAATCTATGAAAATACTGAATCACTATATTGTATACCCGAAACTAATATAGTGCTGTAAATTGACTACACTTCAATTTTTAAAAAACTGTCTTTTGCAGAGCATAAGTTTTTAATCCTAATAAAATCCAACTTAACAGTTTTTTCTTTCATGGACTGTACTTTGTTAATATTTTCCCCTCTTCCAGTGAATCACAAATGTTCTCAATGTCATCTAGAATGGTGACTCCTTTTCAGAAGGTTTTCAATTTACCCAGATCCATTAGAGGAACCACTATCTATGGCAGCTACAGCTTTATAAAATGTAAGTAATAAGACTTGAAAGTTGAAATGACTCCTTGAATACATGGGCTACAGAATGGATGTTGTTTTAGCAGGCATGAAAACAACATGAATCTCATGTACGTCTCCATCAGAGCTCTTGGGTGACCAGGTGCATTGTCAGTGAGTAGTAATATTTTGAAAGAATTTTTTTTCTGAGCAGTAGGTTTCAGCAGTGGACTTAAAATATTCAATAAACCATGTATAGACATATGTGCTCTTATCCAGGCTTTGTTGTTCCATTTATAGAGCACAGGCAGAGTAGATTTAGCATAATTCTTAAAGGCCTGGGGTTTTCAGAATGGTAAATGAGCATTGGCTTCAAGTCATCAGCTGTATTAGCCCCTAACAAGAGTCAGCCTATCCTTTGAAGCTTTGAAGCCAGGCATTGACTTCTCTCTAGCTATGAAAGTCCTAGGTGGCATCTTCTTCCAATATAAGTCTCTTTTGTCTACATTGAAAATCTGTTGTTTAGTGTAGCCACCTTCATTTATCACCTTAGCTAGATCTTCTGGATAACTTGCTGCAGCTTCTACATCAGCAATTACTGCTTCACCTTGTGCTTTTATGTTACAGAGATGCCTTTTTTCCTTAAAGCCCATGAACCAACTTGTGCTAGCTTCACACTTTTCTTCTGAACCTTCCTCATCTCTCTCAGCCTTAATAGAATTGAAGAGAGTTAGGGCCTTTCTCTGGCTTAGGCTTTGGCTTAAGGGAGTATTGTGGCTGCTTTGATCTTCTATCCAGACCACTCAAACTTTCTCCATGTCAGCAATAAGGCTGTTTCACTTTCTTATCATTCGTGTGATCACTGGAGTAGCACTTTTAATTTCCTTCAAGAACTAGTACCTGTTTCATAGGGTTGATGCAAAGATTAAATGATGTAATATTTAATATGTAAGGTAAAACCCTGGCACATAACCAGCCTCAGTAATATTAACTGGCATTATCATTATTTCTGCATGGCTTCTGGCATCTAAGGAGTCTCCCTCTTTCTTTGCTTCAACTTATCCTCAGCCTTGGCGTCCCATTCCGGCTAGGCAACCCTGATTCCTGAGGGTTCATTTTAATCCAGTTACTCAAGCTGAAAACCTTGGCTGGCAAATGGAAGGGAGAACACTAGGACTTGCCCTGGTATATGTGCCACATAGAGAGTTCCTTGAGTCTCATAGGTTTTCAACATGTGCATGCAGCAATTGCACACATGACTATGTAAAATGGAGAACCATTCGTTTGTGCCTCAAGTGTCATTATCACTACATTATCAGGAAGGCAGTTTTTCTTTGAAGGCAGTAGTTCTAAAAGGGTTATCGCTGTTTTACAAATACAAATACATCATAACATCTCCTTTATTATCCTGAAATAAAATTCATTGGTACAATAACCCATTCACACATGTAATTAAAAAAATGAAGGCCCCAAGTTGAATATAAAAGAAAAATGAAGGGAAAGTATTTTATAATAAAATAAGTATTTCAGTGTATCAATACTCAGGCATGACCACATTATGAGAAAATGAGACAATGGGATATTTGCACCTCTGCCTAGGATCTTGCGTGTAAGAGCTATAAATGCAGGCTGCTGCAGTTGTGTTTAACTAGTGACTTGAATGTTGGGAGAACTGTGATGGTCAGTGATTTTTTTTTTCTGAAATGGTGAAACATTCTTTGTGAAACTCCAAACAAAACAAAACACAGCCTTCCCTTATTTTACCTAAAAGGCGTGTTTCTAGAAAATTCAGTGTGTATTGGAACTGGGGGTAAACTCTGTATTTATATGGAAAATTAAGGTTGGTTCTAGGCTCAGGTAATTATGAGCAGATATTTCACTAATATCTGGAGAGACATAAAAAGTTGTGAGGGGACTTCCCTGGTGGCGCAGTGGTTAAGAATCCGCCTGCCAATGCAGCGGACACGGGTTCGAGCCCTGGTCCAGGAAGATCCCACATGCTGCGGAGCAACTAAGCCCGGGCGCCACAACTACTGAAGGCCGCGTGCCTAGAGCCCGTGCTCCACAACAAGAGGAGCCACCACAATGAGAAGCCCACGCACTGCAACGAAGAGTAGCCCCCGCTCGCCACAACTAGAGAAAGCCCGCGTGCAGCAACAAAGACCCAACACAGCCAAAAATAAATAAATAAATTTATAAACAAACAAAACCCAAAAGTTGTGAGGGACCCAGGATAATTCTTTGAAGTGGACAGCATCCTTGGCAACCATCCATTAGATCCCAGCAGGGCTTCTAATTATTATGAATCTAAAGATGAAGCCAAATGGCCCTGGAGAAGTTCCACCTGCTTTGAGAACCACAGCTTTAAAGAAAATGCTATCATTATGTATGTTTTTATTATGTCAGGACAGGGGCACTGAAAACTTCCCAGAAATTTTGTCTTCAATATAATAATTATTTTACACCATTTATCACCACTTCACAAATGAGGAAACAGGCTCATAGAAATTAAGCTACTTGTCCCAGGTCACATGGCCAAAGGGGCAGATTTAAACAGTTCCAGCTCTTGGCCTCACCCCACCCTGCTGACTACAACCTCCACTGGGAATGCATTGAAAACCTGTGGGTGTCTGGCTTGGGGGCCCCATAATGAAATTGCTAGAACTTCAGTCTCCTCTCTTACCTTCATTCCCTGGAAATCTCCTAAATTCTGGTTCCAGGGACTCTGCTGAGCTGTGTTTACCTCTCATCAGTGACTCTCCCTACTTCCTTTCCATGGCCACTGGCTGCTGTTCAGGTTTTCTGCCAGAGTGCCCTGGCTGAAGTGGCAGAAGGATCATCCCATCCCTCACCCTCCATTACTAGGTCACGAAGCAGAGAAGACTTTGCTTCCTGTTGTCTGCAGGGTTTCAAGGAGGCAGCTGCTGTCCTATTTGATTTGGTCTTTACTCTAGGTCACTCTCCCTGGGCATCTGATACGGGCTCCTGAGGCTGTCTTAGAGGCTCTGTGTCCACCCTCACCCAATAGTGTCCTTCCCTTCCATATCCCAACCATGCTAGTATGCTCTGCTTCTCTTTCCCCTCCCAGGGACTCCTTGTTCCAATTATCTGACTGTATGGGAACTTAAAAGGGGGATCATTATTCAGCGGCTCCTTAGGGGGAATCTCAGCTCTGGTGGCATTTTAACCTCATGCTTCTTCAACTGGAGTTGGCTGGCCACGACAGTAATATCCCTCAAAATATGCAGCGGTGTGATGGAGAAGCAACAGGGTAAAATGGGAGTATCTTCTGGGACCCTCAATTTTTCTGAATGGTAAGTGATTTAAAATATCTTAATCTTATGATAAATGTGGAGAATAGATACAAAATATTCTTGAATGTTTGGGATAAAGTTTGTGATGTAGAGAGATTTCTAGTTTCTAGATGTTCAGTATGCCTATCCTTTCCCCTACCCCTTCCCTCCTTCATCTCACCCTCAGACTCTCAGAGCTACACATTACTTTCCTCTCTTAGGGATAGAAACTGGGGCAGTGTTGGCTTAAGACATCTGTAGTGTAATCAGATGTTTACGGCAACAATCTCCTCTTTGCCCCAACTCCTCCATTCTCACCCCCAAATATGTGCATTCTCAGAAGATGCCCTGCTTTGCCATTCATTTTAGGGTGCCTTGCTGTGCACCCCAGGGCAGGGTCTGACCTTTATATTTGTTTCATACTGGGACCAAATGCAGTGCATTTAGTAAGTGCTCAATAAGGATTAGTTAAATGTAAAGCAATTATACTCCAATAAAGATGTTAAAGGCGAAAAAAAAGTATTAGTTAAATACATGTATGTATGAATGAATGAATGAATGGAATGCTCTATCTCACCATTAATTCAATGCAGATTAAAATAAGGGATGCCAATTACTACCATTTTATTTGGCAAATGATTTTGAGAGGATAAAATACAGTGTTAGTGTGGTAGAAGTAGGTCTGCCGTGTAAGGTACTCTGCAGGTACTCTACAGCACTCAGGAGTCCTGAGTGGGGAGGAAGAACACCATGCTTATATTCATAGTGAGATTGTACATAGTGAGACTGTACTGTATTGCTGAGGGGCAATTTGGCAACATGTGCCAATAATATTTTTGTGCTCTTGACTCAATGATTTATCTTAGGGAAACGAGATATATGTAAAAAGATTTGTTGATGGCTGCATTATTTATAATGAGAAAACTTGGAAACAATCAAGTATACAAAATATGGTACTGATTAAATTAATTGTGGCATATCCACACAATGGGTTATTATAGAATCATAAAATAGTATCTTCAAGGAATATTTAATGACATGGGAAAAAATCCCATAATGTGTGAAATAGACAGAGAGAGAGAGAGAAAGTGAGAGAGAGTTTCATCTTAGGAGAAAAAAGAGGGATTTGAAGGTAGATAAAGAATGATTTTTATATTTTGCTCTGTATATTTCTTTTTTTTTTCTTTTTTTTTTGTCTGCACCATGCGCGATTTCAGTTCCCTAGCCAGGGATTGAACCCGGGCCAGGGAAGGGCTAGGAACTAAATGTCTTTTTCACTTTCTTTAGTGACTTCTAAAAATGAATTTTTTTTTGTTTTTTCGTTTATTTCGGTACGTGGGCCTCTCACTGTTGTGGCCTCTCCCGTTGCGGAGCACAGGCTCCGGACGTGCAGGCTCAGCGGCCATGGCTTATGGGCCCAGCCACTCCGCGGCATGTGGGATCCTCCTGGACCGGGGCACAAACCCATGTCCCCTGCATCGGCAGGCGGACTCTCAACCACTTGCGCCACCAGAGAAGCCCTAAAAATGAATGTTTTTATAAAGTACATTTAACGTGCATATGAAGTACATTTTGGTGTGTATGTGTTTATTTTGGTGCCTATTCACTTATTATAATTCTCATGAGTCCACAGTATTTTCTCAGCCATTTCAACAAATAAAGGTTTTTAGTGAACATGAAGCTGATGACACTAAATATCAGCCATCTAATATTTAGTACTCAAGATACATATTCTGTAAAAATGTGAAACGCTTTTTTTTTTAACATTTATTTATTTATTTTATTTATTGGCCACACCACGCAGCATGCGGGAATCCTAGTTCCCCGACCAAGGATCCAACCCATGTCCCCTGCAGTGGAAGCATGGAGTCTTAACCACTGGACCTCCAGGGAAGTCTGTGATATACTTTTAATGGTGTTGAATTATATCAGTTAGGAGACTTTCAGCTGTAGATAACAGAATACTTAACTAAAGTTTGGTTAAAACAGTGTTTCTAAGTATGCTACTAGCATTTGGCAGGACTGTTTCCCCCATGGGAGGATATTTAGCATCCTTTACCTCCAAACACCAAATGCTACTAGTCATTGATTAAATCAAAATTGCTCTACACGTTTCCAAATGCTCCTAGCTGTGCTGCACAACCCCTGGCTGAGGACTACTAGCTTAAATAGTGAGGACATTCATTACTGTCATATGACAAGAAGCTTGAGAAATGGTAGTTCCAAGGTTGATGCAGTTGCTCAAAGATGTCATGAAGAACCCAGGATCCTTCCATCTTTTTGAACTCTGCTATCTACACTATGTTGGTTTTTCACCTTGAGGGTAGCTTCTTTCTCATGGTAACAAGATGGCTGCCTCAGCTCCAAGACGAATGTCCTCAAACAATTGTGTCCATAGGCAGAAAAAGGGCGATTTCTCTTCATGGGTCTCTTTTTATGAGTAAAATAAATTTTCTTTAGAGATCCCTCAACAAACTTCCCAAAAAGTCCCATAACAAGGATTGGTATTTGCCCATGCTCTCCCTACCTGCAGAGTTGGAGACAGGGAGAGTGTTATCTGGCATTTGCTCCTTCCCTATACGGAGGCAGGCTCTGTGGTCAAAGTGAATGGCTATTGGTATTCTAATGTCTTCAGACCTCCTGATTGAAGAGAAAGACAGAACTGTCTTCCCAGTCAAGTAAGTCTTTGTGGTCTGGAAAAGACTAAAGTTGAAAAACTTACTGCTTTTTGTTCCCTTACTTCATCATATTCCCTTTTTTTTTTTTTGGCGGTACGCGGGCCTCTCACCGCTGTGGCCTCTCCCGCTGCAGAGCACAGGCTCGGGACGCACAGGCCCAGCGGCCATGGTTCACGGCCCCCTGCATCGGCAGGCGGACTCTCAACCACTGCGCCACCAGGGAAGCCCATATTCCCATTTTTTTATAGTCAATTGGATTCAACAAGAACTCTGGAAGGAAACAGCATGGGGACTAAATGAATGAGGCTTCAGGAGACCACATTTTAGGCAAGAAGGTTTAATGTCTGCAACTCATGTTTAACATATTTACTCTAGCTTTATTTTTCTCCCAGGGGTTTGAGCTGGCATCGTTGTATTAGTATAATAGTGGCTCTGGATTATGCCCTCTGGAATATTCCAACTCTGACAAACGGCGGCAATGTGGTTAAGTTTCTTCATCTACAGGCACTGAAAAAGAACAAATATCTCTGCCCTCCTGGAGCTTACATTTTAGCAGAGAGATATACGTAATATTAAGATAGACTTAATAAAGTATGTAGCACATTAGAAGATGATTACTATAGAAAAATAGAGTACGGAGATCTGGTATATTTGGGGGGGGGCGGGCTGCAGTATTGCAGAATGGTCAGAGGTAGCCTTACTGAGAAGGTGACATGTGAACAAAGATTTGAAGGAAGAGAAGGAGTGAACCACATGGATGTATGGGTGAAGGGTATTCCAAGAAGAGGAAAGCTAGGTCCTAAGGCAAAAGTACTAAGGCAGGAGAGTGACTGGTACTGGTATCAACAACAAGGATATTAAAGTGGCTGTGGCTGGGTGAAGTGATTGAAAGGGAGAAAAGTAGGAGATAAACTCAGAGAAACGAGGGGAGCACAGATGATGTCAAGCCTTTTGGCCATTGTTAGGACTCTAGCTTTTATTTTGAGTATCATGGGGAGACATTGGAGGATTTTAAGCAGAGGAGAGACATGATCTGACAGGTTTTAAAAGGATCCCTCTGAATATTTTCCGTGTGTTGAGAATAGACTGGAGGAGAGGCAAGGGTAAAAGCAAGGAAGTCAGTAAGGTGCCTATTGTAGTCATCTGGGCACAAGATGGCTGGGACGAGGGTGCTAGCAATGGAAGAGGTGAGAAGTAGTCAAACTCCGGACATATTTTGAAGGTAAAATTGGCAGGATGTGCTGATAGACTGTATGTATGACTCCCAGGGTTATGTCCTGAGCAATTGGAAGGATGAAGTTGCCGTGAACTGAGAGGTGACTGTAGGTAGAGCTAGGTTGGGAAGGAATATCAAAAGTTTCATTTTGAACATGTTAGGTTTGAGACGCTTGTAAGGCATTCAAGAAGAGACGTCAATTAGCTGGTTGGCTATACGATTCAATAGTCTTATAAATAAGACTTAACTAAGGATACAAATTGCATGTTGAAGCCTTTAATTCAGTGCCCGGAAAATGGTAAATGCTCAATAATGTTAACTACGATGATGATGATGATGATGATATTTTCATCACTCACCTCTGAAGGCATTCTGACTCCCAGTTTAACCATTCCATCCCTTTAATTCAGCAAAAATAAAATTGCGTTTTATACTACTCCACCTTGATTTTTATTTATAGCACAAACAAAAAAGTACAACATTATAGCAAACCTTAAAAGGAAATTAAAGCCTCAAAATCTCACTCTCTAACCATATTGTTTTTAGTTTTCCTTTTGTCTCATTTTGAAAACATAATTTAAAATAGTTGAATCATGGTGTATGCATACATATGTATCCTGGTTACTTCAAGTAACATTATCCTATAAGCTATTTTGCAAGTTGCTACATAGTTTCCATATTTACGATCTTTAGCGATTACAAAACAATCCGTATTTACTTGTCCCCTTTACTATTGTTGCTCATTTAGACTGTTAACCTATCACTCTTATAAGGAGGGTATATTGCCAGTAGCAGAAGTACTGGGTCAAAAGCTATGAACATTTTTATAACTCTCAATATATAATACCAAATTGTGAAAGACTTGTACCAATTTACAAGGCCAAAGGTTGGATTTTTGCATAAGAAAAAAGAAAGAGTAAATTCAAACACATGAAACTAGAGTATTTACAAAATAGATTTCCTAATTTCCTTTTAACGAAACTCTATCCACAGATGTTTTCAGCTGGGTTGCACAGGCTAGGCTCATTTTTCTAGCTGACTTGATCTCTGTGTTACACTTAAATTTTAGCCTCGATTAGAACTTGCTTGCTGCTAGATACGGTGACTACACTGATATAATCTTTTTATTACTTATACTAGAATTGATTTAAAAAATCATTTTATAATTAAAAGACTCTTTGTATCATACTCTCTTATTCAGATGTTCTAGTTTTAGGTCTAATTCCAGCTGTTTTAATGCACTGGGGGATAAACAGTGATTTAATCTGGCTCCACCCCACTGCTCGGGCCTAGGATAGCTATTCAAAGATATTTAAGAGGTAGAAGTAACTGGCTTTGTTGATTAACTGAACATCTAATTCCCCTTCCTCTTTTTTTTTTTTTTTTATTTAAATTTATTTATTTGGCTGCACCGTGTCTCAGTTGCGGCATGTGGGATCTAGTTCCCCCACCAGGGATCGAACCTGGGCTCCCTGCGTTGGGAGCGTGGAGCCTTAGCTCATGGACCACCAGGGAAGTCCCTAATCCCCCTCGCTGGGTACTGAAGTAAAAACCAGACAAGCTGGTTCAGACTTGGGTTAACTATGCCTCCAGGTAACACTATAAGAGCAGAACAGTAAAAGCCAGTATACTGGTTTATTCTGGGCACAATAATGTTACTTAACAAACTACCCCAAAACTCAGTGGTTAAATCCCCAATTATTGTCCTCCTTTTCCCTTCTCTTCTCTTCCCTTCTCTTCCTTCTTTGATCATTTCGGTGCTGAAGCTATTAGGTAGGGCTGAGCAAGGTGGCACCTATGCCTGGCTGAGTTGGGGGAAGAAGCCATGGCTGCCAGAACAGGGACTGACCAAGGCGGGTGGTGGAGCCTGAGTAAGGTGAAGAAAGTGTCTGCTTGGGGTGTGGTCTACTTGGGGAGTCAAAGCCTGAGCAGGGTAAGAGAGCTTCTGCAGGGGGGAGGGGGTGGTGGCAGAGATGGGGGATGGGTTACATACAGAGGGTTCATAAAATAATGATATTGAGAATAATGGGAGAATGGTTTGTTTTGAAAAAGGAAGGTACAACTGTAGAAAGGGAAAAAAAAAAAACAACTAGAATAAATCCTGTGCTGTTGGATTGGGGTTGGATGTATCAATGTGAATTCATGGTTCATATATATATGTAATGTATGTTTATATATATGTGTGTATATATATATATGTATATGTATGTTCTGGAATTAGATTAGATAGTAGTAATGGTTGCACAGTATAAGAATACATTATTTTTTTTAAATGGAAAGAAGGAGATTTATTTTTTAATCATATTTTATATTATAGTTGATTTACAATGTTGTGTTAGTTTTAGGTGTACAGCAAAGTGTTTCATTTATTTTTTTATATTTAATTTTTAAAAATAAATTTATTTATTTTTGGCTGCATTGGGTCTTCGTTGCTGTGCTCGAGCTTTCTCTAGTTGTGGCGAGTGGGGGCTACTCTTTGTTGTGGTACGTGGGCTTCTCATTGCATTGGCTTCTCTTGTTGCAGGGCATGGGCTCTAGGCGCACGGGCTTTGGTATTTGTGGTGAGCGGGCTCAGTAGTTGTGGCTCGTGGCCTCTAGAGCACAGGCTCAGTAGTTGTGGCACACGGGCTTAGTTGCTCCACGGCATATGGGATCTTCCTGGACCAGGGCTTGAACCCATGTGCCCAGCATTGGCAGGCGGATTCTTAACCACTGTGCCACCAGGGAAGTCCCTCATTTATACATATACATATATCCTTTCTTTTTCAAATTCTTTTCCCATATGGATCATTACAGGATATTGAGTAGAGTTCCCTGTGCTATACAGTAAGTCCTTGTTGACTATCTATTTTATATATAGTAATGTGTATTTGTTAATCCCAAACTCCTAATTTATCCCTCCCTTTCATGTTTCCACTTTGGGAACCATAAGTTTGTTTTCAAAGTCTGTGAGTCTGTTTCTGTTTTATAAATAAGTTCATTTGTATCATTTTTTAAATTCCACATATAAGTGGTATTATATGATATTTATCTTTTTCTGTCTGACTTCATTTAGTATGATAATCTCTAGGTCCATCCATGTTGCTGCAAATGGCATAATTTCATTGTTTTTTATGGCTAAGTAATATTCCATTGTATATATGTACCACATCTTTATCCATTCCTCTCTGATGGACATCTAGGTTGCTTCCACGTCTTGGCTATTGTAAATAGTGCTGCAATGAACACTGGGGTGTGTGTATCTTTTCTTTTCTTTTTTTTTTTAACTTTTTATTTTATATTGGAGTATAGGTGATTAACAATGTTGTGTTAGTCTCAGGTGTACAGCAAAGTGATTCAGTTATACATATATCAGTACAATACATGTGTCTATTCTTTTTCAAATTCTTTTCCCATTTAGGTTGTTATGTAATATTGAGAAGAGTTCCCTGGGCTATACAATAGGTCCTTGTTGGTTATCCATTTTAAATATAGCAGTGTGTACATGTCAATCCCAAACTCCCTAACTATTCCTCCCCCCCGACCCTTCCCCACTGGTAACCATATGTTCATTCTCTAAGTCTGTGAGTCTGTTTCTGTTTTGTAAATAAGTTCATTTGTATCTTTTTTCTTTTTTGGTTCCACATTTAAGTGATATCATACCATATTTGTCTTTCTGTCTGACTTACTTCACTCCATATGACAATCTCTGGGTCCATCTATGTTGCTGCAAATTGCATTATTTCATTCTTTTTAATGGCTGAGTACTATTCCATTGTATATATGTACCACATTTTCTTTATTCATTCAAATTATGGATTATTATTATTATTCTTTATCTTTGAATTATGGTTTTTTCCAGATGCATGCCCAGGAGTGGGATTGCTGGATCATACAGCAGTTCTATTTTTAGATTTGTAAGGAACCTCCATACTGTTCTCCATGGTGGTTGTACCAGTTTACATTCCCACCAACAGTGTAAGAGGGTTCACTTTTCTCCACACCTTCTCAAGCATTTATTGTTTGTAGACTATTTGATGGTGGCCATTCTGACCCGTGTGAGGTGATACCTCATTGTAGTTTTGATTTGCATTTCTCTGATAATTAGTGATGTTGAGCATCTTTTCATGTGCTTTTTGGCCATCTGTATGTCTTCTTTGGAGAAATATCTATTTAGATACTCTGCCCATTTTTTGATTGGGTTGTTTTTGTTTTGCTATAGAGCTGCATGAATTGTTTGTATATTTTGGAGATTAATCTCTTGTCAGTTGCTTCATTTGCAAATATTTTCTCCCATTCTGTGGGTTGTCTTTTCATTTTGTTTATGGTTTCCTTGCTGTGCAAAAGCTTTTAAGTTTAACTAGGTCCCATTTGTTTATTTTTATTACTCTAGGAAGTGGATCCAAAAAAGGTATTGCTGCGATTTATGTCAGCATGTTCTGCTTATGAAGAATATATTAAAAGCCTTTGAATTGTACCCTTTAAAATGGTAAATTTTAAGTTATATGTACTATATCTCAATAAAAATTATATATGTATATTATAGACAGATAGATGAGAGAGAAATAAATATAGATGTAAATATGTGTATACACATACATACATGTATTGCCCAGCTCTGTCCACTGAGAGAACCTAGTAGCAACAAGCATGTCTAGTGACCAGATCCTGATTTTTAAATAACATTCTCTACTAAAAAGAATTAGGACTCCTTAAAAAAATGGCTATTTCTAGGTCTGGCACAGGGAAATTACAAGATGATCTTGGGATAGCTTATTGTGTCAGAGTAACGAAGTAGCCAAGGAATGTTAGGGACATGACAAAGGATGCAAAGGCCAGCTCGAAGGGACTCCCATTGGCCAAGTCTGGAAAAATTTGAGCATCAAAATAAACAATGAAAGTAACAGATTGCAATCTATTGAATAAAATACAAAACTGTAAATCTATATTGATATATATCATTGAATAAACCATAATTTTGATGAGGAATGGGACATTTGCATAGTATTCACAAAATATTTACTAGTTATTTAGAGAAAAATAATAAGTTTATAGTGGAGAAGCCTGGCAGACATCACTTAAATCAAGTGATCAAGTTAACATCATTGGTAATGGGACATATTGAAATCAGGTGTCACTGGACAGGATGAAGTAAGAAGAAAACAGCATCACTTCTATAATGTTCCTGCCAGAGGGGAGGAGGGCATCCACATGGGTATGTGCCCTGATGGGGAGTATGGAAGCCCAAGTGTGGTGACAAAGGCACCTCTGTAAAGGAAGGCCTGGTGCAAGATGTCAGGACAAGGAGAGCATCAACTTTTGGGGTTGACCTGGTGTGCAGCATCAGAGCCCAAGGAAGGTGCAGAGGGGCAGCCTGAAGTGGGATGTTGGAGCCCAAGTGGGCTGAGGAAGGTGTCCATGCAGGGTGGGTGGCCCACTGTGGAGAGGCAGGACCTGAATGGGAAGGAAGGCTTGTGTGTTCAGAAGTGACCTGGCCCAAGGTGTCAAAACCCAAACAAAGTGTCTACCTGGAGAGGAGTCCTGGTGTGGGGTGTTGGAGCCAA